>NW_027480451.1:4516995-5162280 GCF_051401765.1 Calliopsis andreniformis | reverse complement strand
CCTCAATCTTCAATCCTCAATCCTCAATCCTCAATCCTCGATCCTCAATCCTCAATCCTCAATCGTCAATCCTCAATGTTCAATCCGCAATACCCAATCCTCAATCTCCAATCCTCAATCCTCAATCCTCAATCCTCGATCCTCAATCCTCAACCCTCAATCCTCAGTCCTCAAATCTCAATCCTCAGACCACATCCTCAACCCTCAGTCCTCAATCCTCAGTCCTCTGTCCTCAAACTTCAATCCTCAACCCTCAGACCTCATCCTCAATCCTCAATCCTCAGCCCTCAATCCTCAATCTTCAATCCTCAATACTCAATCTTCAATCCTCAATCCTCAGTCCTCAAACCTCAATTCTGAATCCTCAATACTCAATCTTCAATCCTCAATCCTCAATTCTCAATCCTCAATACTCAATCCTCAATCGTCAATCCTCAATCCCCAATCCTCAATCTTCAATCCTCAATCCTCAATCCTCAATCCTCATTCCTCAAACCTCAATCCTCAACCCTCAGTCCTCATCCTCAATTCTCAATTCTCAATCCTCAATCCTCAATCCTCAATCCTCAATCCTCAATCCTCAGACCTCAAACAGCAATACTCAACCCTCAGTCCTCGTCCTCAATCCACAACCATCAATTCTGAATCCTCAACCTTCAATCATCAATATTCAATCTTCAGTCCTCAATCCTCAATCCTCAATCCTCAAACCTCAATCCTCAACCGTCAGTCCTCGTTCTCAAACCTCAACCCTCAATCCTCAATCCTCAATCTTCAATCATCAATA
The DNA here is from genome assembly GCF_051401765.1 of Calliopsis andreniformis. Taxonomy (NCBI): domain Eukaryota; kingdom Metazoa; phylum Arthropoda; class Insecta; order Hymenoptera; family Andrenidae; genus Calliopsis; species Calliopsis andreniformis. The sequence goes on along the minus strand of NW_027480451.1, from coordinate 5,161,493 downwards.
CTCAATCTTCAATCCTCAACCTCAATCCTCAATACTCAATCGTCAATCCTCAATACTCAATCCTCAATCCTCAATCATCAATCCTCAATCATCAATCCTCAATTTTCAATACTCAATCCTCAACCCTGAATCCTCAATCCTCAATACTCAACCATCAATCCTCAATTCTCAATACTCAATAGAATATCCTGAATTCTCAGGATTCTATACTCAAACCTCAATCCTCAACCCTCTGCCCTCATTCTCAATCCTCAGTCCACAATCCTCAAACCTCAATCCTCAACCGTCAGTCCTCGTCCTCAATCCCCAACACTCAATCCCCAATCCTCCCATCTTCAATCATCAATACCCAATCTTCAATCCTCAATACTCAATCCTCAGTCCTCATACCTCAATCCTGAATCCTCAATCCTGAATCCTCAATCTTCAGCCCTGAGTCCTCAACAATCAGTTGTCAATCCTCAATCCTCAATAGAATATCCTCAATTCACAGTTTTCAATACTCAATACTCAATCTGCAATCTTCAGATCTCTATCCACAAACATCAATTCTCATCACTCAACCCTCAATACTCAGACCCTAATCCTCAATCTTCAATCCTCAATCCTGAATCCTCAAACCTCAATGCTCAATCTTAATCTTCAATCCTCAATACTCAATCTTCAACTCTCAATCCTCAATCCTCAATCCTCAATCCTCAACCTTCAAGCCTCAATACTCAAACTTCAATCCTCAATCCTCAATCCTCAATCCTCAATCCTCAATCCTCAATACTCAATCGTCAATCTTCAATCCTCAATACTCAATCTTCAATCCTCAATCCTCAATCCTCAATCCTCAATCCTCAATCATCAATCCTCAATCTTCAATACTCAATCCTCAACCCTCAATCCTCAATCCTCAATACTCAACCATCAATCCTCAATTTGCAATACTCAATAGAATATCCTGAATTCTCAGGATTCTATACTCAAACCTCAATCCTCAACCCTCTGCCGTCATTCTCAATCCCCAATCCACAATCCTCAAACCTCAATCCTCAACCGTCAGTCCTCGTCCTCAATCCTCAACCGTCAGTCCTCGTCCTCAATCCTCAACCCTCAATCCTCAATCCTCCCATCTTCAATCATCAATACTCAACCTTCAATCCTCAATCCTCAATCCTCAGTCCTCGAACCTCAATCCTGAATCCTCAGTCCTCAATCCTCAACCCTCAATCCTCAATCCTCAATCCTCAATCCTCAATACTCAACCCTCAATCCTCAGTCCTCAACCCTCAGCCCTCATCCTCCATCCTCAATCCTCAATCTTCAATCCTCAATCCTCAATCCTCAATCCTCAATCCTCAATCCTCAATCCTCAATCCTCAGTCCTCAAACATCAAACCTGAATCCTCAATCCTGAATCCTCAATCTTCAGACCTCAGTCCTCAACAATCGGTAGTCAATGCTCAATCCTCAGTAGAATATCCTCAATTCACAGTTTTCAACACTCAATACTCGATCTGCAATCTTCAAGCCACTATCCACTAACATCAATTCTCATCACTCAACCCTCAACACTCAGACCTCAATGTTCAATCCTCAATCCTCAATACTCAACCCTCAATGCTCAATTCTCAGTACTCAATAGGATATCCCGAATTCTCATTATTCAATACTCAATCCTCAATATTCAATAATCAAATCGCAATCCTCAAACATCAACTCTCAATACTCAATCCTCAATACTTTGTCCTCTCTCTTCAATCCTCCATCCTCAATCCTCAATACTCAAGCGTCAATCCTCAATGCTCAATCCTCGATCCTCAATCCCCAACCCTCAATCCTCAGTCCTCAAACCTCAATCCGGAATCCTCAATCCTGAATCCTCAATCTTCAGCCGTCAGTCCTCAACAATCAATTGTCAATCCTCAATCCTTAATATTCAATCCTCAATCCTCAATCCGCAATCCTCAATCCTCAATCTTCAATCCTCAATGCTCAATCTTCAATCCTCAATCTTCAATCCTCAATCCTCAATCCTCAATCTTCAATCCTCAATCCTCAATCCTCAATCCTCAATCCTCAATCCTCAATCCTCAATCTTCAATCCTCAATACTCAAACTGCAATCCTGAATCCTCAGTCCTCACTCCTCAATCCTCATTCTTCAATCCTCAATACTCAATCTTCAATCCTCAATCCTCAGTCCTCAAACCTCAATTCTGAATCCTCAAATCTCAATTTTGAATCCTCAATCCTGAACCCTCAATCTTCAGCTCTCAGTCCTCAACAATCAGTTGTCAATCCTCAATCCTCAATAGAATATACTCAATTCACAGTTCTCAATACTCAATACTCAATCTGCAATCTTCAAATCCCTATCCACAAACATCAATTCTCATCACTCAACACTCAACACTCCGTCCCCAATCCTCAATCTTCAATCCTCAATCCTCAATCCTCAATCCTCAATCCTCAATTTTCAATCCTCAGTCCTCAATCCTCAGTCCTCAATCCTCAATCCTCAACCTTCAAGCCTCAGTCTCCAATCCTCAATCTTCAACCCTCAATCCTCAATCCTCAATCCTCGATCGTCAGTCCTCAATCCTCAATCCTCAATCCTCAATGCTCAATCCGCAATACCCAATCCTCAATCTTCAATCCTCAATCCTCAATCCTCAATCCTCAATCCTCAGTCCTCAAACCTTAATCCTGAATCCTCAATCCTGAATCCTCAATCTTCAATACTCAACCCTCTATCCTCAGTCCTCAACCCTCAGCCCTCATCCTCCATCCTCAATCCTCAATCTTCAATCTTCAATCCTCAATCCTCAATCTTCAATCCTCAATCCTCAATCCTCAATCCTCAATCCTCAATCCTCAATCCTCAATCTTCAATCCTCAATACTCAAACTGCAATCCTGAATCCTCAGTCCTCACTCCTCAATCCTCATTCTTCAATCCTCAATACTCAATCTTCAATCCTCAATCCTCAGTCCTCAAACCTCAATTCTGAATCCTCAAATCTCAATTCTGAATCCTCAATCCTGAACCCTCAATCTTCAGCTCTCAGTCCTCAACAATCAGTTGTCAATCCTCAATCCTCAATAGAATATACTCAATTCACAGTTCTCAATACTCAATACCCAATCTGCAATCTTCAAATCCCTATCCACAAACATCAATTCTCATCACTCAACACTCAACACTCCGTCCCCAATCCTCAATCTTCAATCCTCAATCCTCAATCCTCAATCCTCAATCCTCAATTTTCAATCCTCAATACTCAATCTTCAATCCTCAATCCTCAATCCTCGGTCCTTAATCCTCAATCGCCAATCTCCAATCCTGAATACTCAATCTTCAATCCTCAATACTCAATCTTCAATCCTCAATCCTCAGTCCTCAAACCTCAATTCTGAATCCTCAAATCTCAATTCTGTATCCTCAATCCTGAACCCTCAATCTTCAGCTCTCAGTCCTCAACAATCAGTTGTCAATCCTCAATCCTCAATAGAATATACTCAATTCACAGTTTTCAATACACAATACTCAACCTGGAATCATCGAATCTCTATCCACAAACATCAATTCTCATCACTCAACCCTCAACACTCAGTCCTCAATGTTCAATCCTCAATCATCAATTCTCAATCTTCAATCCTCAATACTGAACCTTCAATCCTCAATCCTCAATCCTCAGTCCTCAATCCTCAATCCTCAATCTTCAATCCTCAGTCCCCAATCCTCAATCTTCAACCGTCAATCCTCAATCCTCAATCCTCGATCCTCAATCCTCAATCTTCAATCCTCAATACTGAATATTCAATCCTCAACGTTCAATCCTCAATGTTCAATCCGCAATACCCAATCCTCAATCTTCAATACTCAATCCTCAATCCTCAATCCTCAATCCTCAATCTTCAATCCTCAATACTCAACCTTCAATCCTCAATCCTCAATCCTCAATCCTCAATCCACAGTCTTCAATCCTCAACACCCAATCCTCAATCTTCAATCCTCAATCCTCAGTCCTCAATTCTCAATCCTCAATCCTCAATCCTCAATACTCAATCTTCAATCCTCAATCCTCAATAGAATATCCTCAATTCACAGGCTTCAATACTCAATACACAACCTGCAATCTTCAAATCTCTATCCACAAACATGAATTCTCATCACTCAACCCTCAACACTCAGTCCCCAATCCTCAATCCTCAATCCTCAATTCTCAATCCTCAATCGTCAATCCTTAATCTCCAATACTCAATCTTCAATCCTCAATCCTCAATCTTCAATCCTCAATACTCAAACTGCAATCCTGAATCCTCAGTCCTCACTCCTCAATCCTCATTCTTCAATCCTCAATACTCAATCTTCAATCCTCAATCCTCAGTCCTCAAACCTCAATTCTGAATCCTCAAATCTCAATTCTGAATCCTCAATCCTGAACCCTCAATCTTCAGCTCTCAGTCCTCAACAATCAGTTGTCAATCCTCAATCCTCAATAGAATATACTCAATTCACAGTTCTCAATACTCAATACCCAATCTGCAATCTTCAAATCCCTATCCACAAACATCAATTCTCATCACTCAACACTCAACACTCCGTCCCCAATCCTCAATCTTCAATCCTCAATCCTCAATCCTCAATCCTCAATCCTCAATTTTCAATCCTCAATACTCAATCTTCAATCCTCAATCCTCAATCCTCGGTCCTTAATCCTCAATCGCCAATCTCCAATCCTGAATACTCAATCTTCAATCCTCAATACTCAATCTTCAATCCTCAATCCTCAGTCCTCAAACCTCAATTCTGAATCCTCAAATCTCAATTCTGTATCCTCAATCCTGAACCCTCAATCTTCAGCTCTCAGTCCTCAACAATCAGTTGTCAATCCTCAATCCTCAATAGAATATACTCAATTCACAGTTTTCAATACACAATACTCAACCTGGAATCATCGAATCTCTATCCACAAACATCAATTCTCATCACTCAACCCTCAACACTCAGTCCTCAATGTTCAATCCTCAATCATCAATTCTCAATCTTCAATCCTCAATACTGAACCTTCAATCCTCAATCCTCAATCCTCAGTCCTCAATCCTCAATCCTCAATCTTCAATCCTCAGTCCCCAATCCTCAATCTTCAACCGTCAATCCTCAATCCTCAATCCTCGATCCTCAATCCTCAATCTTCAATCCTCAATACTGAATATTCAATCCTCAACGTTCAATCCTCAATGTTCAATCCGCAATACCCAATCCTCAATCTTCAATACTCAATCCTCAATCCTCAATCCTCAATCCTCAATCTTCAATCCTCAATACTCAACCTTCAATCCTCAATCCTCAATCCTCAATCCTCAATCCACAGTCTTCAATCCTCAACACCCAATCCTCAATCTTCAATCCTCAATCCTCAGTCCTCAATTCTCAATCCTCAATCCTCAATCCTCAATACTCAATCTTCAATCCTCAATCCTCAATAGAATATCCTCAATTCACAGGCTTCAATACTCAATACACAACCTGCAATCTTCAAATCTCTATCCACAAACATGAATTCTCATCACTCAACCCTCAACACTCAGTCCCCAATCCTCAATCCTCAATCCTCAATTCTCAATCCTCAATCGTCAATCCTTAATCTCCAATACTCAATCTTCAATCCTCAATCCTCAATCCTCAATCCTCAATCCTCAATCTTCAATCCTCAATACTCAATCTTCAATCCTCAATCCTCAATCCTCAACCCTCAATCCTCAATCCTCAATCCTCAATCTTCAATCCTCAATACTCAAACTGCAATCCTCAATCCTCAGTCCTCACTCCTCAATCCTCATTCTTCAATCCTCAATACCGAATCCTCAATCTTCAATCCTCAATCCTCAATCCTCAATTCTCAATCATCAATCCCCAATCCTCAGACTTCAAACACCAATACTCAACCCTCAGTCCTCGTCCTCAATCCACAACCCTCAATCCTCAATCCTCAATCTTCAATCATTAATATTCAATCTTCAATCCTCAATCCTCAATCCTCAATCCTCAACCCTCAATCCCCAATGCTCAATCCTCAATACCCAATCCTCAGTCTTCAATCCTCAATTCTCAATCCTCAATCCTCAATCTTCAATCCTCAATACTCAATCTTCAATCCTCAATCCTCAATCCTCAATCCTCAATCCTCAATCCTCAATCTTCAATGCCCAATACTCAAACTGCAATCCTCAATCCTCAGTCCTCACTCCTCAACCCTCATTCTTCAGTCCTCAATACCGAATCCTCAATCTTCAGTCCTCAATCCTCAATCCTCAATTCTCAATCCTCAATCCTCAGACTTCAAGCACCAATACTCAACCCTCAGTCCTCGTCCTCAATCCACAACCCCCAATCCTCAATCCTCAATCTTCAATCATTAATATTCAGTCTTCAATCCTCAATCCTCAATCCTCAATCCTCAACCCTCAATCCCCAATGCTCAATCCTCAATACCCAATCCTCAGCCTTCAATCCTCAATCCTCAATCCTCAATCCTCAATCCTCAATTCTCAGTCCTCAATCCTCAATCTTCAATCCTCAATACTCAATCTTCAATCTTCAATCCTCAATCCTCAATCCTCAATCTTCAATCCTCAATACTGAATCTTCAATCGTCAATCTTCAATCCTCAATGTTCAATCCGCAATACCCAATCCTCAATCTTCAATACGCAATCCTCAATCCTCAATCCTCAATCCTCAATCTTCAATCCTCAATACTCATCCTTCAATCCTCAATACTCAATCCTCAATCCTCAATCCACATTCTTCAATCCTCAACACCCAATCCTCAGTCTTCAATCCTCAATCCTCAGTCCTCAATTCTCAATCCTCAATCCTCAATCCTCAGACCACAAACATCAAGACTCAACCCTCAGTCCTCGTCCTCAATCCACAACCCTCAATCCTCGATCCTCAATCTTCAATCATGAATATTCAATATTCAATCCTCAATCCTCAATCATCAATACTCAATCCACAATCCTCAATGTTCAATCCTCGATACCCAATCCTCAATCTTCAATCCTCAATCCTCAATCCTCAATCCTCAATCCTCAGTCCTCAAACCTCAATCCTGAATCCTCAAACCTGAGTCCTCAGTCTTCAGCCCTCACTCCTCAACAATCAGTTGTCAATCCTCAATCCTCAATAGAATATCCTCAATTCACAGGTTTTAATACTCAATACTCAACCTGCAATCTTCAACTCTCTATCCACAAACATCAATTCTCATCACTCAACCCCCAACACTCAGTCCCCAATCCTCAATCCTCAATCCTCAATTCTCAATCCTCAATCGTCAATCCTCAATCCCCAATCCTCAATCTTCAATCCTCAATCCTCAATCCTCAATCCTCAATCCTCAATCTTCAATCCTCAATACTCAATCTTCAATCCTCAATCTTCAATCCTCAATACTCAATCCTCAGTCTTCAATCCTCAATACTCAATCTTCAATCCTCAATCCTCAATCCTCAATCCTCAATCCTCAATCCTCAATACTCAATCTTCAATCCTCAATACTCAAACTGCAATCCTCAATCCTCAGTCCTCACTCCTCGATCCTCATTCTTCAATCCTCAATACCGAATCCTCAATCTTCAATCCTCAATCCTCAATCCTCAATTCTCAATCCTCAATCATCAATCCTCAGACTTCAAACACCAATACTCAACCCTCAGTCCTCGTCCTCAATCCACAACCCTCAATCCTCAATCCTCAATCTTCAATCATTAATATTCAATCTTCAATCCTCAATCCTCAATCCTCAATCCTCAATCCGCAATCCTCAATCCTCAATCTTCAACCCTCAATACTCAATCTTCAATCCTCAATCTTCAACCCTCAATCCTCAATCCTCAATCCTCAATCATCAAGCTTCAATCCTCAGACCTCAAACAGCAATACTCAACCCTCAGTCCTCGTCCTCAATCCACAACCATCAATACTCAATCCTCTATCATCAATCATCAATATTCAATCTTCAGTCCTCAATCCTCAATCCTCAATCCTCAATCCTCAATCCTCAATCCTCGATCCTCAATCCTCAAAGCTCAATCCTCAATCCCCAGTCCTCAAACGTCAAACCTGAATCCTCAATCCTGAATCCTCCATCTTCAGACCTCAGTCCTCAACTATCAGTTGTCAATTCACAATCCTCAATAGAATATCATCAATTCACAGTTTTCAATACTCAATACCCAATCCTCAATCTTCAATCCTCAATCCTCAATCCTCAATTCTCAATCCTCAATCCTCAGTCCTCAGTCCTCAAACCTCAATCCTCAACCCTCAGCCCTCATCCTCAATCCTCAATCCTCAATCCTCAATCCTCAATCTCCAATCCTCAATACTCAAACTTCAATCCTCAATCCTTAGTCCACAATCTTCAATCCTCAATGCTCAATCCTCAATCCTCAATCCTCAGTCCTCAATCCTCAATCCTCAATCCTCAAACCTCAATCCTCAACCGCCAGTCCTCGTCCTCAAACCTCAACCCCCAATCCTCAATCCTTAATCTTCAATCATCAATACTCAATCTTCAATCCTCAATCCTCAACCCTCAATCCTCAATCCTCAATCCTCAATATTCAACGCACAACCCTCAGCCATCAATCCTCAATACTCAACCATCAATCCTCAATTCTCGATACTCAATAGAATATCCTGAATTCTCATGGTTCAATACTCAATCCACAATATTCAATAATCAAATCTCAATCCTCAAACATCAATCCTCAACACTCAATCCTCAACACTCAGTCCTCTCTCATCAATCCTCCATCCTCAATCCTCAATCCTCAAGAGTCAATCCTCAATCCTCAATCCTCAACCCTCAATCCTCAGTCCTCAAACCTCCACCACGAATCCTCAATCCTGAATCCTCAATCTTCAGCCATAAGACCTCAACAATCAATTGTCAATCCTCAATCCTCAATAGAATATCCTTAATTCACAGTTTTCAATACTCAATCCCCATTCTTCAATCTTCAAATCTCAACCCTCAAACATCAATTCTCAACACTCAATCCTCAACACTCAGTTCTCTCTCTTCAATCCTCCATCCTCAATCCTCAATCCTCAACTCTCAATCCTTAATCCTCAATCCTCAGAGTTCAAACATCTATACTCAACCCTCAGTCCTCGTCGCCAATCCACAACACTCAATACTCAATCCTCAATCTTCGATTATCCATATTCAATCTTCAATCCTCAATCCTCAATGCTCAATCCTCAATCCTCAATGTTCAATCCTCAATACCCAATCCTCAATCTTCAACCCTCAATCCAGAATCCTCAATCCTCAATCCTCAATCCTCAATGCTCAATCCGCAATACCCAATCCTCAATCTTCAATCCTCAATCCTCAATCCTCAATCCTCAATCCTCAGTCCTCAAACCTTAATCCTGAATCCTCAATCCTGAATCCTCAATCTTCAGCCCTCAGTCCTCAACAATCAGTTGTCAATCCCCAATCCTCAATGGAATATCATCAATTCACAGTTTTCAATACTCAATACTCAATCTGCAATCTTCAAATCTCTATCCACAAACATCAATTCTCATCACTCAACACTCAACACTCCGTCCCCAATCCTCAATCTTCAATCCTCAATCTTCAATCCTCAATCCTCAATCCTCAATTTTCAATCCTCAATACTCAATCTTCAATCCTCAATCCTCAATCCTCGGTCCTTAATCCTCAATCGCCAATCTCCAATCCTGAATACTCAATCTTCAATCCTCAATACTCAATCTTCAATCCTCAATCCTCAGTCCTCAAACCTCAATTCTGAATCCTCAAATCTCAATTCTGTATCCTCAATCCTGAACCCTCAATCTTCAGCTCTCAGTCCTCAACAATCAGTTGTCAATCCTCAATCCTCAATAGAATATACTCAATTCACAGTTTTCAATACACAATACTCAACCTGCAATCATCGAATCTCTATCCACAAACATCAATTCTCATCACTCAACCCTCAACACTCAGTCCTCAATGTTCAATCCTCAATCATCAATTCTCAATCTTCAATCCTCAATACTGAACCTTCAATCCTCAATCCTCAATCCTCAGTCCTCAATCCTCAATCCTCAATCTTCAATCCTCAGTCCCCAATCCTCAATCTTCAACCGTCAATCCTCAATCCTCAATCCTCGATCCTCAATCCTCAATCTTCAATCCTCAATACTGAATATTCAATCCTCAACGTTCAATCCTCAATGTTCAATCCGCAATACCCAATCCTCAATCTTCAATACTCAATCCTCAATCCTCAATCCTCAATCCTCAATCTTCAATCCTCAATACTCAACCTTCAATCCTCAATCCTCAATCCTCAATCCTCAATCCACAGTCTTCAATCCTCAACACCCAATCCTCAATCTTCAATCCTCAATCCTCAGTCCTCAATTCTCAATCCTCAATCCTCAATCCTCAATACTCAATCTTCAATCCTCAATCCTCAATAGAATATCCTCAATTCACAGGCTTCAATACTCAATACTCAACCTGCAATCTTCAAATCTCTATCCACAAACATGAATTCTCATCACTCAACCCTCAACACTCAGTCCCCAATCCTCAATCCTCAATCCTCAATTCTCAATCCTCAATCGTCAATCCTTAATCCCCAATACTCAATCTTCAATCCTCAATCCTCAATCCTCAATCCTCAATCCTCAATCTTCAATCCTCAATACTCAATCTTCAATCCTCAATCCTCAATCCTCAACCCTCAATCCTCAATCCTCAATCCTCAATCTTCAATCCTCAATACTCAAACTGCAATCCTCAATCCTCAGTCCTCACTCCTCAATCCTCATTCTTCAATCCTCAATACCGAATCCTCAATCTTCAATCCTCAATCCTCAATCCTCAATTCTCAATCATCAATCCCCAATCCTCAGACTTCAAACACCAATACTCAACCCTCAGTCCTCGTCCTCAATCCACAACCCTCAATCCTCAATCCTCAATCTTCAATCATTAATATTCAATCTTCAATCCTCAATCCTCAATCCTCAATCCTCAACCCTCAATCCCCAATGCTCAATCCTCAATACCCAATCCTCAGTCTTCAATCCTCAATTCTCAATCCTCAATCCTCAATCTTCAATCCTCAATACTCAATCTTCAATCCTCAATCCTCAATACTCAATCCTCAATCCTCAATCCTCAATCTTCAATGCCCAATACTCAAACTGCAATCCTCAATCCTCAGTCCTCACTCCTCAACCCTCATTCTTCAGTCCTCAATACCGAATCCTCAATGTTCAGTCCTCAATCCTCAATCCTCAATTCTCAATCCTCAATCCTCAGACTTCAAACACCAATACTCAACCCTCAGTCCTCGTCCTCAATCCACAACCCCCAATCCTCGAATCCTCAATCTTCAATCATTAATATTCAATCTTCAATCCTCAATCCTCAATCCTCAATCCTCAACCCTCAATCCCCAATGCTCAATCCTCAATACCCAATCCTCAGCCTTCAATCCTCAATCCTCAATCCTCAATCCTCAATCCTCAATTCTCAGTCCTCAATCCTCAATCTTCAATCCTCAATACTCAATCTTCAATCTTCAATCCTCAATCCTCAATACTCAATCTTCAATCCTCAATACTGAATCTTCAGTCGTCAATCTTCAGTCCTCAATGTTCAATCCGCAATACCCAATCCTCAATCTTCAATACTCAATCCTCAATCCTCAATCCTCAATCATCAATACTCAATCCACAATCCTCAATGTTCAATCCTCGATACCCAATCCTCAATCTTCAATCCTCAATCCTCAATCCTCAATCCTCAATCCTCAATCCTCAATCCTCAGTCCTCAAACCTCAATCCTGAATCCTCAAACCTGAATCCTCAGTCTTCAGCCCTCACTCCTCAACAATCAGTTGTCAATCCTCAATCCTCAATAGAATATCCTCAATTCACAGGTTTCAATACTCAATACTCAACCTGCAATCTTCAACTCTCTATCCACAAACATCAATTCTCATCACTCAACCCCCAAGACTCAGTCCCCAATCCTCAATCCTCAATCCTCAATTCTCAATCCTCAATCGTCAATCCTCAATCCCCAATCCTCAATCTTCAATCCTCAATCCTCTATCCTCAATCCTCAATCCTCAATCTTCAATCCTCAATACTCAATCTTCAATCCTCAATCTTCAATCCTCAATACTCAATCCTCAGCCTTCAATCCTCAATACTCAATCTTCAATCCTCAATCCTCAATCCTCAATCCTCAATCCTCAATCCTCAATCCTCAATCTTCAATCCTCAATACTCAACCTGCAATCCTCAATCCTCAGTCCTCACTCCTCGATCCTCATTCTTCAATCCTCAATACCGAATCCTCAATCTTCAATCCTCAATCCTCAATCCTCAATTCTCAATCCTCAATCATCAATCCTCAGACTTCAAACACCAATACTCAACCCTCAGTCCTCGTCCTCAATCCACAACCCTCAATCCTCAATCCTCAATCTTCAATCATTAATATTCAGTCATCAATCCTCAATCCTCAATCCTCAATCCTCAATTCTCAATCTTCAATCCTCAATACTCAATCTTCAATCCTCCATGCTCAGTCCTCACATTTCAATTCTGAATCCTCAATCCGGAACCCTCAATCTTCAGCCCTCAGTCCTCAACAATCGGTTGTGAATCCTCAATCCCCAATAGAATATACTCAATTCACAGTTTTCAATACACAATACTCAATCTGCAATCTTCAAATCTCTATCCACAAACATCAATTCTCATCACTCAACCCTCAACACTCAGTCCTCAATGGTCAACCCTCAATCCTCAATTCTCAATCTTCAGTCCTCAATACTGAACCTTGAATCCTCAATCCTCAATCCTCAGTCCTCAATCATCAATCCTCACTCTTAATCTTCAATCCTCTGTACTCAATCTTCAATCCTCAATCCTCAATCCTCACTCCTCAATCCTCAATCTTCAATCCTCAATACTCAATCTTCAATCCTCAATCCTCAATCCTCAATCCTCAATCCTCAATCTTCAACCCTCAATCCTCAATCCTCAATCCTCAATCATCAAGCTTCAATCCTCAGACCTCAAACAGCAATACTCAACCCTCAGTCCTCGTCCTCAATCCACAACCATCAATACTCAATCCTCTATCATCAATCATCAATATTCAATCTTCAGTCCTCAATCCTCAATCCTCAATCCTCAATCCTCAATCCTCAATCCTCGATCCTCAATCCTCAAAGCTCAATCCTCAATCCCCAGTCCTCAAACGTCAAACCTGAATCCTCAATCCTGAATCCTCCATCTTCAGACCTCAGTCCTCAACTATCAGTTGTCAATTCACAATCCTCAATAGAATATCATCAATTCACAGTTTTCAATACTCAATACCCAATCCTCAATCTTCAATCCTCAATCCTCAATCCTCAATTCTCAATCCTCAATCCTCAGTCCTCAGTCCTCAAACCTCAATCCTCAACCCTCAGCCCTCATCCTCAATCCTCAATCCTCAATCCTCAATCCTCAATCTCCAATCCTCAATACTCAAACTTCAATCCTCAATCCTTAGTCCACAATCTTCAATCCTCAATGCTCAATCCTCAATCCTCAATCCTCAGTCCTCAATCCTCAATCCTCAATCCTCAAACCTCAATCCTCAACCGCCAGTCCTCGTCCTCAAACCTCAACCCCCAATCCTCAATCCTTAATCTTCAATCATCAATACTCAATCTTCAATCCTCAATCCTCAACCCTCAATCCTCAATCCTCAATCCTCAATATTCAACGCACAACCCTCAGCCATCAATCCTCAATACTCAACCATCAATCCTCAATTCTCGATACTCAATAGAATATCCTGAATTCTCATGGTTCAATACTCAATCCACAATATTCAATAATCAAATCTCAATCCTCAAACATCAATCCTCAACACTCAATCCTCAACACTCAGTCCTCTCTCATCAATCCTCCATCCTCAATCCTCAATCCTCAAGAGTCAATCCTCAATCCTCAATCCTCAACCCTCAATCCTCAGTCCTCAAACCTCCACCACGAATCCTCAATCCTGAATCCTCAATCTTCAGCCATAAGACCTCAACAATCAATTGTGAATCCTCAATCCTCAATAGAATATCCTTAATTCACAGTTTTCAATACTCAATCCCCATTCTTCAATCTTCAAATCTCAACCCTCAAACATCAATTCTCAACACTCAATCCTCAACACTCAGTCCTCTCTCTTCAATCCTCCATCCTCAATCCTCAATCCTCAACTCTCAATCCTTAATCCTCAATCCTCAGAGTTCAAACATCTATACTCAACCCTCAGTCCTCGTCGCCAATCCACAACACTCAATACTCAATCCTCAATCTTCGATTATCCATATTCAATCTTCAATCCTCAATCCTCAATGCTCAATCCTCAATCCTCAATGTTCAATCCTCAATACCCAATCCTCAATCTTCAACCCTCAATCCAGAATCCTCAATCCTCAATCCTCAATCCTCAATCCACAGTCCTCAAACCACAATCCTGTATCCTCAATCCTGAATCTTCAATCTTCAGCACTCAGTCCTCAACAATCAGTAGTCAAACCTCAATCCTCAATAGAATATCATCAATTCACAGCTTTCAATACCCAACACTCAATCTGCAATCTTCAAATCTCTATCCACAGACATCAATTCTCATCACTCAACCCTCAACACTCAGTCCCCAAACCTCACCATTCAATCCTCAACCCTCAATCCTCAATCCACAATCCTCAACATTCAATCCTCAATACTCAATCTTCAATCCTCAATCCTCAACCCACAATCCTCAATTCTCAACCCTCAATCGTCAATCTTCAATCCCCAATAATCAATCTTCAATCCTCAATCCTCAATCCTCAATCCTCAATCCTCATACTACAATCCCCAATACCCAATCCGCAATCTTCAATCCTCAATCCTCAATCCTCAATCCTCAATCCTCAATACTCAACCCTCAATCCTCAGTCCTCAACCCTCAGCCCTCATCCTCCATCCTCAATCCTCAATCTTCAATCCTCAATCCTCAATCCTCAATCTTCAATCCTCAATCCTCAATCCTCAATCCTCAATCCTCAATCCTCAATCCTCAATCTTCAATCCTCAATACTCAAACTGCAATCCTGAATCCTCAGTCCTCACTCCTCAATCCTCATTCTTCAATCCTCAATACTCAATCTTCAATCCTCAATCCTCAGTCCTCAAACCTCAATTCTGAATCCTCAAATCTCAATTCTGAATCCTCAATCCTGAACCCTCAATCTTCAGCTCTCAGGCCTCAACAATCAGTTGTCAATCCTCAATCCTCAATAGAATATACTCAATTCACAGTTCTCAATACTCAATACCCAATCTGCAATCTTCAAATCCCTATCCACAAACATCAATTCTCATCACTCAACACTCAACACTCCGTCCCCAATCCTCAACAATCAATCCTCAATCCTCAATCCTCAATCCTCAATCCTCAATTTTCAATCCTTAGTCCTCAATCCTCAGTCCTCAATCCTCAATCCTCAATCTTCAAGCCTCAGTCCCCAATCCTCAATCTTCAACCCTCAATCCTCAATCCTCAATCCTCGATCGTCAGTCCTCAATCCTCAATCCTCAATCCTCAATGCTCAATCCGCAATACCCAATCCTCAATCTTCAATCCTCAATCCTCAATCCTCAATCCTCAATCCTCAGTCCTCAAACCTTAATCCTGAATCCTCAATCCTGAATCCTCAATCTTCAGCCCTCAGTCCTCAACAATCAGTTGTCAATCCCCAATCCTCAATGGAATATCATCAATTCACAGTTTTCAATACTCAATACTCAATCTGCAATCTTCAAATCTCTATCCACAAACATCAATTCTCATCACTCAACACTCAACACTCCGTCCCCAATCCTCAATCTTCAATCCTCAATCCTCAATCCTCAATCCTCAATCCTCAATTTTCAATCCTCAATACTCAATCTTCAATCCTCTATCCTCAATCCTCGGTCCTTAACCCTCAATCGCCAATCTCCAATCCTGAATACTCAATCTTCAATCCTCAATACTCAATCTTCAATCCTCAATCCTCAGTCCTCAAACCTCAATTCTGAATCCTCAAATCTCAATTCTGTATCCTCAATCCTGAACCCTCAATCTTCAGCTCTCAGTCCTCAACAATCAGTTGTCAATCCTCAATCCTCAATAGAATATACTCAATTCACAGTTTTCAATACACAATACTCAACCTGCAATCATCGAATCTCTATCCACAAACATCAATTCTCATCACTCAACCCTCAACACTCAGTCCTCAATGTTCAATCCTCAATCATCAATTCTCAATCTTCAATCCTCAATACTGAACCTTCAATCCTCAATCCTCAATCCTCAGTCCTCAATCCTCAATCCTCAATCTTCAATCCTCAGTCCCCAATCCTCAATCTTCAACCGTCAATCCTCAATCCTCAATCCTCGATCCTCAATCCTCAATCTTCAATCCTCAATACTGAATATTCAATCCTCAACGTTCAATCCTCAATGTTCAATCCGCAATACCCAATCCTCAATCTTCAATACTCAATCCTCAATCCTCAATCCTCAATCCTCAATCTTCAATCCTCAATACTCAACCTTCAATCCTCAATCCTCAATCCTCAATCCTCAATCCACAGTCTTCAATCCTCAACACCCAATCCTCAATCTTCAATCCTCAATCCTCAGTCCTCAATTCTCAATCCTCAATCCTCAATCCTCAATACTCAATCTTCAATCCTCAATCCTCAATAGAATATCCTCAATTCACAGGCTTCAATACTCAATACTCAACCTGCAATCTTCAAATCTCTATCCACAAACATGAATTCTCATCACTCAACCCTCAACACTCAGTCCCCAATCCTCAATCCTCAATCCTCAATTCTCAATCCTCAATCGTCAATCCTTAATCCCCAATACTCAATCTTCAATCCTCAATCCTCAATCCTCAATCCTCAATCCTCAATCTTCAATCCTCAATACTCAATCTTCAATCCTCAATCCTCAATCCTCAACCCTCAATCCTCAATCCTCAATCCTCAATCTTCAATCCTCAATACTCAAACTGCAATCCTCAATCCTCAGTCCTCACTCCTCAATCCTCATTCTTCAATCCTCAATACCGAATCCTCAATCTTCAATCCTCAATCGTCAATCCTCAATTCTCAATCATCAATCCCCAATCCTCAGACTTCAAACACCAATACTCAACCCTCAGTCCTCGTCCTCAATCCACAACCCTCAATCCTCAATCCTCAATCTTCAATCATTAATATTCAATCTTCAATCCTCAATCCTCAATCCTCAATCCTCAACCCTCAATCCCCAATGCTCAATCCTCAATACCCAATCCTCAGTCTTCAATCCTCAATTCTCAATCCTCAATCCTCAATCTTCAATCCTCAATACTCAATCTTCAATCCTCAATCCTCAATACTCAATCCTCAATCCTCAATCCTCAATCTTCAATGCCCAATACTCAAACTGCAATCCTCAATCCTCAGTCCTCACTCCTCAACCCTCATTCTTCAGTCCTCAATACCGAATCCTCAATGTTCAGTCCTCAATCCTCAATCCTCAATTCTCAATCCTCAATCCTCAGACTTCAAACACCAATACTCAACCCTCAGTCCTCGTCCTCAATCCACAACCCCCAATCCTCAATCCTCAATCTTCAATCATTAATATTCAATCTTCAATCCTCAATCCTCAATCCTCAATCCTCAACCCTCAATCCCCAATGCTCAATCCTCAATACCCAATCCTCAGCCTTCAATCCTCAATCCTCAATCCTCAATCCTCAATCCTCAATTCTCAGTCCTCAATCCTCAATCTTCAATCCTCAATACTCAATCTTCAATCTTCAATCCTCAATCCTCAATACTCAATCTTCAATCCTCAATACTGAATCTTCAGTCGTCAATCTTCAATCCTCAATGTTCAATCCGCAATACCCAATCCTCAATCTTCAATACTCAATCCTCAATCCTCAATCCTCAATCCTCAATCTTCAATCCTCAATACTCATCCTTCAATCCTCAATACTCAATCCTCAATCCTCAATCCACATTCTTCAATCCTCAACACCCAATCCTCAATCTTCAATCCTCAATCCTCAGTCGTCAATTCTCAATCCTCAATCCTCAATCCTCAGACCACAAACATCAAGACTCAACCCTCAGTCCTCGTCCTCAATCCACAACCCTCAATCCTCGATCCTCAATCTTCAATCATGAATATTCAATATTCAATCCTCAATCCTCAATCATCAATACTCAATCCACAATCCTCAATGTTCAATCCTCGATACCCAATCCTCAATCTTCAATCCTCAATCCTCAATCCTCAATCCTCAATCCTCAATCCTCAATCCTCAGTCCTCAAACCTCAATCCTGAATCCTCAAACCTGAATCCTCAGTCTTCAGCCCTCACTCCTCAACAATCAGTTGTCAATCCTCAATCCTCAATAGAATATCCTCAATTCACAGGTTTCAATACTCAATACTCAACCTGCAATCTTCAACTCTCTATCCACAAACATCAATACTCATCACTCAACCCCCAAGACTCAGTCCCCAATCCTCAATCCTCAATCCTCAATTCTCAATCCTCAATCGTCAATCCTCAATCCCCAATCCTCAATCTTCAATCCTCAATCCTCTATCCTCAATCCTCAATCCTCAATCTTCAATCCTCAATACTCAATCTTCAATCCTCAATCTTCAATCCTCAATACTCAATCCTCAGCCTTCAATCCTCAATACTCAATCTTCAATCCTCAATCCTCAATCCTCAATCCTCAATCCTCAATCCTCAATCCTCAATCTTCAATCCTCAATACTCAACCTGCAATCCTCAATCCTCAGTCCTCACTCCTCGATCCTCATTCTTCAATCCTCAATACCGAATCCTCAATCTTCAATCCTCAATCCTCAATCCTCAATTCTCAATCCTCAATCATCAATCCTCAGACTTCAAACACCAATACTCAACCCTCAGTCCTCGTCCTCAATCCACAACCCTCAATCCTCAATCCTCAATCTTCAATCATTAATATTCAGTCATCAATCCTCAATCCTCAATCCTCAATCCTCAATTCTCAATCTTCAATCCTCAATACTCAATCTTCAATCCTCCATGCTCAGTCCTCACATTTCAATTCTGAATCCTCAATCCGGAACCCTCAATCTTCAGCCCTCAGTCCTCAACAATCGGTTGTGAATCCTAAATCCCCAATAGAATATACTCAATTCACAGTTTTCAATACTCAATACTCAATCTGCAATCTTCAAATCTCTATCCACAAACATCAATTCTCATCACTCAACCCTCAACACTCAGTCCTCAATGGTCAACCCTCAATCCTCAATTCTCAATCTTCAATCCTCAATACTGAACCTTGAATCCTCAATCCTCAATCCTCAGTCCTCAATCAACAATCCTCACTCTTAATCTTCAATCCTCAGTACTCAATCTTCAATCCTCAATCCTCAATCCTCACTCCTCAATCCTCAATCTTCAATCCTCAATACTCAATCTTCAATCCTCAATCCTCAATCCTCAATCCTCAATCCTCAATCTTAATCTTCAATCCTCAGTACTCAATCTTCAATCCTCAATCCTCAATCCTCAATCTTCAATCCTCAATACTCAATCTTCAATCCTCAATCCTCAATCCTCAATCCTCAATCCTCAGTCCTCAATCCTCAATCGTCAATCTTCAATCCTCAATACTCAATCTTCAATCCTCAATCCTCTGTCCTCAATCCTCAATCCTCATTCTTCAATCCTCAATACCCAATCCTCAATCTTAAATCCTCAATCCTCAATTCGCAATCCTCAATCCTCAATCCTCAGGCCTCAAGTATCAATACTCAACCCTCAGTCCACGTCCTCAATCCACGATCTTCAATCCTCAGTCCTCAATCTTCATTCATCAATATTCAATATTCAATCCTCAATCCTCAATCCTCAATCCTCTATCCTCAATCCTCAATGGTCAATCCTCAATACCCGATCCTCAGTCTTCAATCCTCAACCCTCAATCCTCAATCCTCAATCCTCAATCCTCAATCCTCAATCCTCAGTCGTCAAACCTCAATCCTGAATCCTCAATCCTGAATCCTCAAACTTCAGCCCTCAGTCCTCAACAATCAGTGGTCAATCCTCAATCCTCAATAGAATATCATGAATTCACAGTTTTCAATACTCAATACTCAACCTGCAATCTTCAAATCTCTATCCACAAACATCAATTCTCATCACTCAACCCTCAACACTCAGTCCCCAATCCTCAATATTCAAGCGTCAATCCTCAATCCTCAATCCACAATCCTCAACCTTCAATCCTCAATACTCAATCTTCAATCCTCAATCCTCAATCCTCAATCCTCAGTTCGCAATCCTCAATAGTCAATCTACAATCCTCAATCCTCAATGTTCAATCCTCATCCTCAATTCTGAATCTTCAATCCACAATACTGAATCTTCAACTCGCAATCCTCAACCCCAATCCTCAATCCTCAATCCTCAATCCTCAATCTTCAATCCTCAATCCCCAACCCTCAATCCTCAATTCGCAATCCTCAATAGTCGATCTTCAATCCACAATACTCAATATTCAATCCTCAATCCTCAATCCTCAATCCTCAATCCTCAATCATCATTCTTCAATACTCAATACCCTATCCTCAATCTTCAATCCTCAATCCTCAATCCTCAATACCCAATCCTCAATCTTCAATTCTCAATCCTCAATCCTCAATCCTCAATCCTCAATCCTCAATCCTCAATCCTCAATCTTCAATCCTCAATACTCAATCTTCAATCCTCAATCTTCAATCCTCAATCCTCAATCCTCAATCGTCAATATTCAATCCTCAATACTCAATATTCAATCCTCAATGCTCAATACTCAATCCCCAATCCTCATACTTCAATCCTCATTCTTCAATCCTCAATACCCATTCCTCAATCTTCAATCCTCAATCCTCAATCCTCATTTCTCAATCCTCAATCCCCAATCCTCTGACCTCAAACAGCAGTACTCAACCCTCCGTCCTCGTCCTCAATCCACAAACATCAATCCTCAATCCTCAATCTTCAATCATCAATATTCAATCTTCAGTCCTCAATCCTCAACCCTCAATCCTCAATCCTCAATCCTCAATGTTCAATCCGCAATACCCAATCCTCCATCTTCTATCCGCAATCCTCAATCCTCAATCCTCAATCCTCAATCCTC
This sequence comes from Calliopsis andreniformis, assembly GCF_051401765.1. NCBI lineage: Eukaryota > Metazoa > Arthropoda > Insecta > Hymenoptera > Andrenidae > Calliopsis > Calliopsis andreniformis. The sequence goes on along the minus strand of NW_027480451.1, from coordinate 5,140,152 downwards.
AATCCTCAATCTTCAATCCTCAATACTCAATCTTCAATCCTCAATCCTCAATCCTCAATCCTCAATCCTCATTCTTCTATCCTCAAAACCCCATCCTCAATCTTCAATCCTCAATCCTCAATCCTGAATTCTCAATCCTCAATCCTAAATCGTCAGACCTCATACGTCAATACTCAACCCTCAGTCCTCGTCCTCAATCCACAACCCTCAATCCTCGATCCTCAATCTTCAATCATCAATATTCAATCTTCCATCCTCAATCCTCAATCCTCAATACTCAATCCTCAATCCTCAATCTTCAATCCTCATTCTTCAATCCTCAATACCAAATCCTCAATCTTCATTCCTCAATCCTCAATCCTCAATTCTCAACCCTCAATCCTCACTCGTCAATACTCAATCCTCAATCCTCATTCTTCAATCCTCAATACCCAAATCTCAATCTTCAATCCTCAATCCTCAATCCTCAATTCTCTATACTCAATCCTCAGACCTCAGTCCTCAAACCTCAATCCTCAACCCTCAGCCCTCATCCTCTATCCTCAATCCTCAACCTCAATCCTCAATCTTCAATCCTCAATACTCAATCTTCAATCCTCAATCCTCAGTCCTCAAACTTCGATTCTGAATCCTCAATCCTGAATCCACAACCTTCTGCCCTCAGACCTCAACAATCAGTTGTCAATTCTCAATCCTCTGTAGAATATCCTCAATTCACAGTTTTCAATACTCAATACTCAATCTGCAATCTTCAAATCTCTATCCACAAACATCAATTCTCATCACTCAACCATCAACACTCAGTCCTCAATGTTCGATCCTCAATCCTCAACTCTCAATCTTCAATCCTCAATACTGAATCTTCAATCCTCAATCCTCAATCCTCAATCCTCAATCCTCAGTCCCCAATTCTCAATCCTCAATCCTCAATCCTCATTCTTCAATCCTCAATACCCAATCCTCAATCTTCAATCCTCAATCCTCAATCCTCAATTTTCAATCCTCAATCCTCAGTCCTCAGACCTCAAACCTCAATCCTCAACCGTCAGCCCTCATCGTCAATCCTCAAACCTCAATCCTCAATCCTCAATCATCAATCCTCAATCCTCAATCTTCAATCCTCAATACCCAATCTTCAATCCTCTATCCTCAATCCTCAATCCTCAATATTCAATCGTCAACACACAATTTTCAATATTCAATCCGCAACCATCATACCTCAATCCTCAATCCTCAGTCATCAATCCTCAATCTTCAATACTCATTGGTCAATCCTCAATACCCAATCCCCAATCTTCAATACTCAATCCTCAATCCTCAATTCTCAATCCTCAATCTTCAATCCTCAGACCTCGGACATCAATACTCAACCCTCAGTCCTCATCCTCAATCCTCAATCCTTATTCCTCAGTCCTCAAACTTTAATCCTCAATACTCAATTTTCAATCCTCAATCCTCAATACCCAATCCTCAATCCTAAATCCTCAATCATCAATCCTCAATCTTCAATACTGAATCCTCAATCCTCAATCCTGAATTCTCAATACTAAACCATCAATCCTCAATTCTCAACACTCAATAGAACATCCCGAATTCTCAGGATTCAATACTCAAACCTCAAAAATCAAACCTCAGCCATCATCCTCAATCCTCAATCCTCAATCGTCAATCCTCAACCTTCAATCCTCAACACTCAACATTCAACCCTCAATCCCCAATCCTCAATCGTCAGTCCGCAGTCCTCAATCCTCAGTCATCAATACTCAACCTTCAATACTCAATCCTCAATCCTCAATCCGCAATCCTCAATCCTCAATCCTCATTCCTCAAACCTCAATCCCCAAACCTCAGTCCTCATCCTCAATTCTCAATCCTCAATCCTCAATCCTCAAACCACAATCCTCAACCGTCAGTCCTCGTCCTCAATCCTCAACCCTCAATCCTCAATCCTCAATCTTCAATCATCAATACTCAATCTTCAATCCTCAATCCTCAATCCTCAATCCTCATTCCTCAAACCTCAACCCTCAACCCTCAGTCCTTATCCTCAATTCTCCATTCTCAATCCTCAATCCTCAATCCTCAATCTTCAATCCTCAATAATCAATATTCAATCCTAGATCCTTAGTCCCCAATCCTAAATCCTTAATCCTCAATCTTTAATCCTCAATCCCCAGTCCTCAATCTTCAATCCTCAATGCTCCATCCTCAATTCTCTATCCTCAGTCGTCAGTCCTCAACCCTCAATCCTCAAACATCAATCCTCAACCGTCAGTCCTCGTCCTCAACCCTCAACACTCAATCCTCAATCCTCAATCTTCAATCATCAATACACAATCTTCAATCCTCAATCCTCGGTCTCAATACTGAACCATCAATCCTCAATTCTCAATACTCAGTAGAATATCCTGAATTCTCAGGATTCAATCTCAAACCTCAATCCTCAATCCTCAATCCTCATTCTTCAATCCTCAACACCAAATCCTCAATCTTCAGTCCTCCATCATCAATCCTCTATTCTCGATCCTCAATCATCAATCCTCAGACCTCAAACATCAATACTCAACCCTCAGCCCTCGTCCTCAATCCACAACACTCAATCCTCAATCCTCAATCTTCAATCATAAATATTCAATCTTCAATCCTCAATCCTCAATCCTCAGTCCTCAATCCTCAATCCTGAATCCACAGTCATCAATACTCAATCTTCAGTACTCAATCTTCAACCCTCAGCCCTCAACCTCAACCCTCAATCCTCAATCCTCAATCCTCAACCCTCAATACTCAATCTTCAATCTTCAATCCTCAGTCCGCAAACCACAGTCCTGAATCCTCAATCCTGAATCCTCAATCTTCAGACCTCAGTCCTCAACAATCAGCTGTCAATCCTCAATCCTCACTAGAATATCCTCAGTTCAGAGTTTTCCATACGCAATACTCAATCTGCAATCTTCATATCTCTATCCACAAACATCAATTCTCATCACTCAACCATCAACTCTCAGTCCCCAATCCTCAATCTTCAATCGTCAATCCTCAATCCTCAATTATCAACCCTCAATCCTCAATCCTCAGTCTTCACCCCTCAATACTCAATCTTCAATTCTCAATCCTCAATCCTCAATCCTCAATCTTCAATCCTCAATCCTCAATCCTCAATCCTCAATGCTCATTCTTCAATCCTCAATACCCAATCCTCAATCTTCAATCCTCAATCCTCAATCCTCAACCCTCAGCCCTCATCTTCAATCCTCAATCCTCAATCCTCAATTCTCAATCTTCAATCCTCAATACTCAACCTTCAATCCTCAATCCTCATTCCTCAAACCTCAATCCTCAAACCCCAGTCCTCATCCTCAATTCTCAATCCTCAATCCTCAAGCCACAATCCTCAACCGTCAGTCCTCGTCCTCAATCCTCAATCCTCAATCCTCGACCCTCATTCCTCAAACCTCAATCCTCAATCATCAATCCTTAATCCTCAATCTTCAATCCTCAATCAACAGTCCTCAATCTTCAATCCTCAATAATCAATTTTCAATCCTAGATCCTCAATCCCCAATCCTCAATCCTCAATCCTCTATCTTCAATCCTCAATACTCAATCCTCAATCCTCAGTCCTCAGTCCTCAATCCTCAATTCTGAATTCTCTATCCTGAATCCTCAATCTTCCGCCCTCAGTCCTCAACAATCAGTTGTCAACTCTCAATCCTCAATAGAATATCATCAATTCACAGTTTTCAATACTCAATACTCAATCTGCAATCTTTAAATCTCTATCCACAAACACCAATTCTTATCACTCAACCCACAACAATCAGTCCCCAATCCTCAATCTTCAGTCCTCAATACTCAATGTTCATTCCTCAATCCTCAATACTCAATCCTCAATACTCAATCCTCAATCGTCGGTCCTCAATCCCCAATCCTCAATCTTCAATCCTCAGTCCTCAATCCTCAATCTTCAATCCTTAATCCACAATCCTCAATCATCAATCCTCAATCCTCAATCCTCAATCTTCAATCCTCAATACTCAATCATCAATCCTCAATCATCAATCCTCAGTCCTCAATCCTCAATCCTCAATCCTCAATCTTCAATCCTCAATATTCAGTCATCAAACCTCAATCCTCAATCCTCAATCTTCAATCCTCAATACTCAATCTGCAATCCTCAATCCTCAATCCTCAATCCTCAATCTTCAATCCTCAATCCTCAATCCTCAATCCTCAATCCTCATTCTTCAATCCTCAATACCCAATCCTCAATCTTCAATCCGCAATCCTCAATCCTCAATTCTCAATCCTCAATCCTCAGTCCTCAGTCCTCAAACCTCAATCCTCAACCCTCAGCCCTCATAGTCAATCCTCAATCCTCAATACTCAATCCTCAATCTTCAATCCTCAATACTCAACCTTCAATCATCAATCCTCAATCCACAATCCTCAATCATCAATCTTCAATCCTCAATCCTCAATCCTCAATCCTCATTCTTCAATCCTCAATACCCAATCCTCTATCTTCAATCCTCAATCCTCAATCCTCAATCATCAATCCTCTTTCTTCAATCCTCAATACCCAATCCTCAATCTTCAATCCTCAATCCTCAATCCTCAATTCTCAATCCTCAATCCTCAATCCGCAGACATCAGACATCAATACTCAACCCTCAGTCCTCGTCCTCAATCCACAACCCTCAATCCTCAATCCTCAATCTTCAATCATCAATATTCAATCTTCAGTCCTCAATCCTCAATCCTCAATCCTCAATCCTCAATCCTCAATCCTCAATTCTCAATCCTCAATCCTCTGTCCTCAAACCACAATCCTGAATCCTCAATCCTGAATCCTCAATCTTCAGCCCTCAGTCCTCAACAATCAGTTGTCAATCCTCAATCCTCAATAGAATATCCTCAGTTCAGAGTTTTCCATACGCAATACTCAATCTGCAATCTTCAAATCTCTATCCGCAAACATCAATTCTCATCACTCAGCGTATCAACACTCAGTCCCCAATCCTCAATCTTCAATCCTCAATCCTCAATCCTCAATCCTCAATCCACAATCTTCAATCCTCAATACTCAATCTTCAATCCTCAATCCTCAATCGTCAGTCCTCATTCCTCAAACCTCAACCCTCAGCCCTCAGTCCTCATCCTCAGTTCTCAATTCTCAATCCTCAGGCCTCAATCCTCAATCCTCAATTCTCATTCTTCAATCCTCAATACCCAATCCTCAATCTTCAATCCTCAATCCTCAATCCTCAATTCTCAATCCTCAATCCGCAATCCTCAGACCTCAAATATCAATATTCAACCCTCAGTCCTGGTCCCCAATCCACAACCCTCAATCCTCAATCCTCAATCTTCAATCCTCAATGCTCAATCTTCAATCCTCAATCCTCAATCCTCAACCCTCAATCCTCATTCTTCAATCCTCAACACCAAATCCTCAATCTTCAGTCCTCCATCCTCAATCCTCTATTCTCGATCCTCAATCATCAATCCTCAGACCTCAAACATCAATACTCAACCCTCAGCCCTCGTCCTCAATCCACAACACTCAATCCTCAATCCTCAATCTTCAATCATCAATATTCAATCTTCAATCCTCAATCCTCAATCCTCAGTCCTCAATCCTCAATCCTGAATCCTCAGTCATCAATACTTAATCTTCAGTACTCAATCCTCAATCCTCAATCCTCAATCCTCAATCCTCAATCCTCAATCCTCAATCTTCAATCCTCAATACTGAATCTTCAATCCTCAATCCTCAATCATCAATCCTCAATCCTCAATCCTCAATCCTCAGTCCTCAAACCACAATTCTGAATCCTCAATCCTGAATCCTCAATCTTCAGCCCTCAGTACTCAACAATCAGTTGTCAATCCTCAATCCCCAATAGAATATCCTCAATTCACAGTTTTCAATACTCAATACCCAATCTGCAATCTTCAAATCTCTATACACAAGCATCAATTCTCATCACTCAACCCTCAGCACTCAGTCCACAATGCTCAAACCTCAATCATCAATTCTCAATCTTCAATCCTCAATACTCAATCATTAATCCTCAATCCTCAATCCTCAATCTTCAATCCTCAATCCCCAATACTCAATCCTCAATCCTCAATCCTCAATCCTCAATCATCAATAATCAATCGTCAATCTCCAATCCTGAATACTCAATCTTCAATCCACAATCCTCAATCGCCCATCCTCCATGATCATTCTTCAATCCTCAATACCCTATCCTCAATCTTCAATCCTCGATACTCAGTCCTCAATTCTCAATCCTCAATCCTCAGTCCTGAGTCCTCACACCTCAATCTTCAACCCTCAGCCCTCAACCTCAATCCTCAATCCTCAATCCTCAATCCTCAACCCTCAATACTCAATCTTCAATCTTCAATCCTCAGTCCGCAAACCACAATTCTGAATCCTCAATCCTGAATCCTCAATCTTCAGCCCTCAGTCCTCAACAATCAGTTGTCAATCCTCAATCCTCAATCCTCAATCCTCAATCCTCAATCCCCAATCCTCAATCCTCAATCTTCGATCCTCAATGCTCAATCTTCAATCCTCAATCCTCAATCCTCAATCCTCAATCCTCATTCTTCAATCCTCAACACCAAATCCTCAATCTTCAGTCCTCCATCATCAATCCTCTATTCTCGATCCTCAATTATCAATCCTCAGACCTCAAACATCAATACTCAACCCTCAGCCCTCGTCCTCAATCCACAACACTCAATCCTCAATCCTCAATCTTCAATCATAAATATTCAATCTTCAATCCTCAATCCTCAATCCTCAGTCCTCAATCCTCAATCCTGAATCCACAGTCATCAATACTCAATCTTCAGTAATCAATCCTCAATCCTCAATCCTCAATCCTCAATCCTCAATCCTCAATCCTCAATCTTCAATCCTCAATACTGAATCTTCAATCCTCAATCCTCAATCCTCAATCCTCAATCCTGAATCCTCAAGCCTGAGTCCTCATACCTCAATTCCGAATCCTCAATCCTGAATCGTCAATCTTCAGCCCTCAGTCCTCAACAATCAGTTGTCAATCCTCAATCCTCAATCGAATATCCTCAATTCACAGGTTTCAATACTCAATACTGAATCTGCAATCTTCAAATCTCTATCCACGATCATCAATCCTCATCACTCAACCCTCAACACTCAGTCCCCAATCCTCAATCTTCAATTCTCAATCCTCAATCCTCAATCGTCAATCCTCAATCCTCAATCTTCAATCCTCAATACTCAATCCTCAATTCTCAATCCTCAATCCTCAGTCCTGAGTCCTCACACCTCAATCTTCAGCCCTCAGCCCTCAACCTCAACCCTCAATCCTCAATCCTCAATCGAATATCCTCAATTCACAGGTTTCAATACTCAATACTGAATCTGCAATCTTCAAATCTCTATCCACGATCATCAATTCTCATCACTCAACCATCAACTCTCAGTCCCCAATCCTCAATCTTCAAACGTCAATCCTCAATCCTCAATTATCAACCCTCAATCCTCAATCCTCAGTCTTCAACCCTCAATACTCAATCTTCAATTCTCAAACCTCAATCCTCAATCCTCAATCTTCAATCCTCAATCCTCAATCCTCAATCCTCAATGCTCATTCTTCAATCCTCAATACCCAATCCTCAATCTTCAATCCTCAATCCTCAATCCTCAACTCTCAATCCTCAATCCTCAATCCTCAGTCCTCAAACCACAGTCCTGAATCCTCAATCCTGAATCCTCAATCTTCAGCCCTCAGTCCTCAACAATCAGTTGTCAATCCTCAATCCTCACCAGAATATCCTCAGTTCAGAGTTTTCCATACGCAATACTCAACCTGCAACCTTCATATCTCTATCCACAAACATCAACTCTCATCACTCAGCCATCAAAACTCAGTCCCCTATCCTCAATCTTCAATCGTCAATCCTCAATCCTCAATCCTCAATCCTCAACCTTCAATCCTCAATACTCAATCTTCAATCCTCAATCCTCAATCCTCATTCTTCAATCCTCAATACCCAATCCTCAATCTTCAATCCTCAAGCCTCAATCCTCAATTCTCAATCCTCAGTCCTCAATCCTCAGACCTCAGACATCAATACTCAACCCTCAGTCCTCGTCCTCAATCCACAACCCTCAAACCTCAATCATCGATCTTCAATCATCAATATTCAATCTTCAGTCCTCAATCCTCAATCCTCAATCCTCAATGTTCAAACTGCAATACCCAATCCTCAATCTTCAATCCTCAATCCTCAATCCTCAATCCTCAATCCTCAATCCTCAATCCTCAATCCTCAGTCTTCAATCCTCAATACTCAATCATCAATCCTCAATCCTCAGTCCTCAATCCTCAAACCTCAATCCCCAACCCTAAGCCCACATCCTCAATCCTCGATCCTAAATCCTCAATCCTCAATCTTCAATCCTCAATAATAAATCTTCAATCCTCAATCCTCAGTCCTCAAACCTCAATTCTGAATCCTCAATCCTGAATCCTCAATCTTCAGCCCTCAGTCCTCAACAATCAGTTCTCAATCCTCAATCCTCAATAGAATATTCTCAATTCACATTTCTCAATACTCAATCCTCAATCTGCAATCTTCAAACCTCTATCCACAAACACCAATTCCCATCACTCAACTCTCAACAATCTGTCCTCAACGTTCAATCCTCAATTCTCAATCCACAATCCTCAATCATCAATATTCAATTCTCAATACTCAATCTTCAATCCTCAATCCTCAATCCTCAATCCTCAATCCTCATTCTTCAATCCTCAACACCCAATCCTCAATCTTCAATCCTCAATCCTCAATCCTCAATTCTCAATCCTCAAAACTCAATCTTCAATCCTCAATCCCCAATCCTCAGTCCTCAAACCTCAAATCTGAATCCTCAATCCTGAATACTCAATCTTAAGCCCACAGTCCTCAACAATCAGGTGACAGTCCTCAATCCTCAATAGAATATCCTCATTTCACTGTTTTCAATACTCAATACTCAATCTGCGTTCTTCAAATCTCTATCCACAAACATCAATTCTCGTCACTCAACCCTCAACACTCAGTCCTCAATGTTCAATCCTCAATCCTCAATCCTCAATCCTCAATCCTCAATCCTCAATCCTCAATCCTCAATCTTCAATCCTCAATACTCAATCTTCAATCCTCAATACTCGATCCTCAATCCTCAGTACTCATTCTTCAATCCTCAATACCCAATCCTCAATCTTCAATCCTCAATACTCAATCCTCAATTCTCAATTCTCTATCCTCAATCCTCAGACCTCAAACATCAATACCCTACCCTCGGTCCTCGTCCTGAATCCACAACCCTCAATCCTCAATCCTCAACATTCAATAATTAATATTCAATCTTCAATCCTCAATCCTCAATCCTCAATCCTCAATTCTCAATCCTCAATGTTCAATCCTCAATACCCAATCTTCAATCTTCAATCCTCGATCCTCAATCCTCAATCCCCAATCCTCAATCCTCAATCCACAGTCCTCAAACCACAGTCCTGAATCCTCAACCCTGAATCCTCAATCTTCAGGCCTCAGTCCTCAACAATCAGCTGTCAATCCTCAATCCTCACTAGAATATCCTCAGTTCAGAGTTTTCCATACGCAATACTCAATCTGCAATCTTCATATCTCTATCCACAAACATGAATTCTCATCACTCAACCATCAACTCTCAGTCCCCAATCCTCAATCTTCAATCGTCAATCCTCAATCCTCAATTATCAATCCTCAACCCTCAATCCTCAGTCTACAACCCTCAATACTCAATCTTCAATTCTCAAACCTCAATCCTCAATCCTCAATCTTCAATCCTCAATCCTCAATCCTCAATCCTCTATGCTCATTCTTCAATCCTCAATACCCAATCCTCAATCTTCAATCCTCAATCCTCAATCTTCAATCCTCAATACTCAATCTTCAATCCTCAATCCTCAATCCTCAATCCTCAATCCTCATTCTTCAGTCCTCAATACCCAATCCTCAATCTTCAATCCTCAATCCTCAATCGTCAATCCTCAATCCCCAAGCCTCAATCTTCAATACTCAATCCTCAATCCTCATTCCTCAATCCTCAGCCATCAATCCTCAATACTCAATCTTCAATCCTCAATCCTCAATCCTCGATCCTCAATCCACAATCCTCAGCCCTCAATACTCAATCTTCGATCCGCAATACCCAATCCTCAACCTTCAATCCTCAATACTCAATACTCAATCTTCAATCCTCAATCCTCAATCCTCAATCCTCAATCCTCATTCTTCAATCCTCAATACCCAATCCTCAATCTTCATTCCTCAATCCTCAATCGTCAATCCTCAATCCCCAATCCTCAATCTTCAATACTCAATCCTCAATCCTCATTCCTCAATCCTCAGCCATCAATCCTCAATACTCACTCTTCAATCCTCAAACCTCAATCCTCAATCCTCAATCTTCAATCCTCAATCCTCAACCCTCAATCCTCAATGCTCATTCTTCAATCCTCAATACCCAATCCTCTATCTTCAATCCTCAATCCTCAATCCTCAACTCTCAATCCTTAATCCTCAATCCTCAGTCCTCAAACCTCTATCCTCAACCCTCAGCCCTCATCTTCAAACCTCAATCCTCAATCCTCAATTCTCAATCTTCATTCCTCGATCCTCAATCCTCAATCCTCAATCGTCAATCTCCAATCCTGAATACTCAATCTTCAATCCTCAATCCTCAATCGCCCATCCTCCATCCTCATTCTTCAATCCTCAATACCCTATCCTCAATTCTCAATCCTCAGTCCTCAATCCTCAGACCTCAGACATCAATACTCAACCCTCAGTCCTTTTTCTCAATCCACAACCCTCAAACCTCAATCATCGATCTTCAATTATCAATATTCAATCTTCAGTCCTCAATCCTCAATCCTCAATCCTCAATGTTCAAACCGCAATACCCAATCCTCAATCTTCAATCATCAATCCTCAATCCTCAATCCTCAATCCTCAATCCTCAATCCTCAATCCTCAGTCTTCAATCCTCAATACTCAATCATCAATCCTCAATCCTCAGTCCTCAATCCTCAAACCTCAATCCCCAACCCTAAGCCCACATCCTCAATCCTCGATCCTAAATCCTCAATCCTCAATCTTCAATCCTCTATAATAAATCTTCAATCCTCAATCCTCAGTCCTCAAACCTCAATTCTGAATCCTCAATCCTGAATCCTCAATCTTCAGCCCTCAGTCCTCAACAATCAGTTCTCAATCCTCAATCCTCAATAGAATATTCTCAATTCACATTTCTCAATACTCAATCCTCAATCTGCAATCTTCAAACCTCTATCCACAAACACCAATTCCCATCACTCAACTCTCAACAATCTGTCCTCAACGTTCAATCCTCAATTCTCAATCCACAATCCTCAATCATCAATATTCAATTCTCAATACTCAATCTTCAATCCTCAATCCTCAATCCTCAATCCTCAATCCTCATTCTTCAATCCTCAACACCCAATCCTCAATCTTCAATCCTCAATCCTCAATCCTCAATTCTCAATCCTCAAAACTCAATCTTCAATCCTCAATCCCCAATCCTCAGTCCTCAAACCTCAAATCTGAATCCTCAATCCTGAATACTCAATCTTCAGCCCACAGTCCTCAACAATCAGGTGACAGTCCTCAATCCTCAATAGAATATCCTCATTTCACTGTTTTCAATACTCAATACTCAATCTGCGTTCTTCAAATCTCTATCCACAAACATCAATTCTCGTCACTCAACCCTCAACACTCAGTCCTCAATGTTCAATCCTCAATCCTCAATCCTCAATCCTCAATCCTCAATCCTCAATCCTCAATCCTCAATCATCAATCCTCAATACTCAATCTTCAATCCTCAATACTCGATCCTCAATCCTCAGTACTCATTCTTCAATCCTCAATACCCAATCCTCAATCTTCAATCCTCAATACTCAATCCTCAATTCTCAATTCTCTATCCTCAATCCTCAGGCCTCAAACATCAATACCCTACCCTCGGTCCTCGTCCTGAATCCACAACCCTCAATCCTCAATCCTCAACATTCAATAATCAATATTCAATCTTCAATCCTCAATCCTCAATCCTCAATCCTCAATTCTCAATCCTCAATGTTCAATCCTCAATACCCAATCTTCAATCTTCAATCCTCGATCCTCAATCCTCAATCCCCAATCCTCAATCCTCAATCCAGAGTCCTCAAACCACAGTCCTGAATCCTCAACCCTGAATCCTCAATCTTCAGACCTCAGTCCTCAACAATCAGCTGTCAATCCTCAATCCTCACTAGAATATCCTCAGTTCAGAGTTTTCCATACGCAATACTCAACCTGCAATCTTCATATCTCTATCCACAAACATGAATTCTCATCACTCAACCATCAACTCTCAGTCCCCAATCCTCAATCTTCAATCGTCAATCCTCAATCCTCAATTATCAATCCTCAATCCTCAATCCTCAGTCTACAACCCTCAATACTCAATCTTCAATTCTCAAACCTCAATCCTCAATCCTCAATCTTCAATCCTCAATCCTCAATCCTCAATCCTCTATGCTCATTCTTCAATCCTCAATACCCAATCCTCAATCTTCAATCCTCAATCCTCAATCTTCAATCCTCAATACTCAATCTTCAATCCTCAATCCTCAATCCTCAATCCTCAATCCTCATTCTTCAGTCCTCAATACCCAATCCTCAATCTTCAATCCTCAATCCTCAATCGTCAATCCTCAATCCCCAAGCCTCAATCTTCAATACTCAATCCTCAATCCTCAATCCTCAATGCTCAATCCTCTGTCATCAATCCTCAATCCTGTATCCTCAATCCTCAGTCCTCAAACCTCAATCCTGGATCCTCAATCCTGAATCCTCAATCTTCAGACCTCAGTCCTCAACAATCAGTTGTCAATTCTCAATCCTCAATAGAATATCATCAATTCACAGTTTTCAATACTCAATACTCAATCTGCAATCTTTAAATCTCTATCCACAAACACCAATTCTCATCACTCAACCCTCAACACTCAGTCCCCAGTCCTCAATTTTCAATCCTCAATCCTCAATCCTCAATCCTCAATCCTCAATCCTCAATCCTCAATCTTCAATCCTCAATACTCAATCATCAATCCTCGATCCTCAGTCCTCAATCCTCAAACCTCAATCCTCAACCCTCAGCCCTCATTCTCAATCCTCGATCCTCAATACTCAATCCTCAATCGTCAATCCTCAATACTCAATCTTCAATCCTCAATCCTCAATCCTCAATCCACAATACTCAATCCTCAATACTCAGTCATCAATACTCAATCTTCAGTACTCAATCCTCAATCCTCAATCCTCAATCCTCAATCCTCAATCTTCAATCCTCAATCCCCAATACTCAATCCTCAATCCCCTATCCTCAATCCTCAATCATCAATCCTCAATCTTCAATCCTCAATCCTCAATCCTCAGTCCTCACTCTTCAATCCTCAATATCCAATCCTCAATCTTCAATCCTCAATCCTCAATCGTCAATTCTCAATCCTCTATCCTCAATCCTCAGACCTCAAACATCAATACTCAACCCTCAGTCCCCGTCCTCAATCCACAACCCTCAATCCTCAATCCTCAACATTCAATCATCAATATTCAATCTTCAATCCTCAATCCTCAATCCTCAATCCTCAATTCTCAATCCTCAATGTCAAATCCTCAATAACCTATCTACAATCTTCAATCCTCGATCCTCAATCCTCAATCCCCAATCCTCAATCCTCAACCCTCAGTCCTCAAACCACAATCCTGACTCCTCAATCCTGAATCCTCAATCTTCAGCCCTCAGGCTTCAACAATCAGTTGTCAATCCTCAATCCTCACTAGAATACCCTCAGTTCAGAGCTTTCCATACGCAATACTCAATCTGCAATCTTCATATCTCTATCCACAAACGTCAATTCTCATCACTCAACCCTCAACACTCAGTCCCCAATCCTCAATCTTCAGTCCTCAATACTCAATGTTCATTCCTCAAGCCTCAATACTCAATCCTCAATACTCAATCCTCAATCGTCGATCCTCAATCCCCAATCCTCAATCTTCTATCCTCAGTCCTCAATCCTCAATCTTCAATCCTTAATCCACAATCCTCAATCATCAATCCTCAATCCCCAATCCTCAATCTTCAATCCTCAATACTCAATCATCAATCCTCAATCATCAATCCTCAGTCCTCAATCCTCAATCCTCAATCCTCAATCGTCAATCCTCAATTTTCAATCCTCAATCCTCAATCCTCAATCCTCAATCCTCATTCTTCAATCCTCAATACCCAATCCTCAATCTTCAATCCTCAATCCTCAATCCTCAATTCTCAACCCTCAATCCTCAATCCTCAATCCTCATTCTTCAATCCTCAATACCCAATCCTCTATCTTCATTCCTCAATCCTCAATCCTCAATCTTCAACCCTCAGTCCTGAATAGTCAACCCTCAATCCTCAATCCCAAATCCTCAATCGTCAATACTCAATCCTCAATCCTCAATCCAAAATCCTCAATCTTCAAACCTCAATACTCAATCTTCATTCCTCAATCCTCAATCCTCATTCCTCAATCCTCAATCCTCAGTCCTCAATCCTCAACCTTCAATCCTCAATTCTCAATCTTCAATCCTCAATCCTCAATCCTCAATCCTCAATCCTCTTTCTTCAATCCTCAATACCCAATCCTCAATCTTCAATCCTCAATCCTCAATCCTCAATTCTCAATCCTCAATCCTCAATCCTCAGACATCAGACATCAATACTCAACCCTCAGTCCTCGTCCTCAATCCACAACCCTCAATCCTCAATCCTCAATCTTCAATCATCAATATTCAATCTTCAGTCCTCAATCCTCAATCCTCAATCCTCAATCCTCAATCCTCAATGTTCAATCCGCAATACCCAATCCTCAATCTTCAATCCTCAATCCTCAATCCTCAATTCTCAATCCTCAATACTCAATCCTCAATCGTCAATCCTCAATCCCCAATCCTCAATCTTCAATACTCAACCCTCAATCCTCAATCCAAAATCCTCAATCTTCAAACCTCAATACTCAATCTTCATTCCTCAATACTCAATCCTCAATCCTCAATCCTCAATCCTCAATCTTCAATCCTCAATACTCAATCATCAATCTTCAATCCTCTGTCCTCAATCCTCAAACCTCAATCCTCAACCCTCAGCCCTCATCCTCAATCCTCGATCCTCAATCCTCAATCCTCAATCTTCAATCCTCAATCCTCATTCTTCAATCCTCAATACCCAATCCTCAATCTTCAATCCTCAATACTCAGTCCTCAATTCTCAATCCTCAATCCTCAATTCTCAATCCTCAATCCTCAATCCTCAATGCTCATTCTTCAATCCTCAATACCCAATCCTCAATCTTCAATCCTCAATCCTCAATCCTCAACTCTCAATCCTCAATCCTCAATCCTCAGTCCTCAAACCTCTATCCTCAACCCTGAGCCCTCATCATCAATCCTCAATCCTCAATCCTCAATTCTCAGTCTTCAATCCTCAATACTCAATCTTCAATCCTCAATCCTCAATTCTCAATCCTCAATACTCAATCCTCAATCGTCAATCCTCAATCCCCAATCCTCAATCTTCAATACTCAATCCTCAATCTTCAATCCTCAATACTCAATCTTCAATCCTCAATCCTCAATCCTCAATCCTCAATCCTCATTCTTCAATCCTCAATACCCAATCCTCAACCTTCAATCCTCAATCCTCAATCGTCAATCCTCAATCCCCAAGCCTCAACCTTCAATACTCAATCCTCAATCCTCATTCCTCAATCCTCAGCCGTCAATCCTCAATACTCAATCTTCAATCCTCAATCCTCAATTCTCGATCCTCAATCCACAATCCTCAGCCCTCAATACTCAATCTTCGATCCGCAATACCCAATCCTCAACCTTCAATCCTCAATACTCAATACTCAATCTTCAATCCTCAATCCTCAATCCTCAATCCTCAATCCTTATTCTTCAATCCTCAATACCCAATCCTCAATCTTCAATCCTCAATCCTCAATCGTCAATCCTCAATCCCCAATCCTCAATCTTCAATACTCAATCCTCAATCCTCATTCCTCAATCCTCAGCCATCAATCCTCAATACTCAATCTTCAATCCTCAAACCTCAATCCTCAATCCTCAATCTTCAATCCTCAATCCTCAATCCTCAATCCTCAATGCTCATTCTTCAATCCTCAATACCCAATCCTCAATCTTCAATCCTCAATCCTCAATCCTCAACTCTCAATCCTTAATCCTCAATCCTCAGTCCTCAAACCTCTATCCTCAACCCTCAGCCCTCATCTTCAATCCTCAATCCTCAATCCTCAATTCTCAATCTTCATTCCTCGATCCTCAATCCTCAATCCTCTATCGTCAATCTCCAATCCTGAATACTCAATCTTCAATCCTCAATCCTCAATCGCCCTTCCTCCATCCTCATTCTTCAATCCTCAATACCCTATCCTCAATCTTCTATCCTCAATACTCAATCCTCAATTCTCAATCCTCAATCCTCAGTCCTGAGTCCTCACACCTCAATCTTCAACCCTCAGCCCTCAACCTCAATCCTCAATCCTCAATCCTCAATCCCCAACCCTCAATACTCAATCTTCAATCTTCAATCCTCAGTCCTCAAACCACAATTCTGAATCCTCAATCCTGAATCCTCAATCTTCAGCCCTCAGTACTCAACAATCAGTCGTCAATCCTCAATCCCCAATAGAATATCCTCAATTCACAGTTTTCAATACTCAATACCCAATCTGCAATCTTCAAATCTCTATACACAAGCATCAATTCTCATCACTCAACCCTCAACACTCAGTCCACAATGTTCAATCCTCAATCCTCAATTCTCAATCTTCAATCCTCAATACTCAATGCTCAACCTTTAATCCTCAATCCTCAATCCTCAGTCCTCAATCCTCAATCCTGAATCCACAGTCATCAATGCTCAATCTTCAGTACTCAATCCTCAATCCTCAATCCTCAATCCTCAATCCTCAATCCTCAATCCTCAATCTTCAATCCTCAATACTGAATCTTCAATCCTCAATCCTCAATCCTCAATCCTCAATCCTCAATCCTCAATCCTCAATCCTGAGTCCTCAAACCTCAATTCCGAATCCTCAATCCTGAATCCTCAATCTTCAGCCCTCAGTCCTCAACAATCAGTCGTCACTCCTCTATCCTCAATCGAATATCCTCAATTCACAGGTTTCAATACTCAATACTGAATCTGCAATCTTCAAATCTCTATCCACGATCATCAATCCTCATCACTCAACCCTCAACACTCAGTCCCCAATCCTCAATCTTCAATTCTCAATCCTCAATCCTCAATCGTCAATCCTCAATCCTCAATCTTCAATCCTCAATACTCAATCTTCAATCCTCAATCCTCAACCCTCGATCCTCAATCGTCAATAATCAATCGTCAATCTCGAATCCTGAATACTCAATCTTCAATCCACAATCCACAATCGCCCATCCTCCATCCTCATTCTTCAATCCTCAATACCCTATCCTCAATCTTCAATCCTCAATACTCAATCCTCAATTCTCTATCCTCAATCCTCAGTCCTGAGTCCTCACACCTCAATCTTCAACCCTCAGCCCTCAACCTCAATCCTCAATCCTCAATCCTCAATCCTCAACCCTCAATACTCAATCTTCAGTCTTCAATCCTCAGTCCGCAAACCACAGTCCTGAATCCTCAATCCTGAATCCTCAATCTTCAGACCTCAGTCCTCAACAATCAGCAGTCAATCCTCAATCCTCACTAGAATATCCTCAGTTCAGAGTTTTCCATACGCAATACTCAATCTGCAATCTTCATATCTCTATCCACAAACATCAATTCTCATCACTCAACCATCAACTCTCAGTCCCCAATCCTCAATCTTCAATCGTCAATCCTCAATCCTCAATTATCAATCCTCAATACTCAATCCTCAGTCTTCAACCCTCAATACTCAATCTTCAATTCTCAAACCTCAATCCTCAATCCTCAATCTTCAATCCTCAATCCTCAATCCTCAATCCTCAATGCTCATTCTTCAATCCTCAATCCTCAATCCTGAACTCTCAATCCTCAATCCTCAATCCTCAGTCCTCAAACCTCTATCCTCAACCCTCAGCCCTCATCTTCAGTCCTCAATCCTCAATCCTCAATTCTCAATCTTCAATCCCCATTACTCAATCTTCAATCCTCAATCCTCAATTCTCAATCCTCAATACTCAATCCTCAATCGTCAATCCTCAATCCCCAATCCTCAACCTTCAATGCTCAATCCCCAATCTTCAATCCTCAATACTCAATCTTCAATCCTCAATCCTCAATCCTCAATCCTCAATCCTCATTCTTCAATCCTCAATACCCAATCCTCAATCTTCAATCCTCAATCCTCAATCGTCAATCCTCAATCCCCAAGCCTCAACCTTCAATACTCGATCCTCAATCCTCATTCCTCAATCCTCAGCCATCAATCCTCAATACTCAATCTTCAATCCTCAATCCTCAATCCTCGATCCTCAATCCACAATCCTCAGCCCTCAGTACTCAATCTTCGATCCGGAATACCCAATCCTCAACCTTCAATCCTCAATACTCAATACTCAATCTTCAATCCTCAATCCTCAATCCTCAATACTCAATCCTGATTCTTCAATCCTCAATACCCAATCCTCAATCTTCAATCCTCAATCCTCAATCGTCAATCCTCAATCCCCAATCCTCAATCTTCAATACTCAATCCTCAATCCTCATTCCTCAATCCTCAGCCATCAATCCTCAATACTCAATCTTCAATCCTCAAACCTCAATCCTCAATCCTCAATCTTCAATCCTCAAACCTCAATCCTCAATCCTCAAGGCTCATTCTTCAATCCTCAATACCCAATCCTCAATCTTCAATCCTCAATCCTCAATCCTCAACTCTCAATCCTCAATCCTCAATCCTCAGTCCTAAAACCCCTATCCTCAACCCTCAGCCCTCATCTTCAATCCTCAATCCTCAATCCTCAATTCTCAATCTTCAATCCTCAATACTCAATCTTCAATGCTCAATCCTCAATTCTCAATCCCCAATACTCAATCCTCAATCGTCAATCCTCAATCCCCAATCCTCAATCTTCAATACTCAATACTCAATCTTCAATCCTCAATACTCAATCTTCAATCCCCTATCCTCAATCCTCAATCCTCAATCCTCATTCTTCAATCCTCAATACCCAATCCTCAATCTTCAATCCTCAATCCTCAATAGTCAATCCTCAATCCCCAAGCCTCAATCTTCAATACTCAATCCTCAATCCTCATTCCTCAATCCTCGATCCTCAATCCTCAATCCTCAATCTTCAATCATCAATACTCAATCCTCAATCCTCATTCCTCAATCCTCAATCCTCAGTCCTCAAACCTCAATTCTGAATCCTCGACCCTGAATCCTCAATCTTCAGCCCTCAGTCCTCAACAATCAGTTGTCAATCCTCAATCCTCAATAGAATATCCTCAATTCACAGGTTTCAATACTCAATACTCAATCTGAAATCTTCAAATCTCTATCCACAAACATCAATCCTCATCACTCAACCCTCAACACTCAGTCCCCAGTCCTCAATTTTCAATCCTCAATCCTCAATCCTCAATCCTCAATCCTCAATCCTCAATCCTCAATCTTCAATCCTCAATACTCAATCATCAATCCTCGATCCTCAGTCCTCAATCCTCAAACCTCAATCCTCAACCCTCAGCCCTCATTCTCAATCCTCGATCCTCAATACTCAATCCTCAATCGTCAATCCTCAATACTCAATCTTCAATCCTCAATCCTCAATCCTCAATCCACAATACTCAATCCTCAATACTCAGTCATCAATACTCAATCTTCAGTACTCAATCCTCAATCCTCAATCCTCAATCCTCAATCCTCAATCTTCAATCCTCAATCCCCAATACTCAATCCTCAATCCCCTATCCTCAATCCTCAATCATCAATCCTCAATCTTCAATCCTCAATCCTCAATCCTCAGTCCTCACTCTTCAATCCTCAATATCCAATCCTCAATCTTCAATCCTCAATCCTCAATCGTCAATTCTCAATCCTCTATCCTCAATCCTCAGACCTCAAACATCAATACTCAACCCTCAGTCCCCGTCCTCAATCCACAACCCTCAATCCTCAATCCTCAACATTCAATCATCAATATTCAATCTTCAATCCTCAATCCTCAATCCTCAATCCTCAATTCTCAAACCTCAATGTCAAATCCTCAATAACCTATCTACAATCTTCAATCCTCGATCCTCAATCCTCAATCCCCAATCCTCAATCCTCAACCCTCAGTCCTCAAACCACAATCCTGACTCCTCAATCCTGAATCCTCAATCTTCAGCCCTCAGGCTTCAACAATCAGTTGTCAATCCTCAATCCTCACTAGAATACCCTCAGTTCAGAGCTTTCCATACGCAATACTCAATCTGCAATCTTCATATCTCTATCCACAAACGTCAATTCTCATCACTCAACCCTCAACACTCAGTCCCCAATCCTCAATCTTCAGTCCTCAATACTCAATGTTCATTCCTCAAGCCTCAATACTCAATCCTCAATACTCAATCCTCAATCGTCGATCCTCAATCCCCAATCCTCAATCTTCTATCCTCAGTCCTCAATCCTCAATCTTCAATCCTTAATCCACAATCCTCAATCATCAATCCTCAATCCCCAATCCTCAATCTTCAATCCTCAATACTCAATCATCAATCCTCAATCATCAATCCTCAGTCCTCAATCCTCAATCCTCAATCCTCAATCGTCAATCCTCAATTTTCAATCCTCAATCCTCAATCCTCAATCCTCAACCCTCATTCTTCAATCCTCAATACCCAATCCTCAATCTTCAATCCTCAATCCTCAATCCTCAATTCTCAACCCTCAATCCTCAATCCTCAATCCTCATTCTTCAATCCTCAATACCCAATCCTCTATCTTCAATCCTCAATCCTCAATCCTCAATCTTCAACCCTCAGTCCTGAATAGTCAACCCTCAATCCTCAATCCCAAATCCTCAATCGTCAATACTCAATCCTCAATCCTCAATCCAAAATCCTCAATCTTCAAACCTCAATACTCAATCTTCATTCCTCAATCCTCAATCCTCATTCCTCAATCCTCAATCCTCAGTCCTCAATCCTCAACCTTCAATCCTCAATTCTCAATCTTCAATCCTCAATCCTCAATCCTCAATCCTCAATCCTCTTTCTTCAATCCTCAATACCCAATCCTCAATCTTCAATCCTCAATCCTCAATCCTCAATTCTCAATCCTCAATCCTCAATCCTCAGACATCAGACATCAATACTCAACCCTCAGTCCTCGTCCTCAATCCACAACCCTCAATCCTCAATCCTCAATCTTCAATCATCAATATTCAATCTTCAGTCCTCAATCCTCAATCCTCAATCCTCAATCCTCAATCCTCAATGTTCAATCCGCAATACCCAATCCTCAATCTTCAATCCTCAATCCTCAATCCTCAATTCTCAATCCTCAATACTCAATCCTCAATCGTCAATCCTCAATCCCCAATCCTCAATCTTCAATACTCAACCCTCAATCCTCAATCCAAAATCCTCAATCTTCAAACCTCAATACTCAATCTTCATTCCTCAATACTCAATCCTCAATCCTCAATCCTCAATCCTCAATCTTCAATCCTCAATACTCAATCATCAATCTTCAATCCTCAGTCCTCAATCCTCAAACCTCAATCCTCAACCCTCAGCCCTCATCCTCAATCCTCGATCCTCAATCCTCAATCCTCAATCTTCAATCCTCAATCCTCATTCTTCAATCCTCAATACCCAATCCTCAATCTTCAATCCTCAATACTCAATCCTCAATTCTCAATCCTCAATGCTCAATTCTCAATCCTCAATCCTCAATCCTCAATGCTCATTCTTCAATCCTCAATACCCAATCCTCAATCTTCAATCCTCAATCCTCAATCCTCAACTCTCAATCCTCAATCCTCAATCCTCAGTCCTCAAACCTCTATCCTCAACCCTGAGCCCTCATCATCAATCCTCAATCCTCAATCCTCAATTCTCAGTCTTCAATCCTCAATACTCAATCTTCAATCCTCAATCCTCAATTCTCAATCCTCAATACTCAATCCTCAATCGTCAATCCTCAATCCCCAATCCTCAATCTTCAATACTCAATCCTCAATCTTCAATCCTCAATACTCAATCTTCAATCCTCAATCCTCAATCCTCAATCCTCAATCCTCATTCTTCAATCCTCAATACCCAATCCTCAACCTTCAATCCTCAATCCTCAATCGTCAATCCTCAATCCCCAAGCCTCAACCTTCAATACTCAATCCTCAATCCTCATTCCTCAATCCTCAGCCATCAATCCTCAATACTCAATCTTCAATCCTCAATCCTCAATTCTCGATCCTCAATCCACAATCCTCAGCCCTCAATACTCAATCTTCGATCCGCAATACCCAATCCTCAACCTTCAATCCTCAATACTCAATACTCAATCTTCAATCCTCAATCCTCAATCCTCAATCCTCAATCCTCATTCTTCAATCCTCAATACCCAATCCTCATTCTTCAATCCTCAATCCTCAATCGTCAATCCTCAATCCCCAATCCTCAATCTTCAATACTCAATCCTCAATCCTCATTCCTCAATCCTCAGCCATCAATCCTCAATACTCAATCTTCAATCCTCAAACCTCAATCCTCAATCCTCAATCTTCAATCCTCAATCCTCAATCCTCAATCCTCAATGCTCATTCTTCAATCCTCAATACCCAATCCTCAATCTTCAATCCTCAATCCTCAATCCTCAACTCTCAATCCTTAATCCTCAATCCTCAGTCCTCAAACCTCTATCCTCAAACCTCAGCCCTCATCTTCAATCCTCAATCCTCAATCCTCAATTCTCAATCTTCATTCCTCGATCCTCAATCCTCAATCCTCTATCGTCAATCTCCAATCCTGAATACTCAATCTTCAATCCTCAATCCTCAATCGCCCTTCCTCCATCCTCATTCTTCAATCCTCAATACCCTATCCTCAATCTTCTATCCTCAATACTCAATCCTCAATTCTCAATCCTCAATCCTCAGTCCTGAGTCCTCACACCTCAATCTTCAACCCTCAGCCCTCAACCTCAATCCTCAATCCTCAATCCTCCATCCCCAACCCTCAATACTCAATCTTCAATCTTCAATCCTCAGTCCTCAAACCACAATTCTGAATCCTCAATCCTGAATCCTCAATCTTCAGCCCTCAGTACTCAACAATCAGTCGTCAATCCTCAATCCCCAATAGAATATCCTCAATTCACAGTTTTCAATACTCAATACCCAATCTGCAATCTTCAAATCTCTATACACAAGCATCAATTCTCATCACTCAACCCTCAACACTCAGTCCACAATGTTCAATCCTCAATCCTCAATTCTCAATCTTCAATCCTCAATACTCAATGCACAACCTTTAATCCTCAATCCTCAATCCTCAGTCCTCAATCCTCAATCCTGAATCCACAGTCATCAATACTCAATCTTCAGTACTCAATCCTCAATCCTCAATCCTCAATCCTCAATCCTCAATCCTCAATCCTCAATCTTCAATCCTCAATACTGAATCTTCAATCCTCAATCCTCAATCCTCAATCCTCAATCCTCAATCCTCAATCCTGAGTCCTCAAACCTCAATTCCGAATCCTCAATCCTGAATCCTCAATCTTCAGCCCTCAGTCCTCAACAATCAGTCGTCACTCCTCTATCCTCAATCGAATATCCTCAATTCACAGGTTTCAATACTCAATAATGAATCTGCAATCTTCAAATCTCTATCCACGATCATCAATCCTCATCACTCAACCCTCAACACTCAGTCCCCAATCCTCAATCTTCAATTCTCAATCCTCAATCCTCAATCGTCAATCCTCAATCCTCAATCTTCAATCCTCAATACTCAATCTTCAATCCTCAATCCTCAACCCTCGATCCTCAATCGTCAATAATCAATCGTCAATCTCGAATCCTGAATACTCAATCTTCAATCCACAATCCTCAATCGCCCATCCTCCATCCTCATTCTTCAATCCTCAATACCCTATCCTCAATCTTCAATCCTCAATACTCAATCCTCAATTCTCAATCCTCAATCCTCAGTCCTGAGTCCTCACACCTCAATCTTCAACCCTCAGCCCTCAACCTCAATCCTCAATCCTCAATCCTCAATCCTCAACCCTCAATACTCAATCTTCAGTCTTCAATCCTCAGTCCGCAAACCACAGTCCTGAATCCTCAATCCTGAATCCTCAATCTTCAGACCTCAGTCCTCAACAATCAGCAGTCAATCCTCAATCCTCACTAGAATATCCTCAGTTCAGAGTTTTCCATACGCAATACTCTATCTGCAATCTTCATATCTCTATCCACAAACATCAATTCTCATCACTCAACCATCAACTCTCAGTCCCCAATCCTCAATCTTCAATCGTCAATCCTCAATCCTCAATTATCAATCCTCAATACTCAATCCTCAGTCTTCAACCCTCAATACTCAATCTTCAATTCTCAAACCTCAATCCTCAATCCTCAATCTTCAATCCTCAATCCTCAATCCTCAATCCTCAATGCTCATTCTTCAATCCTCAATCCTCAATCCTGAACTCTCAATCCTCAATCCTCAATCCTCAGTCCTCAAACCTCTATCCTCAACCCTCAGCCCTCATCTTCAGTCCTCAATCCTCAATCCTCAATTCTCAATCTTCAATCCCCATTACTCAATCTTCAATCCTCAATCCTCAATTCTCAATCCTCAATACTCAATCCTCAATCGTCAATCCTCAATCCCCAATCCTCAACCTTCAATGCTCAATCCTCAATCTTCAATCCTCAATACTCAATCTTCAATCCTCAATCCTCAATCCTCAATCCTCAATCCTCATTCTTCAATCCTCAATACCCAATCCTCAATCTTCAATCCTCAATCCTCAATCGTCAATCCTCAATCCCCAAGCCTCAACCTTCAATACTCGATCCTCAATCCTCATTCCTCAATCCTCAGCCATCAATCCTCAATACTCAATCTTCAATCCTCAATCCTCAATCCTCGATCCTCAATCCACAATCCTCAGCCCTCTGTACTCAATCTTCGATCCGGAATACCCAATCCTCAACCTTCAATCCTCAATACTCAATACTCAATCTTCAATCCTCAATCCTCAATCCTCAATCCTCAATCCTGATTCTTCAATCCTCAATACCCAATCCTCAATCTTCAATCCTCAATCCTCAATCGTCAATCCTCAATCCCCAATCCTCAATCTTCAATACTCAATCCTCAATCCTCATTCCTCAATCCTCAGCCATCAATCCTCAATACTCAATCTTCAATCCTCAAACCTGAATCCTCAATCCTCAATCTTCAATCCTCAATCCTCAGTCCTCAATCCTCAATGCTCATTCTTCAATCCTCAATAACCAATCCTCAATCTTCAATCCTCAATCCTCAATCCTCAACTCTCAATCCTTAATCCTCAATCCTCAGTCCTCAAACCTCTATCCTCAACCCTCAGCCCTCATCTTCAATCCTCAATCCTCAATCCTCAATTGTCAATCTTCATTCCTCGATCCTCAATCCTCAATCCTCAATCGTCTATCTCCAATCCTGAATACTCAATCTTCAATCCTCAATCCTCAATCGACCATCCTCCATCCTCATTCTTCAATCCTCAATACCCTATCCTCAATCTTCAATCCTCAATACTCAATCCTCAATTCTCTATCCTCAATCCTCAGTCCTGAGTCCTCGCACCTCAATCTTCAACCCTCAGCCCTCAACCTCAATCCTCAATCCTCAATCCTCAATCCTCAACCCTCAATACTCAATCTTCAATCTTCAATCCTCAGTCCGCAAACCACAGTCCTGAATCCTCAATCCTGAATCCTCAATCTTCAGACCTCAGTCCTCAACAATCAGCTGTCAATCCTCAATCCTCACTAGAATATCCTCAGTTCAGAGTTTTCCATACGCAATACTCAATCTGCAATCTTCATATCTCTATCCACAAACATCAATTCTCATCACTCAACCATCAACTCTCAGTCCCCAATGCTCAATCTTCAATCGTCAATCCTCAATCCTCAATTATCAATCATCAATCCTCAATCCTCAGTCTTCAACCCTCAATACTCAATCTTCAATTCTAAAACCTCAATCCTCAATCCTCAATCTTCAATCCTCAAACCTCAATCCTCAATCCTCAAGGCTCATTCTTCAATCCTCAATACCCAATCCTCAATCTTCAATCCTCAATCCTCAATCCTCAACTCTCAATCCTCAATCCTCAATCCTCAGTCCTAAAACCCCTATCCTCAACCCTCAGCCCTCATCTTCAATCCTCAATCCTCAATCCTCAATTCTCAATCTTCAATCCTCAATACTCAATCTTCAATGCTCAATCCTCATTTCTCAATCCCCAATACTCAATCCTCAATCGTCAATCCTCAATCCCCAATCCTCAATCTTCAATACTCAATCCTCAATCTTCAATCCTCAATACTCAATCTTCAATCCTCTATCCTCAATCCTCAATCCTCAATCCTCATTCTTCAATCCTCAATACCCAATCCTCAATCTTCAATCCTCAATCCTCAATAGTCAATCCTCAATCCCCAAGCCTCAATCTTCAATACTCAATCCTCAATCCTCATTCCTCAATCCTCGATCCTCAATCCTCAATCCTCAATCTTCAATCATCAATACTCAATCCTCAATCCTCAATCCTCAATCCTCAATCCTCAGTCCTCAAACCTCAATTCTGAATCCTCGACCCTGAATCCTCAATCTTCAGCCCTCAGTCCTCAACAATCAGTTGTCAATCCTCAATCCTCAATAGAATATCCTCAATTCACAGGTTTCAATACTCAATACTCAATCTGAAATCTTCAAATCTCTATCCACAAACATCAATCCTCATCACTCAACCCTCAACACTCAGTTCCCAATCCTCAATATTCAATTCTCAATCCTCAATCCTCAATCCTCAATCCTCAATCAGCAATCCTCAATCTTCAATCCTCAATACTCAATTTTCAATCCTCAATCCTCAACCCTCGATCCTCAATCCTCAATCCTCAAACGTCAATCTCCAATCCTGAATACTCAATCATCAATCCTCAATCCTCAATCGCCCATCCTCAATCCTCATTCTTCAATCCTCAATACCCTATCCTCAATCTTCAATCCTCAATCCTCAATCCTCAATTCTCAATTCTCAATCCTCAGTCCTGAGTTCTCAAAGCTCAATCTTCAACCCTCAGCCCACATCCTCAATCCTCAATCCTCAATCCTCAATCCTCAATCCTCAACCCTCAACCTTCAATCCTCAAAACTCAGTCTTCAATCCTCAGTCCTCAAACCACAATTCTGAATCCTCAATCCTGTATCCTCAATCTTCAGCCCTCAGTCCTCAACAATCTGTTTTCGATCCTCAATCCCCAATAGAATATCCTCAATTCACAGTATTCAATACTCAATACTCAATCTGCAATCTTCAAATCTCTATCCACAAACATCAATTCTCATCACTCAACCCTCAACACTCAGTCCTCAATGTTCAATCCTCAATACTCAATCATTAATCCTCAATCCTCAATCCTCAATCTTCAATCCTCAATCCCCAATACTCAATCCTCAATCCTCAATCCTCAATCCTCAATCATCAATCCTCAATCTTCAATACTCAGTCCTCAATCCTCAATCCTCAATCCTCAATCCTCAATCATCAATCCTCAATCTTCAATCCTCAATGCTCAACCTTTAATCCTCAATCCTCAATCCTCAATCCTCATTCTTCAATCCTCAATACCCAATCCTCAACCTTCAATCCTCAATCCTCAATCGTCAATCCTCAATCCCCAAGCCTCAACCTTCAATACTCAATCCTCAATCCTCATTCCTCAATCCTCAGCCATCAATCCTCAATACTCAATCTTCAATCCTCAATCCTCAATTCTCGATCCTCAATCCACAATCCTCAGCCCTCAATACTCAATCTTCGATCCGCAATACCCAATCCTCAACCTTCAATCCTCAATACTCAATACTCAATCTTCAATCCTCAATCCTCAATCCTCAATCCTCAATCCTCATTCTTCAATCCTCAATACCCAATCCTCAATCTTCAATCCTCAATCCTCAATCGTCAATCCTCAATCCCCAATCCTCAATCTTCAATACTCAATCCTCAATCCTCATTCCTCAATCCTCAGCCATCAATCCTCAATACTCAATCTTCAATCCTCAAACCTCAATCCTCAATCCTCAATCTTCAATCCTCAATCCTCAATCCTCAATCCTCAATGCTCATTCTTCAATCCTCAATACCCAATCCTCAATCTTCAATCCTCAATCCTCAATCCTCAACTCTCAATCCTTAATCCTCAATCCTCAGTCCTCAAACCTCTATCCTCAACCCTCAGCCCTCATCTTCAATCCTCAATCCTCAATCCTCAATTCTCAATCTTCATTCCTCGATCCTCAATCCTCAATCCTCAATCGTCTATCTCCAATCCTGAATACTCAATCTTCAATCCTCAATCCTCAATCGACCATCCTCCATCCTCATTCTTCAATCCTCAATACCCTATCCTCAATCTTCAATCCTCAATACTCAATCCTCAATTCTCTATCCTCAATCCTCAGTCCTGAGTCCTCGCACCTCAATCTTCAACCCTCAGCCCTCAACCTCAATCCTCAATCCTCAATCCTCAATCCTCAACCCTCAATACTCAATCTTCAATCTTCAATCCTCAGTCCGCAAACCACAGTCCTGAATCATCAATCCTGAATCCTCAATCTTCAGACCTGAGTCCTCAACAATCAGCTGTCAATCCTCAATCCTCACTAGAATATCCTCAGTTCAGAGTTTTCCATACGCAATACTCAATCTGCAATCTTCATATCTCTATCCACAAACATCAATTCTCATCACTCAACCATCAACTCTCAGTCCCCAATGCTCAATCTTCAATCGTCAATCCTCAATCCTCAATTATCAATCATCAATCCTCAATCCTCAGTCTTCAACCCTCAATACTCAATCTTCAATTCTAAAACCTCAATCCTCAATCCTCAATCTTCAATCCTCAAACCTCAATCCTCAATCCTCAAGGCTCATTCTTCAATCCTCAATACCCAATCCTCAATCTTCAATCCTCAATCCTCAATCCTCAATTCTCAATCCTCAATCCTCAATCCTCAATACCCAATCCTCAATCTTCAATCCTCAATCCTCAATCTTCAATCCTCAATCCTCAATCCTCAATTCTCAATCTTCAATCCTCAATACTCAATCTTCAATGCTCAATCCTCAATTCTCAATCCCCAATACTCAATCCTCAATCGTCAATCCTCAATCCCCAATCCTCAATCTTCAATACTCAATCCTCAATCTTCAATCCTCAATACTCAATCTTCAATCCTCTATCCTCAATCCTCAATCCTCAATCCTCATTCTTCAATCCTCAATACCCAATCCTCAATCTTCAATCCTCAATCCTCAATCGTCAATCCTCAATCCCCAAGCCTCAATCTTCAATACACAATCCTCAATCCTCATTCCTCAATCCTCGATCCTCAATCCTCAATCCTCAATCTTCTATCATCAATACTCAATCCTCAATCCTCAATCCTCAATCCTCAATCCTCAGTCCTCAAACCTCAATTCTGAATCCTCGACCCTGAATCCTCAATCTTCAGCCCTCAGTCCTCAACAATCAGTTGTCAATCCTCAATCCTCAATAGAATATCCTCAATTCACAGGTTTCAATACTCAATACTCAATCTGAAATCTTCAAATCTCTATCCACAAACATCAATCCTCATCACTCATCCCTCAACACTCAGTTCCCAATCCTCAATATTCAATTCTCAATCCTCAATCCTCAATCCTCAATCCTCAATCAGCTATCCTCAATCTTCAATCCTCAATACTCAATTTTCAATCCTCAATCCTCAACCCTCGATCCTCAATCCTCAATCCTCAAACGTCAATCTCCAATCCTGAATACTCAATCATCAATCCTCATCCTCAATCGCCCATCCTCAATCCTCATTCTTCAATCCTCAATACCCTATCCTCAATCTTCAATCCTCAATCCTCAATCCTCAATTCTCAATTCTCAATCCTCAGTCCTGAGTTCTCAAAGCTCAATCTTCAACCCTCAGCCCACATCCTCAATCGTCAATCCTCAATCCTCAATCCTCAACCCTCAACCTTCAATCCTCAAAACTCAGTCTTCAATCCTCAGTCCTCAAACCACAATTCTGAATCCTCAATCCTGTATCCTCAATCTTCAGCCCTCAGTCCTCAACAATCTGTTTTCAATCCTCAATCCCCAATAGAATATCCTCAATTCACAGTATTCAATACTCAATACTCAATCTGCAATCTTCAAATCTCTATCCACAAACATCAATTCTCATCACTCAACCCTCAACACTCAGTCCTCAATGTTCAATCCTCAATACTCAATCATTAATCCTCAATCCTCAATCCTCAATCTTCAATCCTCAATCCCCAATACTCAATCCTCAATCCTCAATCCTCAATCCTAAATCCTCAATCCTCAATCCTCAATCCTCAATCCTCAATCTTCAATCCTCAATACTCAATCTTCAATCCTCAATCCTCAATCTTCAATCCTCAATCCTCAATCCTCAATCCTCAATCCTCATTCTTCAATCCTCAATACCCAATCCTCAATCTTCAATCCTCAATCCTCAATCGTCAATCCTCAATCCCCAAGCCTCAACCTTCAATACTCGATTCTCAATCCTCATTCCTCAATCCTCAGCCATCAATCCTCAATACTCAATCTTCAATCCTCAATCCTCAATCCTCGATCCTCAATCCACAATCCTCAGCCCTCAGTACTCAATCTTCGATCCGCAATACCCAATCCTCAACCTTCAATCCTCAATACTCAATACTCAATCTTCAATCCTCAATCCTCAATCCTCAATCCTCAATCCTGATTCTTCAATCCTCAATACTCAATCCTCAATCTTCAATCCTCAATCCTCAATCGTCAATCCTCAATCCCAAATCCTCAATCTTCAATACTCAATCCTCAATCCTCATTCCTCAATCCTCAGCCATCAATCCTCAATACTCAATCTTCAATCCTCAAACCTGAATCCTCAATCCTCAATCCTCAACTCTCAATCCTTAATCCTCAATCCTCAGTCCTCAAACCTCTATCCTCAACCCTCAGCCCTCATCTTCAATCCTCAATCCTCAATCCTCAATTCTCAATCTTCATTCCTCGATCCTCAATCCTCAATCCTCAATCGTCTATCTCCTATCCTGAATACTCAATCTTCAATCCTCAATCCTCAATCGACCATCCTCCATCCTCATTCTTCAATCCTCAATACCCTATACTCAATATTCAATCCTCAATACTCAATCCTCAATTCTCTATCCTCAATCCTCAGTCCTGAGTCCTCGCACCTCAATCTTCAACCCTCAGCCCTCAACCTCAATCCTCAATCCTCAATCCTCAATCCTCAACCCTCAATACTCAATCTTCAATCTTCAATCCTCAGTCCGCAAACCACAGTCCTGAAACCTCAATCCTGAATCCTCAATCTTCAGACCTCAGTCCTCAACAATCAGCTGTCAATCCTCAATCCTCACTAGAATATCCTCAGTTCAGAGTTTTCCATACGCAATACTCAATCTGCAATCTTCATATCTCTATCCGCAAACATCAATTCTCATCACTCAACCATCAACTCTCAGTCCCCAATGCTCAATCTTCAATCGTCAATCCTCAATCCTCAATTATCAATCCTCAATCCTCAATCCTCAGTCTTCAACCCTCAATACTCAATCTTCAATTCTAAAACCTCAATCCTCAATCCTCAATCTTCAATCCTCAAACCTCAATCCTCAATCCTCAAGGCTCATTCTTCAATCCTCAATACCCAATCCTCCTCCTTCAATCCTCAATCCTCAATCCTCAACTCTCAATCCTCAATCCTCAATCCTCAGTCCTAAAACACCTATCCTCAACCCTCAGCCCTCATCTTCAATCCTCAATCCTCAATCCTCAATTCTCAATCTTCAATCCTCAATACTCAATCTTCAATGCTCAATCCTCAATTCTCAATCCCCAATACTCAATCCTCAATCGTCAATCCTCAATCCCCAATCCTCAATCTTCAATACTCAATCCTCAATCTTCAATCCTCAATACTCAATATTCAATCCTCAATCCTCAATCCTCAATCCTCAATCCTCAATCCTCATTCTTCAATCCTCAATACCCAATCCTCAATCTTCAATCCTCAATCCTCAATCGTCAATCCTCAATCCCCAAGCCTCAATCTTCAATACTCAATCCTCAATCCTCATTCCTCAATCCTCGATCCTCAATCCTCAATCCTCAATCTTCAATCATCAATACTCAATCCTCAATCCTCAATCCTCAATCCTCAATCCTCAGTCCTCAAACCTCAATTCTGAATCCTCAACCCTGAATCCTCAATCTTCAGCCCTCAGTCCTCAACAATCAGTTGTCAATCCTCAATCCTCAATAGAATATCCTCAATTCACAGGTTTCAATACTCAATACTCAATCTGAAATCTTCAAATCTCTATCCACAAACATCAATCCTCATCACTCAACCCTCAACACTCAGTTCCCAATCCTCAATATTCAATCTTCAATCCTCAATCCTTAATCCTCAGTCCTCAATCCTCAATCCTGAATCCTCAGTCATCAATACTCAATCTTCAGTACTCAATCCTCAATCCTCAATCCTCAATCCTCAATCCTCAATCCTCAATCCTCAATCTTCAATCCTCAATACTGAATCTTCAATCCTCAATCCTCAATCCTCAATCCTCAATCCTCAATCCTCAATCCTCAGTCCTCAAACCTCAATTCTGAATCCTCAATCCTGAATCCTCAATCTTCAGCCCTCAGTCCTCAACAATCTGTTGTCAATCCTCAATCCTCAATAGAATATCCTCAATTCACAGGTTTCAATACTCAATACTGAATCTGCAATCTTCAAATCTCTATCCACAAACATCAATCCTCATCACTCAACCCTCAACACTCAGTCCCCAATCCTCAATCTTCAATTCTCAATCCTCAATCCTCAATCGTCAATCCTCAATCCTCAATTCTCAATCCCCAATCCTCAATCCTCAGTCCTCAAACGTCAATATTCAACCCTCAGTCCTGGTCCCCAATCCACAACTCTCAATCCTCAATCCTCAATCTTCAATCATCAATATTCAATCTCCTGTCCTCAATCCTCAATCCTCAATCCTCAATCCTCAATGTTCAATTCTCAATACCCAATCCTCAATCTTAAATCCTCAATCCTCAATCCTCAATCCTCAATCCTCAATCCTCAATCCTCAAGCCTCAAACCTCTGTCCTCAAACCACAATCCTGAATCCTCAATCCTGAATCCTCAATCCTGAATCCTCAATCCTCAATCCTCAATCATCAATCCTCAATATTCAATCCGCAATACCCAATCCTCAATCTTCATTCCTCAATCCTCAATCCTCAATCCTCAATTCTCAATCCTCAATCCTCTGTCCTCAAACCACAATCCTGAATCCTCAATACTGAATCCTCAATCTTCAGCCCTCAGTCCTCAACAATCAGTTGTCAATCCTCAATCCTCAACCCTCAATCCTCAATCCTCAATCCCAAATCCTCAATCCTCAATCTTCAATCCTCAATACTCAATCTTCAATCCTCAGTCCTCAATCCTCAATCCTCAATCCTCATTCTTCAATCCTCAACACCAAATCCTCAATCTTCAATCCTCCATCCTCAATCCTCTATTCTCGATCCTCAATCATCAATCCTCAGACCTCAAACATCAATATTCATCCCTCAGACCTCGTCCTCAATCCACAACACTCAATCCTCAATCCTCAATCTTCAATCATCAATATTCAATCTTCAATCCTCAATCCTCAATCGTCAGTCCTCAATCCTCAATCCTGAATCCTCAGTCATCAATACTCAATCTTCAGTACTCAATCCTCAATCCTCAATCCTCAATCCTCAATCCTCAATCCTCAATCCTCAATCTTCAATCCTCAATACTGAATCTTCAATCCTCAATCCTCAATCCTCAATCCTCAATCCTCAATCCTCAATCCTCAGTCATCAAACCTCAATTCTGAATCCTCAATCCTGAATCCTCAATCTTCAGCCCTCAGTCCTCAACAATCTGTTGTCAATCCTCAATCCTCAATAGAATATCCTCAATTCACAGGTTTCAATACTCAATACTGAATCTGCAATCTTCAAATCTCTATCCACAAACATCAATCCTCATCACTCAACCCTCAACACTCAGTCCCCAATCCTCAATCTTCAATTCTCAATCCTCAATCCTCAATCGTCAGTCCTCAATCCTCAGTCTTCAATCCTCAATACTCAATCTTCAATCCTCAATCCTCAATCCTCGATCCTCAATCCTCAATCCTCAATCGTCAATCTCCAATCCTGAATACTCAATCTTCAATCCTCAATCCTCAATCGCCCTTCCTCCATTCTCATTCATCAATCCTCAATACCCTATCCTCAATCTTCAATCCTCAATTCTCAATCCTCAATTCTCAAACCTCAATCCTCAGTCCTGAGTCCTCACACCTCAATCTTCAACCCTCAGCCCTCAACCTCAATCCTCAATCCTCAATACTCAATCCTCAACCCTCAATACTCAATCTTCAATCTTCAATCCTCAGTCCTCAAACCACAATTCTGAATCCTCAATCCTGAATCCTCAATCTTCAGCCCTCAGTACTCAACAATCAGTTGTCAATCCTCAATCCCCAATAGAATATCCTCAATTCACAGTTTTCAATACTCAATACCCAATATGCAATCTTCAAATCTCTATCCACAAACATCAATTCTCATCACTCAACACTCAACACTCAGTCCACAATGTTCAATCCTCAATCCTCAATTCTCAATCTTCAATCCTCAATACTCAATCATTAATCCTCAATTCTCAATCCTCAATCTTCAATCCTCAATCCCCAATACTCAATCCTCAATCCTCAATCCTCAATCCTCAATCATCAATCCTCAGTCTTCAATACTCAATCCTCAATCCTCAATCCTCAATCCTCAATCCTCAATCATCAATCCTCAATACTCAATCCTCAATGCTCAACCTTTAATCCTCAATCCTCAATTCTCAATCTTCAATCCTCAATCCTCAATCCTCAATCCTCAATCCTCAATCCTCAATCTTGAATCCTCAATACTCAATCTTCAATCCTCAATACTCGATCCTCAATCCTCAGTCCTCATTCTTCAATCCTCAATACCCAATCCTCAATCTTCAATCCTCAATCCTCAATCCTCAATCCTCAATTCTCAATCCTCTATCCTCAATCGTCAGACCTCAAACATCAATACTCAACCCTCAGTCCTCGTCCTGAATTCACAACCCTCAATCCTCAATCCTCAACCTTCAATGATCAATATTCAATCTTCAATCCTCAATCCTCAATCCTCAATCCTCAATCCTCAATTCTCAATCCTCAATGCTCAATCCTCAATACCCAGTCATCAATCTTCAATCCTCGATCCTCAATCCTCAATCCCCAATCCTCAATCCTCAATCCTCTATCCTCAATCCTCAGTCCTAAAACCTCAATCCTGGATCCTCAATACTGAATCCTCAACCTTCAGACCTCAGTCCTCAACAATCAGTTGTCAATTCTCAATCCTCAATAGAATATCATCAGTTCACAGTTTTCAATACTCAATACTCAATCTGCAATCTTTAAATCTCTATCCACAAACACCAATTCTCATCACTCAACCCACAACACTCAGTCCCCTATCCTCAATCTTCAATCGTCAATCCTCATCCTCAATCCTCAACCCTCAATCTTCAATCCTCAATACTCAATCTTCAATCCTCAATCCTCAATCCACAACCTTCAATCATCAATATTCAATCTTCAATCCTCAATCATCAATCCTCAACCCTCAATCCTCAATCCTCAATCCTCAATCCTCAATGTTCAATCCTCAATACCCAATCTTCAATCTTCAATCCTCAATAGTCAATCTTCAATCCTCAATCCTCAATCCTCAATCCTCAATCCTCAATCCTCAATTTTCAGTCCTCAATCCTCAACCTTCAATCCTCAATACTCAATCTTCAATCCTCAATCCTCAATCCTCAATCCTCAATCCTCAATCCTCAATCCTCATTCTTCAATCCTCATTCTTCAATCCTCAATACCCAATCCTCAATCTTCAATCCTCAATCCTCAATCCTCAATTCTCAATCCTCAGTCCTCAATCCTCAGACCTCAGAGATCAATACTCAACCCTCAGTCCTCGTCCTCAATCCACAACCCTCAATCCTCAATCATCGATCTTCAATCGTGAATATTCAATCTTCAGTCTTCAATCCTCAATCCTCAATCCTCAATGTTCAAACCGCAATACCCAATCCTCAACCTTCAATCCTCAATCCTCAATGCTCAATCCTCAATCCTCAATCCTCAATCCTCTATCCTCAATCCTCAGTCCTCAAACC
Source organism: Calliopsis andreniformis (assembly GCF_051401765.1). NCBI lineage: Eukaryota > Metazoa > Arthropoda > Insecta > Hymenoptera > Andrenidae > Calliopsis > Calliopsis andreniformis. The sequence continues at coordinate 5,103,359 of NW_027480451.1, read as the reverse complement.
TCAATCCTGGATTCTCAATCCTGAATCCTCAATCTTCAGACCTCAGTCCTCAACAATCAGTTGTCAATTCTCAATCCTCAATAGAATATCTACAATTCACAGTTTTCAATACTCAATACACAGTCTGCAATCTTTAAATCTCTATCCACAAACACCAATTCTCATCACTCAACCCTCAACACTCAGTCCCCAGTCCTCAATCTTCAATCCTCAATCCTCAATCCTCAATCCTCAATCTTCAATCCTCAATCCTCAGTCTTCAATCCTCAATCCTCAATCCTCAATCCTCAGTCCTCAATCCTCAATCCTCAATCTTCATACCTCAATACTCAATCTTCAATCCTCAATCCTCAATCCTCAATCCTCAGTCCACGTTCTTCAATCCTCAATACCCAACCCTCAATCTTCAATCCTCAATCCTCAATCCTCAGACCTCAAACATCAATACTCAACCCTCAGTCCTCGTCCTCAATCCACAACACTCAATCCTCAATCCTGAACCTTCAATCATGAATATTCAATCTTCAATCCTCAATCAGCAATCCTCAATCCTCAATCCTCAATCCTCAATGTACAATCCTCAATACCCAATCCTCAATCTTCAATCCTCGATCCTCAATCCTCAATCCCCAATCCTCAATCCTCAATCCCCAATCCTCAATCCTCAGTCCTCAAACCACAATCCTGAATCCTCAATCCTGAATGGTCAATCTTCAATCCTCAATCCTCAATCCTCAATCCTCTATCCTCATTCTTCAATCCTCAATACCCAATCCTCAATCTTCAATCCTCGATCCTCAATCCTCAATCCCCAATCCTCAATCCTCAATCCCCAATCCTCAATCCTCAGTCCTCAAACCACAATCCTGAATCCTCAATCCTGAATGGTCAATCTTCAATCCTCAATCCTCAATCCTCAACCCTCAGACCTCATCGTCAATCCTCAATCCTCAATCCTCAATCCTCAATACTCAATCTTCAATCCTCAATACTCAATCTTCAATCCTAAATCCAAAATCCTCAATCTTCAATCCTCAATACTCAATCCTCAATCCTCAATCCTCAATCCTCAGTCCTCAATCCTCAATCCTCAATCTTCAATCCTCAATACTCAATCTTCAATCCTCAATCCTCAATCCTCAATCCTCAGTCCACGTTCTTCAATCCTCAATACCCAACCCTCAATCTTCAATCCTCAATCCTCAATCCTCAATACTCAATCCTCAATCCTCAGTCCTCAGTCCTCAATCCTCAATCCTCAACCCTCAGACCTCATCGTCAATCCTCAATCCTCAATCCTCAATCCTCAATACTCAATCTTCAATCCTCAATACTCAATCTTCAATCCTCAATCCAAAATCCTCAATCTTCAATCCTCAATCCTCAATCCTCAATCCTCAACCCTCAATCCTCAGTCCTCAAACCTCAATACCGAATCCTCAGTCCTGAATCCTCAACCGTCAGCCCTCAGTCCTCAACAATCAATTGTCAATCCTCAATCCTCAACAGAATATCCTCAATTCACAGCTTTCAATACTCAATCCCCATTCTTCAATCTTCAAATCTCAATCCACAAACGTCAATTCCCATCACTCAGCCCTAAACACTAAGTCCTCAATCTTCAATCCTCAATCCACAATCCTCAATCTTCAGCCCTCAATACTCAATGTTCAATCCTCAATCCTCAATTCTCAATCCTCAATACTCAATCCTCAATCGTCAATCCTCAATCCCCAATACTCATTCTTCAATCCTCAATCCTCAATCCTCAATCCTCAATCCTCAATCTTCAATCCTCAATACTCAATCTTCAATCCTCAAGCAGCAATCCTAAATCCTCAATCCTCAATCCTCAATCCTCAATCTTCAATCCTCAATACTCAATCTTCAATCCTCAATCCTCAATCCTCAATCCTCAGTCCTCATTCTTCAATCCTCAATACCCAATCCTCAATCTTCAATCCTCAATCCTCAATCCTCAATTCTCAACCCTCAATCCTCAATCCTCAGACCTCAAACATCAATACTCAACCCTCAGTCCTCGTCCTCAATCCACAACCCTCAACCCTCAATCCTCAATCTTCAATCATCAATATTCAATCTTCAATCCTCAATCCTCAATCCTCAATCCTCAATCCTCAATCCTCAATGTTCAATCCTCAATACCCAATCCTCAATCTTAAATCCTCAATCCTCAATTCTCAATCCTCGATCCTCAATCCTCAATCCTCAGTCCTCAAACCACAATCCTGAATCCTCAATCCTGAAACCTCAATCTGCAGGCCTCAGTCCTCAACAATCAGTTGTCAATCCTCAATCCTCAATAGAATATCGTCAGTTCAGAGTTTTCCATACGCAATACTCAATCTGCAATCTTCATATCTCTATCCACAAACATCAATTCTCACCACTCAAACCTGAACACTCAGTCCCCAATCCTCAATTTCAATCCTCAATCCTCAATCCTCAATCCTCAATCCTCAACCTTCAATCCTCAATCCTCAATCCTCAATCCTCAATCTTCAATCCTCAATCCTCAATCCTCAATCCTCAATCCTCACTTTTCAATCCTCAATACCCAATACTCAATCTTCAATCCTCAATCCTCAATCCTCAATTCTCAATCCTCAATCCTCAGTCCTCAGTCCTCAAACCTCAATCCTCAACCCTCAGCCCTCATCGTCAATCCTCAATCCTCAATCCTCAATACTCAATCTTCAATCCTCAATACTCAATCTTCAATACTCAATCCTCAATTCACAATTCTCAATCCTCAATACTCAATCCTCAATCGTCAATCCTCAATCCCCATTCCTCGATCTTCAATACTCAATCCTCAATCCTCATTCCTCAATCCTCAGTTATCAACCCTCAATACTTAACCTTCAATCCTCAATCCTCAATACTCGATCCTCAATCCTCAATCCTCAGTCCTCAATACTCAATCTTCAATCCTCAATACTCAATCTTAAATCCTCAATCCTCAATCCTCAATCCTCAATCCTCATTCTTCAATCCTCAATACCCAATCCTCAATCTTCAATCCTGAATCCTCAATCATCAATTCTCAATCCTCAATCCTCAATCCTCAGACCTCAGACATCAATACTCAACCCTCAGTCCTCGTCGTCAATACACAACCCAAAATGCTCAATCCTCAATCCTCAATCCTCAGTCCTCAATCCTCAATCCTCAGTCCTCAAACCACAATCCTGGATCCTCAATCATGAATCCTCAATCTTCAGACCTCAGTCCTCAACAATCAGTTGTCAATTCTCAATCCTCAATATAATATCATCAATTCACAGTTTTCAATACTCAATACTCAATCTGCAATCTTTAAATCTCTATACTCAAACACCAATTCTCATCACTCAACCCTCAACACTCAGTCCTCAATGTTCAATCCTCAATCCTGAATTCACAATCCTCAATCGTCAATCTTCAATCCTCAATCCCCAGTCCTCAATCTTCAATGCTCAATCTTTAATCCTCAATCCTCAATCCTCAATCCTCAATCCTCAATATTCAACACACAACCCTCAACCACCAATCCTCAATACACAACAATCAATCCTCAATTCTCAATACTCAATAGAATATCCTGAATTCTCATGGTTCAATACTCAATCCGCAATATTCAGTAATCACATCTCAATCCTCAAACATCAATTCTAAACACTCAATCCTCAGCACTCAGTCCTCCCTCTTCAATCCTCCATCCTCAACCCTCAATCTTCATGCGTCAATCCTCAATCCTCAATCCTCAAACCTCAATCCTCAGTCCTCAAACCTCAATCCCGAATCCTCAATCCTGAATCCTCAACCTTCAGCCCACAGTCCTCAACTATCAATTGTCAATCCTCAATCCTCAATAGAATATCCTCAATTCACAGCTTTCAATACTCAATCCCCATTCTTCAATCTTCAAATATCAATCCACAAACATCAATTCCCATCACTCAACCCTCAACACTAAGTCCTCAATCTTCAATCCTCAATCCTCAATCCTCAATCTTCAGTCCTCAATACCCAATGTTCAGTCCTCAATCCCCAATTCTCAATCCTCAATACTCAATCCTCAATCGTCAACCCTCAATCCCCAATCCTCAATCTTCAATCCTCAATCCTCAATCCTCAATCCTCAATCCTCAATCTTCAATCCTCAATACTCAATCTTCAATCCTCAATCATCAATCCTAAATCCTCAATCCTCAATCCTCAGTCCTCAACCTTCAATCCTCAATACTCAATCTTCAATCCTCAATCCCCAATCCTCAATCCTCAGTCCTCATTCTTCAATCATCAACACCCAATCCTCAATCTTCAATCCTCAATCCTCAATCCTCAATTCTCAATCTTCAATCTTCAATCCTCAGACCTCAAACATCAATACTCAACCCTCAGTCCTCGTCCTCAATCCACAACCCTCAATCCTCAATCCTCAGCCTTCAATCATCAATATTCAATGCTCAATCCTCAATCCTCAATCCTCAATCCTTAATCCTCAATCCTCAATGTTCAATCCTCAATACCCAATCCTCAATCTTCAATCCTCAATCCTCAATTCTCAATCCTCAATCCTCAACCCTCAATCCTCAGTCCTCAAACCAGAATCCTGAATCCTCAATCCTGAAACCTCAATCTTCAGCCCTCAGTCCTCAACAATCAGTTGTCAATCCTCAATCCTCAATAGAATATCGTCAGTTCAGGGTTTTCCATACGCAATACTCAATCTGCGATTTTCATATCTCTATCCACAAACATCAATTCTCACCACTCAACCCTGAACACTCAGTCCCCAATCCTCAATCTTCAATCCTCAATCCTCAATCTTCAATCCTCAATACTCACTCTTCAATCCTCAATCCACAACCTTCAATCATCAATATTCAATCTTCAATCCTCAATCATCAATCCTCAACCCTCAATCCTCAATCCTCAATCCTCAATCCTCAATGTTCAATCCTCAATACCCAATCTTCAATCTTCAATCCTCAATACTCAATCTTCAATCCTCAATCCTCAATCCTCAATCCTCAATCCTCAATCCTCAATCCTCATTCTTCAATCCTCAATACCCAATCCTCAATCTTCAATCCTCAATCCTCAATTCTCAATCCTCAGTCCTCAATCCTCAGACCTCAGACATCAATACTCAACCCTCAGTCCTCGTCCTCAATCCACAACCTTCAATCCTCAATCATCGATCTTCAATAATCAATATTCAAACTTCAGTCCTCAATCCTCAATCCTCAATGCTCAATGTTCAAACCGCAATACCCAATCCTCAATCTTCAATCCTCAATCCTCAATCCTCAATCCTCAATCCTCAATCCTCAATCCTCTATCGTCAATCCTCAGTCCTCAAACCTCAATCCTGGATCCTCAATCCTGAATACTCAACCTTCAGATCTCAGTCCTCAACAATCAGTTGTCAATTCTCAATCCTCAATAGAATATCTACAATTCACAGTTTTCAATACTCAATACTCAGTCAGCAATCTTTAAATCTCTATCCACAAACACCAATTCTCATCACTCAACCCTCAACACTCAGTCCCCAGTCCTCAATCTTCAATCCTCAATCCACAATCCTCAATCCTCAATCCTCAATCCTCAATCCTCAGTCTTCAGTCCTCAATACTCAATCATCAATCCTCAATCCTCAGTCCTCAATCCTCAAACCTCAATCCCCAACCCTCAGCCCACATCCTCAATCCTCGATCCTAAATCCTCAATCCTCAATCTTCAATCCTCAATAATAAATCTTCAATCCTCAATCCTCAGTCCTCAAACCTCAATTCTGAATCCTCAATCCTGAATCCTCAATCTTCAGCCCTCAGTCCTCAACAATCAGTTCTCAATCCTCAATCCTCAATAGAATATCTTCAATTCACATTTCTCAATACTCAATGCTCAATCTGCAATCTTCAAACCTGTATCCACAAACACCAATTCCCATCACTCAACCCTCAACACTCAGTCCTCAATGTTCAATCCTCAATCCTCAATCCACAATCCTCAATCATCAATATTCAATCCTCAATACTCAATCTTCAATCCTCAATCCTCAATCCTCAATCCTCAATCCTCATTCTTCAATCCTCAATACCCAATCCTCAATCTTCAATCCTCAATCCTCAATCCTCAATTCTCAATCCTCAAACCTCAATTCTGAATCCTCAATCCTGAATACTCAATCTTCAGCCCACAGTCCTCAACAATCAGGTGACAATCCTCAATCCTCAATAGAATATCCTCATTTCACAGTTTTCAATACTCAATACTCAATCTGCATTCTTCAAATCTCTATCCACAAACATCAATTCTCGTCACTCAACCCTCAACACTCAGTCCTCGATGTTCAATCCTCAATCCTCAATTCTCAAACTTCAATCCTCAATACTCAACCTTTAATCCTCAATCCTCAATCCACAATCTTCAATCCTCAATCCTCAATACTCAATCCTCAATCCTCAATCCTCAATCCTCAATCATCAATCCTCAATCTTCAATAATCAATCCTCAATCCTCAATACTCAATCCTCAATTCTCAATCATCAATCCTCAACCTTCAATCCTCAGTACTCAATCTTTAATCCTCAATCCTCAATCCTCAATCTTCAATCCTCAATCCTCAATCCTCAATCCTCAATCCTCAATCCTCAGTCCTCAATCCTCAATCCTCAATCTTCAATCCTCAATGCTCAATCTTCAATCCTCAATCCTCAATCCTCAGTCCTCAGTCCACGTTCTTCAATCCTCAATACCCAACCCTCAATCTTCAATCCTCAATCCTCAATCCTCCGACCTCAAACATCAATACTCAAGCCTCAGTCCTCGTCCTCAATCCACAACACTCAATCCTCAATCCTCAACCTTCAATCATCAATATTCAATCTTCAATCCTCAATCATCAATCCTCAATCCTCAATCCTCAATCCTCAATGTACAATCCTCAATACCCAATCTTCAATCTTCAATCCTCGATCCTCAATCCTCAATCCCCAATCCTCAATCCTCAATCCCCAATCCTCAATCCTCAGTCCTCAAACCACAATCCTGAATCCTCAATCCTGAATCCTCAATCTTCAGATCTCAGTCCTCAACAATCAGTTGTCAATTCTCAATCCTCAATAGAATATCTACAATTCACAGTTTTCAATACTCAATACTCAGTCAGCAATCTTTAAATCTCTATCCACAAACACCAATTCTCATCACTCAACCCTCAACACTCAGTCCCCAGTCCTCAATCTTCAATCCTCAATCCACAATCCTCAATCCTCAATCCTCAATCCTCAATCCTCAGTCTTCAGTCCTCAATACTCAATCATCAATCCTCAATCCTCAGTCCTCAATCCTCAAACCTCAATCCCCAACCCTCAGCCCACATCCTCAATCCTCGATCCTAAATCCTCAATCCTCATTCTTCAATCCTCAATAATAAATCTTCAATCCTCAATCCTCAGTCCTCAAACCTCAATTCTGAATCCTCAATCCTGAATCCTCAATCTTCAGCCCTCAGTCCTCAACAATCAGTTCTCAATCCTCAATCCTCAATAGAATATCTTCAATTCACATTTCTCAATACTCAATGCTCAATCTGCAATCTTCAAACCTGTATCCACAAACACCAATTCCCATCACTCAACCCTCAACACTCAGTCCTCAATGTTCAATCCTCAATCCTCAATCCACAATCCTCAATCATCAATATTCAATCCTCAATACTCAATCTTCAATCCTCAATCCTCAATCCTCAATCCTCAATCCTCATTCTTCAATCCTCAATACCCAATCCTCAATCTTCAATCCTCAATCCTCAATCCTCAATTCTCAATCCTCAAACCTCAATTCTGAATCCTCAATCCTGAATACTCAATCTTCAGCCCACAGTCCTCAACAATCAGGTGACAATCCTCAATCCTCAATAGAATATCCTCATTTCACAGTTTTCAATACTCAATACTCAATCTGCATTCTTCAAATCTCTATCCACAAACATCAATTCTCGTCACTCAACCCTCAACACTCAGTCCTCGATGTTCAATCCTCAATCCTCAATCCTCAATCCTCAATCCTCATTCTTCAATCCTCAATACCCAATCCTCAATCTTCAATCCTGAATCCTCAATCATCAATTCTCAATCCTCAATCCTCAATCCTCAGACCTCAGACATCAATACTCAACCCTCAGTCCTCGTCGTCAATCCACAACCCAAAATGCTCAATCCTCAATCCTCAATCCTCAGTCCTCAAACCACAATCCTGGATCCTCAATCATGAATCCTCAATCTTCAGACCTCAGTCCTCAACAATCAGTTGTCAATTCTCAATCCTCAATATAATATCATCAATTCACAGTTTTCAATACTCAATACTCAATCTGCAATCTTCTAATCTCTATCCTCAAACACCAATTCTCATCACTCAACCCTCAACACTCAGTCCTCAATGTTCAATCCTCAATCCTGAATTCACAATCCTCAATCGTCAATCTTCAATCCTCAATCCCCAGTCCTCAATCTTCAATGCTCAATCTTTAATCCTCAATCCTCAATCCTCAACCCTCAATCCTCAATATTCAACACACAACCCTCAACCACCAATCCTCAATACACAACAATCAATCCTCAATTCTCAATACTCAATAGAATATCCTGAATTCTCATGGTTCAATACTCAATCCGCAATATTCAGTAATCACATCTCAATCCTCAAACATCAATTCTAAACACTCAATCCTCAGCACTCAGTCCTCCCTCTTCAATCCTCCATCCTCAACCCTCAATCTTCATGCGTCAATCCTCAATCCTCAATCCTCAAACCTCAATCCTCAGTCCTCAAACCTCAATCCCGAATCCTCAATCCTGAATCCTCAACCTTCAGCCCTCAGTCCTCAACTATCAATTGTCAATCCTCAATCCTCAATAGAATATCCTCAATTCACAGCTTTCAATACTCAATCCCCATTCTTCAATCTTCAAATATCAATCCACAAACATCAATTCCCATCACTCAACCCTCAACACTAAGTCCTCAATCTTCAATCCTCAATCCTCAATCCTCAATCTTCAGTCCTCAATACCCAATGTTCAGTCCTCAATCCTCAATTCTCAATCCTCAATACTCAATCCTCAATCGTCAACCCTCAATCCCCAATCCTCAATCTTCAATCCTCAATCCTCAATCCTCAATCCTCAATCCTCAATCTTCAATCCTCAATACTCAATCTTCAATCCTCAATCATCAATCCTAAATCCTCAATCCTCAATCCTCAGTCCTCAACCTTCAATCCTCAATACTCAATCTTCAATCCTCAATCCTCAATCCTCAATCCTCAGTCCTCATTCTTCAATCATCAACACCCAATCCTCAATCTTCAATCCTCAATCCTCAATCCTCAATTCTCAATCTTCAATCTTCAATCCTCAGACCTCAAACATCAATACTCAACCCTCAGTCCTCGTCCTCAATCCACAACACTCAATCCTCAATCCTCAGCCTTCAATCATCAATATTCAATGCTCAATCCTCAATCCTCAATCCTCAATCCTTAATCCTCAATCCTCAATGTTCAATCCTCAATACCCAATCCTCAATCTTCAATCCTCAATCCTCAATTCTCAATCCTCAATCCTCAACCCTCAATCCTCAGTCCTCAAACCAGAATCCTGAATCCTCAATCCTGAAACCTCAATCTTCAGCCCTCAGTCCTCAACAATCAGTTGTCAATCCTCAATCCTCAATAGAATATCGTCAGTTCAGGGTTTTCCATACGCAATACTCAATCTGCGATTTTCATATCTCTATCCACAAACATCAATTCTCACCACTCAACCCTGAACACACAGTCCCCAATCCTCAATCTTCAATCCTCAATCCTCAATTCTCAATCCTCAGTCCTCAATCCTCAGACCTCAGACATCAATACTCAACCCTCAGTCCTCAATCATCGATCTTCAATAATCAATATTCAAACTTCAGTCCTCAATCCTCAATCCTCAATGCTCAATGTTCAAACCGCAATACCCAATCCTCAATCTTCAATCCTCAATCCTCAATCCTCAATCCTCAATCCTCAATCCTCAATCCTCTATGGTAAATCCTCAGTCCTCAAACCTCAATCCTGGATCCTCAATCCTGAATCCTCAATCTTCAGATCTCAGTCCTCAACAATCAGTTGTCAATTCTCAATCCTCAATAGAATATCTACAATTCACAGTTTTCAATACTCAATACTCAGTCAGCAATCTTTAAATCTCTATCCACAAACACCAATTCTCATCACTCAACCCTCAACACTCAGTCCCCAGTCCTCAATCTTCAATCCTCAATCCACAATCCTCAATCCTCAATCCTCAATCCTCAATCCTCAGTCTTCAGTCCTCAATACTCAATCATCAATCCTCAATCCTCAGTCCTCAATCCTCAAACCTCAATCCCCAACCCTCAGCCCACATCCTCAATCCTCGATCCTAAATCCTCAATCCTCAATCTTCAGTCCTCAATAATAAATCTTCAATCCTCAATCCTCAGTCCTCAAACCTCAATTCTGAATCCTCAATCCTGAATCCTCAATCTTCAGCCCTCAGTCCTCAACAATCAGTTCTCAATCCTCAATCCTCAATAGAATATCTTCAATTCACATTTCTCAATACTCAATGCTCAATCTGCAATCTTCAAACCTGTATCCACAAACACCAATTCCCATCACTCAACCCTCAACACTCACTCCTCAATGTTCAATCCTCAATCCTCAATCCACAATCCTCAATCATCAATATTCAATCCTCAATACTCAATCTTCAATCCTCAATCCTCAATCCTCAATCCTCAATCCTCATTCTTCAATCCTCAATACCCAATCCTCAATCTTCAATCCTCAATCCTCAATCCTCAATTCTCAATCCTCAAACCTCAATTCTGAATCCTCAATCCTGAATACTCAATCTTCAGCCCACAGTCCTCAACAATCAGGTGACAATCCTCAATCCTCAATAGAATATCCTCATTTCACAGTTTTCAATACTCAATACTCAATCTGCATTCTTCAAATCTCTATCCACAAACATCAATTCTCGTCACTCAACCCTCAACACTCAGTCCTCGATGTTCAATCCTCAATCCTCAATTCTCAAACTTCAATCCTCAATACTCAACCTTTAATCCTCAATCCTCAATCCACAATCTTCAATCCTCAATCCTCAATACTCAATTCTCAATCCTCAATCCTCAATCCTCAATCATCAATCCTCAATCTTCAATAATCAATCCTCAATCCTCAATACTCATTCCTCAATTCTCAATCATCAATCCTCAACCTTCAATCCTCAATACTCAATCTTTAATCCTCAATCCTCAATCCTCAATCTTCAATCCTCAATCCTCAATCCTCAATCCTCAATCCTCAATCCTCAGTCCTCAATCCTCAATCCTCAATCTTCAATCCTCAATGCTCAATCTTCAATCCTCAATCCTCAATCCTCAATCCTCAGTCCACGTTCTTCAATCCTCAATACCCAACCCTCAATCTTCAATCCTCAATCCTCAATCCTCCGACCTCAAACATCAATACTCAAGCCTCAGTCCTCGTCCTCAATCCACAACACTCAATCCTCAATCCTCAACCTTCAATCATCAATATTCAATCTTCAATCCTCAATCATCAATCCTCAATCCTCAATCCTCAATCCTCAATGTACAATCCTCAATACCCAATCCTCAATCTTCAATCCTCGATCCTCAATCCTCAATCCCCAATCCTCAATCCTCAATCCCCAATCCTCAATCCTCAGTCCTCAAACCACAATCCTGAATCCTCAATCCTGAATCCTCAATCTTCAATCCTCAATCCTCAATCCTCAATCCTCAATCCTCATTCTTCAATCCTCAATACCCGATCCTCAATCTTCAATCCTCAATCCTCAATCCTCAATTCTCAATCCTCAATCCTCAGTCCTCAGTCCTCAAACCTCAATCCTCAACCCTCAGACCTCATCGTCAATCATCAATCCTCAATCCTCAATCCTTAATACTCAATCTTCAATCCTCAATACTCAATCTTCAATCCTCAATCCAAAATCTTCAATCTTCAATCCTCAATACTCAATCTTCAATCCTCAATCCTCAATTCTGAATCCCGAATCCTCAATATTCAACACACAACACTCAACCACCAATCCTCAATACACAAGGATCAATCCTCAATTCTCAATACTCAATAGAATATCCTGAACTCTCATGGTTCAATACTCAAACCGCAATATTCAATAATCATATCTCAATCCTCAAGCATCAATCCTAAACACTCAATCCTCAACACTCAGTCCTCTCTCTTCAAGCCTCCATGCTCAACCCTCAATCCTCAACACTCAGTCCTCTCTCTTCAAGCCTCCATCCTCAACCCTCAATCCTCAAGCGTCAATCCTCAATCCTCAATCCTCAACCCTCAATCCTCAGTCCTCAAACCTCAATACCGAATCCTCAATCCTGAATCCTCAACCTTCAGCCCTCAGTCCTCAACAATCAATTGCCAATCCTCAATCCTCAACAGAATATCCTCAATTCACAGCTTTCAATACTCAATCCCCATTCTTCAATCTTCAAATCTCAATCCACAAACGTCAATTCCCATCACTCAACCCTCAACACTAAGTCCTCAATCTTCAATCCTCAATCCTCAATCCTCAATCTTCAGCCCTCAATACTCAATGTTCAATCCTCAATCCTCAATTCTCAATCCTCAATACTCAATCCTCAATCGTCAATCCTCAATCCCCAATCCTCAATCTTCAATCCTCAATCCTCAATCCTCAATCCTCAATCCTCAATCTTCAATCCTCAATACTCAATCTTCAATCCTCAATCATCAATCCTAAATCCTCAATCCTCAATCCTCAATCCTCAATCTTCAATCCTCAATACTCAATCTTCAATCCTCAATCCTCAATCCTCAATCCTCAGTCCTCATTCTTCAATCCTCAATACCCAATCCTCAATCTTCAATCCTCAATCCTCAATCCTCAATTCTCAACCCTCAATCCTCAATCCTCAGACCTCAAACATCAATACTGAACCCTCAGTCCTCGTCCTCAATCCACAACCCTCAACCCTCAATCCTCAATCTTCAATCATCAATATTCAATCTTCAATCCTCAATCCTCAATCCTCAATCATCAATCCTCAATCCTCAATGTTCAATCCTCAATACCCAATCCTCAATCTTCAATCCCCAATCCTGAATTCTCAATCCTCGATCCTCAATCCTCAATCCTCAGTCCTCAAACCACAATCCTGAATCCTCAATCCTGAAACCTCAATCTTCAGGCCTCAGTCCTCAACAATCAGTTGTCAATCCTCAATCCTCAATAGAATATCGTCAGTTCAGAGTTTTCCATACGCAATACTCAATCTGCAATATTCATATCTCTATCCACAAACATCAATTCTCACCACTCAAACCTGAACACTCAGTCCCCAATCCTCAATCTTCAATCCTCAATCCTCAATCCTCAATCCTCAATCCTCAATCCTCAACCTTCAATCCTCAATACTCAATCTTCAATCCTCAATCCTCAATCCTCAATCCTCAATCTTCAATCCTCAATCGTCAATCCTCAATCCTCAATCCTCATTCTTCAATCCTCAATACCCAATCCTCAATCTTCAATCCTCAATCCTCAATCCTCAATTCTCAATCCTCAATTCTCAGTCCTGAGTCCTCAAACCTCAATCCTCAACCCTCAGCCCTCGTCGTCAATCCTCAATCCTCAATCCTCAATCCTCAATCCTCAATCTTCAATCCTCAATACTCAATCTTCAATCCTCAATCCTCAATACTCAATCCTCAATCCTCATTCCTCAATCCTCAGTTATCAATCCTCAATACCTAACCTTCATTCCTCAATCCTCAATACTCGATCCTCAATCCTCAATCCTCAGTCCTCAATACTCAATCTTCAATCCTCAATACTCAATCTTCAACCCTCAATCCTCAATCCTCAATCCTCAATCCTCATTCTTCAATCCTCAATACCCAATCCTCAATCTTCAATCCTCAATCCTCGATCCTCAATTCTCAATCCTCAATCCTCAATCCTCAGACCTCAGACATCAATACTCAACCCTCAGTCCTCGTCGTCAATCCACAACCCTCAATGCTCAATCCTCAATCCTCAATCCTCAATCCTCAATCCTCAATCCTCAGTCCTCAAACCACAATCCTGGATCCTCAATCATGAATCCTCAATCTTCAGATCTCAGTCCTCAACAATCAGTTGTCAATTCTCAATCCTCAATAGAATATCATCAATTCACAGTTTTCAATACTCAATACTCAATCTGCAATCTTTAAATCTCTATCCTCAAACACCAATTCTCATCACTCAACCCTCAATACTCAGTCCCCAGTCCTCAATCTTCAATCCTCAATCCTCAATCCTCAATCCTCAATCCTCAACATTCAATCCTCAATACTCAATCTTCAATCCTCAATACACAATCTTCAATCCTCAATCCTCAATCCTCACTATCCTCAATCTTCAATCCTCAATCCTCAATCCTCAATTCTCAATCCTCATTCTTCAATCCTCAATACCCAATCCTCAATCTTCAATCCTCAATCCTCAATCCTCAATCCTCAATCCTCAAGCCTCAATCCTCTGTCCTCAAACCACAATCCTGAATCCTCAATCCTGAATCCTCAATCCTGAATCCTCAATGCTCAATCCTCAATACTCAATCCTCAATATTCAATCCGCAATACCCAATCCTCAATCTTCAATCCTCAATCCTCAATCCTCAATCCTCAATTCTCAATCCTCAATCCTCTGTCCTCAAACCACAATCCTGAATCCTCAATCCTGAATCCTCAATCTTCAGCCCTCAGTCCTCAACAATCAGTTGTCAATCCTCAATCCTCAATAGAATATCCTCAGTTCAGAGTTTTCCATACGCAATACTCAATCTGCAATCTTCAAATCTCTATCCGCAAACATCAATTCTCATCACTCAGCGTATCAACACTCAGTCCCCAATCCTCAATCTTCAATCCTCAATCCTCGATCCTCAATCCTCAATCCACAATCTTCAATCCTCAATACTCAATCTTCAATCCTCAATCCTCAATCGTCAGTCCTCATTCCTCAAACCTCAACCCTCAGCCCTCAGTCCTCATCCTCAGTTCTCAATTCTCAATCCTCAGGCCTCAATCCTCAATCCTCAATACTCATTCTTCAATCCTCAATACCCAATCCTCAATCTTCAATCCTCAATCCTCAATCCTCAATTCTCAATCCTCAATCCGCAATCCTCAGACCTCAAACATCAATATTCAACCCTCAGTCCTGGTCCCCAATCCACAACCCTCAATCCTCAATCCTCATTCCTCAATCCTCAATCCTCAATCCTGAATCCTCAATCTTCAATCCTCAAGACTCAGTCCTCAATCCACAATCCTCAATCTTCAATCATCAATACTCAATCTTCAATCCTCAATCCCAATTCCTCAATCCTCATTCCTCAATCCTCAATCCTCAATCTTCAATCCTCAATACTCAATCTTCAATCCTCATTCCTCAATCCTCAATCCTCAATCCTCGTTCTTCAATCCTCAACACCAAATCCTCAATCTTCAATCCTCAATCCTCAATCCTCTATTCTCAATCCTCAAATCTCAATCCTCAGACCTCAAACATCAATACTCAACCCTCAGTACTCGTCCTTAATACACAACCCTCAATCCTAAATCCTCAATCTCCAATCATCAATATTCAATCTTCAATCCTCAATCCTCAATCCTCAGTCCTCAAACCTCAATTCTGAATCCTCAATCCTGAATCCTCAATCTTCAGCCCTCAGTCCTCAACAATCAGTTGTCAATCCTCAATCCTTAACCCTCAATCCTCAATCCTCAATCCCCAATCCTCAATCCTCAATCTTCAATCCTCAATGCTCAATCTTCAATCCTCAATCCTCAATCCTCAATCCTCAATCCTCATTCTTCAATCCTCAACACCAAATCCTCAATCTTCAGTCCTCCATCCTCAATCCTCTATTCTCGATCCTCAATCATCAATCCTCAGACCTCAAGCATCAATACTCAACCCTCAGCCCTCGTCCTCAATCCACAACACTCAATCCTCAATCCTCAATCTTCAATTATAAATATTCAATCTTCAATCCTCAATCCTCAATCCTCAGTCCTCAATCCTCAATCCTGAATCCTCAGTCATCAATACTCAATCTTCAGTACTCAATCCTCAATCCTCAATCATCAATCCTCAATCCTCAATCCTCAATCCTCAATCTTCAATCCTCAATACTGAATCTTCAATCCTCAATCCTCAATCCTCAATCATCAATCCTCAATCCTCAATCCTCAGTCCTCAAACCTCAATGCCGAATCCTCAATCCTGAATCCTCAATCTTCAGCCCACAGTCCTCAACAATCAGTTGTCAATCCTCAATCCTCAATCGAATATCCTCAATTCACAGGTTTCAATACTCAATACTGAATCTGCAATCTTCAAATCTCTATCCACGATCATCAATCCTCATCACTCAACTCTCAACACTCAGTCCCCAATCCTCAATCTTCAATTCTCAATCCTCAATCCTCAATCGTCAATCCTCAATCCTCAATCTTCAATCCTCATTCCTCAATCCTCAATCCTCAATCTTCAATCCTCAATACTCAACCTTCAATCCTCATTCCTCAATCCTCAATCCTCAATCCTCGTTCTTCAATCCTCAACTCCAAATCCTCAATCTTCAATCCTCAATCCTCAATCCTCTATTCTCAATCCTCAAAACTCAATCCTCAGACCTCAAACATCAATACTCAACCCTCAGTACTCGTCCTCAATACACAACCCTCAATCCTCAATCCTCAATCTCCAATCATCAATATTCAATCTTCAATCCTCAATCCTCAATCCTCAATTCTCAATCCTCAATCCTCAATCCTCAATCCTCAATCCTCAATCCCCAATCCTCAATCCTCAATCTTCAATCCTCAATGCTCAATCTTCAATCCTCAATCCTCAATCCTCAATCCTCAATCCTCATTCTTCAATCCTCAACACCAAATCCTCAATCTTCAGTCCTCCATCCTCAATCCTCTATTCTCGATCCTCAATCATCAATCCTCAGACCTCAAACATCAATACTCAACCCTCAGCCCTCGTCCTCAATCCACAACACTCAATCCTCAATCCTCAATCTTCATTCATAAATATTGAATCTTCAATCCTCAATCCTCAATCCTCAGTCCTCAATCCTCAATCCTGAATCCTCAGTCATCAATACTCAATCTTCAGTACTCAATCCTCAATCCTCAATCCTCAATTCTCAATCCTCAATCCTCAATCCTCAATCTTCAATCCTCAATACTGAATCTTCAATCCTCAATCCTCAATCCTCAATCATCAATCCTCAATCCTCAATCCTCAGTCCTCAAACCTCAATTCCGAATCCTCAATCCTGAATCCTCAATCTTCAGCCCTCAGTCCTCAACAATCAGTTGTCAATCCTCAATCCTCAATCGAATATCCTCAATTCACAGGTTTCAATACTCAATACTGAATCTGCAATCTTCAAATCTCTATTCACGATCATCAATCCTCATCACTCAACTCTCAACACTCAGTCCCCAATCCTCAATCTTCAATTCTCAATCCTCAATCCTCAATCGTCAATCCTCAATCCTCAATCTTCAATCCTCATTCCTCAATCCTCAATCCTCAATCTTCAATCCTCAATACTCAACCTTCAATCCTCATTCCTCAATCCTCAATCCTCAATCCTCGTTCTTCAATCCTCAACTCCAAATCCTCAATCTTCAATCCTCAATCCTCAATCCTCTATTCTCAATCCTCAAAACTCAATCCTCAGACCTCAAACATCAATACTCAACCCTCAGTACTCGTCCTCAATACACAACCCTCAATCCTCAATCCTCAATCTCCAATCATCAATATTCAATCTTCAATCCTCAATCCTCAATCCTCAGTCCTCAAACCTCAATTCTGAATCCTCAATCCTGAATCCTCAATCCTCAATCTTCAATCCTCAATCCTCAATTCTCAATCCTCAATCCTCAATCCTCAATCCTCAATCCTCAATCCCCAATCCTCAATCCTCAATCTTCAATCCTCAATGCTCAATCTTCAATCCTCAATCCTCAATCCTCAATCCTCAATACTCATTCTTCAATCCTCAACACCAAATCCTCAATCTTCAGTCCTCCATCCTCAATCCTCTATTCTCGATCCTCAATCATCAATCCTCAGACCTCAAACATCAATACTCAACCATCAGCCCTCGTCCTCAATCCACAACACTCAATCCTCAATCCTCAATCTTCATTCATAAATATTGAATCTTCAATCCTCAATCCTCAATCCTCAGTCCTCAATCCTCAATCCTGAATCCTCAGTCATCAATACTCAATCTTCAGTACTCAATCCTCAATCCTCAATCCTCAATTCTCAATCCTCAATCCTCAATCCTCAATCTTCAATCCTCAATACTGAATCTTCGATCCTCAATCCTCAATCCTCAATCATCAATCCTCAATCCTCAATCCTCAGTCCTCAAACCTCAATTCCGAATCCTCAATCCTGAATCCTCAATCTTCAGCCCTCAGTCCTCAACAATCAGTTGTCAATCCTCAATCCTCAATCGAATATCCTCAATTCACAGGTTTCAATACTCAATACTGAATCTGCAATCTTCAAATCTCTATTCACGATCATCAATCCTCATCACTCAACCCTCAACACTCAGTCCCCAATCCTCAATCTTCAATTCCCAAGCCTCAATCCTCAATCGTCAATCCTCAATCCTCAATCTTCAATCCTCAATACTCAATCTTCAATCCTCAATCCTCAACCCTCGATCCTCAATCCTCAATAATCAATCGTCAACCTCCAATCCTGAATACTCAATCTTCAATCCACAATCCTCAATCGCCCATCCTCCATCCTCATTCTTCAATCCTCAATACCCTATCCTCAATCTTCAATCCTCAATACTCAATCCTCAATTCTCAATCCTCAATCCTCAGTCCTGAGTCCTCACACCTCAATCTTCAACCCTCAGCCCTCAACCTCAATCCTCAATCCTCAATCCTCAATCCTCAATCTTCAATACTCAATCCTCAATCCTCAATCCTCAATCCTCAATCCTCAATCATCAATCCTCAATCCTCAATCCTCAATGCTCAACCTTTAGTCCTCAATCCTCAATCCTCAATCTTCAATCCTCAATCCTCAATCCTCAATCCTCAATCCTCAATCCTCAATCCTCAATCCTCAATCTTCAATCCTCAATACTCAATCTTCAATCCTCAATACTCGATCCTCAACCCTCAGTCCTCCTTCTTCAATCCTCAATACCCAATCCTCAATCTTCAATCTTCAATCCTCAATCCTCAATTCTCAGTCCTCTATCCTCAATCCTCAGACCTCAAACATCAATACTCAACCCTCAGTCCTCGTCCTGAATCCACAACCCTCAATCCTCAATCCTCAACCTTCAATGATCAATATTCAATCTTCAATCCTCAATCCTCTATCCTCAATCCTCAATTCTCAATCCTCAATGTTCAATCCTCAATACCCAATCTTCAATCTTTAACCCTCAATACCCAATCCTCAATCTTCAATCCTCAATCCTCAATCGTCAATCCTAAATCCTCAACCCTCAGCCCTCATCTTCAATCCTCAATCCTCAATCCTCAATCATCAATCCTCAATCCTCAATCCTCAGTCCTCAAACCTCAATGCCGAATCCTCAATCCTGAATCCTCAATCTTCAGCCCACAGTCCTCAACAATCAGTTGTCAATCCTCAATCCTCAATCGAATATCCTCAATTCACAGGTTTCAATACTCAATACTGAATCTGCAATCTTCAAATCTCTATCCACGATCATCAATCCTCATCACTCAACTCTCAACACTCAGTCCCCAATCCTCAATCTTCAATTCTCAATCCTCAATCCTCAATCGTCAATCCTCAATCCTCAATCTTCAATCCTCATTCCTCAATCCTCAATCCTCAATCTTCAATCCTCAATACTCAACCTTCAATACTCAATCTTCAATGCTCAACCTTTAGTCCTCAATCCTCAATCCTCAATCTTCAATCCTCAATCCTCAATCCTCAATCCTCAATCCTCAATCCTCAATCCTCAATCCTCAATCCTCAATCTTCAATCCTCAATACTCAATCTTCAATCCTCAATCCTCAATCTTCAATCCTCAATACTCAATCTTCAATCCTCAATCCTCAATCCACAACCTTCAATCATCAATATTCAATCTTCAATCCTCAATCATCAATCCTCAACCCTCAATCCTCAATCCTCAATCCTCAATCCTCAATGTCCAATCCTCAATACCCAACCTTCAATCTTCAATCCTCAATCCTCAATCCTCAATTCTCAATCCTCTATCCTCAATCCTCAGACCTCAAACATCAATACTCAACCCTCAGTCCTCGTCCTGATTCCGCAACCCTCAATCCTCAATCCTCAACCTTCAATGATCAATATTCAATCTTCAATCCTCAATCCTCAATCCTCAATCCTCAATTCTCAATCCTCAATGTTCAATCCTCAATACCCAATCTTCAATCTTCAATCCTCGATCCTCAATCCTCAATCCCCAATCCTCAACCCTCAATCCACAGTCCTCAAACCACAGTCCTGAATCCTCAATCCTGAATCCTCAACCGTCAGCCCTCAGTCCTCAACAATCAGTTGTCAAACCTCAATCCTCACTAGAATATCCTCAGTTCAGAGATTTGCATACGCAATACTCAATCTGCAACCTTCATATCTCTATCCACAAACATCAATTCTCATCACTCAGCCATCAACATTCAGTCCCCTATCCTCAATCTTCAATCGTCAACCCTCAATGCTCAATCCTCAATCCCCAATCTTCAATCCTCAATACTCAATCTTCAATCCTCAATCCTCAATCCACAACCTTCAATCATCAATATTCAATCTTCAATCCTGAATCCTCAATCCTCAATCTTCAATCCTCAATCCTCAATTCTCAATCCTCAATCCTCAATCCTCAATCCTCAATCCTCAATCCCCAATCCTCAATCCTCAATCTTCAATCCTCAATGCTCAATCTTCAATCCTCAATCCTCAATCCTCAATCCTCAATCCTCATTCTTCAATCCTCAACACCAAATCCTCAATCTTCAGTCCTCCATCCTCAATCCTCTATTCTCGATCCTCAATCATCAATCCTCAGACCTCAAACATCAATACTCAACCCTCAGCCCTCGTCCTCAATCCACAACACTCAATCCTCAATCCTCAATCTTCATTCATAAATATTGAATCTTCAATCCTCAATCCTCAATCCTCAGTCCTCAATCCTCAATCCTGAATCCTCAGTCATCAATACTCAATCTTCAGTACTCAATCCTCAATCCTCAATCCTCAATTCTCAATCCTCAATCCTCAATCCTCAATCTTCAATCCTCAATACTGAATCTTCAATCCTCAATCCTCAATCCTCAATCATCAATCCTCAATCCTCAATCCTCAGTCCTCAAACCTCAATTCCGAATCCTCAATCCTGAATCCTCAATCTTCAGCCCTCAGTCCTCAACAATCAGTTGTCAATCCTCAATCCTCAATCGAATATCCTCAATTCACAGGTTTCAATACTCAATACTGAATCTGCAATCTTCAAATCTCTATTCACGATCATCAATCCTCATCACTCAACTCTCAACACTCAGTCCCCAATCCTCAATCTTCAATTCTCAATCCTCAATCCTCAATCGTCAATCCTCAATCCTCAATCTTCAATCCTCATTCCTCAATCCTCAATACTCAATCTTCAATCCTCAATACTCAACCTTCAATCCTCATTCCTCAATCCTCAATCCTCAATCCTCGTTCTTCAATCCTCAACTCCAAATCCTCAATCTTCAATCCTCAATCCTCAATCCTCTATTCTCAATCCTCAAAACTCAATCCTCAGACCTCAAACATCAATACTCAACCCTCAGTACTCGTCCTCAATACACAACCCTCAATCCTCAATCCTCAATCTCCAATCATCAATATTCAATCTTCAATCCTCAATCCTCAATCCTCAGTCCTCAAACATCAATACTCAACCCTCAGCCCTCGTCCTCAATCCACAACACTCAATCCTCAATCCTCAATCTTCATTCATAAATATTGAATCTTCAATCCTCAATCCTCAATCCTCAGTCCTCAATCCTCAATCCTGAATCCTCAGTCATCAATACTCAATCTTCAGTACTCAATCCTCAATCCTCAATCCTCAATTCTCAATCCTCAATCCTCAATCCTCAATCTTCAATCCTCAATACTGAATCTTCAATCCTCAATCCTCAATCCTCAATCATCAATCCTCAATCCTCAATCCTCAGTCCTCAAACCTCAATTCCGAATCCTCAATCCTGAATCCTCAATCTTCAGCCCTCAGTCCTCAACAATCAGTTGTCAATCCTCAATCCTCAATCGAATATCCTCAATTCACAGGTTTCAATACTCAATACTGAATCTGCAATCTTCAAATCTCTATTCACGATCATCAATCCTCATCACTCAACTCTCAACACTCAGTCCCCAATCCTCAATCTTCAATTCTCAATCCTCAATCCTCAATCGTCAATCCTCAATCCTCAATCTTCAATCCTCATTCCTCAATCCTCAATCCTCAATCTTCAATCCTCAATACTCAACCTTCAATCCTCATTCCTCAATCCTCAATCCTCAATCCTCGTTCTTCAATCCTCAACTCCAAATCCTCAATCTTCAATCCTCAATCCTCAATCCTCTATTCTCAATCCTCAAAACTCAATCCTCAGACCTCAAACATCAATACTCAACCCTCAGTACTCGTCCTCAATACACAACCCTCAATCCTCAATCCTCAATCTCCAATCATCAATATTCAATCTTCAATCCTCAATCCTCAATCCTCAGTCCTCAAACCTCAATTCTGAATCCTCAATCCTGAATCCTCAATCCTCAATCTTCAATCCTCAATCCTCAATTCTCAATCCTCAATCCTCAATCCTCAATCCTCAATCCTCAATCCCCAATCCTCAATCCTCAATCTTCAATCCTCAATGCTCAATCTTCAATCCTCAATCCTCAATCCTCAATCCTCAATCCTCATTCTTCAATCCTCAACACCAAATCCTCAATCTTCAGTCCTCCATCCTCAATCCTCTATTCTCGATCCTCAATCATCAATCCTCAGACCTCAAACATCAATACTCAACCCTCAGCCCTCGTCCTCAATCCACAACACTCAATCCTCAATCCTCAATCTTCATTCATAAATATTGAATCTTCAATCCTCAATCCTCAATCCTCAGTCCTCAATCCTCAATCCTGAATCCTCAGTCATCAATACTCAATCTTCAGTACTCAATCCTCAATCCTCAATCCTCAATTCTCAATCCTCAATCCTCAATCCTCAATCTTCAATCCTCAATACTGAATCTTCAATCCTCAATCCTCAATCCTCAATCATCAATCCTCAATCCTCAATCCTCAGTCCTCAAACCTCAATTCCGAATCCTCAATCCTGAATCCTCAATCTTCAGCCCTCAGTCCTCAACAATCAGTTGTCAATCCTCAATCCTCAATCGAATATCCTCAATTCACAGGTTTCAATACTCAATACTGAATCTGCAATCTTCAAATCTCTATTCACGATCATCAATCCTCATCACTCAACTCTCAACACTCAGTCCCCAATCCTCAATCTTCAATTCTCAATCCTCAATCCTCAATCGTCAATCCTCAATCCTCAATCTTCAATCCTCATTCCTCAATCCTCAATACTCAATCTTCAATCCTCAATACTCAACCTTCAATCCTCATTCCTCAATCCTCAATCCTCAATCCTCGTTCTTCAATCCTCAACTCCAAATCCTCAATCTTCAATCCTCAATCCTCAATCCTCTATTCTCAATCCTCAAAACTCAATCCTCAGACCTCAAACATCAATACTCAACCCTCAGTACTCGTCCTCAATACACAACCCTCAATCCTCAATCCTCAATCTCCAATCATCAATATTCAATCTTCAATCCTCAATCCTCAATCCTCAGTCCTCAAACATCAATACTCAACCCTCAGCCCTCGTCCTCAATCCACAACACTCAATCCTCAATCCTCAATCTTCATTCATAAATATTGAATCTTCAATCCTCAATCCTCAATCCTCAGTCCTCAATCCTCAATCCTGAATCCTCAGTCATCAATACTCAATCTTCAGTACTCAATCCTCAATCCTCAATCCTCAATTCTCAATCCTCAATCCTCAATCCTCAATCTTCAATCCTCAATACTGAATCTTCAATCCTCAATCCTCAATCCTCAATCATCAATCCTCAATCCTCAATCCTCAGTCCTCAAACCTCAATTCCGAATCCTCAATCCTGAATCCTCAATCTTCAGCCCTCAGTCCTCAACAATCAGTTGTCAATCCTCAATCCTCAATCGAATATCCTCAATTCACAGGTTTCAATACTCAATACTGAATCTGCAATCTTCAAATCTCTATTCACGATCATCAATCCTCATCACTCAACTCTCAACACTCAGTCCCCAATCCTCAATCTTCAATTCTCAATCCTCAATCCTCAATCGTCAATCCTCAATCCTCAATCTTCAATCCTCATTCCTCAATCCTCAATCCTCAATCTTCAATCCTCAATACTCAACCTTCAATCCTCATTCCTCAATCCTCAATCCTCAATCCTCGTTCTTCAATCCTCAACTCCAAATCCTCAATCTTCAATCCTCAATCCTCAATCCTCTATTCTCAATCCTCAAAACTCAATCCTCAGACCTCAAACATCAATACTCAACCCTCAGTACTCGTCCTCAATACACAACCCTCAATCCTCAATCCTCAATCTCCAATCATCAATATTCAATCTTCAATCCTCAATCCTCAATCCTCAGTCCTCAAACCTCAATTCTGAATCCTCAATCCTGAATCCTCAATCCTCAATCTTCAATCCTCAATCCTCAATTCTCAATCCTCAATCCTCAATCCTCAATCCTCAATCCTCAATCCCCAATCCTCAATCCTCAATCTTCAATCCTCAATGCTCAATCTTCAATCCTCAATCCTCAATCCTCAATCCTCAATACTCATTCTTCAATCCTCAACACCAAATCCTCAATCTTCAGTCCTCCATCCTCAATCCTCTATTCTCGATCCTCAATCATCAATCCTCAGACCTCAAACATCAATACTCAACCATCAGCCCTCGTCCTCAATCCACAACACTCAATCCTCAATCCTCAATCTTCATTCATAAATATTGAATCTTCAATCCTCAATCCTCAATCCTCAGTCCTCAATCCTCAATCCTGAATCCTCAGTCATCAATACTCAATCTTCAGTACTCAATCCTCAATCCTCAATCCTCAATTCTCAATCCTCAATCCTCAATCCTCAATCTTCAATCCTCAATACTGAATCTTCGATCCTCAATCCTCAATCCTCAATCATCAATCCTCAATCCTCAATCCTCAGTCCTCAAACCTCAATTCCGAATCCTCAATCCTGAATCCTCAATCTTCAGCCCTCAGTCCTCAACAATCAGTTGTCAATCCTCAATCCTCAATCGAATATCCTCAATTCACAGGTTTCAATACTCAATACTGAATCTGCAATCTTCAAATCTCTATTCACGATCATCAATCCTCATCACTCAACTCTCAACACTCAGTCCCCAATCCTCAATCTTCAATTCTCAATCCTCAATCCTCAATCGTCAATCCTCAATCCTCAATCTTCAATCCTCATTCCTCAATCCTCAATCCTCAATCTTCAATCCTCAATACTCAACCTTCAATCCTCATTCCTCAATCCTCAATCCTCAATCCTCGTTCTTCAATCCTCAACTCCAAATCCTCAATCTTCAATCCTCAATCCTCAATCCTCTATTCTCAATCCTCAAAACTCAATCCTCAGACCTCAAACATCAATACTCAACCCTCAGTACTCGTCCTCAATACACAACCCTCAATCCTCAATCCTCAATCTCCAATCATCAATATTCAATCTTCAATCCTCAATCCTCAATCCTCAGTCCTCAAACCTCAATTCTGAATCCTCAATCCTGAATCCTCAATCCTCAATCTTCAATCCTCAATCCTCAATTCTCAATCCTCAATCCTCAATCCTCAATCCTCAATCCTCAATCCCCAATCCTCAATCCTCAATCTTCAATCCTCAATGCTCAATCTTCAATCCTCAATCCTCAATCCTCAATCCTCAATACTCATTCTTCAATCCTCAACACCAAATCCTCAATCTTCAGTCCTCCATCCTCAATCCTCTATTCTCGATCCTCAATCATCAATCCTCAGACCTCAAACATCAATACTCAACCATCAGCCCTCGTCCTCAATCCACAACACTCAATCCTCAATCCTCAATCTTCATTCATAAATATTGAATCTTCAATCCTCAATCCTCAATCCTCAGTCCTCAATCCTCAATCCTGAATCCTCAGTCATCAATACTCAGTCTTCAGTACTCAATCCTCAATCCTCAATCCTCAATTCTCAATCCTCAATCCTCAATCCTCAATCTTCAATCCTCAATACTGAATCTTCGATCCTCAATCCTCAATCCTCAATCATCAATCCTCAATCCTCAATCCTCAGTCCTCAAACCTCAATTCCGAATCCTCAATCCTGAATCCTCAATCTTCAGCCCTCAGTCCTCAACAATCAGTTGTCAATCCTCAATCCTCAATCGAATATCCTCAATTCACAGGTTTCAATACTCAATACTGAATCTGCAATCTTCAAATCTCTATTCACGATCATCAATCCTCATCACTCAACCCTCAACACTCAGTCCCCAATCCTCAATCTTCAATTCCCAAGCCTCAATCCTCAATCGTCAATCCTCAATCCTCAATCTTCAATCCTCAATACTCAATCTTCAATCCTCAATCCTCAACCCTCGATCCTCAATCCTCAATAATCAATCGTCAACCTCCAATCCTGAATACTCAATCTTCAATCCACAATCCTCAATCGCCCATCCTCCATCCTCATTCTTCAATCCTCAATACCCTATCCTCAATCTTCAATCCTCAATACTCAATCCTCAATTCTCAATCCTCAATCCTCAGTCCTGAGTCCTCACACCTCAATCTTCAACCCTCAGCCCTCAACCTCAATCCTCAATCCTCAATCCTCAATCCTCAACCCTCAATACTCAATCTTCAATCTTCAATCCTCAGTCCGCGAACCACAATTCTGAATCCTCAATCCTGAATCCTCAATCTTCAGCCCTCAGTACTCAACAGTCAGTTGTCAATCCTCAATCCACAATAGAATATCCTCAATTCACAGTTTTCAATACTCAATACCCAATCTGCAATCTTCAAATCTCTATCCACAAGCATCAATTCTCATCACTCAACCCTCAACACTCAGTCCACAATGTTCAATCCTCAATCGTCAATTCTCAATATTCAATCCTCAATACTCAATCATTAATCCTCAATCCTCAATCCTCAATCTTCAATCCTCAATCCCCAATACTCAATCTTCAATCCTCAATCCTCAATCCTCAATCATCAATCCTCAATCTTCAATACTCAATCCTCAATCCTCAATCCTCAATCCTCAATCCTCAATCATCAATCCTCAATCCTCAATCCTCAATGCTCAACCTTTAGTCCTCAATCCTCAATCCTCAATCTTCAATCCTCAATCCTCAATCCTCAATCCTCAATCCTCAATCCTCAATCCTCAATCCTCAATCTTCAATCCTCAATACTCAATCTTCAATCCTCAATACTCGATCCTCAACCCTCAGTCCTCCTTCTTCAATCCTCAATACCCAATCCTCAATCTTCAATCTTCAATCCTCAATCCTCAATTCTCAGTCCTCTATCCTCAATCCTCAGACCTCAAACATCAATACTCAACCCTCAGTCCTCGTCCTGAATCCACAACCCTCAATCCTCAATCCTCAACCTTCAATGATCAATATTCAATCTTCAATCCTCAATCCTCTATCCTCAATCCTCAATTCTCAATCCTCAATGTTCAATCCTCAATACCCAATCTTCAATCTTTAACCCTCAATACCCAATCCTCAATCTTCAATCCTCAATCCTCAATCGTCAATCCTAAATCCTCAACCCTCAGCCCTCATCTTCAATCCTCAATCCTCAATCCTCAATCATCAATCCTCAATCCTCAATCCTCAGTCCTCAAACCTCAATGCCGAATCCTCAATCCTGAATCCTCAATCTTCAGCCCACAGTCCTCAACAATCAGTTGTCAATCCTCAATCCTCAATCGAATATCCTCAATTCACAGGTTTCAATACTCAATACTGAATCTGCAATCTTCAAATCTCTATCCACGATCATCAATCCTCATCACTCAACTCTCAACACTCAGTCCCCAATCCTCAATCTTCAATTCTCAATCCTCAATCCTCAATCGTCAATCCTCAATCCTCAATCTTCAATCCTCATTCCTCAATCCTCAATCCTCAATCTTCAATCCTCAATACTCAACCTTCAATACTCAATCTTCAATGCTCAACCTTTAGTCCTCAATCCTCAATCCTCAATCTTCAATCCTCAATCCTCAATCCTCAATCCTCAATCCTCAATCCTCAATCCTCAATCCTCAATCTTCAATCCTCAATACTCAATCTTCAATCCTCAATCCTCAATCTTCAATCCTCAATACTCAATCTTCAATCCTCAATCCTCAATCCACAACCTTCAATCATCAATATTCAATCTTCAATCCTCAATCATCAATCCTCAACCCTCAATCCTCAATCCTCAATCCTCAATCCTCAATGTCCAATCCTCAATACCCAACCTTCAATCTTCAATCCTCAATCCTCAATCCTCAATTCTCAATCCTCTATCCTCAATCCTCAGACCTCAAACATCAATACTCAACCCTCAGTCCTCGTCCTGATTCCGCAACCCTCAATCCTCAATCCTCAACCTTCAATGATCAATATTCAATCTTCAATCCTCAATCCTCAATCCTCAATCCTCAATTCTCAATCCTCAATGTTCAATCCTCAATACCCAATCTTCAATCTTCAATCCTCGATCCTCAATCCTCAATCCCCAATCCTCAACCCTCAATCCACAGTCCTCAAACCACAGTCCTGAATCCTCAATCCTGAATCCTCAACCGTCAGCCCTCAGTCCTCAACAATCAGTTGTCAAACCTCAATCCTCACTAGAATATCCTCAGTTCAGAGATTTCCATACGCAATACTCAATCTGCAACCTTCATATCTCTATCCACAAACATCAATTCTCATCACTCAGCCATCAACATTCAGTCCCCTATCCTCAATCTTCAATCGTCAACCCTCAATGCTCAATCCTCAATCCCCAATCTTCAATCCTCAATACTCAATCTTCAATCCTCAATCCTCAATCCACAACCTTCAATCATCAATATTCAATCTTCAATCCTGAATCCTCAATCCTCAATCTTCAATCCTCAATCCTCAATTCTCAATCCTCAATCCTCAATCCTCAATCCTCAATCCTCAATCCCCAATCCTCAATCCTCAATCTTCAATCCTCAATGCTCAATCTTCAATCCTCAATCCTCAATCCTCAATCCTCAATCCTCATTCTTCAATCCTCAACACCAAATCCTCAATCTTCAGTCCTCCATCCTCAATCCTCTATTCTCGATCCTCAATCATCAATCCTCAGACCTCAAACATCAATACTCAACCCTCAGCCCTCGTCCTCAATCCACAACACTCAATCCTCAATCCTCAATCTTCATTCATAAATATTGAATCTTCAATCCTCAATCCTCAATCCTCAGTCCTCAATCCTCAATCCTGAATCCTCAGTCATCAATACTCAATCTTCAGTACTCAATCCTCTATCCTCAATCCTCAATTCTCAATCCTCAATCCTCAATCCTCAATCTTCAATCCTCAATACTGAATCTTCAATCCTCAATCCTCAATCCTCAATCATCAATCCTCAATCCTCAATCCTCAGTCCTCAAACCTCAATTCCGAATCCTCAATCCTGAATCCTCAATCTTCAGCCCTCAGTCCTCAACAATCAGTTGTCAATCCTCAATCCTCAATCGAATATCCTCAATTCACAGGTTTCAATACTCAATACTGAATCTGCAATCTTCAAATCTCTATTCACGATCATCAATCCTCATCACTCAACTCTCAACACTCAGTCCCCAATCCTCAATCTTCAATTCTCAATCCTCAATCCTCAATCGTCAATCCTCAATCCTCAATCTTCAATCCTCATTCCTCAATCCTCAATCCTCAATCTTCAATCCTCAATACTCAACCTTCAATCCTCATTCCTCAATCCTCAATCCTCAATCCTCGTTCTTCAATCCTCAACTCCAAATCCTCAATCTTCAATCCTCAATCCTCAATCCTCTATTCTCAATCCTCAAAACTCAATCCTCAGACCTCAAACATCAATACTCAACCCTCAGTACTCGTCCTCAATACACAACCCTCAATCCTCAATCCTCAATCTCCAATCATCAATATTCAATCTTCAATCCTCAATCCTCAATCCTCAGTCCTCAAACCTCAATTCTGAATCCTCAATCCTGAATCCTCAATCCTCAATCTTCAATCCTCAATCCTCAATTCTCAATCCTCAATCCTCAATCCTCAATCCTCAATCCTCAATCCCCAATCCTCAATCCTCAATCTTCAATCCTCAATGCTCAATCTTCAATCCTCAATCCTCAATCCTCAATCCTCAATACTCATTCTTCAATCCTCAACACCAAATCCTCAATCTTCAGTCCTCCATCCTCAATCCTCTATTCTCGATCCTCAATCATCAATCCTCAGACCTCAAACATCAATACTCAACCATCAGCCCTCGTCCTCAATCCACAACACTCAATCCTCAATCCTCAATCTTCATTCATAAATATTGAATCTTCAATCCTCAATCCTCAATCCTCAGTCCTCAATCCTCAATCCTGAATCCTCAGTCATCAATACTCAATCTTCAGTACTCAATCCTCAATCCTCAATCCTCAATTCTCAATCCTCAATCCTCAATCCTCAATCTTCAATCCTCAATACTGAATCTTCGATCCTCAATCCTCAATCCTCAATCATCAATCCTCAATCCTCAATCCTCAGTCCTCAAACCTCAATTCCGAATCCTCAATCCTGAATCCTCAATCTTCAGCCCTCAGTCCTCAACAATCAGTTGTCAATCCTCAATCCTCAATCGAATATCCTCAATTCACAGGTTTCAATACTCAATACTGAATCTGCAATCTTCAAATCTCTATTCACGATCATCAATCCTCATCACTCAACCCTCAACACTCAGTCCCCAATCCTCAATCTTCAATTCCCAAGCCTCAATCCTCAATCGTCAATCCTCAATCCTCAATCTTCAATCCTCAATACTCAATCTTCAATCCTCAATCCTCAACCCTCGATCCTCAATCCTCAATAATCAATCGTCAACCTCCAATCCTGAATACTCAATCTTCAATCCACAATCCTCAATCGCCCATCCTCCATCCTCATTCTTCAATCCTCAATACCCTATCCTCAATCTTCAATCCTCAATACTCAATCCTCAATTCTCAATCCTCAATCCTCAGTCCTGAGTCCTCACACCTCAATCTTCAACCCTCAGCCCTCAACCTCAATCCTCAATCCTCAATCCTCAATCCTCAACCCTCAATACTCAATCTTCAATCTTCAATCCTCAGTCCGCGAACCACAATTCTGAATCCTCAATCCTGAATCCTCAATCTTCAGCCCTCAGTACTCAACAGTCAGTTGTCAATCCTCAATCCACAATAGAATATCCTCAATTCACAGTTTTCAATACTCAATACCCAATCTGCAATCTTCAAATCTCTATCCACAAGCATCAATTCTCATCACTCAACCCTCAACACTCAGTCCACAATGTTCAATCCTCAATCGTCAATTCTCAATATTCAATCCTCAATACTCAATCATTAATCCTCAATCCTCAATCCTCAATCTTCAATCCTCAATCCCCAATACTCAATCTTCAATCCTCAATCCTCAATCCTCAATCATCAATCCTCAATCTTCAATACTCAATCCTCAATCCTCAATCCTCAATCCTCAATCCTCAATCATCAATCCTCAATCCTCAATCCTCAATGCTCAACCTTTAGTCCTCAATCCTCAATCCTCAATCTTCAATCCTCAATCCTCAATCCTCAATCCTCAATCCTCAATCCTCAATCCTCAATCCTCAATCTTCAATCCTCAATACTCAATCTTCAATCCTCAATACTCGATCCTCAACCCTCAGTCCTCCTTCTTCAATCCTCAATACCCAATCCTCAATCTTCAATCTTCAATCCTCAATCCTCAATTCTCAGTCCTCTATCCTCAATCCTCAGACCTCAAACATCAATACTCAACCCTCAGTCCTCGTCCTGAATCCACAACCCTCAATCCTCAATCCTCAACCTTCAATGATCAATATTCAATCTTCAATCCTCAATCCTCTATCCTCAATCCTCAATTCTCAATCCTCAATGTTCAATCCTCAATACCCAATCTTCAATCTTTAACCCTCAATACCCAATCCTCAATCTTCAATCCTCAATCCTCAATCGTCAATCCTAAATCCTCAACCCTCAGCCCTCATCTTCAATCCTCAATCCTCAATCCTCAATCATCAATCCTCAATCCTCAATCCTCAGTCCTCAAACCTCAATGCCGAATCCTCAATCCTGAATCCTCAATCTTCAGCCCACAGTCCTCAACAATCAGTTGTCAATCCTCAATCCTCAATCGAATATCCTCAATTCACAGGTTTCAATACTCAATACTGAATCTGCAATCTTCAAATCTCTATCCACGATCATCAATCCTCATCACTCAACTCTCAACACTCAGTCCCCAATCCTCAATCTTCAATTCTCAATCCTCAATCCTCAATCGTCAATCCTCAATCCTCAATCTTCAATCCTCATTCCTCAATCCTCAATCCTCAATCTTCAATCCTCAATACTCAACCTTCAATACTCAATCTTCAATGCTCAACCTTTAGTCCTCAATCCTCAATCCTCAATCTTCAATCCTCAATCCTCAATCCTCAATCCTCAATCCTCAATCCTCAATCCTCAATCCTCAATCTTCAATCCTCAATACTCAATCTTCAATCCTCAATCCTCAATCTTCAATCCTCAATACTCAATCTTCAATCCTCAATCCTCAATCCACAACCTTCAATCATCAATATTCAATCTTCAATCCTCAATCATCAATCCTCAACCCTCAATCCTCAATCCTCAATCCTCAATCCTCAATGTCCAATCCTCAATACCCAACCTTCAATCTTCAATCCTCAATCCTCAATCCTCAATTCTCAATCCTCTATCCTCAATCCTCAGACCTCAAACATCAATACTCAACCCTCAGTCCTCGTCCTGATTCCGCAACCCTCAATCCTCAATCCTCAACCTTCAATGATCAATATTCAATCTTCAATCCTCAATCCTCAATCCTCAATCCTCAATTCTCAATCCTCAATGTTCAATCCTCAATACCCAATCTTCAATCTTCAATCCTCAATACTCAATCTTCAATCCTCAATCCTCAATCCTCAATCCTCAATCCTCAATCCTCAGTCCTCAATCCTCAATCTTCAATCCTCAATACTCAATCTTCAATCCTCAATCCTCAATCCTCAATCCTCAATACTCAATCCTCAATCCTCATTCCTCAATCCTCAATACCCAATCCTCAATCTTCAATCCTCAATCCTCAATACTCAATTCTCAATCCTCAGTCCTCAATCCTCAGACCTCAGACATCAATACTCAACCCTCAGTCCTCGTCCTCAATCCACAACCCTCAATCCTCAATCATCGATCTTCAATAATCAATATTCAATCTTCAGTCCTCAATCCTCAATCCTCAATCCTCAATGTTCAAACCGCAATACCCAATCCTCAATCTTCAATCCTCAATCCTCAATCCTCAATCCTCAATCCTCAATCCTCAATCCTCAATCCTCAGTCTTCAATCCTCAATACTCAATCATCAATCCTCAATCCTCAGTCCTCAATCCTCACACCTCAATCCCCAACCCTCAGCCCACATCCTCAATCCTCGATCCTAAATCCTCAATCCTCAATCTTCAATCCTCAATAATAAATCTTCAATCCTCAATCCTCAGTCCTCAAACCTCAATTCTGAATCCTCAATCCTGAATCCTCAATCTTCAGCCCTCAGTCCTCAACAATCAGTTCTCAATCCTCAATCCTCAATAGAATATTCTCAATTCACATTTCTCAATACTCAATGCTCAATCTGCAATCTTCAAACCTCTATCCACAAACACCAATTCCCATCACTCAACCCTCAACACTCTGTCCTCAATGTTCAATCCTCAATTCTCAATCCACAATCCTCAATCATCAATATTCAATTCTCAATACTCAATCTTCAATCCTCAATACTCAATCCTCAATCCTCAATCCTCATTCCTCAATCCTAAACACCCAATCCT
Source organism: Calliopsis andreniformis (assembly GCF_051401765.1). NCBI lineage: Eukaryota > Metazoa > Arthropoda > Insecta > Hymenoptera > Andrenidae > Calliopsis > Calliopsis andreniformis. Next base: position 5,068,761 of record NW_027480451.1, on the reverse strand, counting down.
CAATCTTCAATCCTCAATCCTCAATCCTCAATTCTCAATCCTCAAAACTCAATCTTCAATCCTCAATCCCCAATCCTCAGTCCTCAAACCTCAAATCTGAATCCTCAATCCTGAATACTCAATCTTCAGCCCACAGTCCTCAACAATCAGGTGACAATCCTCAATCCTCAATAGAATATCCTCATTTCACTGTTTTCAATACTCAATACTCAATCTGCATTCTTCAAATCTCTATCCACAAACATCAATCCTCGTCACTCAACCCTCAACACTCAGTCCTCAATGTTCAATCCTCAATCCTCAATTCTCAAACTTCAATCCTCAATACTCAACCTTTAATCCTCAATCCTCAATCCTCAATCCTCAATCCTCAATCCTCAATCCTCAATCCTCAATCTTCAATCCTCAATACTCAATCTTCAATCCTCAATACTCCATCCTCAATCCTCAGTCCTCATTCTTCAATCCTCAATACCCAATCCTCAATCTTCAATCCTCAATCCTCAATCCTCAATTCTCAATCCTCTATCCTCAATCCTCAGACCTCAAACATCAACACTCAACCCTCAGTCCTCGTCCTGAATCCACAACCCTCAATCCTCAATCCTCAACCTTCAATGATCAATATTCAATCTTCAATCCTCAATCCTCAATCCTCAATCCTCAATTCTCAATCCTCAATGTTCAATCCTCAATACCCAATCTTCAATCTTCAATCCTCGATCCTCAATCCTCAATCCTCAATCCCCAATCCTCAATCCTCAATCCACAGTCCTCATACCACAGTCCTGAATCCTCAATCCTGAAACCTCAATCTTCAGACCTCAGTCCTCAACAATCAGCTGTCAGTCCTCAATCCTCACTAGAATATCCTCAGTTCAGAGTTTTCCATACGCAATACTCAATCTGCAATCTTCATATCTCTATCCACAAACATCAATTCTCATCACTCAACCATCAACTCTCAGTCCCCAATCCTCAATCTTCAATCGTCAATCCTCAATCCTCAATTATCAATCCTCAATCCTCAATCCTCAATCTTCAACCCTCAATACTCAATCTTCAATCCTCAAACCTCAATCCTCAATCCTCAATCTTCAATCCTCAATCCTCAATCCTCAACACTCAATGCTCATTCTTCAATCCTCAATCCTCAATCGTCAATCCTCAATCCCCAATCCTCAATCTTCAATACTCAATCCTCAATCCTCATTCCTCAATCCTCAGCCATCAATCCTCAATACTCAATCTTCAATCCTCAATCCTCAATCCTCGATCCTCAATCCTCAATCATCAGCCCTCAGTCCTCAACAATCAGTTGTCAATCCTCAATCCTCAATAGAATATCCTCAATTCACAGGTTTCAATACTCAATACTCAATCTGAAACCTTCAAATCTCTATCCACAAACATCAATTCTCATCACTCAACCCTCAACACTCAGTCCTCAATGTTCAATCTTCAATTCTCAATCCTCAATCCTCAATCCTCAATCCTCAATCTTCAATCCTCAATCCCCAATACACAATCCTCAATCCTCAATCCTCAATACTCAATCATCAATCCTCAATCTTCAATACTCAGTTCTCAATCCTCAATCCTCAATCCTCAATCCTCAATCATCAATCCTCAATCTTCAATCCTCAATGCTCAACCTTTAATCCTCAATCCTCAATCTTCAATCCTCAGTCCTCAATCCTCAATCCTCAATTCTCAATCCGCAATCCTCAATCCTCAATCCTCAATCCTCAATACTCAATCTTCAATCCTCAATACTCAATCTTCAATCCTAAATCCATAATCCTCAATCTTCAATCCTCAATACTCAATCCTCAATCCTCAATCCTCAATCCTCAATCCTCATTCTTCAATCCTCAATACCCGATCCTCAATCTTCAATCCTCAATCCTCAATCCTCAATTCTCAATCCTCAATCCTAAATCCTCAATACTCAATCCTCAACCCTCAATCTTCAATCCTCAATACTCAATCTTCAATCCTCAGTCCTCAAACCACAGTTCTGAATCCTCAATCCTGTATCCTCAATCTTCAGCCCTCAGTCCTGAACAATCTGTTTTCAATCCTCAATCTCCAATAGAATATCCTCAATTCACATATATTCAATACTCAATACTCAATCATCAATCCTCAATCTTCAATACTCAGTCCTCAATCCTCAATCCTCAATCCTCAATCCTCAATTCTCAATCCTCAATCCTCAATCCTCAATCCTCAATCCTCAACCCTCAATCTTCAATCCTCAATACTCAATCTTCAATCCTCAGTCCTCAAACCACAGTTCTGAATCCTCAATCCTGTATCCTCAATCTTCAGCCCTCAGTCCTCAACAATCTGTTTTCAATCCTCAATCTCCAATAGAATATCCTCAATTCACAGAATTCAATACTCAATACTCAATCTGCAATCTTCAAATCTCTATCCACAAACATCAATTCTCATCACTCAACCCTCAACACTCAGTCCTCAATGTTCAATCCTCAATACTCAATCATTAATCCTCAATCCTCAATCCTCAATTCTCAATCCTCAATCCCCAATACACAATCCTCAATCCTCAATCCTCAATACTCAATCATCAATCCTCAATCTTCAATACTCAGTTCTCAATCCTCAATCCTCAACCCTCAATCCTCAATCATCAATCCTCAATCTTCAATCCTCAATGCTCAACCTTTAATCCTCAATCCTCAATCCTCAATCTTCAATCCTCAGTCCTCAATCCTCAATCCTAAATCCTCAATCCTCAATCCTCAATCCTCAATCCTCAATCTTCAATCCTCAATACTCAATCTTCAATCCTCAATCCTCAATCCTCAATCTTCAGTCCTCATTCTTCAATCCTCAATACCCAATCCTCAATCTTCAATCCTCAATCCTCAATCCTCAATTCTCAATCCTCTATCCTCAATCCTCAGACCTCAATCATCGATATTCAATTCTCAATACTCAATCTTCAATCCTCAATCCTCAATCCTCAATCCTCAATCCTCATTCTTCAATCCTCAATACCCAATCCTCAATCTTCAATCCTCAATCCTCAATCCACAATTCTCAATCCTCAAAACTCAATCTTCAATCCTCAATCCTCAATCCTCAGTCCTCAAACCTCAATTCTGAATCCTCAATCCTGAATACTCAACCTTCAGCCCACAGTCCTCAACAATCAGGTGACAATCCTCAATCCTCAATAGAATATCCTCATTTCACAGTTTTCAATACTCAATACTCAATCTGCATTCTTCAAATCTCTATCCACAAACTTCAATCCTCGGCACTCAACCCTCAACTCTCAGTCCTCAATGTTCAATCCTCAATCCTCAATTCTCAAACTTCAATCCTCAATACTCAACCTTTAATCCTCAATCCTCAATCCACAATCTTCAATCCTCAATCCTCAATACTCAATCCTGAATCCTCAATTCTCAATCCTCAATCATCAATCCTCAATCTTCAATAATCAATCCTCAATCCTCAGTCCTCAATCCTCAATCCTCAATCCTCAATGTTCAATCCTCAATACCCAATCCTCAATCTTCAATCCTCAATCCTCAATTCTCAATCCTCAATCCTCAATCCTCAACCTTCAATCCTCAATACTCAATCTTTAATCCTCAATCCTCAATCCTCAATCTTCAATCCTCAATCCTCAATCCTCAATCCTCAATCCTCAATCCTCAATACCCAATCCTCAACCTTCAATCCTCAATCCTCAATCCTCAATTCTCAATCCTCAATCCTCAGTCCTCAGTCCTCAAACCTCAATCTTCAATCCTCAACCCTCAATCCTCAATTCTCAATCCTCAATCCTCAATCCTCAGTCCTCAAACGTCAATATTCAACCCTCAGTCCTTGTCCCCAATCCACAACTCTCAATCCTCAATCCTCAATCTTCAGTCATCAATATTCAATCTTCTGTCCTCAATCCTCAATCCTCAGTCCTCAATCCTCAATGTTCAATTCTCAATACCCAATCCTCAATCTTAAATCCTCAATCCTCAATCCTCAATCCTCAATCCTCAATCCTCAATCCTCAAGCCTCAACCCTCTGTCCTCACACCACAATCCTGAATCCCCAATCCTGAATCCTCAATCCTGAATCCTCAATCCTCAATCCTCAATCCTCAATCCTCAATATTCAATCCGCAATACCCAATCCTCAATCTTCAATCCTCAATACTCAATCCTCAATCCTCAATTCTCAATCCTCAATCCTCTGTCCTCAAACCACAATCCTGTATCCTCAATCCTGAATCCTCAATCTTCAGCCCTCAGTCCTCAACAATCAGTTGTCAATCCTCAATTCTCAATCCTCAATCCTCAGTCCTCAGTCCTCAAACCTCAATCTTCAATCCTCAACCCTCAATCCTCAATTCTCAATCCTCAATCCTCAATCCTCAGTCCTCAAACGTCAATATTCAACCCTCAGTCCTTGTCCCCAAACCACAACTCTCAATCCTCAATCCTCAATCTTCAATCATCAATATTCAATCTTCTGTCCTGAATCCTCAATCCTCAATCTTCAATCCTCAATGCTCAATCTTCAATCCTCAATCCTCAACCCTCAATCCTCAATACTCAGTCTTCAATCCTCAACACCAAATCCTCAATCTTCAGTCCTCCATCCTCAATCCTCTATTCTCGATCCTCGATCATCAATCCTCAGACCTCAAACATCAATACTCAACCATCAGCCCTCGTCCTCAATCCACAACACTCAATCCTCAATCCTCAATCTTCAATCATAAATATTGAATCTTCAATCCTCAATCCTCAATCCTCAGTCCTCAATCCTCAATCCTGAATCCTCAGTCATCAATACTCAATCTTCAGTACTCAATCCTCAATCCTCAATCCTCAATTCTCAATCCTCAATCCTCAATCCTCAATCTTCAATCCTCAATACTGAATCTTCAATCCTCAATCCTCAATCCTCAATCATCACTCCTCAATCCTCAATCCTCAGTCCTCAAACCTCAATTCCGAATCCTCAATCCTGAATCCTCAATCTTCAGCACTCAGTCCTCAACAATCAGTTGTCAATCCTCAATCCTCAATCGAATATCCTCAATTCACAGGTTTCAATACTCAATACTGAATCTGCAATCTTCAAATCTCTATTCACGATCATCAATCCTCATAACTCAACCCTCAACACTCAGTCCCCAATCCTCAATCTTCAATTCCCAATCCTCAATCCTCAATCGTCAATCCTCAATCCTCAATCTTCAATCCTCAATACTCAATCTTCAATCCTCAATCCTCAACCCTCGATCCTGAATCCTCAATAATCAATCGTCAACCTCCAATCCTGAATACTCAATCTTCAATCCACAATCCTCAATCGCCCATCCTCCATCCTCATTCTTCAATCCTCAATACCCTATCCTCAATCTTCAATCCTCAATACTCAATCCTCAATTCTCAATCCTCAATCCTCAGTCCTGAGTCCTCACACCTCAATCTTCAACCCTCAGCCCTCAACCTCAATCCTCAATCCTCAATCCTCAATCCTCAACCCTCAATACTCAATCTTCAATCTTCAATCCTCAGTCCGCGAACCACAATGATGAATCCTCAATCCTGAATCCTCAATCTTCAGCCCTCAGTACTCAACAGTCAGTTGTCAATCCTCAATCCACAATAGAATATCCTCAATTCACAGTTTTCAATACTCAATACCCAATCTGCAATCTTCAAATCTCTATCCACAAGCATCAATTCTCATCACTCAACCCTCAACACTCAGTCCACAATGTTCAATCCTCAATCGTCAATTCTCAATCTTCAATCCTCAATACTCAATCATTAATCCTCAATCCTCAATACTCAATCTTCAATCCTCAATCCCCAATGCTCAATCTTCAATCCTCAATCCTCAATCCTCAATCATCAATCCTCAATCTTCAATACTCAATCCTCAATCCTCAATCCTCAATCCTCAATCCTCAATCATCAATCCTCAATCCTCAATCCTCAATGCTCAACCTTTAGTCCTCAATCCTCAATCCTCAATCTTCAATCCTCAATCCTCAATCCTCAATCCTCAATCCTCAATCCTCAATCCTCAATCCTCAATCTTCAATCCTCAATACTCAATCTTCAATCCTCAATACTCGATCCTCAACCCTCAGTCCTCCTTCTTCAATCCTCAATACCCAATCCTCAATCTTCTATCTTCAATCCTCAATCCTCAATTCTCAGTCCTCTATCCTCAATCCTCAGACCTCAAACATCAATACTCAACCCTCAGTCCTCGTCCTGAATCCACAACCCTCAATCCTCAATCCTCAACCTTCAATGATCAATATTCAATCTTCAATCCTCAATCCTCAATCCTCAATCCTCAATTCTCAATCCTCAATGTTCAATCCTCAATACCCAATCTTCAATCTTTAACCCTCAATACCCAATCCTCAATCTTCAATCCTCAATCCTCAATCGTCAATCCTAAATCCTCAACCCTCAGCCCTCATCTTCAATCCTCAATCCTCAATCCTCAATTCTCAATCTTCAATCCTCAATACTCAATCTTCAATCCTCAATCCTGAATTCTCAATCCTCAATACTCAATCCTCAATCGTCAATCCTCAATCCCCAATCCTCAATCTTCAATACTCAATCCTCAATCTTCAATCCTCAATACTCAATCTTCAATCCTCAATCCTCAATCCTCAATCCTCAATCCTCATTCTTCAATCCTCAATACCCAATCCTCAATCTTCAATCCTCAATCCTCAATCGTCAATCCTCAATCCCCAAGCCTCAATCTTCAATACTCAATCCTCAATCCTCATTCCTCAATCCTCAGCCATCAATCCTCAATACTCAATCTTCAATCCTCAATCCTCAATCCTCGATCCTCAATCCACAATCCTCAGCCCTCAATACTCAATCTTCGATCCGCAATACCCAATCCTCAACCTTCAATCCTCAATACTCAATACTCAATCTTCAATCCTCAATCCTCAATCCTCAATCCTCAATCCTCATTCTTCAATCCTCAATACCCAATCCTCAATCTTCAATCCTCAATCCTCAATCGTCAATCCTCAATCCCCAAACCTCAATCTTCAATACTCAATCCTCAATCCTCATTCCTCAATCCTTAGCCATCAATCCTCAATACTCAATCTTCAATCCTCAAACCTCAATCCTCAATCCTCAATATTCAATCCTCAATCCTCAATCCTCAATCCTCAATGCTCATTCTTCAATCCTCAATACCCAATCCTCAATTTTCAATCCTCAATCCTCAATCCTCAACTCTCAATCCTTAATCCTCAATCCTCAGTCCTCAAACCTCTATCCTCAACCCTCAGCCCTCATCTTCAATCCTCAACCCTCAATCCTCAATTCTCAATCTTCATTCCTCGATCCTCAATCCTCAATCCTCAGTCGTCAATCTCCAATCCTGAATACTCAATCTTCAATCCTCAATCCTCAATCGCCCATCATCCATCCTCATTCTTCAATCCTCAATACCCTATCCTCAATCTTCAATCCTCAATACTCAATCCTCAATTCTCAATCCTCAATCCTCAGTCCTGAGTCCTCACACCTCAATCTTCAACCCTCAGCCCTCAACCTCAATCCTCAATCCTCAATCCTCAATCCCCAACCCTCAATACTCAATCTTCAATCTTCCATCCTCAGTCCTCAAACCACAATTCTGAATCCTCAATCCTGAATCCTCAATCTTCAGACCTCAGTACTCAGCAATCAGTTGTCAATCCTCAATCCACAATAGAATATCCTCAATTCACAGTTTTCAATACTCAATACCCAATCTGCAATCTTAAAATCTCTATCCACAAGCATCAATTCTCATCACTCAACCCTCAACACTCAGTCCACAATGTTCAATCCTCAATCGTCAATTCTCAATCTTCAATCCTCAATACTCAATCATTAATCCTCAATCCTCAATCCTCAATCTTCAATCCTCAATCCCCAATACTCAATCCTCAATCCTCAATCCTCAATCCTCAATCATCAATCCTCAATCTTCAATACTCAATCCTCAATCCTCAATCCTCAATCCTCAATCCGCAATCATCAATCCTCAATCCTCAATCCTCAATGCTCAACCTTTAGTCCTCAATCCTCAATCCTCAATCTTCAATCCTCAATCCTCAATCCTCAATCCTCAATCCTCAATCCTCAATCCTCAATCCTCAATCCTCAATCTTCAATCCTCAATACTCAATCTTCAATCCTCAATCCTCAATCTTCAATTCTCAATACTCAATCTTCAATCCTCAATCCTCAATCCACAACCTTCAATCATCAATATTCAATCTTCAATCCTCAATCATCAATCCTCAACCCTCAATCCTCAATCCTCAATCCTCAATCCTCAATGTTCAATCCTCAATACCCAACCTTCAATCTTCAATCCTCAATCCTCAATCCTCAATTCTCAATCCTCTATCCTCAATCCTCAGACCTCAAACATCAATACTCAACCCTCAGTCCTCGTCCTGATTCCGCAACCCTCAATCCTCAATCCTCAACCTTCAATGACCAATATTCAATCTTCAATCCTCAATCCTCAATCCTCAATCCTCAATTCTCAATCCTCAATGTTCAATCCTCAATACCCAATCTTCAATCTTCAATCCTCGATCCTCAATCCTCAATCCCCAATCCTCAATCCTCAATCCACAGTCCTCAAACCACAGTCCTGAATCCTCAATCCTGAATCCTCAACCGTCAGCCCTCAGTCCTCAACAATCAGTTGTCAAACCTCAATCCTCACTAGAATATCCTCAGTTCAGAGTTTTCCATACGCAATACTCAATCTGCAACCTTCATATCTCTATCCACAAACATCAATTCTCATCACTCAGCCATCAACACTCAGTCCCCTATCCTCAATCTTCAATCGTCAACCCTCAATGCTCAATCCTCAATCCCCAATCTTCAATCCTCAATACTCAATCTTCAATCCTCAATCCTCAATCCACAACCTTCAATCATCAATATTCAATCTTCAATCCTCAATCATCAATCCTCAACCCTCAATCCTCAATCCTCAATCCTCAATGTTCAATCCTCAATACCCAACCTTCAATCTTCAATCCTCAATACTCAATCTTCAATCCTCAATCCTCAATCCTCAATCCTCAATCCTCAATCCTCAGTCCTCAATCCTCAATCTTCAATCCTCAATACTCAATCTTCAATCCTCAATCCTCAATCCTCAATCCTCAATACTCAATCCTCAATCCTCATTCCTCAATCCTCAATACCCAATCCTCAATCTTCAATCCTCAATCCTCAATACTCAATTCTCAATCCTCAGCCCTCAATCCTCAGACCTCAGACATCAATACTCAACCCTCAGTCCTCGTCCTCAATCCACAACCCTCAATCCTCAATCATCGATCTTCAATCATCAATATTCAATCTTCAGTCCTCAATCCTCAATCCTCAATCCTCAATGTTCAAACCGCAATACCCAATCCTCAATCTTCAATCCTCAATCCTCAATCCTCAATCCTCAATCCTCAATCCTCAATCCTCAATCCTCAGTCTTCAATCCTCAATACTCAATCATCAATCCTCAATCCTCAGTCCTCAATCCTCACACCTCAATCCCCAACCCTCAGCCCACATCCTCAATCCTCGATCCTAAATCCTCAATCCTCAATCTTCAATCCTCAATAATAAATCTTCAATCCTCAATCCTGAATCCTCAATCTTCAGCCCTCAGTCCTCAACAATCAGTTCTCAATCCTCAATCCTCAATAGAATATTCTCAATTCACATTTCTCAATACTCAATGCTCAATCTGCAATCTTCAAACCTCTATCCACAAACACCAATTCCCATCACTCAACCCTCAACACTCTGTCCTCAATGTTCAATCCTCAATTCTCAATCCACAATCCTCAATCATCAATATTCAATTCTCAATACTCAATCTTCAATCCTCAATCCTCAATCCTCAATCCTCAATCCTCATTCTTCAATCCTAAACACCCAATCCTCAATCTTCAATCCTCAATCCTCAATCCTCAATTCTCAATCCTCAAAACTCAATCTTCAATCCTCAATCCCCAATCCTCAGTCCTCAAACCTCAAATCTGAATCCTCAATCCTGAATACTCAATCTTCAGCCCACAGTCCTCAACAATCAGGTGACAATCCTCAATCCTCAATAGAATATCCTCATTTCACTGTTTTCAATACTCAATACTCAATCTGCATTCTTCAAATCTCTATCCACAAACATCAATCCTCGTCACTCAACCCTCAACACTCAGTCCTCAATGTTCAATCCTCAATCCTCAATTCTCAAACTTCAATCCTCAATACTCAACCTTTAATCCTCAATCCTCAATCCTCAATCCTCAATCCTCAATCCTCAATCCTCAATCCTCAATCTTCAATCCTCAATACTCAATCTGCAATCCTCAATACTCCATCCTCAATCCTCAGTCCTCATTCTTCAATCCTCAATACCCAATCCTCAATCTTCAATCCTCAATCCTCAATCCTCAATTCTCAATCCTCTATCCTCAATCCTCAGACCTCAAACATCAACACTCAACCCTCAGTCCTCGTCCTGAATCCACAACCCTCAATCCTCAATCCTCAACCTTCAATGATCAATATTCAATCTTCAATCCTCAATCCTCAATCCTCAATCCTCAATTCTCAATCCTCAATGTTCAATCCTCAATACCCAATCTTCAATCTTCAATCCTCGATCCTCAATCCTCAATCCCCAATCCTCAATCCTCAATCCACAGTCCTCATACCACAGTCCTGAATCCTCAATCCTGAATCCTCAATCTTCAGACCTCAGTCCTCAACAATCAGCTGTCAGTCCTCAATCCTCACTAGAATATCCTCAGTTCAGAGTTTTCCATACGCAATACTCAATCTGCAATCTTCATATCTCTATCCACAAACATCAATTCTCATCACTCAACCATCAACGCTCAGTCCCCAATCCTCAATCTTCAATCGTCAATCCTCAATCCTCAATTATCAATCCTCAATCCTCAATCCTCAATCTTCAACCCTCAATACTCAATCTTCAATCCTCAAACCTCAATTCTCAATCCTCAATCTTCAATCCTCAATCCTCAATCCTCAACACTCAATGCTCATTCTTCAATCCTCAATACGCAATCCTCAATCTTCAATCCTCAATCCTCAATCCTCAACTCTCAGTCCTCAACCCTCAGCCCTCATCTTCAATCCTCAATCCTCAATCCTCAATTCTCAATCTTCAATCCTCAATACTCAATCTTCAATCCTCAATCCTCAATACCCAATCCTCAATCTTCAATCCTCAATCCTCAATCGTCAATCCTCAATCCCCAATCCTCAATCTTCAATACTCAATCCTCAATCCTCATTCCTCAATCCTCAGCCATCAATCCTCAATACTCAATCTTCAATCCTCAATCCTCAATCCTCGATCCTCAATCCTCAATCCTCAGTCCTCAATACTCAATCTTCGATCCGCAATACCCAATCCTCAATCTTCAATCCTCAATACTCAATACTCAATCCTCAATCCTCAATCCTCAATCCTCAATCATCAGCCCTCAGTCCTCAACAATCAGTTGTCAATCCTCAATCCTCAATAGAATATCCTCAATTCACAGGTTTCAATACTCAATACTCAATCTGAAACCTTCAAATCTCTATCCACAAACATCAATCCTCATCACTCAACCCTCAACACTCAGTTCCCAATCCTCAATCTTCAATTCTCAATCCTCAATCCTCAATCCTCAATCCTCAATCAGCAATCCTCAATCATCAATCCTCAATACTCAATCTTCAATACTCAATACTCAATCCTCAATCCTCAATCCTCAATCCTCAATCATCAGCCCTCAGTCCTCAACAATCAGTTGTCAATCCTCAATCCTCAATAGAATATCCTCAATTCACAGGTTTCAATACTCAATACTCAATCTGAAACCTTCAAATCTCTATCCACAAACATCAATTCTCATCACTCAACCCTCAACACTCAGTCCTCAATGTTCAATCTTCAATTCTCAATCCTCAATCCTCAATCCTCAATCCTCAATCTTCAATCCTCAATCCCCAATACACAATCCTCAATCCTCAATCCTCAATACTCAATCATCAATCCTCAATCTTCAATACTCAGTTCTCAATCCTCAATCCTCAATCCTCAATCCTCAATCATCAATCCTCAATCTTCAATCCTCAATGCTCAACCGTTAATCCTCAATCCTCAATCCTCAATCTTCAATCCTCAGTCCTCAATCCTCAATCCTCAATTCTCAATCCGCAATCCTCAATCCTCAATCCTCAATCCTCAATACTCAATCTTCAATCCTCAATACTCAATCTTCAATCCTAAATCCATAATCCTCAATCTTCAATCCTCAATACTCAATCCTCAATCCTCAATCCTCAATCCTCAATCCTCATTCTTCAATCCTCAATACCCGATCCTCAATCTTCAATCCTCAATCCTCAATCCTCAATTCTCAATCCTCAATCCTAAATCCTCAATACTCAATCCTCAACCCTCAATCTTCAATCCTCAATACTCAATCTTCAATCCTCAGTCCTCAAACCACAGTTCTGAATCCTCAATCCTGTATCCTCAATCTTCAGCCCTCAGTCCTGAACAATCTGTTTTCAATCCTCAATCTCCAATAGAATATCCTCAATTCACATATATTCAATACTCAATACTCAATCATCAATCCTCAATCTTCAATACTCAGTCCTCAATCCTCAATCCTCAATCCTCAATCCTCAATTCTCAATCCTCAATCCTCAATCCTCAATCCTCAATCCTCAACCCTCAATCTTCAATCCTCAATACTCAATCTTCAATCCTCAGTCCTCAAACCACAGTTCTGAATCCTCAATCCTGTATCCTCAATCTTCAGCCCTCAGTCCTCAACAATCTGTTTTCAATCCTCAATCTCCAATAGAATATCCTCAATTCACAGAATTCAATACTCAATACTCAATCTGCAATCTTCAAATCTCTATCCACAAACATCAATTCTCATCACTCAACCCTCAACACTCAGTCCTCAATGTTCAATCCTCAATACTCAATCATTAATCCTCAATCCTCAATCCTCAATTCTCAATCCTCAATCCCCAATACACAATCCTCAATCCTCAATCCTCAATACTCAATCATCAATCCTCAATCTTCAATACTCAGTTCTCAATCCTCAATCCTCAACCCTCAATCCTCAATCATCAATCCTCAATCTTCAATCCTCAATGCTCAACCTTTAATCCTCAATCCTCAATCCTCAATCTTCAATCCTCAGTCCTCAATCCTCAATCCTAAATCCTCAATCCTCAATCCTCAATCCTCAATCCTCAATCTTCAATCCTCAATACTCAATCTTCAATCCTCAATCCTCAATCCTCAATCTTCAGTCCTCATTCTTCAATCCTCAATACCCAATCCTCAATCTTCAATCCTCAATCCTCAATCCTCAATTCTCAATCCTCTATCCTCAATCCTCAGACCTCAATCATCGATATTCAATTCTCAATACTCAATCTTCAATCCTCAATCCTCAATCCTCAATCCTCAATCCTCATTCTTCAATCCTCAATACCCAATCCTCAATCTTCAATCCTCAATCCTCAATCCACAATTCTCAATCCTCAAAACTCAATCTTCAATCCTCAATCCTCAATCCTCAGTCCTCAAACCTCAATTCTGAATCCTCAATCCTGAATACTCAACCTTCAGCCCACAGTCCTCAACAATCAGGTGACAATCCTCAATCCTCAATAGAATATCCTCATTTCACAGTTTTCAATACTCAATACTCAATCTGCATTCCTCAAATCTCTATCCACAAACTTCAATCCTCGGCACTCAACCCTCAACTCTCAGTCCTCAATGTTCAATCCTCAATCCTCAATTCTCAAACTTCAATCCTCAATACTCAACCTTTAATCCTCAATCCTCAATCCACAATCTTCAATCCTCAATCCTCAATACTCAATCCTCAATCCTCAATTCTCAATCCTCAATCCTCAATCTTCAATCCTCAGTCCTCAATCCTCAATCCTAAATCCTCAATCCTCAGTCCTCAGTCCTCAAACCTCAATCTTCAATCCTCAACCCTCAATCCTCAATTCTCAATCCTCAATCCTCAATCCTCAGTCCTCAAACGTCAATATTCAACCCTCAGTCCTTGTCCCCAATCCACAACTCTCAATCCTCAATCCTCAATCTTCAGTCATCAATATTCAATCTTCTGTCCTCAATCCTCAATCCTCAGTCCTCAATCCTCAATGTTCAATTCTCAATACCCAATCCTCAATCTTAAATCCTCAATCCTCAATCCTCAATCCTCAATCCTCAATCCTCAATCCTCAAGCCTCAACCCTCTGTCCTCACACCACAATCCTGAATCCCCTATCCTGAATCCTCAATCCTGAATCCTCAATCCTCAATCCTCAATCCTCAATCCTCAATATTCAATCCGCAATACCCAATCCTCAATCTTCAATCCTCAATCCTCAATCCTCAATCCTCAATTCTCAATCCTCAATCCTCTGTCCTCAAACCACAATCCTGTATCCTCAATCCTGAATCCTCAATCTTCAGCCCTCAGTCCTCAACAATCAGTTGTCAATCCTCAATTCTCAATCCTCAATCCTCAGTCCTCAGTCCTCAAACCTCAATCTTCAATCCTCAACCCTCAATCCTCAATTCTCAATCCTCAATCCTCAATCCTCAGTCCTCAAACGTCAATATTCAACCCTCAGTCCTTGTCCCCAATCCACAACTCTCAATCCTCAATCCTCAATCTTCAATCATCAATATTCAATCTTCTGTCCTCAATCCTCAATCCTCAATCTTCAATCCTCAATGCTCAATCTTCAATCCTCAATCCTCAATCCTCAATCCTCAATACTCAGTCTTCAATCCTCAACACCAAATCCTCAATCTTCAGTCCTCCATCCTCAATCCTCTATTCTCGATCCTCGATCATCAATCCTCAGACCTCAAACATCAATACTCAACCATCAGCCCTCGTCCTCAATCCACAACACTCAATCCTCAATCCTCAATCTTCAATCATAAATATTGAATCTTCAATCCTCAATCCTCAATCCTCAGTCCTCAATCCTCAATCCTGAATCCTCAGTCATCAATACTCAATCTTCAGTACTCAATCCTCAATCCTCAATCCTCAATTCTCAATCCTCAATCCTCAATCCTCAATCTTCAATCCTCAATACTGAATCTTCAATCCTCAATCCTCAATCCTCAATCATCAATCCTCAATCCTCAATCCTCAGTCCTCAAACCTCAATTCCGAATCCTCAATCCTGAATCCTCAATCTTCAGCACTCAGTCCTCAACAATCAGTTGTCAATCCTCAATCCTCAATCGAATATCCTCAATTCACAGGTTTCAATACTCAATACTGAATCTGCAATCTTCAAATCTCTATTCACGATCATCAATCCTCATAACTCAACCCTCAACACTCAGTCCCCAATCCTCAATCTTCAATTCCCAATCCTCAATCCTCAATCGTCAATCCTCAATCCTCAATCTTCAATCCTCAATACTCAATCTTCAATCCTCAATCCTCAACCCTCGATCCTCAATCCTCAATAATCAATCGTCAACCTCCAATCCTGAATACTCAATCTTCAATCCACAATCCTCAATCGCCCATCCTCCATCCTCATTCTTCAATCCTCAATACCCTATCCTCAATCTTCAATCCTCAATACTCAATCCTCAATTCTCAATCCTCAATCCTCAGTCCTGAGTCCTCACACCTCAATCTTCAACCCTCAGCCCTCAACCTCAATCCTCAATCCTCAATCCTCAATCCTCAACCCTCAATACTCAATCTTCAACCTTCAATCCTCAGTCCGCGAACCACAATTCTGAATCCTCAATCCTGAATCCTCAATCTTCAGCCCTCAGTACTCAACAGTCAGTTGTCAATCCTCAATCCACAATAGAATATCCTCAATTCACAGTTTTCAATACTCAATACCCAATCTGCAATCTTCAAATCTCTATCCACAAGCATCAATTCTCATCACTCAACCCTCAACACTCAGTCCACAATGTTCAATCCTCAATCGTCAATTCTCAATCTTCAATCCTCAATACTCAATCATTAATCCTCAATCCTCAATCCTCAATCTTCAATCCTCAATCCCCAATACTCAATCTTCAATCCTCAATCCTCAATCCTCAATCATCAATCCTCAATCTTCAATACTCAATCCTCAATCCTCAATCCTCAATCCTCAATCCTCAATCATCAATCCTCAATCCTCAATCCTCAATGCTCAAGCTTTAGTCCTCAATCCTCAATCCTCAATCTTCAATCCTCAATCCTCAATCCTCAATCCTCAATCCTCAATCCTCAATCCTCAATCCTCAATCCTCAATCTTCAATCCTCAATACTCAATCTTCAATCCTCAATACTCGATCCTCAACCCTCAGTCCTCCTTCTTCAATCCTCAATACCCAATCCTCAATCTTCTATCTTCAATCCTCAATCCTCAATTCTCAGTCCTCTATCCTCAATCCTCAGACCTCAAACATCAATACTCAACCCTCAGTCCTCGTCCTGAATCCACAACCCTCAATCCTCAATCCTCAACCTTCAATGATCAATATTCAATCTTCAATCCTCAATCCTCAATCCTCAATCCTTAATTCTCAATCCTCAATGTTCAATCCTCAATACCCAATCTTCAATCTTTAACCCTCAATACCCAATCCTCAATCTTCAATCCTCAATCCTCAATCGTCAATCCTAAATCCTCAACCCTCAGCCCTCATCTTCAATCCTCAATCCTCAATCCTCAATTCTCAATCTTCAATCCTCAATACTCAATCTTCAATCCTCAATCCTGAATTCTCAATCCTCAATACTCAATCCTCAATCGTCAATCCTCAATCCCCAATCCTCAATCTTCAATACTCAATCCTCAATCTTCAATCCTCAATACTCAATCTTCAATCCTCAATCCTCAATCCTCAATCCTCAATCCTCATTCTTCAATCCTCAATACCCAATCCTCAATCTTCAATCCTCAATCCTCAATCGTCAATCCTCAATCCCCAAACCTCAATCTTCAATACTCAATCCTCAATCCTCATTCCTCAATCCTTAGCCATCAATCCTCAATACTCAATCTTCAATCCTCTAACCTCAATCCTCAATC
Organism: Calliopsis andreniformis; assembly: GCF_051401765.1. Taxonomy (NCBI): domain Eukaryota; kingdom Metazoa; phylum Arthropoda; class Insecta; order Hymenoptera; family Andrenidae; genus Calliopsis; species Calliopsis andreniformis. The sequence goes on along the minus strand of NW_027480451.1, from coordinate 5,051,540 downwards.
CTCAATATTCAATCCTCAATCCTCAATCCTCAATCCTCAATGCTCATTCTTCAATCCTCAATACCCAATCCTCAATTTTCAATCCTCAATCCTCAATCCTCAACTCTCAATCCTTAATCCTCAATCCTCAGTCCTCAAACATCTATCCTCAACCCTCAGCCCTCATCTTCAATCCTCAACCCTCAATCCTCAATTCTCAATCTTCATTCCTCGATCCTCAATCCTCAATCCTCAGTCGTCAATCTCCAATCCTGAATACTCAATCTTCAATCCTCAATCCTCAATCGCCCATCATCCATCCTCATTCTTCAATCCTCAATACCCTATCCTCAATCTTCAATCCTCAATACTCAATCCTCAATTCTCAATCCTCAATCCTCAGTCCTGAGTCCTCACACCTCAATCTTCAACCCTCAGCCCTCAACCTCAATACTCAATCCTCAATCCTCAATCCCCAACCCTCAATACTCAATCTTCAATCTTCCATCCTCAGTCCTCAAACCACAATTCTGAATCCTCAATCCTGAATCCTCAATCTTCAGACCTCAGTACTCAGCAATCAGTTGTCAATCCTCAATCCACAATAGAATATCCTCAATTCACAGTTTTCAATACTCAATACCCAATCTGCAATCTTAAAATCTCTATCCACAAGCATCAATTCTCATCACTCAACCCTCAACACTCAGTCCACAATGTTCAATCCTCAGTCGTCAATTCTCAATCTTCAATCCTCAATACTCAATCATTAATCCTCAATCCTCAATCCTCAATCATCAATCCTCAATCCCCAATACTCAATCCTCAATCCTCAATCCTCAATCCTCAATCATCAATCCTCAATCTTCAATACTCAATCCTCAATCCTCAATCCTCAATCCTCAATCCGCAATCATCAATCCTCAATCCTCAATCCTCAATGCTCAACCTTTAGTCCTCAATCCTCAATCCTCAATCTTCAATCCTCAATCCTCAATCCTCAATCCTCAATCCTCAATCCTCAATCCTCAATCCTCAATCTTCAATCCTCAATACTCAATCTTCAATCCTCAATCCTCAATCTTCAATCCTCAATACTCAATCTTCAATCCTCAATCCTCAATCCACAACCTTCAATCATCAATATTCAATCTTCAATCCTCAATCATCAATCCTCAACCCTCAATCCTCAATCCTCAATCCTCAATCCTCAATGTTCAATCCTCAATACCCAACCTTCAATCTTCAATCCTCAATCCTCAATCCTCAATTCTCAATCTTCTATCCTCAATCCTCAGACCTCAAACATCAATACTCAACCCTCAGTCCTCGTCCTGATTCCGCAACCCTCAATCCTCAATCCTCAACCTTCAATGATCAATATTCAATCTTCAATCCTCAATCCTCAATCCTCAATCCTCAATTCTCAATCCTCAATGTTCAATCCTCAATACCCAATCTTCAATCTTCAATCCTCGATCCTCAATCCTCAATCCCCAATCCTCAATCCTCAATCCACAGTCCTCAAACCACGGTCCTGAATCCTCAATCCTGAATCCTCAACCGTCAGCCCTCAGTCCTCAACAATCAGTTGTCAAACCTCAATCCTCACTAGAATATCCTCAGTTCAGAGTTTTCCATACGCAATACTCAATCTGCAACCTTCATATCTCTATCCACAAACATCAATTCTCATCACTCAGCCATCAACACTCAGTCCCCTATCCTCAATCTTCAATCGTCAACCCTCAATGCTCAATCCTCAATCCCCAATCTTCAATCCTCAATACTCAATCTTCAATCCTCAATCCTCAATCCACAACCTTCAATCATCAATATTCAATCTTCAATCCTCAATCATCAATCCTCAACCCTCAATCCTCAATCCTCAATCCTCAATCCTCAATGTTCAATCCTCAATACCCAACCTTCAATCTTCAATCCTCAATACTCAATCTTCAATCCTCAATCCTCAATCCTCAATCCTCAATCCTCAATCCTCAGTCCTCAATCCTCAATCTTCAATCCTCAATACTCAATCTTCAATCCTCAATCCTCAATCCTCAATCCTCAATACTCAATCCTCAATCCTCATTCCTCAATCCTCAATACCCAATCCTCAATCTTCAATCCTCAATCCTCAATACTCAATTCTCAATCCTCAGCCCTCAATCCTCAGACCTCAGACATCAATACTCAACCCTCAGTACTCGTCCTCAATCCACAACCCTCAATCCTCAATCATCGATCTTCAATCATCAATATTCAATCTTCAGTCCTCAATCCTCAATCCTCAATCCTCAATGTTCAAACCGCAATACCCAATCCTCAATCTTCAATCCTCAATCCTCAATCCTCAATCCTCAATCCTCAATCCTCAATCCTCAATCCTCAGTCTTCAATCCTCAATACTCAATCATCAATCCTCAATCCTCAGTCCTCAATCCTCACACCTCAATCCCCAACCCTCAGCCCACATCCTCAATCCTCGATCCTAAATCCTCAATCCTCAATCTTCAATCCTCAATAATAAATCTTCAATCCTCAATCCTCAGTCCTCAAACCTCAATTCTGAATCCTCAATCCTGAATCCTCAATCTTCAGCCCTCAGTCCTCAACAATCAGTTCTCAATCCTCAATCCTCAATAGAATATTCTCAATTCACATTTCTCAATACTCAATGCTCAATCTGCAATCTTCAAACCTCTATCCACAAACACCAATTCCCATCACTCAACCCTCAACACTCTGTCCTCAATGTTCAATCCTCAATTCTCAATCCACAATCCTCAATCATCAATATTCAATTCTCAATACTCAATCTTCAATCCTCAATCCTCAATCCTCAATCCTCAATCCTCATTCTTCAATCCTAAACACCCAATCCTCAATCTTCAATCCTCAATCCTCAATCCTCAATTCTCAATCCTCAAAACGCAATCTTCAATCCTCAATCCCCAATCCTCAGTCCTCAAACCTCAAATCTGAATCCTCAATCCTGAATACTCAATCTTCAGCCCACAGTCCTCAACAATCAGGTGACAATCCTCAATCCTCAATAGAATATCCTCATTTCACTGTTTTCAATACTCAATACTCAATCTGCATTCTTCAAATCTCTATCCACAAACATCAATCCTCGTCACTCAACCCTCAACACTCAGTCCTCAATGTTCAATCCTCAATCCTCAATTCTCAAACTTCAATCCTCAATACTCAACCTTCAATCCTCAATCCTCAATCCTCAATCCTCAATCCTCAATCCTCAATCCTCAATCCTCAATCTTCAATCCTCAATACTCAATCTGCAATCCTCAATACTCCATCCTCAATCCTCAGTCCTCACTCTTCAATCCTCAATACCCAATCCTCAATCTTCAATCCTCAATCCTCAATCCTCAATTCTCAATCCTCTATCCTCAATCCTCAGACCTCAAACATCAACACTCAACCCTCAGTCCTCGTCCTGAATCCACAACCCTCAATCCTCAATCCTCAACCTTCAATGATCAATATTCAATCTTCAATCCTCAATCCTCAATCCTCAATCCTCAATTCTCAATCCTCAATGTTCAATCCTCAATACCCAATCTTCAATCTTCAATCCTCGATCCTCAATCCTCAATCCCCAATCCTCAATCCTCAATCCACAGTCCTCATACCACAGTCCTGAATCCTCAATCCTGAATCCTCAATCTTCAGACCTCAGTCCTCAACAATCAGCTGTCAGTCCTCAATCCTCACTAGAATATCCTCAGTTCAGAGTTTTCCATACGCAATACTCAATCTGCAATCTTCATATCTCTATCCACAAACATCAATTCTCATCACTCAACCATCAACTCTCAGTCCCCAATCCTCAATCTTCAATCGTCAATCCTCAATCCTCAATTATCAATCCTCAATCCTCAATCCTCAATCTTCAACCCTCAATACTCAATCTTCAATCCTCAAACCTCAATTCTCAATCCTCAATCTTCAATCCTCAATCCTCAATCCTCAACACTCAATGCTCATTCTTCAATCCTCAATACGCAATCCTCAATCTTCAATCCTCAATCCTCAATCCTCAACTCTCAATCCTCAACCCTCAGCCCTCATCTTCAATCCTCAATCCTCAATCCTCAATTCTCAATCTTCAATCCTCAATACTCAATCTTCAATCCTCAATCCTCAATACCCAATCCTCAATCTTCAATCCTCAATCCTCAATCGTCAATCCTCAATCCCCAATCCTCAATCTTCAATACTCAATCCTCAATCCTCATTCCTCAATCCTCAGCCATCAATCCTCAATACTCAATCTTCAATCCTCAATCCTCAATCCTCGATCCTCAATCCTCAATCCTCAGTCCTCAATACTCAATCTTCGATCCGCAATACCCAATCCTCAATCTTCAATCCTCAATACTCAATACTCAATCCTCAATCCTCAATCCTCAATCCTCAATCATCAGCCCTCAGTCCTCAACAATCAGTTGTCAATCCTCAATCCTCAATAGAATATCCTCAATTCACAGGTTTCAATACTCAATACTCAATCTGAAACCTTCAAATCTCTATCCACAAACATCAATCCTCATCACTCAACCCTCAACACTCAGTTCCCAATCCTCAATCTTCAATTCTCAATCCTCAATCCTCAATCCTCAATCCTCAATCAGCAATCCTCAATCATCAATCCTCAATACTCAATCTTCAATACTCAATCCTCAATCCTCGATCCTCAATCCTCAATCCCCAATCGTCAATCTCCAATCCTGAATACTCAATCATCAATCCTCAATCCTCAATCGCCCATCCTCAATCCTCATTCTTCAGTCCTCAATACCCGATCCTCAATCTTCAATCCTCAATCCTCAATCCTCAATTCTCAATTCTCAATCCTCAGTCCTGAGTCCTCAAAGCACAATCTTCAACCCTCAGCCCTCATCCTCAATCCTCAATCCTCATTCCTCAATCCTCAACCCTCAATCTTCAATCCTCAATACTCAATCTTCAATCCTCAGTCCTCAAACCACAATTCTGAATCCTCAATCCTGTATCCTCAATCTTCAGCCCTCAGTCCTCAACAAACTGTTTTCAATCCTCAATCCCCAATAGAATATCCTCAATTCACAGTATTCAATACTCAATACTCAATCTGCAATCTTCAAATCTCTATCCACAAACATCAATTCTCATCACTCAACCCTCAACACTCAGTCCTCAATGTTCAATCCTCAATACTCAATCATTAATCCTCAATCCTCAATCCTCAATCTTCAATCCTCAATCCCCAATACACAATCCTCAATCCTCAATCCTCAATACTCAATCATCAATCCTCAATCTTCAATACTCAGTTCTCAATCCTCAATCCTCAATCCTCAATCCTCAATCATCAATCCTCAATCTTCAATCCTCAATGCTCAACCTTTAATCCTCAATCCTCAATCCTCAATCTTCAATCCTCAGTCCTCAATCCTCAATCCTAAATCCTCAATCCTCAATCCTCAATCCTCAATCCTCAATCTTCAATCCTCAATACTCAATCTTCAATCCTCAATCCTCAATCCTCAATCTTCAGTCCTCATTCTTCAATCCTCAATACCCAATCCTCAATCTTCAATCCTCAATCCTCAATCCTCAATTCTCAATCCTCTATCCTCAATCCTCAGACCTCAACCATCGATATTCAATCCTCAATACTCAATCTTCAATCCTCAATCCTCAATCCTCAATCCTCAATCCTCATTCTTCAATCCGCAATACCCAATCCTCAATCTTCAATCCTCAATCCTCAATCCACAATTCTCAATCCTCAAAACTCAATCATCAATCCTCAATCCTCAATCCTCAGTCCTCAAACCTCAATTCTGAATCCTCAATCCTGAATACTCAACATTCAGCCCACAGTCCTCAACAATCAGGTGACAATCCTCAATCCTCAATAGAATATCCTCATTTCACAGTTTTCAATACTCAATACTCAATCTGCATTCTTCAAATCTCTATCCACAAACATCAATTCTCGGCACTCAACCCTCAACACTCAGTCCTCAATGTTCAATCCGCAATCCTCAATTCTCAAACTTCAATCCTCAATACTCAACCTTTAATCCTCAATCCTCAATCCACAATCTTCAATCCTCAATCCTCAATACTCAATCCTCAATCCTCAATCCTCAATTCTCAATCCTCAATCATCAATCCTCAATCTTCAATAATCAATCCTCAATCCTCAGTCCTCAATCCTCAATCCTCAATGCTCAATGTTCAATCCTCAATACCCAATCCTCAATCTTCAATCCTCAATCCTCAATCCTCAATCCTCAATTCTCAATCCTCAATGTTCAATCCTCAATACCCAATCTTCAATCTTCAATCCTCGATCCTCAATCCTCAATCCCCAATCCTCAATCCTCAATCCACAGTCCTCAAACCACAGTCCTGAATCCTCAATCCTGAATCCTCAACCGTCAGCCCTCAGTCCTCAACAATCAGTTGTCAAACCTCAATCCTCACTAGAATATCCTCAGTTCAGAGTTTTCCATACGCAATACTCAATCTGCAACCTTCATATCTCTATCCACAAACATCAATTCTCATCACTCAGCCATCAACACTCAGTCCCCTATCCTCAATCTTCAATCGTCAACCCTCAATGCTCAATCCTCAATCCCCAATCTTCAATCCTCAATACTCAATCTTCAATCCTCAATCCTCAATCCACAACCTTCAATCATCAATATTCAATCTTCAATCCTCAATCATCAATCCTCAACCCTCAATCCTCAATCCTCAATCCTCAATCCTCAATGTTCAATCCTCAATACCCAACCTTCAATCTTCAATCCTCAATACTCAATCTTCAATCCTCAATCCTCAATCCTCAATCCTCAATCCTCAATCCTCAGTCCTCAATCCTCAATCTTCAATCCTCAATACTCAATCTTCAATCCTCAATCCTCAATCCTCAATCCTCAATACTCAATCCTCAATCCTCATTCCTCAATCCTCAATACCCAATCCTCAATCTTCAATCCTCAATCCTCAATACTCAATTCTCAATCCTCAGCCCTCAATCCTCAGACCTCAGACATCAATACTCAACCCTCAGTACTCGTCCTCAATCCACAACCCTCAATCCTCAATCATCGATCTTCAATCATCAATATTCAATCTTCAGTCCTCAATCCTCAATCCTCAATCCTCAATGTTCAAACCGCAATACCCAATCCTCAATCTTCAATCCTCAATCCTCAATCCTCAATCCTCAATCCTCAATCCTCAATCCTCAATCCTCAGTCTTCAATCCTCAATACTCAATCATCAATCCTCAATCCTCAGTCCTCAATCCTCACACCTCAATCCCCAACCCTCAGCCCACATCCTCAATCCTCGATCCTAAATCCTCAATCCTCAATCTTCAATCCTCAATAATAAATCTTCAATCCTCAATCCTCAGTCCTCAAACCTCAATTCTGAATCCTCAATCCTGAATCCTCAATCTTCAGCCCTCAGTCCTCAACAATCAGTTCTCAATCCTCAATCCTCAATAGAATATTCTCAATTCACATTTCTCAATACTCAATGCTCAATCTGCAATCTTCAAACCTCTATCCACAAACACCAATTCCCATCACTCAACCCTCAACACTCTGTCCTCAATGTTCAATCCTCAATTCTCAATCCACAATCCTCAATCATCAATATTCAATTCTCAATACTCAATCTTCAATCCTCAATCCTCAATCCTCAATCCTCAATCCTCATTCTTCAATCCTAAACACCCAATCCTCAATCTTCAATCCTCAATCCTCAATCCTCAATTCTCAATCCTCAAAACGCAATCTTCAATCCTCAATCCCCAATCCTCAGTCCTCAAACCTCAAATCTGAATCCTCAATCCTGAATACTCAATCTTCAGCCCACAGTCCTCAACAATCAGGTGACAATCCTCAATCCTCAATAGAATATCCTCATTTCACTGTTTTCAATACTCAATACTCAATCTGCATTCTTCAAATCTCTATCCACAAACATCAATCCTCGTCACTCAACCCTCAACACTCAGTCCTCAATGTTCAATCCTCAATCCTCAATTCTCAAACTTCAATCCTCAATACTCAACCTTCAATCCTCAATCCTCAATCCTCAATCCTCAATCCTCAATCCTCAATCCTCAATCCTCAATCTTCAATCCTCAATACTCAATCTGCAATCCTCAATACTCCATCCTCAATCCTCAGTCCTCATTCTTCAATCCTCAATACCCAATCCTCAATCTTCAATCCTCAATCCTCAATCCTCAATTCTCAATCCTCTATCCTCAATCCTCAGACCTCAAACATCAACACTCAACCCTCAGTCCTCGTCCTGAATCCACAACCCTCAATCCTCAATCCTCAACCTTCAATGATCAATATTCAATCTTCAATCCTCAATCCTCAATCCTCAATCCTCAATTCTCAATCCTCAATGTTCAATCCTCAATACCCAATCTTCAATCTTCAATCCTCGATCCTCAATCCTCAATCCCCAATCCTCAATCCTCAATCCACAGTCCTCATACCACAGTCCTGAATCCTCAATCCTGAATCCTCAATCTTCAGACCTCAGTCCTCAACAATCAGCTGTCAGTCCTCAATCCTCACTAGAATATCCTCAGTTCAGAGTTTTCCATACGCAATACTCAATCTGCAATCTTCATATCTCTATCCACAAACATCAATTCTCATCACTCAACCATCAACTCTCAGTCCCCAATCCTCAATCTTCAATCGTCAATCCTCAATCCTCAATTATCAATCCTCAATCCTCAATCCTCAATCTTCAACCCTCAATACTCAATCTTCAATCCTCAAACCTCAATTCTCAATCCTCAATCTTCAATCCTCAATCCTCAATCCTCAACACTCAATGCTCATTCTTCAATCCTCAATACGCAATCCTCAATCTTCAATCCTCAATCCTCAATCCTCAACTCTCAATCCTCAACCCTCAGCCCTCATCTTCAATCCTCAATCCTCAATCCTCAATTCTCAATCTTCAATCCTCAATACTCAATCTTCAATCCTCAATCCTCAATACCCAATCCTCAATCTTCAATCCTCAATCCTCAATCGTCAATCCTCAATCCCCAATCCTCAATCTTCAATACTCAATCCTCAATCCTCATTCCTCAATCCTCAGCCATCAATCCTCAATACTCAATCTTCAATCCTCAATCCTCAATCCTCGATCCTCAATCCTCAATCCTCAGTCCTCAATACTCAATCTTCGATCCGCAATACCCAATCCTCAATCTTCAATCCTCAATACTCAATACTCAATCCTCAATCCTCAATCCTCAATCCTCAATCATCAGCCCTCAGTCCTCAACAATCAGTTGTCAATCCTCAATCCTCAATAGAATATCCTCAATTCACAGGTTTCAATACTCAATACTCAATCTGAAACCTTCAAATCTCTATCCACAAACATCAATCCTCATCACTCAACCCTCAACACTCAGTTCCCAATCCTCAATCTTCAATTCTCAATCCTCAATCCTCAATCCTCAATCCTCAATCAGCAATCCTCAATCATCAATCCTCAATACTCAATCTTCAATACTCAATCCTCAATCCTCGATCCTCAATCCTCAATCCCCAATCGTCAATCTCCAATCCTGAATACTCAATCATCAATCCTCAATCCTCAATCGCCCATCCTCAATCCTCATTCTTCAGTCCTCAATACCCGATCCTCAATCTTCAATCCTCAATCCTCAATCCTCAATTCTCAATTCTCAATCCTCAGTCCTGAGTCCTCAAAGCACAATCTTCAACCCTCAGCCCTCATCCTCAATCCTCAATCCTCATTCCTCAATCCTCAACCCTCAATCTTCAATCCTCAATACTCAATCTTCAATCCTCAGTCCTCAAACCACAATTCTGAATCCTCAATCCTGTATCCTCAATCTTCAGCCCTCAGTCCTCAACAAACTGTTTTCAATCCTCAATCCCCAATAGAATATCCTCAATTCACAGTATTCAATACTCAATACTCAATCTGCAATCTTCAAATCTCTATCCACAAACATCAATTCTCATCACTCAACCCTCAACACTCAGTCCTCAATGTTCAATCCTCAATACTCAATCATTAATCCTCAATCCTCAATCCTCAATCTTCAATCCTCAATCCCCAATACACAATCCTCAATCCTCAATCCTCAATACTCAATCATCAATCCTCAATCTTCAATACTCAGTTCTCAATCCTCAATCCTCAATCCTCAATCCTCAATCATCAATCCTCAATCTTCAATCCTCAATGCTCAACCTTTAATCCTCAATCCTCAATCCTCAATCTTCAATCCTCAGTCCTCAATCCTCAATCCTAAATCCTCAATCCTCAATCCTCAATCCTCAATCCTCAATCTTCAATCCTCAATACTCAATCTTCAATCCTCAATCCTCAATCCTCAATCTTCAGTCCTCATTCTTCAATCCTCAATACCCAATCCTCAATCTTCAATCCTCAATCCTCAATCCTCAATTCTCAATCCTCTATCCTCAATCCTCAGACCTCAACCATCGATATTCAATTCTCAATACTCAATCTTCAATCCTCAATCCTCAATCCTCAATCCTCAATCCTCATTCTTCAATCCGCAATACCCAATCCTCAATCTTCAATCCTCAATCCTCAATCCACAATTCTCAATCCTCAAAACTCAATCATCAATCCTCAATCCTCAATCCTCAGTCCTCAAACCTCAATTCTGAATCCTCAATCCTGAATACTCAACATTCAGCCCACAGTCCTCAACAATCAGGTGACAATCCTCAATCCTCAATAGAATATCCTCATTTCACAGTTTTCAATACTCAATACTCAATCTGCATTCTTCAAATCTCTATCCACAAACATCAATTCTCGGCACTCAACCCTCAACACTCAGTCCTCAATGTTCAATCCGCAATCCTCAATTCTCAAACTTCAATCCTCAATACTCAACCTTTAATCCTCAATCCTCAATCCACAATCTTCAATCCTCAATCCTCAATACTCAATCCTCAATCCTCAATCCTCAATTCTCAATCCTCAATCATCAATCCTCAATCTTCAATAATCAATCCTCAATCCTCAGTCCTCAATCCTCAATCCTCAATGCTCAATGTTCAATCCTCAATACCCAATCCTCAATCTTCAATCCTCAATCCTCAATTCTCAATCCTCAATCCTCAATCCTCAACCTTCAATCCTCAATACTCAATCTTTAATCCTCAATCCTCAATCCTCAATCTTCAATCCTCAATCCTCAATCCTCAATCCTCAATCCTCAATCCTCAATACCCAATCCTCAACCTTCAATCCTCAATCCTCAATCCTCAATTCTCAATCCTCAATCCTCAGTCCTCAGTCCTCAAACCTCAACCTTCAATCCTCAACCCTCAATCCTCAATTCTCAATCCTCAATCCTCAATCCTCAGTCCTCAAACGTCAATATTCAACCCTCAGTCCTTGTCCCCAATCCACAACTCTCAATCCTCAATCCTCAATCTTCAATCATCAATATTCAATCTTCTGTCCTCAATCCTCAATCCTCAGTCCTCAATCCTCAATGTTCAATTCTCAATACCCAATCCTCAATCTTAAATCCTCAATCCTCAATCCTCAATCCTCAATCCTCAATCCTCAATCCTCAAGCCTCAATCCTCTGTCCTCACACCACAATCCTGAATCCCCAATCCTGAATCCTCAATCCTGAATCCTCAATCCTCAATCCTCAATCCTCAATCCTCAATATTCAATCCGCGATACCCAATCCTCAATCTTCAATCCTCAATCCTCAATCCTCAATCCTCAATTCTCAATCCTCAATCCTCTGTCCTCAAACCACAATCCTGAATCCTCAATCCTGAATCCTCAATCTTCAGCCCTCAGTCCTCAACAATCAGTTGTCAATCCTCAATCCTCAATCCTCAATCCTCAATCCTCAATCCCAAATCCTCAATCCTCAATCTTCAATCCTCAATACTCAATCTTCAATCCTCAGTCCTCAATCCTCAATCCTCAATCCTCATTCTTCAATCCTCAACACCAAATCCTCAATCTTCAATCGTCCATCCTCAATCCTCTATTCTCGATCCTCAATCATCAATTCTCAGACCTCAAACATCAATACTCATCCCTCAGACCTCGTCCTCAATCCACAACACTCAATCCTCAATCCTCAATCTTCAATCATCAATATTCAATCTTCAATCCTCAATCCTCAATCCTCAGTCCTCAATCCTCAATCCTGAATCCTCAGTCATCAATACTCAATCTTCAGTACTCAATCCTCAATCCTCAATCCTCAATCCTCAATCCTCAATCCTCAATCCTCAATCCTCAATCTTCAAGCCTCAATACTGAATCTTCAATCCTCAATCCTCAATCCTCAATCCTCAATCCTCAATCCCCAATCCTCAGTCCTCAAACCTCAATTCTGAATCCTCAATCCTGAATCCTCAATCTTCAGCCCTCAGTCCTCAACAATCAGTTGTCAATCCTCAATCCTCAATAGAATATCCTCAATTCACAGGTTTCAATAATCAATACTGAATCTGCAATCTTCAAATCTCTATCCACAAACATCAATCCTCATCACTCAACCCTCAACACTCAGTCCCCAATCCTCAATCTTCAATTCTCAATCCTCAATCCTCAATCGTCAATCTCCAATCCTGAATACTCAATCTTCAATCCTCAATCCTCAATCGCCCATCCTCCATTCTGATTCATCAATCCTCAATACCCTATCCTCAATCGTCAATCCTCAATTCTCAATCCTCAATTCTCAAACCTCAATCCTCAGTCCTGAGTCCTCACACCTCAATCTTCAGCCCTCAGCCCTCAACCTCAATCCTCAATCCTCAATCCTCAATCCTCAACCCTCAATACTCAATCTTCAATCTTCAATCCTCAGTCCTCAAACCACAACTCTGAATCCTCAATCCTGAATCCTCAATCTTCAGCCCTCAGTACTCAACAATCAGGTGTCAATCCTCAATCCCCAATAGAATATCCTCAATTCACAGTTTTCAATACTCAATACCCAATCTGCTATCTTCAAATCTCTATCCACAAACATCAATTCTCATCACTCAACCCTCAACACTCAGTCCTCAATGTTCAATCCTCAATACTCAATCATTAATCCTCAATCCTCAATCCTCAATCTTCAATCCTCAATCCCCAATACACAATCCTCAATCCTCAATCCTCAATACTCAATCATCAATCCTCAATCTTCAATACTCAGTTCTCAATCCTCAATCCTCAATCCTCAATCCTCAATCATCAATCCTCAATCTTCAATCCTCAATGCTCAACCTTTAATCCTCAATCCTCAATCCTCAATCTTCAATCCTCAGTCCTCAATCCTCAATCCTCAATTCTCAATCCGCAATCCTCAATCCTCAATCCTCAATCCTCAATACTCAATCTTCAATCCTCAATACTCAATCTTCAATCCTAAATCCATACTCCTCAATCTTCAATCCTCAATACTCAATCCTCAATCCTCAATCCTCAATCCTCAATCCTCATTCTTCAATCCTCAATACCCGATCCTCAATCTTCAATCCTCAATCCTCAATCCTCAATTCTCAATCCTCAATCCTCAATCCTCAATACTCAATCCTCAACCCTCAATCTTCAATCCTCAATACTCAATCTTCAATCCTCAGTCCTCAAACCACAGTTCTGAATCCTCAATCCTGTATCCTCAATCTTCAGCCCTCAGTCCTGAACAATCTGTTTTCAATCCTCAATCTCCAATAGAATATCCTCAATTCACAGTATTCAATACTCAATACTCAATCTGCAATCTTCAAATTTCTATCCACAAACATCAATTCTCATCACTCAACCCTCAACACTCAGTCCTCAATGTTCAATCCTCAATACTCAATCATTAATCCTCAATCCTCAATCCTCAATCTTCAATCCTCAATCCCCAATACTCAATCCTCAATCCTCAATCCTCAATACTCAATCATCAATCCTCAATCTTCAATCATCAATATTCAATCTTCAATCCTCAATCCTCAATCCTCAGTCCTCAATCCTCAATCCTGAATCCTCAGTCATCAATACTCAATCTTCAGTACTCAATCCTCAATCCTCAATCCTCAATCCTCAATCCTCAATCCTCAATCCTCAATCCTCAATCTTCAAGCCTCAATACTGAATCTTCAATCCTCAATCCTCAATCCTCAATCCTCAATCCTCAATCCCCAATCCTCAGTCCTCAAACCTCAATTCTGAATCCTCAATCCTGAATCCTCAATCTTCAGCCCTCAGTCCTCAACAATCAGTTGTCAATCCTCAATCCTCAATAGAATATCCTCAATTCACAGGTTTCAATAATCAATACTGAATCTGCAATCTTCAAATCTCTATCCACAAACATCAATCCTCATCACTCAACCCTCAACACTCAGTCCCCAATCCTCAATCTTCAATTCTCAATCCTCAATCCTCAATCGTCAATCTCCAATCCTGAATACTCAATCTTCAATCCTCAATCCTCAATCGCCCATCCTCCATTCTCATTCATCAATCCTCAATACCCTATCCTCAATCGTCAATCCTCAATTCTCAATCCTCAATTCTCAAACCTCAATCCTCAGTCCTGAGTCCTCACACCTCAATCTTCAGCCCTCAGCCCTCAACCTCAATCCTCAATCCTCAATCCTCAATCCTCAACCCTCAATACTCAATCTTCAATCTTCAATCCTCAGTCCTCAAACCACAATTCTGAATCCTCAATCCTGAATCCTCAATCTTCAGCCCTCAGTACTCAACAATCAGGTGTCAATCCTCAATCCCCAATAGAATATCCTCAATTCACAGTTTTCAATACTCAATACCCAATCTGCTATCTTCAAATCTCTATCCACAAACATCAATTCTCATCACTCAACCCTCAACACTCAGTCCTCAATGTTCAATCCTCAATACTCAATCATTAATCCTCAATCCTCAATCCTCAATCTTCAATCCTCAATCCCCAATACACAATCCTCAATCCTCAATCCTCAATACTCAATCATCAATCCTCAATCTACAATACTCAGTTCTCAATCCTCAATCCTCAATCCTCAATCCTCAATCATCAATCCTCAATCTTCAATCCTCAATGCTCAACCTTTAATCCTCAATCCTCAATCCTCAATCTTCAATCCTCAGTCGTCAATCCTCAATCCTCAATTCTCAATCCGCAATCCTCAATCCTCAATCCTCAATCCTCAATACTCAATCTTCAATCCTCAATACTCAATCTTCAATCCTAAATCCATACTCCTCAATCTTCAATCCTCAATACTCAATCCTCAATCCTCAATCCTCAATCTTCAATCCTCATTCTTCAATCCTCAATACCCGATCCTCCATCTTCAATCCTCAATCCTCAATCCTCAATTCTCAATCCTCAATCCTCAATCCTCAATACTCAATCCTCAACCCTCAATCTTCAATCCTCAATACTCAATCTTCAATCCTCAGTCCTCAAACCACAGTTCTGAATCCTCAATCCTGTATCCTCAATCTTCAGCCCTCAGTCCTGAACAATCTGTTTTCAATCCTCAATCTCCAATAGAATATCCTCAATTCACAGTATTCAATACTCAATACTCAATCTGCAATCTTCAAATTTCTATCCACAAACATTAATTCTCATCACTCAACCCTCAACACTCAGTCCTCAATGTTCAATCCTCAATACTCAATCATTAATCCTCAATCCTCAATCCTCAATCTTCAATCCTCAATCCCCAATACTCAATCCTCAATCCTCAATCCTCAATACTCAATCATCAATCCTCAATCTTCAATACTCAGTCCTCAATCCTCAATCCTCAATCCTCAATCCTCAATTCTCAATCCTCAATCCTCAATCCTCAATCCTCAATCCTCAACCCTCAATCTTCAATCCTCAATACTCAATCTTCAATCCTCAGTCCTCAAACCACAGTTCTGAATCCTCAATCCTGTATCCTCAATCTTCAGCCCTCAGTCCTCAACAATCTGTTTTCAATCCTCAATCTCCAATAGAATATCCTCAATTCACAGAATTCAATACTCAATACTCAATCTGCAATCTTCAAATCTCTATCCACAAACATCAATTCTCATCACTCAACCCTCAACACTCAGTCCTCAATGTTCAATCCTCAATACTCAATCATTAATCCTCAATCCTCAATCCTCAATTCTCAATCCTCAATCCCCAATACACAATCCTCAATCCTCAATCCTCAATACTCAATCATCAATCCTCAATCTTCAATACTCAGTTCTCAATCCTCAATCCTCAATCCTCAATCCTCAATCCTCAATTCTCAATCCTCAATCCTCAGTCCTCAGTCCTCAAACCTCAACCTTCAATCCTCAACCCTCAATCCTCAATTCTCAATCCTCAATCCTCAATCCTCAGTCCTCAAACGTCAATATTCAACCCTCAGTCCTTGTCCCCAATCCACAACTCTCAATCCTCAATCCTCAATCTTCAATCATCAATATTCAATCTTCTGTCCTCAATCCTCAATCCTCAGTCCTCAATCCTCAATGTTCAATTCTCAATACCCAATCCTCAATCTTAAATCCTCAATCCTCAATCCTCAATCCTCAATCCTCAATCCTCAATCCTCAAGCCTCAATCCTCTGTCCTCACACCACAATCCTGAATCCCCAATCCTGAATCCTCAATCCTGAATCCTCAATCCTCAATCCTCAATCCTCAATCCTCAATATTCAATCCGCGATACCCAATCCTCAATCTTCAATCCTCAATCCTCAATCCTCAATCCTCAATTCTCAATCCTCAATCCTCTGTCCTCAAACCACAATCCTGAATCCTCAATCCTGAATCCTCAATCTTCAGCCCTCAGTCCTCAACAATCAGTTGTCAATCCTCAATCCTCAATCCTCAATCCTCAATCCTCAATCCCAAATCCTCAATCCTCAATCTTCAATCCTCAATACTCAATCTTCAATCCTCAGTCCTCAATCCTCAATCCTCAATCCTCATTCTTCAATCCTCAACACCAAATCCTCAATCTTCAATCGTCCATCCTCAATCCTCTATTCTCGATCCTCAATCATCAATTCTCAGACCTCAAACATCAATACTCATCCCTCAGACCTCGTCCTCAATCCACAACACTCAATCCTCAATCCTCAATCTTCAATCATCAATATTCAATCTTCAATCCTGAATCCTCAATCCTCAGTCCTCAATCCTCAATCCTGAATCCTCAGTCATCAATACTCAATCTTCAGTACTCAATCCTCAATCCTCAATCCTCAATCCTCAATCCTCAATCCTCAATCCTCAATCCTCAATCTTCAAGCCTCAATACTGAATCTTCAATCCTCAATCCTCAATCCTCAATCCTCAATCCTCAATCCCCAATCCTCAGTCCTCAAACCTCAATTCTGAATCCTCAATCCTGAATCCTCAATCTTCAGCCCTCAGTCCTCAACAATCAGTTGTCAATCCTCAATCCTCAATAGAATATCCTCAATTCACAGGTTTCAATAATCAATACTGAATCTGCAATCTTCAAATCTCTATCCACAAACATCAATCCTCATCACTCAACCCTCAACACTCAGTCCCCAATCCTCAATCTTCAATTCTCAATCCTCAATCCTCAATCGTCAATCTCCAATCCTGAATACTCAATCTTCAATCCTCAATCCTCAATCGCCCATCCTCCATTCTCATTCATCAATCCTCAATACCCTATCCTCAATCGTCAATCCTCAATTCTCAATCCTCAATTCTCAAACCTCAATCCTCAGTCCTGAGTCCTCACACCTCAATCTTCAGCCCTCAGCCCTCAACCTCAATCCTCAATCCTCAATCCTCAATCCTCAACCCTCAATACTCAATCTTCAATCTTCAATCCTCAGTCCTCAAACCACAACTCTGAATCCTCAATCCTGAATCCTCAATCTTCAGCCCTCAGTACTCAACAATCAGGTGTCAATCCTCAATCCCCAATAGAATATCCTCAATTCACAGTTTTCAATACTCAATACCCAATCTGCTATCTTCAAATCTCTATCCACAAACATCAATTCTCATCACTCAACCCTCAACACTCAGTCCTCAATGTTCAATCCTCAATACTCAATCATTAATCCTCAATCCTCAATCCTCAATCTTCAATCCTCAATCCCCAATACACAATCCTCAATCCTCAATCCTCAATACTCAATCATCGATCCTCAATCTTCAATACTCAGTTCTCAATCCTCAATCCTCAATCCTCAATCCTCAATCATCAATCCTCAATCTTCAATCCTCAATGCTCAACCTTTAATCCTCAATCCTCAATCCTCAATCTTCAATCCTCAGTCCTCAATCCACAATCCTCAATTCTCAATCCGCAATCCTCAATCCTCAATCCTCAATCCTCAATATTCAATCTTCAATCCTCAATACTCAATCTTCACTCCTAAATCCATACTCCTCAATCTTCAATCCTCAATACTCAATCCTCAATCCTCAATCCTCAATCCTCAATCCTCATTCTTCAATCCTCAATACCCGATCCTCAATCTTCAATCCTCAATCCTCAATCCTCAATTCTCAATCCTCAATCCTCAATCCTCAATACTCAATCCTCAACCCTCAATCTTCAATCCTCAATACTCAATCTTCAATCCTCAGTCCTCAAACCACAGTTCTGAATCCTCAATCCTGTATCCTCAATCTTCAGCCCTCAGTCCTGAACAATCTGTTTTCAATCCTCAATCTCCAATAGAATATCCTCAATTCACTGTATTCAATACTCAATACTCAATCTGCAATCTTCAAATTTCTATCCACAAACATCAATTCTCATCACTCAACCCTCAACACTCAGTCCTCAATGTTCAATCCTCAATACTCAATCATTAATCCTCAATCCTCAATCCTCAATCTCCAATCCTCAATCCCCAATACTCAATCCTCAATCCTCAATCCTCAATACTCAATCATCAATCCTCAATCTTCAGTCATCAATATTCAATCTTCAATCCTCAATCCTCAATCCTCAGTCCTCAATCCTCAATCCTGAATCCTCAGTCATCAATACTCAATCTTCAGTACTCAATCCTCAATCCTCAATCCTCAATCCTCAATCCTCAATCCTCAATCCTCAATCTTCAAGCCTCAATACTGAATCTTCAATCCTCAATCCTCAATCCCCAATCCTCAGTCCTCAAACCTCAATTCTGAATCCTCAATCCTGAATCCTCAATCTTCAGCCCTCAGTCCTCAACAATCAGTTGTCAATCCTCAATCCTCAATAGAATATCCTCAATTCACAGGTTTCAATAATCAATACTGAATCTGCAATCTTCAAATCTCTATCCACAAACATCAATCCTCATCACTCAACCCTCAACACTCAGTCCCCAATCCTCAATCTTCAATTCTCAATCCTCAATCCTCAATCGTCAATCTCCAATCCTGAATACTCAATCTTCAATCCTCAATCCTCAATCGCCCATCCTCCATTCTCATTCATCAATCCTCAATACCCTATCCTCAATCGTCAATCCTCAATTCTCAATCCTCAATTCTCAAACCTCAATCCTCAGTCCTGAGTCCTCACACCTCAATCTTCAGCCCTCAGCCCTCAACCTCAATCCTCAATCCTCAATCCTCAATCCTCAACCCTCAATACTCAATCTTCAATCTTCAATCCTCAGTCCTCAAACCACAATTCTGAATCCTCAATCCTGAATCCTCAATCTTCAGCCCTCAGTACTCAACAATCAGGTGTCAATCCTCAATCCCCAATAGAATATCCTCAATTCACAGTTTTCAATACTCAATACCCAATCTGCTATCTTCAAATCTCTATCCACAAACATCAATTCTCATCACTCAACCCTCAACACTCAGTCCTCAATGTTCAATCCTCAATACTCAATCATTAATCCTCAATCCTCAATCCTCAATCTTCAATCCTCAATCCCCAATACACAATCCTCAATCCTCAATCCTCAATACTCAATCATCAATCCTCAATCTACAATACTCAGTTCTCAATCCTCAATCCTCAATCCTCAATCCTCAATCATCAATCCTCAATCTTCAATCCTCAATGCTCAACCTTTAATCCTCAATCCTCAATCCTCAATCTTCAATCCTCAGTCCTCAATCCTCAATCCTCAATTCTCAATCCGCAATCCTCAATCCTCAATCCTCAATCCTCAATACTCAATCTTCAATCCTCAATACTCAATCTTCAATCCTAAATCCATACTCCTCAATCTTCAATCCTCAATACTCAATCCTCAATCCTCAATCCTCAATCTTCAATCCTCATTCTTCAATCCTCAATACCCGATCCTCAATCTTCAATCCTCAATCCTCAATCCTCAATTCTCAATCCTCAATCCTCAATCCTCAATACTCAATCCTCAACCCTCAATCTTCAATCCTCAATACTCAATCTTCAATCCTCAGTCCTCAAACCACAGTTCTGAATCCTCAATCCTGTATCCTCAATCTTCAGCCCTCAGTCCTGAACAATCTGTTTTCAATCCTCAATCTCCAATAGAATATCCTCAATTCACAGTATTCAATACTCAATACTCAATCTGCAATCTTCAAATTTCTATCCACAAACATCAATTCTCATCACTCAACCCTCAACACTCAGTCCTCAATGTTCAATCCTCAATACTCAATCATTAATCCTCAATCCTCAATCCTCAATCTTCAATCCTCAATCCCCAATACTCAATCCTCAATCCTCAATCCTCAATACTCAATCATCAATCCTCAATCTTCAATACTCAGTCCTCAATCCTCAATCCTCAATCCTCAATCCTCAATTCTCAATCCTCAATCCTCAATCCTCAATCCTCAATCCTCAACCCTCAATCTTCAATCCTCAATACTCAATCTTCAATCCTCAGTCCTCAAACCACAGTTCTGAATCCTCAATCCTGTATCCTCAATCTTCAGCCCTCAGTCCTCAACAATCTGTTTTCAATCCTCAATCTCCAATAGAATATCCTCAATTCACAGAATTCAATACTCAATACTCAATCTGCAATCTTCAAATCTCTATCCACAAACATCAATTCTCATCACTCAACCCTCAACACTCAGTCCTCAATGTTCAATCCTCAATACTCAATCATTAATCCTCAATCCTCAATCCTCAATTCTCAATCCTCAATCCCCAATACACAATCCTCAATCCTCAATCCTCAATACTCAATCATCAATCCTCAATCTTCAATACTCAGTTCTCAATCCTCAATCCTCAACCATCAATCCTCAATCATCAATCCTCAATCTTCAATCCTCAATGCTCAACCTTTAATCCTCAATCCTCAATCCTCAATCTTCAATCCTCAGTCCTCAATCCTCAATCCTAAATCCTCAATCCTCAATCCTCAATCCTCAATCCTCAATCTTCAATCCTCAATACTCAATCTTCAATCCTCAATCCTCAATCCTCAATCTTCAGTCCTCATTCTTCAATCCTCAATACCCAATCCTCAATCTTCAACCCTCAATCCTCAATCCTCAATTCTCAATCCTCTATCCTCAATCCTCAGACCTCAATCATCGATATTCAATTCTCAATACTCAATCTTCAATCCTCAATCCTCAATCCTCAATCCTCAATCCTCATTCTTCAATCCTCAATACCCAATCCTCAATCTTCAATCCTCAATCCTCAATCCACAATTCTCAATCCTCAAAACTCAATCTTCAATCCTCAATCCTCAATCCTCAGTCCTCAAACCTCAATTCTGAATCCTCAATCCTGAATACTCAACCTTCAGCCCACAGTCCTCAACAATCAGGTGACAATCCTCAATCCTCAATAGAATATCCTCATTTCACAGTTTTCAATACTCAATACTCAATCTGCATTCTTCAAATCTCTATCCACAAACTTCAATTCTCGGCACTCAACCCTCAACACTCAGTCCTCAATGTTCAATCCTCAATCCTCAATTCTCAAACTTCAATCCTCAATACTCAACCTTTAATCCTCAACCCTCAATCCACAATCTTCAATCCTCAATCCTCAATACTCAATCCTCAATCCTCAATTCTCAATCCTCAATCATCAATCCTCAATCTTCAATAATCAATCCTCAATCCTCAGTCCTCAATCCTCAATCCTCAATCCTCAATGTTCAATCCTCAATACCCAATCCTCAATCTTCAATCCTCAATCCTCAATTCTCAATCCTCAATCCTCAATCCTCAACCTTCAATCCTCAATACTCAATCTTTAATCCTCAATCCTCAATCCTCAATCTTCAATCCTCAATCCTCAATCCTCAGTCCTCAATCCTCAATCCTCAATACCCAATCCTCAACCTTCAATCCTCAATCCTCAATCCTCAATTCTCAATCCTCAATCCTCAGTCCTCAGTCCTCAAACCTCAATCTTCAATCCTCAACCCTCAATCCTCAATTCTCAATCCTCAATCCTCAATCCTCAGTCCTCAAACGTCAATATTCAACCCTCAGTCCTTGTCCCCAATCCACAACTCTCAATCCTCAATCCTCAATCTTCAATCATCAATATTCAATCTTCTGTCCTCAATCCTCAATCCTCAGTCCTCAATCCTCAATGTTCAATTCTCAATACCCAATCCTCAATCTTAAATCCTCAATCCTCAATCCTCAATCCTCAATCCTCAATCCTCAATCCTCAAGCCTCAATCCTCTGTCCTCACACCACAATCCTGAATCCCCAATCCTGAATCCTCAATCCTGAATCCTCAATCCTCAATCCTCAATCCTCAATCCTCAATCCTCAATATTCAATCCGCAATACCCAATCCTCAATCTTCAATCCTCAATCCTCAATCCTCAATCCTCAATTCTCAATCCTCAATCCTCTGTCCTCAAACCACAATCCTGTATCCTCAATCCTGAATCCTCAATCTTCAGCCCTCAGTCCTCAACAATCAGTTGTCAATCCTCAATCCTCAATCCTCAATCCTCAATCCTCAATCCCAAATCCTCAATCCTCAATCTTCAATCCTCAATACTCAATCTTCAATCCTCAGTCCTCAATCCTCAATCCTCAATCCTCATTCTTCAATCCTCAACACCAAATCCTCAATCTTCAATCGTCCATCCTCAATCCTCTATTCTCGATCCTCAATCATCAATCCTCAGACCTCAAACATCAATACTCATCCCTCAGACCTCGTCCTCAATCCACAACACTCAATCCTCAATCCTCAATCTTCAATCATCAATATTCAATCTTCAATCCTCAATCCTCAATCCTCAGTCCTCAATCCTCAATCCTGAATCCTCAGTCATCAATACTCAATCTTCAGTACTCAATCCTCAATCCTCAATCTTCAATCCTCAATCCTCAATCCTCAATCCTCAATCTTCAATCCTCAATACTGAATCTTCAATCCTCAATCCTCAATCCTCAATCCTCAATCCTCAATCCTCAATCCTCAATCCTCAGTCCTCAAACCTCAATTCTGAATCCTCAATCCTGAATCCTCAATCTTCAGCCCTCAGTCCTCAACAATCAGTTGTCAATCCTCAATCCTCAATAGAACATCCTCAATTCACAGGTTTCAATAATCAATACTGAATCTGCAATCTTCAAATCTCTATCCACAAACATCAATCCTCATCACTCAACCCTCAACACTCAGTCCCCAATCCTCAATCTTCAATTCTCAATCCTCAATCCTCAATCGTCAATCTCCAATCCTGAATACTCAATCTTCAATCCTCTATCCTCAATCGCCCATCCTCCATTCTCATTCATCAATCCTCAATACCCTATCCTCAATCGTCAATCCTCAATTCTGAATCCTCAATTCTCAAACCTCAATCCTCAGTCCTGAGTCCTCACACCTCAATCTTCAGCCCTCAGCCCTCAACCTCAATCCTCAATCCTCAATCCTCAATCCTCAACACTCAATACGCAATCTTCAATCTTCAATCCTCAGTCCTCAAACCACAATTCTGAATCCTCAATCCTGAATCCTCAATCTTCAGCCCTCAGTACTCAACAATCAGTTGTCAATCCTCAATCCCCAATAGAATATCCTCAATTCACAGTTTTCAATACTCAATACCCAATCTGCAATCTTCAAATCTCTATCCACAAACATCAATTCTCATCACTCAACCCTCAACACTCAGTCCTCAATG
Source organism: Calliopsis andreniformis (assembly GCF_051401765.1). Taxonomy (NCBI): domain Eukaryota; kingdom Metazoa; phylum Arthropoda; class Insecta; order Hymenoptera; family Andrenidae; genus Calliopsis; species Calliopsis andreniformis. Next base: position 5,027,365 of record NW_027480451.1, on the reverse strand, counting down.
TTCAATCCTCAATACTCAATCATTAATCCTCAATCCTCAATCCTCAATCTTCAATCCTCAATCCCCAATACACAATCCTCAATCCTCAATCCTCAATACTCAATCATCAATCCTCAATCTTCAATACTCAGTTCTCAATCCTCAATCCTCAATCCTCAATCCTCAATCATCAATCCTCAATCTTCAATCCTCAATGCTCAACCTTTAATCCTCAATCCTCAATCCTCAATCTTCAATCCTCAGTCCTCAATCCTCAATCCTAAATCCTCAATCCTCAATCCTCAATCCTCAATCCTCAATCTTCAATCCTCAATACTCAATCTTCAATCCTCAATCCTCAATCCTCAATCTTCAGTCCTCATTCTTCAATCCTCAATACCCAATCCTCAATCTTCAATCCTCAATCCTCAATCCTCAATTCTCAATCCACTATCCTCAATCCTCAGACCTCAATCATCGATATTCAATTCTCAATACTCAATCTTCAATCCTCAATCCTCAATCCTCAATCCTCAATCCTCATTCTTCAATCCTCAATACCCAATCCTCAATCTTCAATCCTCAATCCTCAATCCTCAATTCTCAATCCTCAAAACTCAATCTTCAATCCTCAATCCTCAATCCTCAGTCCTCAAACCTCAATTCTGAATCCTCAATCCTGAATACTCAACCTTCAGCCCACAGTCCTCAACAATCAGGTGACAATCCTCAATCCTCAATAGAATATCCTCATTTCACAGTTTTCAATACTCAATACTCAATCTGCATTCTTCAAATCTCTATCCACAAACATCAATTCTCGGCACTCAACCCTCAACACTCAGTCCTCAATGTTCAATCCTCAATACTCAATCATTAATCCTCAATCCTCAATCCTCAATCTTCAATCCTCAATCCCCAATACACAATACTCAATCCTCAATCCTCAATACTCAATCATCAATCCTCAATCTTCAATACTCAGTTCTCAATCCTCAATCCTCAATCCTCAATCCTCAATCATCAATCCTCAATCTTCAATCCTCAATGCTCAACCTTTAATCCTCAATCCTCAACCCTCAATCTTCAATCCTCAGTCCTCAATCCTCAATCCTAAATCCTCAATCCTCAATCCTCAATCCTCAATCCTCAATCTTCAATCCTCAATACTCAATCTTCAATCCTCAATCCTCAATCCTCAATCTTCAGTCCTCATTCTTCAATCCTCAATACCCAATCCTCAATCTTCAATCCTCAATCCTCAATCCTCAATTCTCAATCCTCTATCCTCAATCCTCAGACCTCAATCATCGATATTCAATTCTCAATACTCAATCTTCAATCCTCAATCCTCAATCCTCAATCCTCAATCCTCATTCTTCAATCCTCAATACCCAATCCTCAATCTTCAATCCTCAATCCTCAATCCTCAATTCTCAATCCTCAAAACTCAATCTTCAATCCTCAATCCTCAATCCTCAGTCCTCAAACCTCAATTCTGAATCCTCAATCCTGAATACTCAACCTTCAGCCCACAGTCCTCAACAATCAGGTGACAATCCTCAATCCTCAATAGAATATCCTCATTTCACAGTTTTCAATACTCAATACTCAAGCTGCATTCTTCAAATCTCTATCCACAAACATCAATTCTCGGCACTCAACCCTCAACACTCAGTCCTCAATGTTCAATCCTCAATCCTCAATTCTCAAACTTCAATCCTCAATACTCAACCTTTAGTCCTCAATCCTCAATCCACAATCTTCAATCCTCAATCCTCAATACTCAATCCTCAATCCTCAATTCTCAATCCTCAATCATCAATCCTCAATCTTCAATAATCAATCCTCAATCCTCAGTCCTCAATCCTCAATCCTCAATCCTCAATGTTCAATCCTCAATACCCAATCCTCAATCTTCAATCCTCAATCCTCAATTCTCAATCCTCAATCCTCAATCCTCAACCTTCAATCCTCAATACTCAATCTTTAATCCTCAATCCTCAATCCTCAATCTTCAATCCTCAATCCTCAATCCTCAATCCTCAATCCTCAATCCTCAATACCCAATCCTCAACCTTCAATCCTCAATCCTCAATCCTCAATTCTCAATCCTCAATCCTCAGTCCTCAGTCCTCAAACCTCAATCTTCAATCCTCAATCCTCAATCCTCAATTCACAATCCTCAATCCTCAATCCTCAGTCCTCAAACGTCAATATTCAACCCTCAGTCCTGGTCCCCAACCCACAACTCTCAATCCTCAATCCTCAATCTTCAATCATCAATATTCAATCTTCTGTCCTCAATCCTCAATCCTCAGTCCTCAATCCTCAATGTTCAATTCTCAATACCCAATCCTCAATCTTAAATCCTCAATCCTCAATCCTCAATCCTCAATCCTCAATCCTCAATCCTCAATCCTCAATCCTCAATATTCAATCCGCAATACCCAATCCTCAATCTTCAATCCTCAATCCTCAATCCTCAATCCTCAATCCTCAATCCTCTGTCCTCAAACCACAATCCTGAATCCTCAATCCTGAATCCTCAATCTTCAGCCCTCAGTCCTCAACAATCAGTTGTCAATACTCAATCCTCAATCCTCAATCCTCAATCCTCAATCCCAAATCCTCAATCCTCAACCTTCAATCCTCAATACTCAATCTTCAATCCTCAGTCCTCAATCCACAATCCTCAATCCTCATTCTTCAATCCTCAACACCAAATCCTCAATCTTCAATCGTCCATCCTCAATCCTCTATTCTGGATCCTCAATCATCAATCCTCAGACCTCAAACATCAATACTCATCCCTCAGACCTCGTCCTAAATCCACAACACTCAATCCTCAATCCTCAATCTTCAATCATCAATATTCAATCTTCAATCCTCAATCCTCAATCCTCAGTACTCAATCCTCAATCCTGAATCCTCAGTCATCAATACTCAATCTTCAGTACTCAATCCTCAATCCTCAATCCTCAATCCTCAATCCTCAATCCTCAATCCTCAATCTTCAATCCTCAATACTGAATCTTCAATCCTCAATCCTCAATCCTCAATCCTCAATCCTCAATCCTCAATCCTCAGTCCTCAAACCTCAATTCTGAATCCTCAATCCTGAATCCTCAATCTTCAGACCTCAGTCCTCAACAATCAGTTGTCAATCCTCAACCCTCAATAGAATATCCTCAATTCACAGGTTTCAATAATCAATACTGAATCTGCAATCTTCAAATCTCTATCCACAAACATCAATCCTCATCACTCAACCCTCAACACTCAGTCCCCAATCCTCAATCTTCAATTCTCAATCCTCAATCCTCAATCGTCAATCTCCAATCCTGAATACTCAATCTTCAATCCTCAATCCTCAATCGCCCATCCTCCATTCTCATTCATCAATCCTCAATACCCTATCCTCAATCGTCAATCCTCAATTCTCAATCCTCAATCCTCAATCCTCAATCCTCAATCCTCAGTCTTCAGTCCTCAATACTCAATCATCAATCCACAATCCTCAGTCCTCAATCCTCAAACCTCAATCCCCAACCCTCAGCCCACATCCTCAATCCTCGATCCTAAATCCTCAATCCTCAATCTTCAATCCTCAATAATAAATCTTCAATCCTCAATTCTCAGTCCTCAAACCTCAATTCTGAATCCTCAATCCTGAATCCTCAATCTTCAGCCCTCAGTCCTCAACAATCAGTTCTCAATCCTCAATCCTCAATAGAATATCCTCAATTCACATTTCTCAATACTCAATGCTCAATCTGCAATCTTCAAACCTGTATCCACAAACACCAATTCCCATCACTCAACCCTCAACACTCAGTCCTCAATGTTCAATCCTCAATCCTCAATCCACTATCCTCAATCATCAATATTCAATCCTCAATACTGAATCTTCAATCCTCAATCCTCAATCCTCAATCCTCAATCCTCATTCTTCAATCCTCAATACCCAATCCTCAATCTTCAATCCTCAATCTTCAATCCTCAATTCTCAATCCTCAAAACGCAATCTTCAATCCTCAATCCTCAATCCTCAGTCCTCAAACCTCAATTCTGAATCCTCAATCCTGAATACTCGATCTTCAGCCCACAGTCCTCAACAATCAGGTGACAATCCTCAATCCTCAATAGAATATCCTCATTTCACAGTTTTCAATACTCAATACTCAATCTGCATTCTTCAAATCTCTATCCACAAACATCAATTCTCGTCACTCAACCCTCAACACTCAGTCCTGAATGTTCAATCCTCAATCCTCAATTCTCAAACTTCAATCCTCAATACTCAACTTTTAGTCCTCAATCCTCAATCCACAATCTTCAATCCTCAATCCTCAATACTCAATCCTCAATCCTCAATTCTCAATCCTCAATCATCAATCCTCAATCTTCAATAATCACTCCTCAATCCTCAATACTCAATCCTCAATTCTCAATCATCAATCCTCAACCTTCAATCCTCAATACTCAATCTTTAATCCTCAATCCTCAATCCTCAATCTTCAATCCTCAATCCTCAATCCTCAATCCTCAATCCTCAATCCTCAGTCCTCAATCCTCAATCCTCAATCTTCAATCCTCAATACTCAATCTTCAATCCTCAATCCTCAATCCTCAATTCTCAGTCCACGTTCTTCAATCCTCAATACCCAACCCTCAATCTTCAATCCTCAATCCTCAATCCTCAGACCTCAAACATCAATACTCAACCCACAGTCCTCGTCCTCAATCCACAACACTCAATCCTCAATCCTCAACCTTCAATCATCAATATTCAATCTTCAATCCTCAATCATCAATCCTCAATCCTCAATCCTCAATCCTCAATGTACAATCCTCAATACCCAATCTTCAATCTTCAATCCTCGATCCTCAGTCCTCAATCCCCAATCCTCAATCCTCAATCCCCAATCCTCAATCCTCAGTCCTCAAACCACAATCCTGAATCCTCAATCCTGAATCCTCAATCTTCAATCCTCAATCCTCAATCCTCAATCCTCAATCCTCATTCTTCAATCCTCAATACCCCATCCTCAATCTTCAATCCTCAATCCTCAATCCTCAATTCTCAATCCTCAATCCTCAGTCCTCAGTCCTCAAACCTCAATCCTCAACCCTCAGACCTCATCGTCAATCCTCAATCCTCAATCCTCAATCCTTAATACTCAATCTTCAATCCTCAATACTCAATCTTCAATCCTCAATCCAAAATCCTCAATCTTCAATCCTCAATACTCAATCTTCAATCCTCAATCCTCAATTCTGAATCCCGAATCCTCAATATTCAACACACAACACTCAACCACCAATCCTCAATACACAAGGATCAATCCTCAATTCTCAATACTCAATAGAATATCCTGAACTCTCATGGTTCAATACTCAAACCGCAATATTCAGTAATCATATCTCAATCCTCAAACATCAATCCTAAACACTCATTCCTCAACACTCAGTCCTCTCTCTTAAAGCCTCCATCCTCAACCCTCAATCCTCAAGCGTCAATCCTCAATCCTCAATCCTCAACACTCAATCCTCAGTCCTCAAACCTCAATACCGAAACCTCAATCCTGAATCCTCAACCTTCAGCCCTCAGTCCTCAACAACCAATTGTCAATCCTCAATCCTCAACAGAATATCCTCAATTCACAGCTTTCAATACTCAATCCCCATTCTTCAATCTTCAAATCTCAATCCACAAACGTCAATTCCCATCACTCAACCCTCAACACTAAGTCCTCAATCTTCAATCCTCAATCCTCAATCCTCAATCTTCAGCCCTCAATACTCAATGTTCAATCCTCAATCCTCAATTCTCAATCCTCAATACTCAATCCTCAATCGTCAATACTCAATCCCCAATCCTCAATCTTCAATCCTCAATCCTCAATCCTCAATCCTCAATCCTCAATCCTCAGTCTTCAATCCTCAATACTCAATCTTCAATCCTCAATCATCAACCCTAAATCCTCAATCCTCAATCCTCAATCCTCAATCCTCAATCTTCAATCCTCAATACTCAATCTTCAATCCTCAATCCTCAATCCTCAATCCTCAGTCCTCATTCATCAATCCTCAATACCCAATCCTCAATCTTCAATCCTCAATCCTCAATCCTCAATTCTCAACCCTCAATCCTCAATCCTCAGACCTCAAACATCAATACTCAACCCTCAGTCCTCGTCCTCAATCCACAACCCTCAACCCTCAATCCTCAATCTTCAATCATCAATATTCAATCTTCAATCCTCAATCCTCAATCCTCAATCATCAATCCTCAATCCTCAATGTTCAATCCTCAATACCCAATCCTCAATCTTCAATCCTCAATCCTCAATTCTCAATCCTCGATGCTCAATCCTCAATCCTCAGTCCTCAAACCACAATCCTGAATCCTCATTCCTGAAACCTCAATCTTCAGGCCTCAGTCCTCAACAATCAGTTGTCAATCCTCAATCCTCAATAGAATATCGTCAGTTCAGAGTTTTCCACACGCAATACTCAATCTGCAATCTTCATATCTCTATCCACAAACATCAATCCTCACCACTCAAACCTGAACACTCAGTCCCCAATCCTCAATCTTCAATCCTCAATCCTCAATCCTCAATCCTCAATCCTCAGTCCTCAAACCACAATCCTGGATCCTCAATCATGAATCCTCAATCTTCAGATCTCAGTCCTCAACAATCAGTTGTCAATTCTCAATCCTCAATAGAATATCATCAATTCACAGTTTTCAATACTCAATACTCAATCTGCAATCTTTAAATCTCTATCCTCAAACACCAATCCTCATCACTCAACCCTCAATACTCAGTCCCCAGTCCTCAATCTTCAATCCTCAATCCTCAATCCTCAATCCTCAATCCTCAACATTCAATCCTCAATACTCAATCTTCCATCCTCAATCCTCAATCCTCAATCCTCAATCTTCAATCCTCAATCCTCAATCCTCAATACTCAATCCTCAATACCCAATCCTAAATCTTTAACCCTCAATCCTCAATCCTCAATTCTCAATCCTCAATCCTCAGTCCTCAGTCCTCAAACCTAAATCCTCAACCCTCAGCCCTCATCGTCAATCCTCAATCCTCAATCCTCAATCCTCAATCCTCAATCTTCAATCCTGAATACACGATCTTCAATCCTCAATTCTCAATACTCAATCCTCAATACTCAATCCTCAATCGTCAATCCTCAATCACCAATCCTCAATCCTCATTCTTCAATCCTTAATACCCAATCCTCAATCTTCAATCCTCAATCCTCAATCCTCAATTCTCAATCCTCAATCCTCAATCCTCAGACCTCAGACATCAATACACAACCCTCAGTCCTCGTCCTCAATCCACAGCCCTCAATCCTCAACCCTCAACCTTCAATCATCAATATTCAGTCTTCCGTCCTCAATCCTCAATCCTCAATCCTCAATCCTCAATCCTCCATGTTCAATCCGCAATACCCAATCCTCAATCTTCAATCCTCAATCCTCAATCCCCAATCCTCAATCCTCAATCCTCAATCCTCAATCCTCAATCCCCAATCCTCAGTCCTCAAACCTCAATCCTGGATCCTCAATCCTGAATCCTCAATCTTCAGTCCTCAATACCCAATGTTCAGTCCTCAATCCTCAGTTCTCAATCCTCAATACTCAATCCTCAATCGTCAATCCTCAATCGCCAATCCTCAATCTTCAATCCTCAATCCTCAATCCTCAATCCTCAATCCTCAATCCTCAATCTTCAATCCTCAATCCTCAATCCTCAATCTTCAATCCTCAATACTCAATCTTCAATCCTCAATCATCAACCCTAAATCCTCAATCCTCAATCCTCAATCCTCAATCCTCAATCTTCAATCCTCAATACTCAATCTTCAATCCTCAATCCTCAATCCTCAATCCTCAGTCCTCATTCATCAATCCTCAATACCCAATCCTCAATCTTCAATCCTCAATCCTCAATCCTCAATTCTCAACCCTCAATCCTCAATCCTCAGACCTCAAACATCAATACTCAACCCTCAGTCCTCGTCCTCAATCCACAACCCTCAACCCTCAATCCTCAATCTTCAATCATCAATATTCAATCTTCAATCCTCAATCCTCAATCCTCAATCATCAATCCTCAATCCTCAATGTTCAATCCTCAATACCCAATCCTCAATCTTCAATCCTCAATCCTCAATTCTCAATCCTCGATGCTCAATCCTCAATCCTCAGTCCTCAAACCACAATCCTGAATCCTCATTCCTGAAACCTCAATCTTCAGGCCTCAGTCCTCAACAATCAGTTGTCAATCCTCAATCCTCAATAGAATATCGTCAGTTCAGAGTTTTCCACACGCAATACTCAATCTGCAATCTTCATATCTCTATCCACAAACATCAATCCTCACCACTCAAACCTGAACACTCAGTCCCCAATCCTCAATCTTCAATCCTCAATCCTCAATCCTCAATCCTCAATCCTCAGTCCTCAAACCACAATCCTGGATCCTCAATCATGAATCCTCAATCTTCAGATCTCAGTCCTCAACAATCAGTTGTCAATTCTCAATCCTCAATAGAATATCATCAATTCACAGTTTTCAATACTCAATACTCAATCTGCAATCTTTAAATCTCTATCCTCAAACACCAATCCTCATCACTCAACCCTCAATACTCAGTCCCCAGTCCTCAATCTTCAATCCTCAATCCTCAATCCTCAATCCTCAATCCTCAACATTCAATCCTCAATACTCAATCTTCCATCCTCAATCCTCAATCCTCAATCCTCAATCTTCAATCCTCAATCCTCAATCCTCAATACTCAATCCTCAATACCCAATCCTAAATCTTTAACCCTCAATCCTCAATCCTCAATTCTCAATCCTCAATCCTCAGTCCTCAGTCCTCAAACCTAAATCCTCAACCCTCAGCCCTCATCGTCAATCCTCAATCCTCAATCCTCAATCCTCAATCCTCAATCTTCAATCCTGAATACACGATCTTCAATCCTCAATTCTCAATACTCAATCCTCAATACTCAATCCTCAATCGTCAATCCTCAATCACCAATCCTCAATCCTCATTCTTCAATCCTTAATACCCAATCCTCAATCTTCAATCCTCAATCCTCAATCCTCAATTCTCAATCCTCAATCCTCAATCCTCAGACCTCAGACATCAATACACAACCCTCAGTCCTCGTCCTCAATCCACAGCCCTCAATCCTCAACCCTCAACCTTCAATCATCAATATTCAGTCTTCCGTCCTCAATCCTCAATCCTCAATCCTCAATCCTCAATCCTCCATGTTCAATCCGCAATACCCAATCCTCAATCTTCAATCCTCAATCCTCAATCCCCAATCCTCAATCCTCAATCCTCAATCCTCAATCCTCAATCCCCAATCCTCAGTCCTCAAACCTCAATCCTGGATCCTCAATCCTGAATCCTCAATCTTCAGTCCTCAATACCCAATGTTCAGTCCTCAATCCTCAGTTCTCAATCCTCAATACTCAATCCTCAATCGTCAATCCTCAATCGCCAATCCTCAATCTTCAATCCTCAATCCTCAATCCTCAATCCTCAATCCTCAATCCTCAATCTTCAATCCTCAATACTCAATCTTCAATCCTCGATCCAAAATCCTCAATCCTCAATACCCAATCCTCAATCTTCAATCCTCAATCCTCAATCCTCAATTCTCAATCCTCAATCCTCAATCCTCAGACCTCAGACATCAATACTCAACCCTCAGTCCTCGTCGTCAATCCACAACCCTCAATGCTCAATCCTCAATCCTCAATCCTCAATCCTCAATCCTCAATCCTCAGTCCTCAAACCACAATCCTGGATTCTCAATCATGAATCCTCAATCTTCAGATCTCAGTCCTCAACAATCAGTTGTCAATTCTCAATCCTCAATAGAATATCATCAATTCACAGTTTTCAATACTCAATACTCAATCTGCATTCTTCAAATCTCTATCCACAAACATCAATTCTCGTCACTCAACACTCAACACTCAGTCCTCAATGTTCAATCCTCAATCCTCAATTCTCAATCCTCAATCATCAATCCTCAATCTTCAATAATCAATCCTCAATCCTCAATACTCAATCCTCAATTCTCAATCATCAATCCTCAACCTTCAATCCTCAATACTCAATCTTTAATCCTCAATCCTCAATCCTCAATCTTCAATCCTCAATCCTCAATCCTCAATCCTCAATCCTCAATCCTCAGTCCTCAATCCTCAATCCTCAATCTTCAATCCTCAATACTCAATCTTCAATCCTCAATCCTCAATCCTCAATCCTCAGTCCACGTTCTTCAATCCTCAATACCCAACCCTCAATCTTCAATCCTCAATCCTCAATCCTCAGACCTCAAACATCAATACTCAACCCACAGTCCTCGTCCTCAATCCACAACACTCAATCCTCAATCCTCAACCTTCAATCATCAATATTCAATCTTCAATCCTCAATCATCAATCCTCAATCCTCAATCCTCAATCCTCAATGTACAATCCTCAATACCGAATCTTCAATCTTCAATCCTCGATCCTCAATCCTCAATCCCCAATCCTCAATCCTCAATCCCCAATCCTCAATCCTCAGTCCTCAAACCACAATCCTGAATCCCCAATCCTGAATCCTCAATCTTCAATCCTCAATCCTCAATCCTCAATCCTCAATCCTCATTCTTCAATCCTCAATACCCGATCCTCAATCTTCAATCCTCAATCCTCAATCCTCAATTCTCAATCCTCAATCCTCAGTACCCAATCCTCAATCTTCAATCCTCAATCCTCAATCCTCAATTCTCAACCCTCAATCCTCAATCCTCAGACCTCAAACATCAATACTCAACCCTCGGTCCTCGTCCTCAATCCACAACCCTCAACCCTCAATCCTCAATCTTCAATCATCAATATTCAATCTTCAATCCTCAATCCTCAATCCTCAATCATCAATCCTCAATCCTCAATGTTCAATCCTCAATTCCCAATCCTCAATCTTCAATCCTCAATCCTCAATTCTCAATCCTCGATGCTCAATCCTCAATCCTCAGTCCTCAAACCACAATCCTGAATCCTCAATCCTGAAACCTCAATCTTCAGGCCTCAGTCCTCAACAATCAGTTGTCAATCCTCAATCCTCAATAGAATATCGTCAGTTCAGAGTTTTCCATACGCAATACTCAATCTGCAATCTTCATATCTCTATCCACAAACATCAATTCTCACCACTCAAGCCTGAACACTCAGTCCCCAATCCTCAATCTTCAATCCTCAATCCTCAATCCTCAATCCTCAATCCTCAGTCCTCAAACCACAATCCTGGATCCTCAATCATGAATCCTCAATCTTCAGAACTCAGTCCTCAACAATCAGTTGTCAATTCTCAATCCTCAATAGAATATCATCAATTCACAGTTTTCAATACTCAATACACAATCTGCAATCTTTAAATCTCTATCCTCAAACACCAATTCTCATCACTCAACCCTCAATACTCTGTCCCCAGTCCTCAATCTTCAATCCTCAATCCTCAATACTCAATCATCAATCCTCAACATTCAATCCTCAATACTCAATCTTCAATCCTCAATCCTCAATCCTCAATCCTCAATCTTCAATCCTCAATCCTCAATCCTCAATACTCAATCCTCAATACCCAATCCTAAATCTTTAACCCTCAATCCTCAATCCTCAATTCTCAATCCTCAATCCTCAGTCCTCAGTCCTCAAACCTAAATCCTCAACCCTCAGCCCTCATCGTCAATCCTCAATCCTCAATCCTCAATCCTCAATCTTCAATCCTGAATACACGATCTTCAATCCTCAATTCTCAATACTCAATCCTCAATACTCAATCCTCAATACCCAATCCTCAATCTTCAATCCTCAATCCTCAATCCTCAATTCACAATCCTCAATCCTCAATCCTCAGACCTCAGACATCAATACTCAACCCTCAGTCCTCGTCGTCAATCCACAACCCTCAATGCTCAATCCTCAATCCTCAATCCTCAATCCTCAATCCTCAATCCTCAGTCCTCAAGCCACAATCCTGGATTCTCAATCATGAATCCTCAATCTTCAGATCTCAGTCCTCAACAATCAGTTGTCAATTCTCAATCCTCAATAGAATATCATCAATTCACAGTTTTCAATACTCAATACTCAATCTGCATTCTTCAAATCTCTATCCACAAACATCAATTCTCGTCACTCAACCCTCAACACTCAGTCCTCAATGTTCAATCCTCAATCCTCAATCCAAAGTCCTCAATCTTCAATCCTCAATCCTCAATCCTCAATTCTCAATCCTCTATGCTCAATCCTCAGACCTCAAACATCAATACTCAACCCTCAGTCCTCGTCCTCAATCCACAACCCTCAATCCTCATTCCTCAACCTTCAATCATCAGTATTCCATCTTCAATCCTCAATCCTCAATCCTCAATCCTCAATTCTCAATCCTCAATGTTAAATCCTCAATACCCAATCCTCAATCTTCAATCCTCAATCCTCAATCCTCAATTCTCAATCCTCAATCCTCAGTCCTCAGTCCTCAAACCTCAATCCTCAAGCCTCAGCCCTTATCGTCAATCCTCAATCTTCAATCCTGAATCCTCAATCCTCAATCCTCAATCCTCAATCCTCAATCCTCAATCCTCAATCCTCAATCCTCAATCCTCAATCCTCAATCTTCAATCCTCAATACACAATCTTCAATCCTCAATCCTGGATCCTCAATCCTGAATCCTCAATCTTCAGTCCTCAATACCCAATGTTCAGTCCTCAATCCTCAATTCTCAATCTTCAATACTCAATCCTCAATCGTCAATCCTCAATCCCCAATCCTCAATCTTCAATCCTCAATCCTCAATCCTCAATCCTCAATCCTCAATCTTCAATCCTCAATACTCAATCTTCAATCCTCAATCCAAAATCCTCTATCTTCAATCCTCAATACTCAATCTTCAATCCTCAATCCTCAATTCTGAATCCCGAATCCTCAATATTCAACACACAACACTCAACCACCAATCCTCAATACACAAGAATCAATCCTCAATTCTCAATACTCAATAGAGTATCCTGAACTCTCATGGTTCAATACTCAAACCGCAATATTCAATAATCATATCTCAATCCTCAAACATCAATCCTATACACTCAATCCTCAACACTCAGTCCTCTCTCTTCAAGACTCCATCCTCAACCCTCAATCCTCAAGCGTCAATCCTCAATCCTCAATCCTCAACCCTCAATCCTCAGTCCTCAAACCTCAATACCGAATCCTCAAATCCTGAATCCTCAACCTTCAGCCCTCAGTCCTCAACAGTCAATTGTCAATCCTCAATCCTCAACAGAATATCCTCAATTCACAGCTTTCAATACTCAATCCCCATTCTTCAATCTTCAAATCTCAATCCACAAACGTCAATTCCCATCACTCAACCCTCAACACTAAGTCCTCAATCTTCAATCCTCATTCCTCAATCCTCAATCTTCAGCCCTCGATACTCAATGTTCAATCCTCAATCCTCAATTCTCAATCCTCAATACTCAATCCTCAATCGTCAATCCTCAATCCCCAATCCTCAATCTTCAATCCTCAATCCTCAATCCTCGATCCTCAATCCTCAATCTTCAATCGTCAATACTCAATCTTCAATCCTCAATCATCAATCCTAAATCCTCAATCCTCAATCCTCAATCCTCAATCTTCAATCCTCAATACTCAATCTTCAATCCTCAATCCTCAATCCTCAATCCTCAGACCTCATTCTTCAATCCTCAATACCCAATCCTCAATCTTCAATCCTCAGTCCTCAATCCTCAATTCTCAATCCTCTATCCTCAATCCTCAGACCTCAAACATCAATACTCAACCCTCAGTCCTCGTCCTCAATCCACAACCCTCAATCCTCAATCCTCAACCTTCTATCATCAGTATTCCATCTTCAATCCTCAATCCTCAATCCTCAATCCTCAATTCTCAATCCTCAATGTTAGATCCTCAATAACCAATCCTCAATCTTCAATCCTCAATCCTCAATTCTCAATCCTCAATCCTCAATCCTCAATCCTCCGTCCTCAAACCAGAATCCTGCATCCTCACTCCTGAAACCTCAATCTTCAGCCCTCAGTCCTCAACAATCAGTTGTCAATCCTCAATCCTCAATAGAATATCGTCAGTTCAGAGTTTTCCATACGCAATACTCAATCTGCAATCTTCATATCTCTATCCACAAACACCAATTCTCACCACTCTACCCTGAACACTCAGTCCCCAATCCTCAATCTTCAATCCTCAATCCTCAATCCTCAATCCTCAATCCTCAATCCTCAATCCTCAATCCTCAATCCTCATTCTTCAATCCTCAATACCCAATCCTCAATCTTCAATCCTCAATCCTCAATCCTCAATCCTCAAACCTCAATCCTCAACCCTCAGCCCTCATCCTCAATCCTCAATCCTCAATCCTCAATCCTCAATCTCCAATCCTGAATACACAATCTTCAATCCTCAATCCTCAATTCTCAATCCTCAATCACCAATCCTCAATCCTCATTCTTCAATCCTTAATACCCAATCCTCAATCTTCAATCCTCAATCCTCCATTCTCAATCCTCAATCCTCAATCCTCAGACCTCAGACATCAATACACAACCCTCAGTCCTCGTCCTCAATCCACAGCCCTCAATCCGCAACCCTCAATCTTCAATCATCAATATTCAGTCTTCCGTCCTCAATCCTCAATCCTCAATCCTCAATCCTCAACCCTCAATGTTCAATCCGCAATACCCAATCCTCAATCTTCAATCCTCAATCCTCAATCCTCAATCCTCAAGCCTCAATCCTCAATCCTCAATCCTCAATCCTCAATCCTCAGTCCTCAAACCTCAATCCTGGATCCTCAATCCTGAATCCTCAATCCTCAGTCCTCAATACCCAATGTTCAGTACTCAATCCTCAATTCTCAATGCTCAGTACTCAATCCTCAATCGTCAATCCTCAATCCCCAATCCTCAATCTTCAATCCTCAATCCTCAATCCTCAATCCTCAATCCTCAATCTTCAATCCTCAATACTCAATCTTCAATCCTCAATCCAAAATCCTCAATCTTCAATCCTCAATACTCAATCTTCAATCCTCAATCCTCAATTCTGAATCCCGAATCCTCAATATTCAACACACAACACTCAACCACCAATCCTCAATACACAAGAATCAATCCTCAATTCTCAATACTCAATAGAATATCCTGAACTCTCATGGTTCAATACTAAAACCGCAATATTCAATAATCATATCTCAATCCTCAAACATCAATCCTATACACTCAATCCTCAACACTCAGTTCTCTCTCTTCAAGCCTCCATCCTCAACCCTCAATCCTCAAGCGTCAATCCTCAATCCTCAATCCTCAACCCTCAATCCTCAGTCCTCAAACCTCAATACCGGATCCTCAATCCTGAATCCTCAACCTTCAGCCCTCAGTCCTCAACAATCAATAGTCAATCCTCAATCCTCAGTAGAATATCCTCAATTCACAGCTTTCAATACTCAATCCCCATTCTTCAATCTTCAAATCTCAATCCACAAACGTCAATTCCCATCTCTCAACCCTCAACACTAAGTCCTCAATCTTCAATCCTCATTCCTCAATCCTCAATCTTCAGCCCTCAATACTCAATGTTCAATCCTCAATCCTCAATTCTCAATCCTCAATACTCAATCCTCAATCGTCAATCCTCAATCCCCAATCCTCAATCTTCAATCCTCAATCCTCAATCCTCAATCCTCAATCCTCAATCTTCAATCCTCAATACTCAATCTTCAATCCTCAATCATCAATCCTAAATCCTCAATCCTCAATCCTCAATCCTCAATCTTCAATCCTCAATACTCAATCTTCAATCCTCAATCCTCAATCCTCAATCCTCAGTCCTCATTCTTCAATCCTCAATACCCAATCCTCAATCTTCAATCCTCAATCCTCAATCCTCAATTCTCAATCCTCTATGCTCAATCCTCAGACCTCAAACATCAATACTCAACCCTCAGTCCTCGTCCTCAATCCACAACCCTCAATCCTCAATCCTCAACCTTCAATCATCAGTATTCCATCTTCAATCCTCAATCCTCAATCCTCAATCCTCAATTCTCAATACTCAATGTTAAATCCTCAATAACCAATCCTCAATCTTCAATCCTCAATCCTCAATTCTCAATCCTCAATCCTCAATCCTCAATCCTCAGTCCTCAAACCAGAATCCTGCATCCTCAATCCTGAAACCTCAATCTTCAGCCCTCAGTCCTCAACAATCAGTTGTCAATCCTCAATCCTCAATAGAATATCGTCAGTTCAGAGTTTTCCATACGCAATACTCAATCTGCAGTCTTCATATCTCTATCCACAAACACCAATTCTCACCACTCAACCCTGAACACTCAGTCCCCAATCCTCAATCTTCAATCCTCAATCCTCAATCCTCAATCCTCAATCCTCAATCCTCAATCCTCAATCCTCAATACTCAATCCTCATTCTTCAATCCTCAATACCCAATCCTCAATCTTCAATCCTCAATCCTCAGTCCTCAATCCTCAATCCTCAATCCTCAATCCTCAATCTTCAATCCTCAATACTCAATCTTCAATCCTCAATCATCAATCCTAAATCCTCAATCCTCAATCCTCAATCCTCAACCTTCAATCCTCAATACTCAATCTTCAATCCTCAATCCTCAATCCTCAATCCTCAGTCCTCATTCCTCAATCCTCAATACCCAATCCTCAATCTTCAATCCTCAATCCTCAATCCTCAATTCTCAATATTCAATCTTCAATCCTCAGACCTCAAACATCAATACTCAACCCTCAGTCCTCGTCCTCAATCCACAACCCTCAATCCTCAATCCTCAACCTTCAATCATCAATATTCAATCTTCAATCCTCAATCCTCAATCCTCAATGTTCAATCCTCAATACCCAATACTCAATCTTCAATCCTCAATCCTCAATTCTCAATCCTCAATCCTCAATCCTCAATCCTCAATCCTCAATCCTCAATGTTCAATCCTCAATACCCAATCCTCAATCTTCAATCCTCAATCCTCAATTCTCAATCCTCAATCCTCAATCCTCAATCCTCAGTCCTCATTCTTCAATCGTCAATACCCAATCCTCAATCTTCAATCCTCAATCCTCAATCCTCAATTCTCAATCTTCAATACTCAATCATTAATCCTCAATCCACAATCCTCAGTCCTCAATCCTCAAACCTCAATCCTCAACCCTCAGCCCTCACCCTCAAACCTAAATCCTCAATCCTCAATCCTTAATCTTCAATCCTGAATACACAATCTTCAATCCTCAATCCTCAATTCTCAATCCTCAATACTCAATCCTCAATCTTCAATCCTCAATCCTCATTCTTCAATCATCAATACCCAATCCTCAATCTTCAATCCTCAATCCTCAATCCTCAATTCTCAATCCTCAATCCTCAGTCCTCAGTCCTTAAACCTCAATCCTCAAGCCTCAGCCCTCATCGTCAATCCTCAAACCTCAATCCTCAATCCTCAATCTTCAATCCTGAATACACAATCTTCAATCCTCAATCCTCAATTCTCAATTCTCATTCCTCAATACTCAATCCTCAATCGTCAATCCTCAATCCCCAATCCTCAATCTTCAATCCTCAATCCTCAATCCTCAATCCTCAATCCTCAATCTTCAATCCTCAACCCTCAATCCTCAATCCTCAATCCTCAATCCTCAGTCTTCAATCCTCAACCCTCAATCCTCAAGCGTGAATACTCAATCCTCAATCCTCAACCCTCAGTCCTCGTCCTCAATCCGCAACCCTCAATCCTCAATCTTCAATCCTCAATCCTCAATCCTCAATCCTCAGTCCTCATTCCTCAATCCTCAATACCCAATCCTCAATCTTCAATCCTCAATCCTCAATCCTCAATTCTCAATCTTCAATCTTCAATCCTCAGACCTCAAACATCAATACTCAACCCTCAGTCCTCGTCCTCAATCCACAACGCTCAATCCTCAATCCTCAACCTTCAATCATCAATATTCAATCCTCAATCCTCAATCCTCAATCCTCTTTCCTCAATCCTCAATCCTCAATGTTCAATCCTCAATACCCAATCCTCAATCTTCAATCCTCAATCCTCAATTCTCAATCCTCAATCCTCAATCCTCAATCCTCAATCCTCAATCCTCAATGTTCAATCCTCAATACCCAATCCTCAATCTTCAATCCTCAATCCTCAATTCTCAATCCTCAATCCTCAATCCTCAATCCTCAGTCCTCATTCTTCAATCCTCAATACCCAATCCTCAATCTTCAATCCTCAATCCTCAATCCTCAATTCTCACTCTTCAATACTCAATCATCAATCCTCAGTCCACAATCCTCAGTCCTCAATCCTCAAACCTCAATCCTCAACCCTCAGCCCTCATCCACAATCCTCAATCCTCAATCCTCAATCCTCAATCTTCAATCCTCAATAATCAATCTTCAATCCTCAATCCTCAGTCCTCAAACCTCAATTCTGAATCCGCAATCCTAAATCCTCAATCTTCAGCCCTCAGTCCTCAACAATCAGTTGTCAATAATAAATCCTCAATAGAATATCCTCAACACACAGTTTTCAATACTCAATGCTCAATCTGCAATCTTCAAGCCACTATCCACAAACACCAATTCTCATCACTCAACCCTCAACACTCAGTCCTCAATGTTCAATCCTCAATCCTCAATCCTCAATCCTCATTCTTCAATCCTCAATAGCCAATCCTCTATCTTCAATCCTCAATCCTCAATCCTCAATCTTCAATCCTCAATCCTCAATACTCAATCCTCAATCATCAATCCTCAATCCTCAATCCTCAATCATCAATCCGCAATCTTCAATACTCAATCCTCAATCCTCAATCCTCAATCCTCAATCCTCAATCATCAATCCTCAATCTTCAATCCTCAATACTCAATCTTTATTCCTCAATCCTCAATCCTCAATCTTCAATCCTGAATCCTCAATCCTCAATCCTCAATCCTCAATTCTCAATCCTCTATCCTCAATCCTCAGACCTCAAACATCAATACTCAACCCTCAGTCCTCGTCCTCAATCCACAACCCTCAATCCTCAATCCTCAACCTTCTATCATCAGTATTCCATCTTCAATCCTCAATCCTCAATCCTCAATCCTCAATTCTCAATCCTCAATGTTAAATCGTCCATAACCAATCCTCAATCTTCAATCCTCAATCCTCAATTCTCAATCCTCAATCCTCAATCCTCAATCCTCAGTCCTCAAACCAGAATCCTGCATCCTCAATCCTGAAACCTCAATCTTCAGCCCTCAGTCCTCAATCAGTTGTCAATCCTCAATCCTCAATAGAATATCGTCAGTTCAGAGTTTTCCATACGCAATACTCAATCTGCAGTCTTCATATCTCTATCCACAAACACCAATTCTCACCACTCAACCCTGAACACTCAGTCCCCAATCCTCAATCTTCAATCCTCAATCCTCAATCCTCAATCCTCAATCCTCAATCCTCAATCCTCAATACTCAATCCTCATTCTTCAATCCTCAATACCCAATCCTCAATCTTCAATCCTCAATCCTCAGTCCTCAATCCTCAATCCTCAATCCTCAATCCTCAATCTTCAATCCTCAATACTCAATCTTCAATCCTCAATCATCAATCCTAAATCCTCAATCCTCAATCCTCAATCCTCAACCTTCAATCCTCAATACTCAATCTTCAATCCTCAATCCTCAATCCTCAATCCTCAGTCCTCATTCCTCAATCCTCAATACCCAATCCTCAATCTTCAATCCTCAATCCTCAATCCTCAATCCTCAATCCTCAGTCCTCATTCCTCAATCCTCAATACCCAATCCTCAATCTTCAATCCTCAATCCTCAATCCTCAATTCTCAATCTTCAATCTTCAATCCTCAGACCTCAAACATCAATACTCAACCCTCAGTCCTCGTCCTCAATCCACAACCCTCAATCCTCAATCCTCAACCTTCAATCATCAATATTCAATCTTCAATCCTCAATCCTCAATCCTCAATGTTCAATCCTCAATACCCAATACTCAATCTTCAATCCTCAATCCTCAATTCTCAATCCTCAATCCTCAATCCTCAATCCTCAATCCTCAATCCTCAATGTTCAATCCTCAATACCCAATCCTCAATCTTCAATCCTCAATCCTCAATTCTCAATCCTCAATCCTCAATCCTCAATCCTCAGTCCTCATTCTTCAATCCTCAATACCCAATCCTCAATCTTCAATCCTCAATCCTCAATCCTCAATTCTCAATCTTCAATACTCAATCATTAATCCTCAATCCACAATCCTCAGTCCTCAATCCTCAAACCTCAATCCTCAACCCTCAGCCCTCATCCTCAAACCTAAATCCTCAATCCTCAATCCTTAATCTTCAATCCTGAATACACAATCTTCAATCCTCAATCCTCAATTCTCAATCCTCAATACTCAATCCTCAATCTTCAATCCTCAATCCTCATTCTTCAATCCTCAATACCCAATCCTCAATCTTCAATCCTCAACCCTCAATCCTCAATTCTCAATCCTCAATCCTCAGTCCTCAGTCCTTAAACCTCAATCCTCAAGCCTCAGCCCTCATCGTCAATCCTCAATCCTCAATCCTCAATCCTCAATCTTCAATCCTGAATACACAATCTTCAATCCTCAATCCTCAATTCTCAATTCTCATTCCTCAATACTCAATCCTCAATCGTCAATCCTCAATCCCCAATCCTCAATCTTCAATCCTCAATCCTCAATCCTCAATCCTCAATCCTCAATCTTCAATCCTCAACCCTCAATCCTCAATCCTCAATCCTCAATCCTCAGTCTTCAATCCTCAACCCTCAATCCTCAAGCGTGAATACTCAATCCTCAATCCTCAACCCTCAGTCCTCGTCCTCAATCCGCAACCCTCAATCCTCAATCTTCAATCCTCAATCCTCAATCCTCAATCCTCAGTCCTCATTCCTCATTCCTCAATACCCAATCCTCAATCTTCAATCCTCAATCCTCAATCCTCAATTCTCAATCTTCAATCTTCAATCCTCAGACCTCAAACATCAATACTCAACCCTCAGTCCTCGTCCTCAATCCACAACGCTCAATCCTCAATCCTCAACCTTCAATCATCAATATTCAATCCTCAATCCTCAATCCTCAATCCTCTTTCCTCAATCCTCAATCCTCAATGTTCAATCCTCAATACCCAATCCTCAATCTTCAATCCTCAATCCTCAATTCTCAATCCTCAATCCTCAATCCTCAATCCTCAATCCTCAATCCTCAATGTTCAATCCTCAATACCCAATCCTCAATCTTCAATCCTCAATCCTCAATTCTCAATCCTCAATCCTCAATCCTCAATCCTCAGTCCTCATTCTTCAATCCTCAATACCCAATCCTCAATCTTCAATCCTCAATCCTCAATCCTCAATTCTCACTCTTCAATACTCAATCATCAATCCTCAGTCCACAATCCTCAGTCCTCAATCCTCAAACCTCAATCCTCAACCCTCAGCCCTCATCCACAATCCTCAATCCTCAATCCTCAATCCTCAATCTTCAATCCTCAATAAGCAATCTTCAATCCTCAATCCTCAGTCCTCAAACCTCAATTCTGAATCCGCAATCCTAAATCCTCAATCTTCAGCCCTCAGTCCTCAACAATCAGTTGTCAATAATAAATCCTCAATAGAATATCCTCAACACACAGTTTTCAATACTCAATGCTCAATCTGCAATCTTCAAGCCACTATCCACAAACACCAATTCTCATCACTCAACCCTCAACACTCAGTCCTCAATGTTCAATCCTCAATCCTCAATCCTCAATCCTCATTCTTCAATCCTCAATAGCCAATCCTCTATCTTCAATCCTCAATCCTCAATCCTCAATCTTCAATCCTCAATCCTCAATACTCAATCCTCAATCATCAATCCTCAATCCTCAATCCTCAATCATCAATCCGCAATCTTCAATACTCAATCCTCAATCCTCAATCCTCAATCCTCAATCCTCAATCATCAATCCTCAATCTTCAATCCTCAATACTCAATCTTTAATCCTCAATCCTCAATCCTCAATCTTCAATCCTGAATCCTCAATCCTCAATCCTCAATCCTCAATTCTCAATCCTCTATCCTCAATCCTCAGACCTCAAACATCAATACTCAACCCTCAGTCCTCGTCCTCAATCCACAACCCTCAATCCTCAATCCTCAACCTTCTATCATCAGTATTCCATCTTCAATCCTCAATCCTCAATCCTCAATCCTCAATTCTCAATCCTCAATGTTAAATCGTCCATAACCAATCCTCAATCTTCAATCCTCAATCCTCAATTCTCAATCCTCAATCCTCAATCCTCAATCCTCAGTCCTCAAACCAGAATCCTGCATCCTCAATCCTGAAACCTCAATCTTCAGCCCTCAGTCCTCAATCAGTTGTCAATCCTCAATCCTCAATAGAATATCGTCAGTTCAGAGTTTTCCATACGCAATACTCAATCTGCAGTCTTCATATCTCTATCCACAAACACCAATTCTCACCACTCAACCCTGAACACTCAGTCCCCAATCCTCAATCTTCAATCCTCAATCCTCAATCCTCAATCCTCAATCCTCAATCCTCAATCCTCAATACTCAATCCTCATTCTTCAATCCTCAATACCCAATCCTCAATCTTCAATCCTCAATCCTCAGTCCTCAATCCTCAATCCTCAATCCTCAATCCTCAATCTTCAATCCTCAATACTCAATCTTCAATCCTCAATCATCAATCCTAAATCCTCAATCCTCAATCCTCAATCCTCAACCTTCAATCCTCAATACTCAATCTTCAATCCTCAATCCTCAATCCTCAATCCTCAGTCCTCATTCCTCAATCCTCAATACCCAATCCTCAATCTTCAATCCTCAATCCTCAATCCTCAATTCTCAATCTTCAATCTTCAATCCTCAGACCTCAAACATCAATACTCAACCCTCAGTCCTCGTCCTCAATCCACAACCCTCAATCCTCAATCCTCAACCTTCAATCATCAATATTCAATCTTCAATCCTCAATCCTCAATCCTCAATGTTCAATCCTCAATACCCAATACTCAATCTTCAATCCTCAATCCTCAATTCTCAATCCTCAATCCTCAATCCTCAATCCTCAATCCTCAATCCTCAATGTTCAATCCTCAATACCCAATCCTCAATCTTCAATCCTCAATCCTCAATTCTCAATCCTCAATCGTCAATCCTCAATCCTCAGTCCTCATTCTTCAATCCTCAATACCCAATCCTCAATCTTCAATCCTCAATCCTCAATCC
Source organism: Calliopsis andreniformis (assembly GCF_051401765.1). Taxonomy (NCBI): domain Eukaryota; kingdom Metazoa; phylum Arthropoda; class Insecta; order Hymenoptera; family Andrenidae; genus Calliopsis; species Calliopsis andreniformis. The sequence continues at coordinate 5,003,935 of NW_027480451.1, read as the reverse complement.
TCAATTCTCAATCTTCAATACTCAATCATTAATCCTCAATCCACAATCCTCAGTCCTCAATCCTCAAACCTCAATCCTCAACCCTCAGCCCTCATCCTCAAACCTAAATCCTCAATCCTCAATCCTTAATCTTCAATCCTGAATACACAATCTTCAATCCTCAATCCTCAATTCTCAATCCTCAATACTCAATCCTCAATCTTCAATCCTCAATCCTCATTCTTCAATCCTCAATACCCAATCCTCAATCTTCAATCCTCAATCCTCAATCCTCAATTCTCAATCCTCAATCCTCAGTCCTCAGTCCTTAAACCTCAATCCTCAAGCCTCAGCCCTCATCGTCAATCCTCAATCCTCAATCCTCAATCCTCAATCTTCAATCCTGAATACACAATCTTCAATCCTCAATCCTCAATTCTCAATTCTCATTCCTCAATACTCAATCCTCAATCGTCAATCCTCAATCCCCAATCCTCAATCTTCAATCCTCAATCCTCAATCCTCAATCCTCAATCCTCAATCTTCAATCCTCAACCCTCAATCCTCAATCCTCAATCATCAATCCTCAGTCTTCAATCCTCAACCCTCAATCCTCAAGCGTGAATACTCAATCCTCAATCCTCAACCCTCAGTCCTCGTCCTCAATCCGCAACCCTCAATCCTCAATCTTCAATCCTCAATCCTCAATCCTCAATCCTCAGTCCTCATTCCTCAATCCTCAATACCCAATCCTCAATCTTCAATCCTCAATCCTCAATCCTCAATTCTCAATCTTCAATCTTCAATCCTCAGACCTCAAACATCAATACTCAACCCTCAGTCCTCGTCCTCAATCCACAACGCTCAATCCTCAATCCTCAACCTTCAATCATCAATATTCAATCCTCAATCCTCAATCCTCAATCCTCTTTCCTCAATCCTCAATCCTCAATGTTCAATCCTCAATACCCAATCCTCAATCTTCAATCCTCAATCCTCAATTCTCAATCCTCAATCCTCAATCCTCAATCCTCAATCCTCAATCCTCAATGTTCAATCCTCAATACCCAATCCTCAATCTTCAATCCTCAATCCTCAATTCGCAATCCTCAATCCTCAATCCTCAATCCTCAGTCCTCATTCTTCAATCCTCAATACCCAATCCTCAATTTTCAATCCTCAATCCTCAATCCTCAATTCTCAATCTTCAATACTCAATCATCAATCCTCAGTCCACAATCCTCAGTCCTCAATCCTCAAACCTCAATCCTCAACCCTCAGCCCTCATCCACAATCCTCAATCCTCAATCCTCAATCCTCAATCTTCAATCCTCAATAATCAATCTTCAATCCTCAATCCTCAGTCCTCTAACCTCAATTCTGAATCCGCAATCCTAAATCCTCAATCTTCAGCCCTCAGTCCTCAACAATCAGTTGTCAATAATCAATCCTCAATAGAATATCCTCAACACACAGTTTTCAATACTCAATGCTCAATCTGCAATCTTCAAGCCACTATCCACAAACACCAATTCTCATCACTCAACCCTCAACACTCAGTCCTCAATGTTCAATCCTCAATCCTCAATCCTCAATCCTCATTCTTCAATCCTCAATAGCCAATCCTCTATCTTCAATCCTCAATCCTCAATCCTCAATCTTCAATCCTCAATCCTCAATACTCAATCCTCAATCATCAATCCTCAATCCTCAATCCTCAATCATCAATCCGCAATCTTCAATACTCAATCCTCAATCCTCAATCCTCAATCCTCAATCCTCAATCATCAATCCTCAATCTTCAATCCTCAATACTCAATCTTTAATCCTCAATCCTCAATCCTCAATCTTCAATCCTGAATCCTCAATCCTCAATCCTCAATCCTCAATTCTCAATCCTCTATCCTCAATCCTCAGACCTCAAACATCAATACTCAACCCTCAGTCCTCGTCCTCAATCCACAACCCTCAATCCTCAATCCTCAACCTTCTATCATCAGTATTCCATCTTCAATCCTCAATCCTCAATCCTCAATCCTCAATTCTCAATCCTCAATGTTAAATCGTCCATAACCAATCCTCAATCTTCAATCCTCAATCCTCAATTCTCAATCCTCAATCCTCAATCCTCAATCCTCAGTCCTCAAACCAGAATCCTGCATCCTCACTCCTGAAACCTCAATCTTCAGCCCACAGTCCTCAACAATCAGTTGTCAATCCTCAATCCTCAATAGAATATCGTCAGTTCAGAGTTTTCCATACGCAATACTCAATCTGCAATCTTCATATCTCTATCCACAAACACCAATTCTCACCACTCTACCCTGAACACTCAGTCCCCAATCCTCAATCTTCAATCCTCAATCCTCAATCCTCAATCCTCAATCCTCAATCCTCAATCTTCAATCCTCAATCCTCATTCTTCAATCCTCAATACCCAATCCTCAATCTTCAATCCTCAATCCTCAATCCTCAATCCTCAATCCTCAATCCTCAGTCCTCAATCCGCAATCCTCAATCTTCAATCCTTAATACTCAATCATCAGCCCCCAATCCTCACTCCTCAGTCCTCAATCCTCAATCCTCAATCCTCAATCCTCAATCCTCAATCTTCAATCCTCAATACTCAATCTTCAATCCTCAATCATCAATCCTAAATCCTCAATCCTCAATCCTCAATCCTCAATCTTCAATCCTCAATACTCAATCTTCAATCCTCAATCCTCAATCCTCAATCCTCAGTCCTCATTCTTCAATCCTCAATACGCAATCCTCAATCTTCAATCCTCAATCCTCAATCCTCAATTCTCAATCCTCTATGCTCAATCCTCAGACCTCAAACATCAATACTCAACCCTCAGTCCTCGTCCTCAATCCACAACCCTCAATCCTCAATCCTCAACCTTCAATCATCAGTATTCCATCTTCAATCCTCAATCCTCAATCCTCAATCCTCAATCCTCAATACTCAATGTTAAATCCTCAATAACCAATCCTCAATCTTCAATCCTCAATCCTCAATACTCAATCCTCAATCCTCAATCCTCAGTCCTCAAACCAGAATCCTGCATCCTCAATCCCGAAACCTCAATCTTCAGCCCTCAGTCCTCAACAATCAGTTGTCAATCCTCAATCCTCAATAGAATATCGTCAGTTCAGAGTTTTCCATACGCAATACTCAATCTGCAATCTTCATATCTCTATCCACAAACACCAATTCTCACCACTCAACCCTGAACACTCAGTCCCCAATCCTCAATCTTCAATCCTCAATCCTCAATCCTCAATCCTCAATCCTCAATCCTCAATCCTCAATCCTCAATCCTCATTCTTCAATCCTCAATACCCAATCCTCAATCTTCAATCCTCAATCCTCAATCCTCAATCGTCAATCCTCAATCCTCAGTCCTCAATCCTCAATCCTCAATCTTCAATCCTTAATACTCAATCATCAACCCCCAATCCTCAATCCTCAGTCCTCAATCCTCAAACCTCAATCCTTAACCCTCAGCCCTCATCCTCAATCCTCAATCCTCAATCCTCAATCCTCAATCTTCAATCCTGAATACACAATCTTCAATCCTCAATCCTCAATTCTCAATCCTCAATACTCAATCCTCAATCTTCAATCCTCAGTCCTCATTCTTCAATCCTCAATACCCAATCCTCAATCTTCAATCCTCAATCCTCAATCCTCAATTCTCAATCCTCAATCCTCAGTCCTCAGTCCTTAAACCTCAATCCTCAAGCCTCAGCCCTCATCGTCAATCCTCAATCCTCAATCCTCAATCCTCAATCTTCAATCCTGAATACACAATCTTCAATCCTCAATCCTCAATTCTCAATTCTCAATCCTCAATACTCGATCCTCAATCGTCAATCCTCAATCCCCAATCCTCAATCTTCAATCCTCAATCCTGAATCCTCAATCCTCAATCCTCAGTCTTCAATCCTTAATAGTCAATCTTCAATCTTCAATCCTCAATCCTCAATCCTCAATTCTCAATCCTCAATCCTCAATCCCCAGACCTCAAACATCAATACTCAACCCTCAGTCCTCGTCCTCAATCCGCAACCCTCAATCCTCAATCCACAATCTTCAATCATCAATATTCAATCTTCAGTCCTCAGTCCTGAATCCTCAATCCTCAATCCTCAATGTTCAATCCGCAATACCCAATCCTCAATCTTCAATCCTCAATCCTCAATCCTCAATCCTCAATCCTCAATCCTCAGTCCTCATTCCTCAATCCTCAATACCCAATCCTCAATCTTCAATCCTCAATCCTCAATCCTCAATTCTCAATCTTCAATCTTCAATCCTCAGACCTCAAACATCAATACTCAACCCTCAGTCCTCGTCCTCAATCCACAACCCTCAATCCTCAATCCTCAACCTTCAATCATCAATATTCAATCTTCAATCCTCAATCCTCAATCCTCAATGTTCAATCCTCAATACCCAATACTCAATCTTCAATCCTCAATCCTCAATTCTCAATCCTCAATCCTCAATCCTCAATCCTCAATCCTCAATCCTCAATGTTCAATCCTCAATACCCAATCCTCAATCTTCAATCCTCAATCCTCAATTCTCAATCCTCAATCGTCAATCCTCAATCCTCAGTCCTCATTCTTCAATCCTCAATACCCAATCCTCAATCTTCAATCCTCAATCCTCAATCCTCAATTCTCAATCTTCAATACTCAATCATTAATCCTCAATCCACAATCCTCAGTCCTCAATCCTCAAACCTCAATCCTCAACCCTCAGCCCTCATCCTCAAACCTAAATCCTCAATCCTCAATCCTTAATCTTCAATCCTGAATACACAATCTTCAATCCTCAATCCTCAATTCTCAATCCTCAATACTCAATCCTCAATCTTCAATCCTCAATCCTCATTCTTCAATCCTCAATACCCAATCCTCAATCTTCAATCCTCAATCCTCAATCCTCAATTCTCAATCCTCAATCCTCAGTCCTCAGTCCTTAAACCTCAATCCTCAAGCCTCAGCCCTCATCGTCAATCCTCAATCCTCAATCCTCAATCCTCAATCTTCAATCCTGAATACACAATCTTCAATCCTCAATCCTCAATTCTCAATTCTCATTCCTCAATACTCAATCCTCAATCGTCAATCCTCAATCCCCAATCCTCAATCTTCAATCCTCAATCCTCAATCCTCAATCCTCAATCCTCAATCTTCAATCCTCAACCCTCAATCCTCAATCCTCAATCATCAATCCTCAGTCTTCAATCCTCAACCCTCAATCCTCAAGCGTGAATACTCAATCCTCAATCCTCAACCCTCAGTCCTCGTCCTCAATCCGCAACCCTCAATCCTCAATCTTCAATCCTCAATCCTCAATCCTCAATCCTCAGTCCTCATTCCTCAATCCTCAATACCCAATCCTCAATCTTCAATCCTCAATCCTCAATCCTCAATTCTCAATCTTCAATCTTCAATCCTCAGACCTCAAACATCAATACTCAACCCTCAGTCCTCGTCCTCAATCCACAACGCTCAATCCTCAATCCTCAACCTTCAATCATCAATATTCAATCCTCAATCCTCAATCCTCAATCCTCTTTCCTCAATCCTCAATCCTCAATGTTCAATCCTCAATACCCAATCCTCAATCTTCAATCCTCAATCCTCAATTCTCAATCCTCAATCCTCAATCCTCAATCCTCAATCCTCAATCCTCAATGTTCAATCCTCAATACCCAATCCTCAATCTTCAATCCTCAATCCTCAATTCGCAATCCTCAACCCTCAATCCTCAATCCTCAGTCCTCATTCTTCAATCCTCAATACCCAATCCTCAATTTTCAATCCTCAATCCTCAATCCTCAATTCTCAATCTTCAATACTCAATCATCAATCCTCAGTCCACAATCCTCAGTCCTCAATCCTCAAACCTCAATCCTCAACCCTCAGCCCTCATCCACAATCCTCAATCCTCAATCCTCAATCCTCAATCTTCAATCCTCAATAATCAATCTTCAATCCTCAATCCTCAGTCCTCTAACCTCAATTCTGAATCCGCAATCCTAAATCCTCAATCTTCAGCCCTCAGTCCTCAACAATCAGTTGTCAATAATCAATCCTCAATAGAATATCCTCAACACACAGTTTTCAATACTCAATGCTCAATCTGCAATCTTCAAGCCACTATCCACAAACACCAATTCTCATCACTCAACCCTCAACACTCAGTCCTCAATGTTCAATCCTCAATCCTCAATCCTCAATCCTCATTCTTCAATCCTCAATAGCCAATCCTCTATCTTCAATCCTCAATCCTCAATCCTCAATCTTCAATCCTCAATCCTCAATACTCAATCCTCAATCATCAATCCTCAATCCTCAATCCTCAATCATCAATCCGCAATCTTCAATACTCAATCCTCAATCCTCAATCCTCAATCCTCAATCCTCAATCATCAATCCTCAATCTTCAATCCTCAATACTCAATCTTTAATCCTCAATCCTCAATCCTCAATCTTCAATCCTGAATCCTCAATCCTCAATCCTCAATCCTCAATTCTCAATCCTCTATCCTCAATCCTCAGACCTCAAACATCAATACTCAACCCTCAGTCCTCGTCCTCAATCCACAACCCTCAATCCTCAATCCTCAACCTTCTATCATCAGTATTCCATCTTCAATCCTCAATCCTCAATCCTCAATCCTCAATTCTCAATCCTCAATGTTAAATCGTCCATAACCAATCCTCAATCTTCAATCCTCAATCCTCAATTCTCAATCCTCAATCCTCAATCCTCAATCCTCAGTCCTCAAACCAGAATCCTGCATCCTCACTCCTGAAACCTCAATCTTCAGCCCTCAGTCCTCAACAATCAGTTGTCAATCCTCAATCCTCAATAGAATATCGTCAGTTCAGAGTTTTCCATACGCAATACTCAATCTGCAATCTTCATATCTCTATCCACAAACACCAATTCTCACCACTCTACCCTGAACACTCAGTCCCCAATCCTCAATCTTCAATCCTCAATCCTCAATCCTCAATCCTCAATCCTCAATCCTCAATCTTCAATCCTCAATCCTCATTCTTCAATCCTCAATACCCAATCCTCAATCTTCAATCCTCAATCCTCAATCCTCAATCCTCAATCCTCAATCCTCAGTCCTCAATCCGCAATCCTCAATCTTCAATCCTTAATACTCAATCATCAGCCCCCAATCCTCACTCCTCAGTCCTCAATCCTCAATCCTCAATCCTCAATCCTCAATCCTCAATCTTCAATCCTCAATACTCAATCTTCAATCCTCAATCATCAATCCTAAATCCTCAATCCTCAATCCTCAATCCTCAATCTTCAATCCTCAATACTCAATCTTCAATCCTCAATCCTCAATCCTCAATCCTCAGTCCTCATTCTTCAATCCTCAATACGCAATCCTCAATCTTCAATCCTCAATCCTCAATCCTCAATTCTCAATCCTCTATGCTCAATCCTCAGACCTCAAACATCAATACTCAACCCTCAGTCCTCGTCCTCAATCCACAACCCTCAATCCTCAATCCTCAACCTTCAATCATCAGTATTCCATCTTCAATCCTCAATCCTCAATCCTCAATCCTCAATCCTCAATACTCAATGTTAAATCCTCAATAACCAATCCTCAATCTTCAATCCTCAATCCTCAATACTCAATCCTCAATCCTCAATCCTCAGTCCTCAAACCAGAATCCTGCATCCTCAATCCCGAAACCTCAATCTTCAGCCCTCAGTCCTCAACAATCAGTTGTCAATCCTCAATCCTCAATAGAATATCGTCAGTTCAGAGTTTTCCATACGCAATACTCAATCTGCAATCTTCATATCTCTATCCACAAACACCAATTCTCACCACTCAACCCTGAACACTCAGTCCCCAATCCTCAATCTTCAATCCTCAATCCTCAATCCTCAATCCTCAATCCTCAATCCTCAATCCTCAATCCTCAATCCTCATTCTTCAATCCTCAATACCCAATCCTCAATCTTCAATCCTCAATCCTCAATCCTCAATCGTCAATCCTCAATCCTCAGTCCTCAATCCTCAATCCTCAATCTTCAATCCTTAATACTCAATCATCAACCCCCAATCCTCAATCCTCAGTCCTCAATCCTCAAACCTCAATCCTTAACCCTCAGCCCTCATCCTCAATCCTCAATCCTCAATCCTCAATCCTCAATCTTCAATCCTGAATACACAATCTTCAATCCTCAATCCTCAATTCTCAATCCTCAATACTCAATCCTCAATCTTCAATCCTCAGTCCTCATTCTTCAATCCTCAATACCCAATCCTCAATCTTCAATCCTCAATCCTCAATCCTCAATTCTCAATCCTCAATCCTCAGTCCTCAGTCCTTAAACCTCAATCCTCAAGCCTCAGCCCTCATCGTCAATCCTCAATCCTCAATCCTCAATCCTCAATCTTCAATCCTGAATACACAATCTTCAATCCTCAATCCTCAATTCTCAATTCTCAATCCTCAATACTCGATCCTCAATCGTCAATCCTCAATCCCCAATCCTCAATCTTCAATCCTCAATCCTGAATCCTCAATCCTCAATCCTCAGTCTTCAATCCTTAATAGTCAATCTTCAATCTTCAATCCTCAATCCTCAATCCTCAATTCTCAATCCTCAATCCTCAATCCCCAGACCTCAAACATCAATACTCAACCCTCAGTCCTCGTCCTCAATCCGCAACCCTCAATCCTCAATCCACAATCTTCAATCATCAGTATTCAATCTTCAGTCCTCAGTCCTGAATCCTCAATCCTCAATCCTCAATGTTCAATCCGCAATACCCAATCCTCAATCTTCAATCCTCAATCCTCAATCCTCAATTCTCAATCCTCAATCCCCAGTCCTCAGTCCTCAAACCTCAATCCTCAAGCCTCAGCCCTTATCGTCAATCCTCAATCCTCAATCCTCAATCCTCAATCTTCAATCCTGAGTACACAATCTTCAATCCTCAGTCCTCAATTCTCAATCCTCAATACTCAATCCTCAATCGTCAATCCTCAACCCTCAATCCTCAAGCGTCAATACTCAATGCTCAATCCTCAACCCTCAGTCCTCGTCCTCAATCCGCAACCCTCAATCCTCAATCCACAATCTTCAATCATCAATATTCAATCCTCAGTCCTCAATCCTCAATCCTCAATCCTCAATCCTCAATCCTCAATCGTCAATCCTCAATCCCCAATCCTCAATCTTCAATCCTCAATCCTCAATCCTCAATCCTCAATCCTCAATCTTCAATCCTCAATACTCAATCTTCAATCCTCAATCATCAATCCTAAATCCTCAATCCTCAATCCTCAATCCTCAACCTTCAATCCTCAATACTCAATCTTCAATCCTCAATCCTCAATCCTCAGTCCTCATTCTTCAATCCTCAATACCCAATCCTCAATCTTCAATCCTCAATCCTCAATTCTCAATCCTCAATCCTCAATCCTCAATCCTCAGTCCTCATTCTTCAATCCTCAATACCCAATCCTCAATCTTCAATCCTCAATCTTCAATCCTCAATCCTCAATCCTCAATCCTCAATCCTCAATCTTCAATCCTCAATACTCAATCCTCAATCCTCAATTCTCAATCTTCAATACTCAATCATCAATCCTCAATCCACAATCCTCAGTCCTCAATCCTCAAACCTCAATCCTCAACCCTCAGCCCTCATCCTCAATCCTCAATCCTCAATCCTCAATCCTCAATCTTCAATCCTGAATACACAATCTTCAATCCTCAATCCTCAATTCTCAATCCTCAATACTCAATCCTCAATCTTCAATCCTCAATCCTCATTCTTCAATCCTCAATACGCAATCCTCAATCTTCAATCCTCAATCCTCAATCCTCAATTCTCAATCCTCAATCCTCAGTCCTCAGTCCTTAAACCTCAATCCTCAAGCCTCAGCCCTCATCGTCAATCCTCAATCCTCAATCCTCAATCCTCAATCTTCAATCCTGAATACACAATCTTCAATCGTCAATCCTCAATTCTCAATTCTCATTCCTCAATACTCAATCCGCAATCGTCAATCCTCAATCCCCAATCCTCAATCTTCAATCCTCAATCCTGAATCCTCAATCCTCGATCCTCAGTCTTCAATTCTTAATAGTCAATCTTCAATCCTCAATCCTCAATCCTCAATACTCAAACCTCAATCCTCAACCCTCAATCCTCAATTCTCATTCTTCAATCCTCAATACTCAATCTTCAATCCTCAATCCTCAATCCTCAATCCTCAATCCTCATTCTTCAATCCTCAATACCCAATCCTCAATCTTCAATCCTCAATCCTCAATCCTCAATTCTCAATCCTCAATCCTCAATCCCCAGACGTCAAACATCAATACTCAACCCTCAGTCCTCGTCCTCAATCCGCAACCCTCAATCCTCAATCCACAATCTTCAATCATCAATATTCAATCTTCAGTCCTCAATCCTGAATCCTCAATCCTCAATCCTCAATGTTCAATTTTCAATCCGCAATACCCAATCCTCAATCTTCAATCCTCAATCCTCTATCCTCAATCCTCAATCCTCAATCCTCAATCCTCAATCCTCAATCCTCAATCCTCAATCCTCAGTCCTCAAACCTCAATCCTGGATCCTCAATCCTGAATCCTCAATCTTCAGTCCTCAATACCCAATGTTCAGTCCTCAATCCTCAGTTCTCAATCCTCAATACTCAATCCTCAATCGTCAATCCTCAATCCCCAATCCTCAATCTTCAATCCTCAATCCTCAATCCTCAATCCTCAATCCTCAATCTTCAATCCTCAATACTCAATCTTCAATCCTCAATCCAAAATCCTCAATCCTCAATACCCAATCCTCAATCTTCAATCCTCAATCCTCAATCCTCAATTCTCAATCCTCAATCCTCAATCCTCAGACCTCAGACATCAATACTCAACCCTCAGTCCTCGTCGTCAATCCACAACCCTCAATGCTCAATCCTCAATCCTCAATCCTCAATCCTCAATCCTCAATCCTCAGTCCTCAAGCCACAATCCTGGATTCTCAATCATGAATCCTCAATCTTCAGATCTCAGTCCTCAACAATCAGTTGTCAATTCTCAATCCTCAATAGAATATCATCAATTCACAGTTTTCAATACTCAATACTCAATCTGCATTCTTCAAATCTCTATCCACAAACATCAATTCTCGTCACTCAACCCTCAACACTCAGTCCTCAATGTTCAATCCTCAATCCTCAATTCTCAATCCTCAATCATCAATCCTCAATCTTCAATAATCAATCCTCAATCCTCAATACTCAATCCTCAATTCTCAATCATCAATCCTCAACCTTCAATCCTCAATGCTCAATCTTTAATCCTCAATCCTCAATCCTCAATCTTCAATCCTCAATCCTCAATCCTCAATCCTCAATCCTCAATCCCCAGTCCTCAATCCTCAATCCTCAATCTTCAATCCTCAATTCTCAATCTTCAATCCTCAATCCTCAATCCTCAATCCTCAGTCCACGTTCTTCAATCCTCAATACCCAACCCTCAATCTTCAATCCTCAATCCTCAATCCTCAGACCTCAAACATCAATACTCAACCCACAGTCCTCGTCCTCAATCCACAACACTCAATCCTCAATCCTCAACCTTCAATCATCAGTATTCCATCTTCAATCCTCAATCCTCAATCCTCAATCCTCAATTCTCAATCCTCAATGTTAAATCCTCAATACCCAATCCTCAATCTTCAATCCTCAATCCTCAATCCTCAATTCTCAATCCTCAATCCTCAGTCCTCAGTCCTCAAACCTCAATCCTCAAGCCTCAGCCCTTATCGTCAATCCTCAATCCTCAATCCTCAATCCTCAATCTTCAATCCTGAATACACAATCTTCAATCCTCAGTCCTCAATTCTCAATCCTCAATACTCAATCCTCAATCGTCAATCCTCAACCCTCAATCCTCAAGCGTCAATACTCAATCCTCAATCCTCAACCCTCAGTCCTCGTCCTCAATCCGCAACCCTCAATCCTCAATCCACAATCTTCAATCATCAATATTCAATATTCAGTCCTCAATCCTCAATCCTCAATCCTCAATCCTCAATGTTCAATCCGCAATACCCAGTCCTCAATCTTCAATCCTCCATCCTCAATCGTCAATTCTCATTCCTCAATCCTCAGTCCTCAGTCCTCAAACCTCAATCCTCAAGCCTCAGCCCTTATCGTCAATCCTCAATCCTCAATCCTCAATCCTCAATCGTCAATCCTCAAACATCAATCCTCAATCTTCAATCCTCAATCCTCAATCCTCAATCCTCAATCTTCAATCCTCTTTCCTCAATCCTCAATCCTCAATGTTCAATCCTCAATACCCAATCCTCAATCTTCAATCCTCAATCCTCAATTCTCAATCCTCAATCCTCAATTCTCAATCCTCAATCCTCAATCCTCAATGTTCAATCCTCAATCCTCAGTCCTCATTCTTCAATCCTCAATACCCAATCCTCAATCTTCAATCCTCAATCTTCAATCCTCAATCCTCAATCCTCAATCCTCAATCCTCAATCTTCAATCCTCAATACTCAATCCTCAATCCTCAATTCTCAATCTTCAATACTCAATCATTAATCCTCAATCCACAATCCTCAGTCCTCAATCCTCAAACCTCAATCCTCAACCATCAGCCCTCATCCTCAATCCTAAATCCTCAATCCTCAATCCTCAATCTTCAATCCTGAATACACAATCTTCAATCCTCAATCCTCAATTCTCAATCCTCAATACTCTATCCTCAATCTTCAATCCTCAATCCGCATCCTTCAATCCTCAATACGCAATCCTCAATCTTCAATCCTCAATCCTCATTCCTCAATTCTCAATCCTCAATCCTCAGTCCTCAGTCCTTAAACCTCAATCCTCAAGCCTCAGCCCTCATCGTCAATCCTCAATCCTCAATCCTCAATCCTCAATCTTCAATCCTGAATACACAATCTTCAATCCTCAATCCTCAATTCTCAATTCTCATTCCTCAATACTCAATCCTCAATCGTCAATCCTCAATCCCCAATCCTCAATCTTCAATCCTCAATCCTCAATCCTCAATCCTCAATCCTCAATCTTCAATCCTCAACCCTCAATCCTCAATCCTCAATCCTCAATCCTCAGTCTTCAATCCTCAACCCTCAATCCTCAAGCGTGAATACTCAATCCTCAATCCTCAACCCTCAGTCCTCGTCCTCAATCCGCAACCCTCAATCCTCAATCTTCAATCCTCAATCCTCAATCCTCAATCCTCAGTCCTCATTCCTCATTCCTCAATACCCAATCCTCAATCTTCAATCCTCAATCCTCAATCCTCAATTCTCAATCTTCAATCTTCAATCCTCAGACCTCAAACATCAATACTCAACCCTCAGTCCTCGTCCTCAATCCACAACGCTCAATCCTCAATCCTCAACCTTCAATCATCAATATTCAATCCTCAATCCTCAATCCTCAATCCTCTTTCCTCAATCCTCAATCCTCAATGTTCAATCCTCAATACCCAATCCTCAATCTTCAATCCTCAATCCTCAATTCTCAATCCTCAATCCTCAATCCTCAATCCTCAATCCTCAATCCTCAATGTTCAATCCTCAATACCCAATCCTCAATCTTCAATCCTCAATCCTCAATTCTCAATCCTCAATCCTCAATCCTCAATCCTCAGTCCTCATTCTTCAATCCTCAATACCCAATCCTCAATCTTCAATCCTCAATCCTCAATCCTCAATTCTCACTCTTCAATACTCAATCATCAATCCTCAGTCCACAATCCTCAGTCCTCAATCCTCAAACCTCAATCCTCAACCCTCAGCCCTCATCCACAATCCTCAATCCTCAATCCTCAATCCTCAATCTTCAATCCTCAATAAGCAATCTTCAATCCTCAATCCTCAGTCCTCAAACCTCAATTCTGAATCCGCAATCCTAAATCCTCAATCTTCAGCCCTCAGTCCTCAACAATCAGTTGTCAATAATAAATCCTCAATAGAATATCCTCAACACACAGTTTTCAATACTCAATGCTCAATCTGCAATCTTCAAGCCACTATCCACAAACACCAATTCTCATCACTCAACCCTCAACACTCAGTCCTCAATGTTCAATCCTCAATCCTCAATCCTCAATCCTCATTCTTCAATCCTCAATAGCCAATCCTCTATCTTCAATCCTCAATCCTCAATCCTCAATCTTCAATCCTCAATCCTCAATACTCAATCCTCAATCATCAATCCTCAATCCTCAATCCTCAATCATCAATCCGCAATCTTCAATACTCAATCCTCAATCCTCAATCCTCAATCCTCAATCCTCAATCATCAATCCTCAATCTTCAATCCTCAATACTCAATCTTTAATCCTCAATCCTCAATCCTCAATCTTCAATCCTGAATCCTCAATCCTCAATCCTCAATCCTCAATTCTCAATCCTCTATCCTCAATCCTCAGACCTCAAACATCAATACTCAACCCTCAGTCCTCGTCCTCAATCCACAACCCTCAATCCTCAATCCTCAACCTTCTATCATCAGTATTCCATCTTCAATCCTCAATCCTCAATCCTCAATCCTCAATTCTCAATCCTCAATGTTAAATCGTCCATAACCAATCCTCAATCTTCAATCCTCAATCCTCAATTCTCAATCCTCAATCCTCAATCCTCAATCCTCAGTCCTCAAACCAGAATCCTGCATCCTCAATCCTGAAACCTCAATCTTCAGCCCTCAGTCCTCAATCAGTTGTCAATCCTCAATCCTCAATAGAATATCGTCAGTTCAGAGTTTTCCATACGCAATACTCAATCTGCAGTCTTCATATCTCTATCCACAAACACCAATTCTCACCACTCAACCCTGAACACTCAGTCCCCAATCCTCAATCTTCAATCCTCAATCCTCAATCCTCAATCCTCAATCCTCAATCCTCAATCCTCAATACTCAATCCTCATTCTTCAATCCTCAATACCCAATCCTCAATCTTCAATCCTCAATCCTCAGTCCTCAATCCTCAATCCTCAATCCTCAATCCTCAATCTTCAATCCTCAATACTCAATCTTCAATCCTCAATCATCAATCCTAAATCCTCAATCCTCAATCCTCAATCCTCAACCTTCAATCCTCAATACTCAATCTTCAATCCTCAATCCTCAATCCTCAATCCTCAGTCCTCATTCCTCAATCCTCAATACCCAATCCTCAATCTTCAATCCTCAATCCTCAATCCTCAATTCTCAATCTTCAATCTTCAATCCTCAGACCTCAAACATCAATACTCAACCCTCAGTCCTCGTCCTCAATCCACAACCCTCAATCCTCAATCCTCAACCTTCAATCATCAATATTCAATCTTCAATCCTCAATCCTCAATCCTCAATGTTCAATCCTCAATACCCAATACTCAATCTTCAATCCTCAATCCTCAATTCTCAATCCTCAATCCTCAATCCTCAATCCTCAATCCTCAATCCTCAATGTTCAATCCTCAATACCCAATCCTCAATCTTCAATCCTCAATCCTCAATTCTCAATCCTCAATCCTCAATCCTCAATCCTCAGTCCTCATTCTTCAATCCTCAATACCCAATCCTCAATCTTCAATCCTCAATCCTCAATCCTCAATTCTCAATCTTCAATACTCAATCATTAATCCTCAATCCACAATCCTCAGTCCTCAATCCTCAAACCTCAATCCTCAACCCTCAGCCCTCATCCTCAAACCTAAATCCTCAATCCTCAATCCTTAATCTTCAATCCTGAATACACAATCTTCAATCCTCAATCCTCAATTCTCAATCCTCAATACTCAATCCTCAATCTTCAATCCTCAATCCTCATTCTTCAATCCTCAATACCCAATCCTCAATCTTCAATCCTCAATCCTCAATCCTCAATTCTCAATCCTCAATCCTCAGTCCTCAGTCCTTAAACCTCAATCCTCAAGCCTCAGCCCTCATCGTCAATCCTCAATCCTCAATCCTCAATCCTCAATCTTCAATCCTGAATACACAATCTTCAATCCTCAATCCTCAATTCTCAATTCTCATTCCTCAATACTCAATCCTCAATCGTCAATCCTCAATCCCCAATCCTCAATCTTCAATCCTCAATCCTCAATCCTCAATCCTCAATCCTCAATCTTCAATCCTCAACCCTCAATCCTCAATCCTCAATCATCAATCCTCAGTCTTCAATCCTCAACCCTCAATCCTCAAGCGTGAATACTCAATCCTCAATCCTCAACCCTCAGTCCTCGTCCTCAATCCGCAACCCTCAATCCTCAATCTTCAATCCTCAATCCTCAATCCTCAATCCTCAGTCCTCATTCCTCAATCCTCAATACCCAATCCTCAATCTTCAATCCTCAATCCTCAATCCTCAATTCTCAATCTTCAATCTTCAATCCTCAGACCTCAAACATCAATACTCAACCCTCAGTCCTCGTCCTCAATCCACAACGCTCAATCCTCAATCCTCAACCTTCAATCATCAATATTCAATCCTCAATCCTCAATCCTCAATCCTCTTTCCTCAATCCTCAATCCTCAATGTTCAATCCTCAATACCCAATCCTCAATCTTCAATCCTCAATCCTCAATTCTCAATCCTCAATCCTCAATCCTCAATCCTCAATCCTCAATCCTCAATGTTCAATCCTCAATACCCAATCCTCAATCTTCAATCCTCAATCCTCAATTCGCAATCCTCAATCCTCAATCCTCAATCCTCAGTCCTCATTCTTCAATCCTCAATACCCAATCCTCAATTTTCAATCCTCAATCCTCAATCCTCAATTCTCAATCTTCAATACTCAATCATCAATCCTCAGTCCACAATCCTCAGTCCTCAATCCTCAAACCTCAATCCTCAACCCTCAGCCCTCATCCACAATCCTCAATCCTCAATCCTCAATCCTCAATCTTCAATCCTCAATAATCAATCTTCAATCCTCAATCCTCAGTCCTCTAACCTCAATTCTGAATCCGCAATCCTAAATCCTCAATCTTCAGCCCTCAGTCCTCAACAATCAGTTGTCAATAATCAATCCTCAATAGAATATCCTCAACACACAGTTTTCAATACTCAATGCTCAATCTGCAATCTTCAAGCCACTATCCACAAACACCAATTCTCATCACTCAACCCTCAACACTCAGTCCTCAATGTTCAATCCTCAATCCTCAATCCTCAATCCTCATTCTTCAATCCTCAATAGCCAATCCTCTATCTTCAATCCTCAATCCTCAATCCTCAATCTTCAATCCTCAATCCTCAATACTCAATCCTCAATCATCAATCCTCAATCCTCAATCCTCAATCATCAATCCGCAATCTTCAATACTCAATCCTCAATCCTCAATCCTCAATCCTCAATCCTCAATCATCAATCCTCAATCTTCAATCCTCAATACTCAATCTTTAATCCTCAATCCTCAATCCTCAATCTTCAATCCTGAATCCTCAATCCTCAATCCTCAATCCTCAATTCTCAATCCTCTATCCTCAATCCTCAGACCTCAAACATCAATACTCAACCCTCAGTCCTCGTCCTCAATCCACAACCCTCAATCCTCAATCCTCAACCTTCTATCATCAGTATTCCATCTTCAATCCTCAATCCTCAATCCTCAATCCTCAATTCTCAATCCTCAATGTTAAATCGTCCATAACCAATCCTCAATCTTCAATCCTCAATCCTCAATTCTCAATCCTCAATCCTCAATCCTCAATCCTCAGTCCTCAAACCAGAATCCTGCATCCTCACTCCTGAAACCTCAATCTTCAGCCCTCAGTCCTCAACAATCAGTTGTCAATCCTCAATCCTCAATAGAATATCGTCAGTTCAGAGCTTTCCATACGCAATACTCAATCTGCAATCTTCATATCTCTATCCACAAACACCAATTCTCACCACTCTACCCTGAACACTCAGTCCCCAATCCTCAATCTTCAATCCTCAATCCTCAATCCTCAATCCTCAATCCTCAATCCTCAATCTTCAATCCTCAATCCTCATTCTTCAATCCTCAATACCCAATCCTCAATCTTCAATCCTCAATCCTCAATCCTCAATCCTCAATCCTCAATCCTCAGTCCTCAATCCGCAATCCTCAATCTTCAATCCTTAATACTCAATCATCAGCCCCCAATCCTCACTCCTCAGTCCTCAATCCTCAATCCTCAATCCTCAATCCTCAATCCTCAATCTTCAATCCTCAATACTCAATCTTCAATCCTCAATCATCAATCCTAAATCCTCAATCCTCAATCCTCAATCCTCAATCTTCAATCCTCAATACTCAATCTTCAATCCTCAATCCTCAATCCTCAATCCTCAGTCCTCATTCTTCAATCCTCAATACGCAATCCTCAATCTTCAATCCTCAATCCTCAATCCTCAATTCTCAATCCTCTATGCTCAATCCTCAGACCTCAAACATCAATACTCAACCCTCAGTCCTCGTCCTCAATCCACAACCCTCAATCCTCAATCCTCAACCTTCAATCATCAGTATTCCATCTTCAATCCTCAATCCTCAATCCTCAATCCTCAATCCTCAATACTCAATGTTAAATCCTCAATAACCAATCCTCAATCTTCAATCCTCAATCCTCAATACTCAATCCTCAATCCTCAATCCTCAGTCCTCAAACCAGAATCCTGCATCCTCAATCCCGAAACCTCAATCTTCAGCCCTCAGTCCTCAACAATCAGTTGTCAATCCTCAATCCTCAATAGAATATCGTCAGTTCAGAGTTTTCCATACGCAATACTCAATCTGCAATCTTCATATCTCTATCCACAAACACCAATTCTCACCACTCAACCCTGAACACTCAGTCCCCAATCCTCAATCTTCAATCCTCAATCCTCAATCCTCAATCCTCAATCCTCAATCCTCAATCCTCAATCCTCAATCCTCATTCTTCAATCCTCAATACCCAATCCTCAATCTTCAATCCTCAATCCTCAATCCTCAATCGTCAATCCTCAATCCTCAGTCCTCAATCCTCAATCCTCAATCTTCAATCCTTAATACTCAATCATCAACCCCCAATCCTCAATCCTCAGTCCTCAATCCTCAAACCTCAATCCTTAACCCTCAGCCCTCATCCTCAATCCTCAATCCTCAATCCTCAATCCTCAATCTTCAATCCTGAATACACAATCTTCAATCCTCAATCCTCAATTCTCAATCCTCAATACTCAATCCTCAATCTTCAATCCTCAGTCCTCATTCTTCAATCCTCAATACCCAATCCTCAATCTTCAATCCTCAATCCTCAATCCTCAATTCTCAATCCTCAATCCTCAGTCCTCAGTCCTTAAACCTCAATCCTCAAGCCTCAGCCCTCATCGTCAATCCTCAATCCTCAATCCTCAATCCTCAATCTTCAATCCTGAATACACAATCTTCAATCCTCAATCCTCAATTCTCAATTCTCAATCCTCAATACTCGATCCTCAATCGTCAATCCTCAATCCCCAATCCTCAATCTTCAATCCTCAATCCTGAATCCTCAATCCTCAATCCTCAGTCTTCAATCCTTAATAGTCAATCTTCAATCTTCAATCCTCAATCCTCAATCCTCAATTCTCAATCCTCAATCCTCAATCCCCAGACCTCAAACATCAATACTCAACCCTCAGTCCTCGTCCTCAATCCGCAACCCTCAATCCTCAATCCACAATCTTCAATCATCAATATTCAATCTTCAGTCCTCAGTCCTGAATCCTCAATCCTCAATCCTCAATGTTCAATCCGCAATACCCAATCCTCAATCTTCAATCCTCAATCCTCAATCCTCAATTCTCAATCCTCAATCCCCAGTCCTCAGTCCTCAAACCTCAATCCTCAAGCCTCAGCCCTTATCGTCAGTCCTCAATCCTCAATCCTCAATCCTCAATCTTCAATCCTGAGTACACAATCTTCAATCCTCAGTCCTCAATTCTCAATCCTCAATACTCAATCCTCAATCGTCAATCCTCAACCCTCAATCCTCAAGCGTCAATACTCAATGCTCAATCCTCAACCCTCAGTCCTCGTCCTCAATCCGCAACCCTCAATCCTCAATCCACAATCTTCAATCATCAATATTCAATCCTCAGTCCTCAATCCTCAATCCTCAATCCTCAATCCTCAATCCTCAATCGTCAATCCTCAATCCCCAATCCTCAATCTTCAATCCTCAATCCTCAATCCTCAATCCTCAATCCTCAATCTTCAATCCTCAATACTCAATCTTCAATCCTCAATCATCAATCCTAAATCCTCAATCCTCAATCCTCAATCCTCAACCTTCAATCCTCAATACTCAATCTTCAATCCTCAATCCTCAATCCTCAGTCCTCATTCTTCAATCCTCAATACCCAATCCTCAATCTTCAATCCTCAATCCTCAATTCTCAATCCTCAATCCTCAATCCTCAATCCTCAGTCCTCATTCTTCAATCCTCAATACCCAATCCTCAATCTTCAATCCTCAATCTTCAATCCTCAATCCTCAATCCTCAATCCTCAATCCTCAATCTTCAATCCTCAATACTCAATCCTCAATCCTCAATTCTCAATCTTCAATACTCAATCATCAATCCTCAATCCACAATCCTCAGTCCTCAATCCTCAAACCTCAATCCTCAACCCTCAGCCCTCATCCTCAATCCTCAATCCTCAATCCTCAATCCTCAATCTTCAATCCTGAATACACAATCTTCAATCCTCAATCCTCAATTCTCAATCCTCAATACTCAATCCTCAATCTTCAATCCTCAATCCTCATTCTTCAATCCTCAATACGCAATCCTCAATCTTCAATCCTCAATCCTCAATCCTCAATTCTCAATCCTCAATCCTCAGTCCTCAGTCCTTAAACCTCAATCCTCAAGCCTCAGCCCTCATCGTCAATCCTCAATCCTCAATCCTCAATCCTCAATCTTCAATCCTGAATACACAATCTTCAATCCTCAATCCTCAATTCTCAATTCTCATTCCTCAATACTCAATCCGCAATCGTCAATCCTCAATCCTCAATGTTCAATCCTCAATACCCAATCCTCAATCTTCAATCCTCAATCCTCAATTCTCAATCCTCAATCCTCAATTCTCAATCCTCAATCCTCAATCCTCAATGTTCAATCCTCAATCCTCAGTCCTCATTCTTCAATCCTCAATACCCAATCCTCAATCTTCAATCCTCAATCTTCAATCCTCAATCCTCAATCCTCAATCCTCAATCCTCAATCTTCAATCCTCAATACTCAATCCTCAATCCTCAATTCTCAATCTTCAATACTCAATCATTAATCCTCAATCCACAATCCTCAGTCCTCAATCCACAAACCTCAATCCTCAACCATCAGCCCTCATCCTCAATCCTAAATCCTCAATCCTCAATCCTCAATCTTCAATCCTGAATACACAATCTTCAATCCTCAATCCTCAATTCTCAATCCTCAATACTCTATCCTCAATCTTCAATCCTCAATCCGCATCCTTCAATCCTCAATACGCAATCCTCAATCTTCAATCCTCAATCCTCATTCCTCAATTCTCAATCCTCAATCCTCAGTCCTCAGTCCTTAAACCTCAATCCTCAAGCCTCAGCCCTCATCGTCAATCCTCAATCCTCAATCCTCAATCCTCAATCTTCAATCCTGAATACACAATCTTCAATCCTCAATCCTCAATTCTCAATTCTCATTCCTCAATACTCAATCCTCAATCGTCAATCCTCAATCCCCAATCCTCAATCTTCAATCCTCAATCCTCAATCCTCAATCCTCAATCCTCAATCTTCAATCCTCAACCCTCAATCCTCAATCCTCAATCCTCAATCCTCAATCTTCAATCCTCAACCCTCAATCCTCAAGCGTCAATACTCAATCCTCAATCCTCAACCCTCAGTCCTCGTCCTCAATCCGCAACCCTCAATCCTCAATCTTCAATCCTCAATCCTCAATCCTCAATCCTCAGTCCTCATTCCTCAATCCTCAATACCCAATCCTCAATCTTCAATCCTCAATCCTCAATCCTCAATTCTCAATCTTCAATCTTCAATCCTCAGACCTCAAACATCAATACTCAACCCTCAGTCCTCGTCCTCAATCCACAACGCTCAATCCTCAATCCTCAACCTTCAATCATCAATATTCAATCCTCAATCCTCAATCCTCAATCCTCTTTCCTCAATCCTCAATCCTCAATGTTCAATCCTCAATACCCAATCCTCAATCTTCAATCCTCAATCCTCAATTCTCAATCCTCAATCCTCAATCCTCAATCCTCAATCCTCAATCCTCAATGTTCAATCCTCAATACCCAATCCTCAATCTTCAATCCTCAATCCTCAATTCTCAATCCTCAATCCTCAATCCTCAATCCTCAGTCCTCATTCTTCAATCCTCAATACCCAATCCTCAATCTTCAATCCTCAATCCTCAATCCTCAATTCTCAATCTTCAATACTCAATCATCAATCCTCAGTCCACAATCCTCAGTCCTCAATCCTCAAACCTCAATCCTCAACCCTCAGCCCTCATCCACAATCCTCAATCCTCAATCCTCAAACCTCAATCCTCAATCCTCAAGTCCTCAAACCTCAATTCTGAATCCGCAATCCTAAATCCTCAATCTTCAGCCCTCAGTCCTCAACAATCAGTTGTCAATCCTCAATCCTCAATAGAATATCCTCAACACACAGTTTTCAATACTCAATGCTCAATCTGCAATCTTCAAGCCACTATCCACAAACACCAATTCTCATCACTCAACCCTCAACACTCAGTCCTCAATGTTCAATCCTCAATCCTCAATCCTCAATCCTCATTCTTCAATCCTCAATAGCCAATCCTCTATCTTCAATCCTCAATCCTCAATCCTCAATCTTCAATCCTCAATCCTCAATACTCAATCCTCAATCATCAATCCTCAATCCTCAATCCTCAATCATCAATCCGCAATCTTCAATACTCAATCCTCAATCCTCAATCCTCAATCCTCAATCCTCAATCCTCAATCATCAATCCTCAATCTTCAATCCTCAATACTCAATCTTTAATCCTCAATCCTCAATCCTCAATCTTCAATCCTGAATCCTCAATCCTCAATCCTCAATCCTCAATCCTCAATCCTCAGTCCTCATTCTTCAATCCTCAATACCCAATCCTCAATCTTCAATCCTCAATCTTCAATCCTCAATCCTGAATCCTCAATCCTCGATCCTCAGTCTTCAATTCTTAATAGTCAATCTTCAATCCTCAATCCTCAATCCTCAATACTCAAACCTCAATCCTCAACCCTCAATCCTCAATTCTCATTCTTCAATCCTCAATACTCAATCTTCAATCCTCAATCCTCAATCCTCAATCCTCAATCCTCATTCTTCAATCCTCAATACCCAATCCTCAATCTTCAATCCTCAATCCTCAATCCTCAATTCTCAATCCTCAATCCTCAGTCCTCAGTCCTCAAACCTCAATCCTCAAGCCTCAGCCCTTATCGTCAATCCTCAATCCTCAATCCTCAATCCTCAATCGTCAATCCTCAATCCCCAATCCCCAATCCTCAATCTTCAATCCTCAATCCTCAATCCTCAATCCTCAATCCTCAATCCTCAATGTTCAATCCGCAATACCCAATCCTCAATCTTCAATCCTCAATCCTCAATCCTCAATTCTCAATCCTCAATCCTCAGTCCTCAGTCCTCAAACCTCAATCCTCAAGCCTCAGCCCTTATCGTCAATCCTCAATCCTCAATCCTCAATCCTCAATCGTCAATCCTCAATCCCCAATCCCCAATCCTCAATCTTCAATCCTCAATCCTCAATCCTCAATCCTCAACCTTCAATCCTCAATACTCAATCTTCAATCCTCAATCCTCAATCCTCAGTCCTCATTCTTCAATCCTCAATACCCAATCCTCAATCTTCAATCCTCAATCCTCAATTCTCAATTCTCATTCCTCAATACTCAATCCTCAATCGTCAATCCTCAATCCCCAATCCTCAATCTTCAATCCTCAATCCTGAATCCTCAATCCTCAATCCTCAGTCTTCAATTCTTAATAGTCAATCTTCAATCCTCAATCCTCAATCCTCAATACTCGAACCTCAATCCTCAACCCTCAATCCTCAATTCTCATTCTTCAATCCTCAATACTCAATCTTCAATCCTCAATCCTCAATCCTCAATCCTCAATCCTCATTCTTCAATCCTCAATACCCAATCCTCAATCTTCAATCCTCAATAATCAATCTTCAATCCTCAATCCTCAGTCCTCAAACCTCAATTCTGAATCCGCAATCCTAAATCCTCAATCTTCAGCCCTCAGTCCTCAACAATCAGTTGTCAATAATCAATCCTCAATAGAATATCCTCAACACACAGTTTTCAATACTCAATGCTCAATCTGCAATCTTCAAGCCACTATCCACAAACACCAATTCTCATCACTCAACCCTCAACACTCAGTCCTCAATGTTCAATCCTCAATCCTCAATCCTCAATCCTCATTCTTCAATCCTCAATAGCCAATCCTCTATCTTCAATCCTCAATCCTCAATCCTCAATCTTCAATCCTCAATCCTCAATACTCAATCCTCAATCATCAATCCTCAATCCTCAATCCTCAATCATCAATCCGCAATCTTCAATACTCAATCCTCAATCCTCAATCCTCAATCCTCAATCCTCAATAATCAATCCTCAATCTTCAATCCTCAATACTCAATCTTTAATCCTCAATCCTCAATCCTCAATCTTCAATCCTGAATCCTCAATCCTCAATCCTCAATCCTCAATTCTCAATCCTCTATCCTCAATCCTCAGACCTCAAACATCAATACTCAACCCTCAGTCCTCGTCCTCAATCCACCACCCTCAATCCTCAATCCTCAACCTTCTATCATCAGTATTCCATCTTCAATCCTCAATCCTCAATCCTCAATCCTCAATTCTCAATCCTCAATGTTAAATCGTCCATAACCAATCCTCAATCTTCAATCCTCAATCCTCAATTCTCAATCCTCAATCCTCAATCCTCAATCCTCAGTCCTCAAACCAGAATCCTGCATCCTCACTCCTGAAACCTCAATCTTCAGCCCTCAGTCCTCAACAATCAGTTGTCAATCCTCAATCCTCAATAGAATATCGTCAGTTCAGAGTTTTCCATACGCAATACTCAATCTGCAATCTTCATATCTCTATCCACAAACACCAATTCTCACCACTCTACCCTGAACACTCAGTCCCCAATCCTCAATCTTCAATCCTCAATCCTCAATCCTCAATCCTCAATCCTCAATCCTCAATCTTCAATCCTCAATCCTCATTCTTCAATCCTCAATACCCAATCCTCAATCTTCAATCCTCAATCCTCAATCCTCAATCCTCAATCCTCAATCCTCAGTCCTCAATCCTCAATCCTCAATCTTCAATCCTTAATACTCAATCATCAGCCCCCAATCCTCACTCCTCAGTCCTCAATCCTCAAACCTCAATCCTCAACCCTCAGCCCTCATCCTCAATCCTCAATCCTCAATCCTCAATCCTCAATCTCCAATCCTGAATACACAATCTTCAATCCTCAATCCTCAATTCTCAATCCTCCATCACCAATCCTCAATCCTCATTCTTCAATCCTTAATACCCAGTCCTCAATCTTCAATCCTCAATCCTCCATTCTCAATCCTCAATCCTCAATCCTCAGACATCAGACATCAATACACAACCCTCAGTCCTCGTCCTCAATCCACAGCCCTCAATCCTCAACCCTCAATCTTCAATCATCAATATTCAGTCTTCCGCCCTCAATCCTCAATCCTCAATCCTCAATCCTCAACCCTCAATGTTCAATCCGCAATACCCAATCCTCAATCTTCAATCCTCAATCCTCAATCCTCAATCCTCAAGCCTCAATCCTCAATCCCCAATCCTCAATCCTCAATCCTCAGTCCTCAAACCTCAATCCTGGATCCTCAATCCTGAATCCTCAATCTTCAGTCCTCAATACCCAATGTTCAGTACTCAATCCTCAATTCTCAATGCTCAGTACTCAATCCTCAATCGTCAATCCTCAATCCCCAATCCTCAATCTTCAATCCTCAATCCTCAATCCTCAATCCTCAATCCTCAATCGTCAATCCTCAATACTCAATCTTCAATCCTCAATCCAAAATCCTCAATCTTCAATCCTCAATACTCAATCTTCAATCCTCAATCCTCAATTCTGAATCCCGAATCCTCAATATTCAACACACAACACTCAACCACCAATCCTCAATACACAAGAATCAATCCTCAATTCTCAATACTCAATAGAATATCCTGAACTCTCATGGTTCAATACTAAAACCGCAATATTCAATAATCATATCTCAATCCTCAAACATCAATCCTATACACTCAATCCTCAACACTCAGTTCTCTCTCTTCAAGCCTCCATCCTCAACCCTCAATCCTCAAGCGTCAATCCTCAATCCTCAATCCTCAACCCTCAATCCTCAGTCCTCAAACCTCAATACCGAATCCTCAATCCTGAATCCTCAACCTTCAGCCCTCAGTCCTCAACAATCAATAGTCAATCCTCAATCCTCAGCAGAATATCCTCAATTCACAGCTTTCAATACTCAATCCCCATTCTTCAATCTTCAATTCTCAATCCACAAACGTCAATTCCCATCTCTCAACCCTCAACACTAAGTCCTCAATCTTCAATCCTCATTCCTCAATCCTCAATCTTCAGCCCTCAATACTCAATGTTCAATCCTCAATCCTCAATTCTCAATCCTCAATACTCAATCCTCAATCGTCAATCCTCAATCCCCAATCCTCAATCTTCAATCCTCAATCCTCAATCCTCAATCCTCAATCCTCAATCTTCAATCCTCAATACTCAATCTTCAATCCTCAATCATCAATCCTAAATCCTCAATCCTCAATCCTCAATCCTCAATCTTCAATCCTCAATACTCAATCTTCAATCCTCAATCCTCAATCCTCAATCCTCAGTCCTCATTCTTCAATCCTCAATACGCAATCCTCAATCTTCAATCCTCAATCCTCAATCCTCAATTCTCAATTCTCTATGCTCAATCCTCAGACCTCAAACATCAATACTCAACCCTCAGTCCTCGTCCTCAATCCACAACCCTCAATCCTCAATCCTCAACCTTCAATCATCAGTATTCCATCTTCAATCCTCAATCCTCAATCCTCAATCCTCAATTCTCAATACTCAATGTTAAATCCTCAATAACCAATCCTCAATCTTCAATCCTCAATCCTCAATACTCAATCCTCAATCCTCAATCCTCAGTCCTCAAACCAGAATCCTGCATCCTCATTCCCGAAACCTCAATCTTCAGCCCTCAGTCCTCAACAATCAGTTGTCAATCCTCAATCCTCAATAGAATATCGTCAGTTCAGAGTTTTCCATACGCAATACTCAATCTGCAATCTTCATATCTCTATCCACAAACACCAATTCTCACCACTCAACCCTGAACACTCAGTCCCCAATCCTCAATCTTCAATCCTCAATCCTCAATCCTCAATCCTCAATCCTCAATCCTCAATCCTCAATCCTCAATCCTCATTCTTCAATCCTCAATACCCAATCCTCAATCTTCAATCCTCAATCCTCAATCCTCAATCGTCAATCCTCAATCCTCAGTCCTCAATACCCAATCCTCAATCTTCAATCCTCAATCCTCAATCCTCAATTCTCAATCCTCAATCCCCAGTCCTCAGTCCTCAAACCTCAATCCTCAAGCCTCAGCCCTTATCGTCAATCCTCAATCCTCAATCCTCAATCCTCAATCTTCAATCCTGAGTACACAATCTTCAATCCTCAGTCCTCAATTCTCAATCCTCAATACTCAATCCTCAATCGTCAATCCTCAACCCTCAATCCTCAAGCGTCAATACTCAATGCTCAATCCTCAACCCTCAGTCCTCGTCCTCAATCCGCAACCCTCAATCCTCAATCCACAATCTTCAATCATCAATATTCAATCCTCAGTCCTCAATCCTCAATCCTCAATCCTCAATCCTCAATGTTCAATCCGCAATACCCAATCCTCAATTCTCAATCCTCAATCCTCAGTCCTCAGTCCTCAAACCTCAATCCTCAAGCCTCAGCCCTTATCGTCAATCCTCAATCCTCAATCCTCAATCCTCAATCGTCAATCCTCAATCCCCAATCCTCAATCTTCAATCCTCAATCCTCAATCCTCAATCCTCAATCGTCAATCATCAATCCCCAATCCTCAATCTTCAATCCTCAATCCTCAATCCTCAATCCTCAATCCTCAATCTTCAATCCTCAATACTCAATCTTCAATCCTCAATCATCAATCCTAAATCCTCAATCCTCAATCCTCAATCCTCAACCTTCAATCCTCAATACTCAATCTTCAATCCTCAATCCTCAATCCTCAGTCCTCATTCTTCAATCCTCAATACCCAATCCTCAATCTTCAATCCTCAATCCTCAATTCTCAATCCTCAATCCTCAATCCTCAATCCTCAGTCCTCATTCTTCAATCCTCAATACCCAATCCTCAATCTTCAATCCTCAATCTTCAATCCTCAATCCTCAATCCTCAATCCTCAATCCTCAATCTTCAATCCTCAATACTCAATCCTCAATCCTCAATTCTCAATCTTCAATACTCAATCATCAATCCTCAATCCTCAATCCTCAGTCCTCATTCTTCAATCCTCAATACCCAATCCTCAATCTTCAATCCTCAATCCTCAATTCTCAATTCTCATTCCTCAATACTCAATCCTCAATCGTCAATCCTCAATCCCCAATCCTCAATCTTCAATCCTCAATCCTGAATCCTCAATCCTCAATCCTCAGTCATCAATTCTTAATAGTCAATCTTCAATCCTCAATCCTCAATCCTCAATACTCAAACCTCAATCCTCAACCCTCAATCCTCAATTCTCATTCTTCAATCCTCAATACTCAATCTTCAATCCTCAATCCTCAATCCTCAATCCTCAATCCTCATTCTTCAATCCTCAATACCCAATCCTCAATCTTCAATCCGCAATCCTCAATCCTCAATTCTCAATCCTCAATCCTCAATCCCCAGACCTCAAACATCAATACTCAACCCTCAGTCCTCGTCCTCAATCCGCAACCCTCAATCCTCAATCCACAATCTTCAATCATCAATATTCAATCTTCAGTCCTCAATCCTCAATCCTCAATCCTCAATCCTCAATGTTCAATCCGCAATACCCAATCCTCAATCTTCAATCCTCAATCCTCAATCCTCAATTCTCAATCCTCAGTCCTCAGTCCTCAAACCTCAATCCTCAAGCCTCAGCCCTTATTGTCAATCCTCAATCCTCAATCCTCAATCCTCAATCGTCAATCCTCTATCCCCAATCCTCAATCTTCAATCCTCAATCCTCAATCCTCAATCCGCAATCCTCAATCTGCAATTCTCAATACTCAATCTTCAATCCTCAATCATCAATCCTAAATCCTCAATCCTCAATCATCAATCCTCAATCTTCAATCCTCAATACACAATCTTCAATCCTCAATCCTCAATCCTCAGTCCTCATTCTTCAATCCTCAATACCCAATCCTCAATCTTCAATCCTCAATCCTCAATTCTCAATCCTCAATCCTCAATCCTCAATCCTCAGTCCTCATTCTTCAATCCTCAATACCCAATCCTCAATCATCAATCCTCAATCTTCAATCCTCAATCCTCAATCCTCAATCCTCAATCCTCAATCTTCAATCCTCAATACTCAATCCTCAATCCTCAATCATCAATCCTCAATACCCAATCCTCAATCTTCAATCCTCAATCCTCAATTCTCAATCCTCAATCCTCAATCCTCAATCCTCAATCCTCAATCCTCAATGTTCAATCCTCAATACCCAATCCTCAATCTTCAATCCTCAATCCTCAATTCTCAATCCTCAAACCTCAATCCTCAATCCTCAGTCCTCATTCTTCATTCCTCAATACCCAATCCTCAATCTTCAATCCTTAATCCTCAATCCTCAATTCTCAATCTTCAATACTCAATCATCAATCCTCAATCCACAATCCTCAGTCCTCAATCCTCAAACCTCAATCCTCAATCCTCAGCCCTCATCCTCAATCCTCAATCCTCAATCCTCAATCCTCAATCTTCAATCCTCAATCCCCAATCCTCAATCTTCAATCCTCAATCCTCAATCCTCAGTCCTCAATCCTCAACCTTCAATCCTCAATACTCAATTTTCAATCCTCAATCATCAATCCTAAATCCTCAATCCTCAATCCTCAATCCTCAACCTTCAATCCTCAATACTCAATCTTCAATCCTCAATCCTCAATCCTGAATCCTCAGTCCTCATTCCTCAATCCTCAATACCCAATCCTCAATCTTCAGTCCTCAATCCTCAATCCTCAATTCCCAATCTTCAACCTTCAATCCTCAGACCTCAAACATCAATACTCAACCCTCAGTCCTCGTCCTCAATCCACAACCCTCAATCCTCAATCCTCAACCTTCAATCATCAATATTCAATCTTCAATCCTCAATCCTCAATCCTCTTTCCTCAATCCCCAATCCTCAATGTTCAATGCTCAATACCCAATCCTCAATCTTCAATCCTCAATTCTCAATCCTCAATCCTCAATCCTCAATCCTCAATCCTCAATCCTCAATGTTCAATCCTCAATACCCAATCCTCAATCTTCAGTCCTCAATCCTCAATTCTCAATCCTCAATCCTCAATCCTCAATCCTCAGTCCTCATTCTTCAATCCCCAATACCCAATCCTCAATCTTCAATACTCAATCCTCAGTCGTCAATCCTCAATCCCCAATCCTCAATCTTCAATCCTCAATCCTCAATCCTCAATCCTCAATCCTCAATCCTCAATCCTCAACCTTCAATCCTCAATACTCAATCTTCAATCCTCAATCCTCAATCCTGAATCCTCAGTCCTCATTCCTCAATCCTCAATACCCAATCCTCAATCTTCAGTCCTCAATCCTCAATCCTCAATTCCCAATCTTCAACCTTCAATCCTCAGACCTCAAACATCAATACTCAACCCTCAGTCCTCGTCCTCAATCCACAACCCTCAATCCTCAATCCTCAACCTTCAATCATCAATATTCAATCTTCAATCCTCAATCCTCAATCCTCTTTCCTCAATCCCCAATCCTCAATGTTCAATGCTCAATACCCAATCCTCAATCTTCAATCCTCAATTCTCAATCCTCAATCCTCAATCCTCAATCCTCAATCCTCAATCCTCAATGTTCAATCCTCAATACCCAATCCTCAATCTTCAGTCCTCAATCCTCAATTCTCAATCCTCAATCCTCAATCCTCAATCCTCAGTCCTCATTCTTCAATCCCCAATACCCAATCCTCAATCTTCAATACTCAATCCGCAATCGTCAATCCTCAATCCCCAATCCTCAATCTTCAATCCTCAATCCTGAATCCTCAATCCTCGATCCTCAGTCTTCAATTCTTAATAGTCAATCTTCAATCCTCAATCCTCAATCCTCAATACTCAAACCTCAATCCTCAACCCTCAATCCTCAATTCTCATTCTTCAATCCTCAATACTCAATCTTCAATCCTCAATCCTCAATCCTCAATCCTCAATCCTCATTCTTCAATCCTCAATACCCAATCCTCAATCTTCAATCCTCAATCCTCAATCCTCAATTCTCAATCCTCAATCCTCAATCCCCAGACGTCAAACATCAATACTCAACCCTCAGTCCTCGTCCTCAATCCGCAACCCTCAATCCTCAATCCACAATCTTCAATCATCAATATTCAATCTTCAGTCCTCAATCCTGAATCCTCAATCCTCAATCCTCAATGTTCAATTTTCAATCCGCAATACCCAATCCTCAATCTTCAATCCTCAATCCTCTATCCTCAATCCTCAATCCTCAATCCTCAATCCTCAATCCTCAATCCTCAATCCTCAATCCTCAGTCCTCAAACCTCAATCCTGGATCCTCAATCCTGAATCCTCAATCTTCAGTCCTCAATACCCAATGTTCAGTCCTCAATCCTCAGTTCTCAATCCTCAATACTCAATCCTCAATCGTCAATCCTCAATCCCCAATCCTCAATCTTCAATCCTCAATCCTCAATCCTCAATCCTCAATCCTCAATCTTCAATCCTCAATACTCAATCTTCAATCCTCAATCCAAAATCCTCAATCCTCAATACCCAATCCTCAATCTTCAATCCTCAATCCTCAATCCTCAATTCTCAATCCTCAATCCTCAATCCTCAGACCTCAGACATCAATACTCAACCCTCAGTCCTCGTCGTCAATCCACAACCCTCAATGCTCAATCCTCAATCCTCAATCCTCAATCCTCAATCCTCAATCCTCAGTCCTCAAGCCACAATCCTGGATTCTCAATCATGAATCCTCAATCTTCAGATCTCAGTCCTCAACAATCAGTTGTCAATTCTCAATCCTCAATAGAATATCATCAATTCACAGTTTTCAATACTCAATACTCAATCTGCATTCTTCAAATCTCTATCCACAAACATCAATTCTCGTCACTCAACCCTCAACACTCAGTCCTCAATGTTCAATCCTCAATCCTCAATTCTCAATCCTCAATCATCAATCCTCAATCTTCAATAATCAATCCTCAATCCTCAATACTCAATCCTCAATTCTCAATCATCAATCCTCAACCTTCAATCCTCAATGCTCAATCTTTAATCCTCAATCCTCAATCCTCAATCTTCAATCCTCAATCCTCAATCCTCAATCCTCAATCCTCAATCCCCAGTCCTCAATCCTCAATCCTCAATCTTCAATCCTCAATTCTCAATCTTCAATCCTCAATCCTCAATCCTCAATCCTCAGTCCACGTTCTTCAATCCTCAATACCCAACCCTCAATCTTCAATCCTCAATCCTCAATCCTCAGACCTCAAACATCAATACTCAACCCACAGTCCTCGTCCTCAATCCACAACACTCAATCCTCAATCCTCAACCTTCAATCATCAGTATTCCATCTTCAATCCTCAATCCTCAATCCTCAATCCTCAATTCTCAATCCTCAATGTTAAATCCTCAATACCCAATCCTCAATCTTCAATCCTCAATCCTCAATCCTCAATTCTCAATCCTCAATCCTCAGTCCTCAGTCCTCAAACCTCAATCCTCAAGCCTCAGCCCTTATCGTCAATCCTCAATCCTCAATCCTCAATCCTCAATCTTCAATCCTGAATACACAATCTTCAATCCTCAGTCCTCAATTCTCAATCCTCAATACTCAATCCTCAATCGTCAATCCTCAACCCTCAATCCTCAAGCGTCAATACTCAATCCTCAATCCTCAACCCTCAGTCCTCGTCCTCAATCCGCAACCCTCAATCCTCAATCCACAATCTTCAATCATCAATATTCAATATTCAGTCCTCAATCCTCAATCCTCAATCCTCAATCCTCAATGTTCAATCCGCAATACCCAGTCCTCAATCTTCAATCCTCCATCCTCAATCGTCAATTCTCATTCCTCAATCCTCAGTCCTCAGTCCTCAAACCTCAATCCTCAAGCCTCAGCCCTTATCGTCAATCCTCAATCCTCAATCCTCAATCCTCAATCGTCAATCCTCAAACATCAATCCTCAATCTTCAATCCTCAATCCTCAATCCTCAATCCTCAATCTTCAATCCTCTTTCCTCAATCCTCAATCCTCAATGTTCAATCCTCAATACCCAATCCTCAATCTTCAATCCTCAATCCTCAATTCTCAATCCTCAATCCTCAATTCTCAATCCTCAATCCTCAATCCTCAATGTTCAATCCTCAATCCTCAGTCCTCATTCTTCAATCCTCAATACCCAATCCTCAATCTTCAATCCTCAATCTTCAATCCTCAATCCTCAATCCTCAATCCTCAATCCTCAATCTTCAATCCTCAATACTCAATCCTCAATCCTCAATTCTCAATCTTCAATACTCAATCATTAATCCTCAATCCACAATCCTCAGTCCTCAATCCTCAAACCTCAATCCTCAACCATCAGCCCTCATCCTCAATCCTAAATCCTCAATCCTCAATCCTCAATCTTCAATCCTGAATACACAATCTTCAATCCTCAATCCTCAATTCTCAATCCTCAATACTCTATCCTCAATCTTCAATCCTCAATCCGCATCCTTCAATCCTCAATACGCAATCCTCAATCTTCAATCCTCAATCCTCATTCCTCAATTCTCAATCCTCAATCCTCAGTCCTCAGTCCTTAAACCTCAATCCTCAAGCCTCAGCCCTCATCGTCAATCCTCAATCCTCAATCCTCAATCCTCAATCTTCAATCCTGAATACACAATCTTCAATCCTCAATCCTCAATTCTCAATTCTCATTCCTCAATACTCAATCCTCAATCGTCAATCCTCAATCCCCAATCCTCAATCTTCAATCCTCAATCCTCAATCCTCAATCCTCAATCCTCAATCTTCAATCCTCAACCCTCAATCCTCAATCCTCAATCCTCAATCCTCAGTCTTCAATCCTCAACCCTCAATCCTCAAGCGTGAATACTCAATCCTCAATCCTCAACCCTCAGTCCTCGTCCTCAATCCGCAACCCTCAATCCTCAATCTTCAATCCTCAATCCTCAATCCTCAATCCTCAGTCCTCATTCCTCATTCCTCAATACCCAATCCTCAATCTTCAATCCTCAATCCTCAATCCTCAATTCTCAATCTTCAATCTTCAATCCTCAGACCTCAAACATCAATACTCAACCCTCAGTCCTCGTCCTCAATCCACAACGCTCAATCCTCAATCCTCAACCTTCAATCATCAATATTCAATCCTCAATCCTCAATCCTCAATCCTCTTTCCTCAATCCTCAATCCTCAATGTTCAATCCTCAATACCCAATCCTCAATCTTCAATCCTCAATCCTCAATTCTCAATCCTCAATCCTCAATCCTCAATCCTCAATCCTCAATCCTCAATGTTCAATCCTCAATACCCAATCCTCAATCTTCAATCCTCAATCCTCAATTCTCAATCCTCAATCCTCAATCCTCAATCCTCAGTCCTCATTCTTCAATCCTCAATACCCAATCCTCAATCTTCAATCCTCAATCCTCAATCCTCAATTCTCACTCTTCAATACTCAATCATCAATCCTCAGTCCACAATCCTCAGTCCTCAATCCTCAAACCTCAATCCTCAACCCTCAGCCCTCATCCACAATCCTCAATCCTCAATCCTCAATCCTCAATCTTCAATCCTCAATAAGCAATCTTCAATCCTCAATCCTCAGTCCTCAAACCTCAATTCTGAATCCGCAATCCTAAATCCTCAATCTTCAGCCCTCAGTCCTCAACAATCAGTTGTCAATAATAAATCCTCAATAGAATATCCTCAACACACAGTTTTCAATACTCAATGCTCAATCTGCAATCTTCAAGCCACTATCCACAAACACCAATTCTCATCACTCAACCCTCAACACTCAGTCCTCAATGTTCAATCCTCAATCCTCAATCCTCAATCCTCATTCTTCAATCCTCAATAGCCAATCCTCTATCTTCAATCCTCAATCCTCAATCCTCAATCTTCAATCCTCAATCCTCAATACTCAATCCTCAATCATCAATCCTCAATCCTCAATCCTCAATCATCAATCCGCAATCTTCAATACTCAATCCTCAATCCTCAATCCTCAATCCTCAATCCTCAATCATCAATCCTCAATCTTCAATCCTCAATACTCAATCTTTAATCCTCAATCCTCAATCCTCAATCTTCAATCCTGAATCCTCAATCCTCAATCCTCAATCCTCAATTCTCAATCCTCTATCCTCAATCCTCAGACCTCAAACATCAATACTCAACCCTCAGTCCTCGTCCTCAATCCACAACCCTCAATCCTCAATCCTCAACCTTCTATCATCAGTATTCCATCTTCAATCCTCAATCCTCAATCCTCAATCCTCAATTCTCAATCCTCAATGTTAAATCGTCCATAACCAATCCTCAATCTTCAATCCTCAATCCTCAATTCTCAATCCTCAATCCTCAATCCTCAATCCTCAGTCCTCAAACCAGAATCCTGCATCCTCAATCCTGAAACCTCAATCTTCAGCCCTCAGTCCTCAATCAGTTGTCAATCCTCAATCCTCAATAGAATATCGTCAGTTCAGAGTTTTCCATACGCAATACTCAATCTGCAGTCTTCATATCTCTATCCACAAACACCAATTCTCACCACTCAACCCTGAACACTCAGTCCCCAATCCTCAATCTTCAATCCTCAATCCTCAATCCTCAATCCTCAATCCTCAATCCTCAATCCTCAATACTCAATCCTCATTCTTCAATCCTCAATACCCAATCCTCAATCTTCAATCCTCAATCCTCAGTCCTCAATCCTCAATCCTCAATCCTCAATCCTCAATCTTCAATCCTCAATACTCAATCTTCAATCCTCAATCATCAATCCTAAATCCTCAATCCTCAATCCTCAATCCTCAACCTTCAATCCTCAATACTCAATCTTCAATCCTCAATCCTCAATCCTCAATCCTCAGTCCTCATTCCTCAATCCTCAATACCCAATCCTCAATCTTCAATCCTCAATCCTCAATCCTCAATTCTCAATCTTCAATCTTCAATCCTCAGACCTCAAACATCAATACTCAACCCTCAGTCCTCGTCCTCAATCCACAACCCTCAATCCTCAATCCTCAACCTTCAATCATCAATATTCAATCTTCAATCCTCAATCCTCAATCCTCAATGTTCAATCCTCAATACCCAATACTCAATCTTCAATCCTCAATCCTCAATTCTCAATCCTCAATCCTCAATCCTCAATCCTCAATCCTCAATCCTCAATGTTCAATCCTCAATACCCAATCCTCAATCTTCAATCCTCAATCCTCAATTCTCAATCCTCAATCCTCAATCCTCAATCCTCAGTCCTCATTCTTCAATCCTCAATACCCAATCCTCAATCTTCAATCCTCAATCCTCAATCCTCAATTCTCAATCTTCAATACTCAATCATTAATCCTCAATCCACAATCCTCAGTCCTCAATCCTCAAACCTCAATCCTCAACCCTCAGCCCTCATCCTCAAACCTAAATCCTCAATCCTCAATCCTTAATCTTCAATCCTGAATACACAATCTTCAATCCTCAATCCTCAATTCTCAATCCTCAATACTCAATCCTCAATCTTCAATCCTCAATCCTCATTCTTCAATCCTCAATACCCAATCCTCAATCTTCAATCCTCAATCCTCAATCCTCAATTCTCAATCCTCAATCCTCAGTCCTCAGTCCTTAAACCTCAATCCTCAAGCCTCAGCCCTCATCGTCAATCCTCAATCCTCAATCCTCAATCCTCAATCTTCAATCCTGAATACACAATCTTCAATCCTCAATCCTCAATTCTCAATTCTCATTCCTCAATACTCAATCCTCAATCGTCAATCCTCAATCCCCAATCCTCAATCTTCAATCCTCAATCCTCAATCCTCAATCCTCAATCCTCAATCTTCAATCCTCAACCCTCAATCCTCAATCCTCAATCATCAATCCTCAGTCTTCAATCCTCAACCCTCAATCCTCAAGCGTGAATACTCAATCCTCAATCCTCAACCCTCAGTCCTCGTCCTCAATCCGCAACCCTCAATCCTCAATCTTCAATCCTCAATCCTCAATCCTCAATCCTCAGTCCTCATTCCTCAATCCTCAATACCCAATCCTCAATCTTCAATCCTCAATCCTCAATCCTCAATTCTCAATCTTCAATCTTCAATCCTCAGACCTCAAACATCAATACTCAACCCTCAGTCCTCGTCCTCAATCCACAACGCTCAATCCTCAATCCTCAACCTTCAATCATCAATATTCAATCCTCAATCCTCAATCCTCAATCCTCTTTCCTCAATCCTCAATCCTCAATGTTCAATCCTCAATACCCAATCCTCAATCTTCAATCCTCAATCCTCAATTCTCAATCCTCAATCCTCAATCCTCAATCCTCAATCCTCAATCCTCAATGTTCAATCCTCAATACCCAATCCTCAATCTTCAATCCTCAATCCTCAATTCGCAATCCTCAATCCTCAATCCTCAATCCTCAGTCCTCATTCTTCAATCCTCAATACCCAATCCTCAATTTTCAATCCTCAATCCTCAATCCTCAATTCTCAATCTTCAATACTCAATCATCAATCCTCAGTCCACAATCCTCAGTCCTCAATCCTCAAACCTCAATCCTCAACCCTCAGCCCTCATCCACAATCCTCAATCCTCAATCCTCAATCCTCAATCTTCAATCCTCAATAATCAATCTTCAATCCTCAATCCTCAGTCCTCTAACCTCAATTCTGAATCCGCAATCCTAAATCCTCAATCTTCAGCCCTCAGTCCTCAACAATCAGTTGTCAATAATCAATCCTCAATAGAATATCCTCAACACACAGTTTTCAATACTCAATGCTCAATCTGCAATCTTCAAGCCACTATCCACAAACACCAATTCTCATCACTCAACCCTCAACACTCAGTCCTCAATGTTCAATCCTCAATCCTCAATCCTCAATCCTCATTCTTCAATCCTCAATAGCCAATCCTCTATCTTCAATCCTCAATCCTCAATCCTCAATCTTCAATCCTCAATCCTCAATACTCAATCCTCAATCATCAATCCTCAATCCTCAATCCTCAATCATCAATCCGCAATCTTCAATACTCAATCCTCAATCCTCAATCCTCAATCCTCAATCCTCAATCATCAATCCTCAATCTTCAATCCTCAATACTCAATCTTTAATCCTCAATCCTCAATCCTCAATCTTCAATCCTGAATCCTCAATCCTCAATCCTCAATCCTCAATTCTCAATCCTCTATCCTCAATCCTCAGACCTCAAACATCAATACTCAACCCTCAGTCCTCGTCCTCAATCCACAACCCTCAATCCTCAATCCTCAACCTTCTATCATCAGTATTCCATCTTCAATCCTCAATCCTCAATCCTCAATCCTCAATTCTCAATCCTCAATGTTAAATCGTCCATAACCAATCCTCAATCTTCAATCCTCAATCCTCAATTCTCAATCCTCAATCCTCAATCCTCAATCCTCAGTCCTCAAACCAGAATCCTGCATCCTCACTCCTGAAACCTCAATCTTCAGCCCTCAGTCCTCAACAATCAGTTGTCAATCCTCAATCCTCAATAGAATATCGTCAGTTCAGAGCTTTCCATACGCAATACTCAATCTGCAATCTTCATATCTCTATCCACAAACACCAATTCTCACCACTCTACCCTGAACACTCAGTCCCCAATCCTCAATCTTCAATCCTCAATCCTCAATCCTCAATCCTCAATCCTCAATCCTCAATCTTCAATCCTCAATCCTCATTCTTCAATCCTCAATACCCAATCCTCAATCTTCAATCCTCAATCCTCAATCCTCAATCCTCAATCCTCAATCCTCAGTCCTCAATCCGCAATCCTCAATCTTCAATCCTTAATACTCAATCATCAGCCCCCAATCCTCACTCCTCAGTCCTCAATCCTCAATCCTCAATCCTCAATCCTCAATCCTCAATCTTCAATCCTCAATACTCAATCTTCAATCCTCAATCATCAATCCTAAATCCTCAATCCTCAATCCTCAATCCTCAATCTTCAATCCTCAATACTCAATCTTCAATCCTCAATCCTCAATCCTCAATCCTCAGTCCTCATTCTTCAATCCTCAATACGCAATCCTCAATCTTCAATCCTCAATCCTCAATCCTCAATTCTCAATCCTCTATGCTCAATCCTCAGACCTCAAACATCAATACTCAACCCTCAGTCCTCGTCCTCAATCCACAACCCTCAATCCTCAATCCTCAACCTTCAATCATCAGTATTCCATCTTCAATCCTCAATCCTCAATCCTCAATCCTCAATCCTCAATACTCAATGTTAAATCCTCAATAACCAATCCTCAATCTTCAATCCTCAATCCTCAATACTCAATCCTCAATCCTCAATCCTCAGTCCTCAAACCAGAATCCTGCATCCTCAATCCCGAAACCTCAATCTTCAGCCCTCAGTCCTCAACAATCAGTTGTCAATCCTCAATCCTCAATAGAATATCGTCAGTTCAGAGTTTTCCATACGCAATACTCAATCTGCAATCTTCATATCTCTATCCACAAACACCAATTCTCACCACTCAACCCTGAACACTCAGTCCCCAATCCTCAATCTTCAATCCTCAATCCTCAATCCTCAATCCTCAATCCTCAATCCTCAATCCTCAATCCTCAATCCTCATTCTTCAATCCTCAATACCCAATCCTCAATCTTCAATCCTCAATCCTCAATCCTCAATCGTCAATCCTCAATCCTCAGTCCTCAATCCTCAATCCTCAATCTTCAATCCTTAATACTCAATCATCAACCCCCAATCCTCAATCCTCAGTCCTCAATCCTCAAACCTCAATCCTTAACCCTCAGCCCTCATCCTCAATCCTCAATCCTCAATCCTCAATCCTCAATCTTCAATCCTGAATACACAATCTTCAATCCTCAATCCTCAATTCTCAATCCTCAATACTCAATCCTCAATCTTCAATCCTCAGTCCTCATTCTTCAATCCTCAATACCCAATCCTCAATCTTCAATCCTCAATCCTCAATCCTCAATTCTCAATCCTCAATCCTCAGTCCTCAGTCCTTAAACCTCAATCCTCAAGCCTCAGCCCTCATCGTCAATCCTCAATCCTCAATCCTCAATCCTCAATCTTCAATCCTGAATACACAATCTTCAATCCTCAATCCTCAATTCTCAATTCTCAATCCTCAATACTCGATCCTCAATCGTCAATCCTCAATCCCCAATCCTCAATCTTCAATCCTCAATCCTGAATCCTCAATCCTCAATCCTCAGTCTTCAATCCTTAATAGTCAATCTTCAATCTTCAATCCTCAATCCTCAATCCTCAATTCTCAATCCTCAATCCTCAATCCCCAGACCTCAAACATCAATACTCAACCCTCAGTCCTCGTCCTCAATCCGCAACCCTCAATCCTCAATCCACAATCTTCAATCATCAATATTCAATCTTCAGTCCTCAGTCCTGAATCCTCAATCCTCAATCCTCAATGTTCAATCCGCAATACCCAATCCTCAATCTTCAATCCTCAATCCTCAATCCTCAATTCTCAATCCTCAATCCCCAGTCCTCAGTCCTCAAACCTCAATCCTCAAGCCTCAGCCCTTATCGTCAGTCCTCAATCCTCAATCCTCAATCCTCAATCTTCAATCCTGAGTACACAATCTTCAATCCTCAGTCCTCAATTCTCAATCCTCAATACTCAATCCTCAATCGTCAATCCTCAACCCTCAATCCTCAAGCGTCAATACTCAATGCTCAATCCTCAACCCTCAGTCCTCGTCCTCAATCCGCAACCCTCAATCCTCAATCCACAATCTTCAATCATCAATATTCAATCCTCAGTCCTCAATCCTCAATCCTCAATCCTCAATCCTCAATCCTCAATCGTCAATCCTCAATCCCCAATCCTCAATCTTCAATCCTCAATCCTCAATCCTCAATCCTCAATCCTCAATCTTCAATCCTCAATACTCAATCTTCAATCCTCAATCA
This sequence comes from Calliopsis andreniformis, assembly GCF_051401765.1. NCBI lineage: Eukaryota > Metazoa > Arthropoda > Insecta > Hymenoptera > Andrenidae > Calliopsis > Calliopsis andreniformis. Next base: position 4,962,204 of record NW_027480451.1, on the reverse strand, counting down.
TCAATCCTAAATCCTCAATCCTCAATCCTCAATCCTCAACCTTCAATCCTCAATACTCAATCTTCAATCCTCAATCCTCAATCCTCAGTCCTCATTCTTCAATCCTCAATACCCAATCCTCAATCTTCAATCCTCAATCCTCAATTCTCAATCCTCAATCCTCAATCCTCAATCCTCAGTCCTCATTCTTCAATCCTCAATACCCAATCCTCAATCTTCAATCCTCAATCTTCAATCCTCAATCCTCAATCCTCAATCCTCAATCCTCAATCTTCAATCCTCAATACTCAATCCTCAATCCTCAATTCTCAATCTTCAATACTCAATCATCAATCCTCAATCCACAATCCTCAGTCCTCAATCCTCAAACCTCAATCCTCAACCCTCAGCCCTCATCCTCAATCCTCAATCCTCAATCCTCAATCCTCAATCTTCAATCCTGAATACACAATCTTCAATCCTCAATCCTCAATTCTCAATCCTCAATACTCAATCCTCAATCTTCAATCCTCAATCCTCATTCTTCAATCCTCAATACGCAATCCTCAATCTTCAATCCTCAATCCTCAATCCTCAATTCTCAATCCTCAATCCTCAGTCCTCAGTCCTTAAACCTCAATCCTCAAGCCTCAGCCCTCATCGTCAATCCTCAATCCTCAATCCTCAATCCTCAATCTTCAATCCTGAATACACAATCTTCAATCCTCAATCCTCAATTCTCAATTCTCATTCCTCAATACTCAATCCGCAATCGTCAATCCTCAATCCTCAATGTTCAATCCTCAATACCCAATCCTCAATCTTCAATCCTCAATCCTCAATTCTCAATCCTCAATCCTCAATTCTCAATCCTCAATCCTCAATCCTCAATGTTCAATCCTCAATCCTCAGTCCTCATTCTTCAATCCTCAATACCCAATCCTCAATCTTCAATCCTCAATCTTCAATCCTCAATCCTCAATCCTCAATCCTCAATCCTCAATCTTCAATCCTCAATACTCAATCCTCAATCCTCAATTCTCAATCTTCAATACTCAATCATTAATCCTCAATCCACAATCCTCAGTCCTCAATCCACAAACCTCAATCCTCAACCATCAGCCCTCATCCTCAATCCTAAATCCTCAATCCTCAATCCTCAATCTTCAATCCTGAATACACAATCTTCAATCCTCAATCCTCAATTCTCAATCCTCAATACTCTATCCTCAATCTTCAATCCTCAATCCGCATCCTTCAATCCTCAATACGCAATCCTCAATCTTCAATCCTCAATCCTCATTCCTCAATTCTCAATCCTCAATCCTCAGTCCTCAGTCCTTAAACCTCAATCCTCAAGCCTCAGCCCTCATCGTCAATCCTCAATCCTCAATCCTCAATCCTCAATCTTCAATCCTGAATACACAATCTTCAATCCTCAATCCTCAATTCTCAATTCTCATTCCTCAATACTCAATCCTCAATCGTCAATCCTCAATCCCCAATCCTCAATCTTCAATCCTCAATCCTCAATCCTCAATCCTCAATCCTCAATCTTCAATCCTCAACCCTCAATCCTCAATCCTCAATCCTCAATCCTCAATCTTCAATCCTCAACCCTCAATCCTCAAGCGTCAATACTCAATCCTCAATCCTCAACCCTCAGTCCTCGTCCTCAATCCGCAACCCTCAATCCTCAATCTTCAATCCTCAATCCTCAATCCTCAATCCTCAGTCCTCATTCCTCAATCCTCAATACCCAATCCTCAATCTTCAATCCTCAATCCTCAATCCTCAATTCTCAATCTTCAATCTTCAATCCTCAGACCTCAAACATCAATACTCAACCCTCAGTCCTCGTCCTCAATCCACAACGCTCAATCCTCAATCCTCAACCTTCAATCATCAATATTCAATCCTCAATCCTCAATCCTCAATCCTCTTTCCTCAATCCTCAATCCTCAATGTTCAATCCTCAATACCCAATCCTCAATCTTCAATCCTCAATCCTCAATTCTCAATCCTCAATCCTCAATCCTCAATCCTCAATCCTCAATCCTCAATGTTCAATCCTCAATACCCAATCCTCAATCTTCAATCCTCAATCCTCAATTCTCAATCCTCAATCCTCAATCCTCAATCCTCAGTCCTCATTCTTCAATCCTCAATACCCAATCCTCAATCTTCAATCCTCAATCCTCAATCCTCAATTCTCAATCTTCAATACTCAATCATCAATCCTCAGTCCACAATCCTCAGTCCTCAATCCTCAAACCTCAATCCTCAACCCTCAGCCCTCATCCACAATCCTCAATCCTCAATCCTCAAACCTCAATCCTCAATCCTCAAGTCCTCAAACCTCAATTCTGAATCCGCAATCCTAAATCCTCAATCTTCAGCCCTCAGTCCTCAACAATCAGTTGTCAATCCTCAATCCTCAATAGAATATCCTCAACACACAGTTTTCAATACTCAATGCTCAATCTGCAATCTTCAAGCCACTATCCACAAACACCAATTCTCATCACTCAACCCTCAACACTCAGTCCTCAATGTTCAATCCTCAATCCTCAATCCTCAATCCTCATTCTTCAATCCTCAATAGCCAATCCTCTATCTTCAATCCTCAATCCTCAATCCTCAATCTTCAATCCTCAATCCTCAATACTCAATCCTCAATCATCAATCCTCAATCCTCAATCCTCAATCATCAATCCGCAATCTTCAATACTCAATCCTCAATCCTCAATCCTCAATCCTCAATCCTCAATCCTCAATCATCAATCCTCAATCTTCAATCCTCAATACTCAATCTTTAATCCTCAATCCTCAATCCTCAATCTTCAATCCTGAATCCTCAATCCTCAATCCTCAATCCTCAATCCTCAATCCTCAGTCCTCATTCTTCAATCCTCAATACCCAATCCTCAATCTTCAATCCTCAATCTTCAATCCTCAATCCTGAATCCTCAATCCTCGATCCTCAGTCTTCAATTCTTAATAGTCAATCTTCAATCCTCAATCCTCAATCCTCAATACTCAAACCTCAATCCTCAACCCTCAATCCTCAATTCTCATTCTTCAATCCTCAATACTCAATCTTCAATCCTCAATCCTCAATCCTCAATCCTCAATCCTCATTCTTCAATCCTCAATACCCAATCCTCAATCTTCAATCCTCAATCCTCAATCCTCAATTCTCAATCCTCAATCCTCAGTCCTCAGTCCTCAAACCTCAATCCTCAAGCCTCAGCCCTTATCGTCAATCCTCAATCCTCAATCCTCAATCCTCAATCGTCAATCCTCAATCCCCAATCCCCAATCCTCAATCTTCAATCCTCAATCCTCAATCCTCAATCCTCAATCCTCAATCCTCAATGTTCAATCCGCAATACCCAATCCTCAATCTTCAATCCTCAATCCTCAATCCTCAATTCTCAATCCTCAATCCTCAGTCCTCAGTCCTCAAACCTCAATCCTCAAGCCTCAGCCCTTATCGTCAATCCTCAATCCTCAATCCTCAATCCTCAATCGTCAATCCTCAATCCCCAATCCCCAATCCTCAATCTTCAATCCTCAATCCTCAATCCTCAATCCTCAACCTTCAATCCTCAATACTCAATCTTCAATCCTCAATCCTCAATCCTCAGTCCTCATTCTTCAATCCTCAATACCCAATCCTCAATCTTCAATCCTCAATCCTCAATTCTCAATTCTCATTCCTCAATACTCAATCCTCAATCGTCAATCCTCAATCCCCAATCCTCAATCTTCAATCCTCAATCCTGAATCCTCAATCCTCAATCCTCAGTCTTCAATTCTTAATAGTCAATCTTCAATCCTCAATCCTCAATCCTCAATACTCGAACCTCAATCCTCAACCCTCAATCCTCAATTCTCATTCTTCAATCCTCAATACTCAATCTTCAATCCTCAATCCTCAATCCTCAATCCTCAATCCTCATTCTTCAATCCTCAATACCCAATCCTCAATCTTCAATCCTCAATAATCAATCTTCAATCCTCAATCCTCAGTCCTCAAACCTCAATTCTGAATCCGCAATCCTAAATCCTCAATCTTCAGCCCTCAGTCCTCAACAATCAGTTGTCAATAATCAATCCTCAATAGAATATCCTCAACACACAGTTTTCAATACTCAATGCTCAATCTGCAATCTTCAAGCCACTATCCACAAACACCAATTCTCATCACTCAACCCTCAACACTCAGTCCTCAATGTTCAATCCTCAATCCTCAATCCTCAATCCTCATTCTTCAATCCTCAATAGCCAATCCTCTATCTTCAATCCTCAATCCTCAATCCTCAATCTTCAATCCTCAATCCTCAATACTCAATCCTCAATCATCAATCCTCAATCCTCAATCCTCAATCATCAATCCGCAATCTTCAATACTCAATCCTCAATCCTCAATCCTCAATCCTCAATCCTCAATAATCAATCCTCAATCTTCAATCCTCAATACTCAATCTTTAATCCTCAATCCTCAATCCTCAATCTTCAATCCTGAATCCTCAATCCTCAATCCTCAATCCTCAATTCTCAATCCTCTATCCTCAATCCTCAGACCTCAAACATCAATACTCAACCCTCAGTCCTCGTCCTCAATCCACCACCCTCAATCCTCAATCCTCAACCTTCTATCATCAGTATTCCATCTTCAATCCTCAATCCTCAATCCTCAATCCTCAATTCTCAATCCTCAATGTTAAATCGTCCATAACCAATCCTCAATCTTCAATCCTCAATCCTCAATTCTCAATCCTCAATCCTCAATCCTCAATCCTCAGTCCTCAAACCAGAATCCTGCATCCTCACTCCTGAAACCTCAATCTTCAGCCCTCAGTCCTCAACAATCAGTTGTCAATCCTCAATCCTCAATAGAATATCGTCAGTTCAGAGTTTTCCATACGCAATACTCAATCTGCAATCTTCATATCTCTATCCACAAACACCAATTCTCACCACTCTACCCTGAACACTCAGTCCCCAATCCTCAATCTTCAATCCTCAATCCTCAATCCTCAATCCTCAATCCTCAATCCTCAATCTTCAATCCTCAATCCTCATTCTTCAATCCTCAATACCCAATCCTCAATCTTCAATCCTCAATCCTCAATCCTCAATCCTCAATCCTCAATCCTCAGTCCTCAATCCTCAATCCTCAATCTTCAATCCTTAATACTCAATCATCAGCCCCCAATCCTCACTCCTCAGTCCTCAATCCTCAAACCTCAATCCTCAACCCTCAGCCCTCATCCTCAATCCTCAATCCTCAATCCTCAATCCTCAATCTCCAATCCTGAATACACAATCTTCAATCCTCAATCCTCAATTCTCAATCCTCCATCACCAATCCTCAATCCTCATTCTTCAATCCTTAATACCCAGTCCTCAATCTTCAATCCTCAATCCTCCATTCTCAATCCTCAATCCTCAATCCTCAGACATCAGACATCAATACACAACCCTCAGTCCTCGTCCTCAATCCACAGCCCTCAATCCTCAACCCTCAATCTTCAATCATCAATATTCAGTCTTCCGCCCTCAATCCTCAATCCTCAATCCTCAATCCTCAACCCTCAATGTTCAATCCGCAATACCCAATCCTCAATCTTCAATCCTCAATCCTCAATCCTCAATCCTCAAGCCTCAATCCTCAATCCCCAATCCTCAATCCTCAATCCTCAGTCCTCAAACCTCAATCCTGGATCCTCAATCCTGAATCCTCAATCTTCAGTCCTCAATACCCAATGTTCAGTACTCAATCCTCAATTCTCAATGCTCAGTACTCAATCCTCAATCGTCAATCCTCAATCCCCAATCCTCAATCTTCAATCCTCAATCCTCAATCCTCAATCCTCAATCCTCAATCGTCAATCCTCAATACTCAATCTTCAATCCTCAATCCAAAATCCTCAATCTTCAATCCTCAATACTCAATCTTCAATCCTCAATCCTCAATTCTGAATCCCGAATCCTCAATATTCAACACACAACACTCAACCACCAATCCTCAATACACAAGAATCAATCCTCAATTCTCAATACTCAATAGAATATCCTGAACTCTCATGGTTCAATACTAAAACCGCAATATTCAATAATCATATCTCAATCCTCAAACATCAATCCTATACACTCAATCCTCAACACTCAGTTCTCTCTCTTCAAGCCTCCATCCTCAACCCTCAATCCTCAAGCGTCAATCCTCAATCCTCAATCCTCAACCCTCAATCCTCAGTCCTCAAACCTCAATACCGAATCCTCAATCCTGAATCCTCAACCTTCAGCCCTCAGTCCTCAACAATCAATAGTCAATCCTCAATCCTCAGCAGAATATCCTCAATTCACAGCTTTCAATACTCAATCCCCATTCTTCAATCTTCAATTCTCAATCCACAAACGTCAATTCCCATCTCTCAACCCTCAACACTAAGTCCTCAATCTTCAATCCTCATTCCTCAATCCTCAATCTTCAGCCCTCAATACTCAATGTTCAATCCTCAATCCTCAATTCTCAATCCTCAATACTCAATCCTCAATCGTCAATCCTCAATCCCCAATCCTCAATCTTCAATCCTCAATCCTCAATCCTCAATCCTCAATCCTCAATCTTCAATCCTCAATACTCAATCTTCAATCCTCAATCATCAATCCTAAATCCTCAATCCTCAATCCTCAATCCTCAATCTTCAATCCTCAATACTCAATCTTCAATCCTCAATCCTCAATCCTCAATCCTCAGTCCTCATTCTTCAATCCTCAATACGCAATCCTCAATCTTCAATCCTCAATCCTCAATCCTCAATTCTCAATTCTCTATGCTCAATCCTCAGACCTCAAACATCAATACTCAACCCTCAGTCCTCGTCCTCAATCCACAACCCTCAATCCTCAATCCTCAACCTTCAATCATCAGTATTCCATCTTCAATCCTCAATCCTCAATCCTCAATCCTCAATTCTCAATACTCAATGTTAAATCCTCAATAACCAATCCTCAATCTTCAATCCTCAATCCTCAATACTCAATCCTCAATCCTCAATCCTCAGTCCTCAAACCAGAATCCTGCATCCTCATTCCCGAAACCTCAATCTTCAGCCCTCAGTCCTCAACAATCAGTTGTCAATCCTCAATCCTCAATAGAATATCGTCAGTTCAGAGTTTTCCATACGCAATACTCAATCTGCAATCTTCATATCTCTATCCACAAACACCAATTCTCACCACTCAACCCTGAACACTCAGTCCCCAATCCTCAATCTTCAATCCTCAATCCTCAATCCTCAATCCTCAATCCTCAATCCTCAATCCTCAATCCTCAATCCTCATTCTTCAATCCTCAATACCCAATCCTCAATCTTCAATCCTCAATCCTCAATCCTCAATCGTCAATCCTCAATCCTCAGTCCTCAATACCCAATCCTCAATCTTCAATCCTCAATCCTCAATCCTCAATTCTCAATCCTCAATCCCCAGTCCTCAGTCCTCAAACCTCAATCCTCAAGCCTCAGCCCTTATCGTCAATCCTCAATCCTCAATCCTCAATCCTCAATCTTCAATCCTGAGTACACAATCTTCAATCCTCAGTCCTCAATTCTCAATCCTCAATACTCAATCCTCAATCGTCAATCCTCAACCCTCAATCCTCAAGCGTCAATACTCAATGCTCAATCCTCAACCCTCAGTCCTCGTCCTCAATCCGCAACCCTCAATCCTCAATCCACAATCTTCAATCATCAATATTCAATCCTCAGTCCTCAATCCTCAATCCTCAATCCTCAATCCTCAATGTTCAATCCGCAATACCCAATCCTCAATTCTCAATCCTCAATCCTCAGTCCTCAGTCCTCAAACCTCAATCCTCAAGCCTCAGCCCTTATCGTCAATCCTCAATCCTCAATCCTCAATCCTCAATCGTCAATCCTCAATCCCCAATCCTCAATCTTCAATCCTCAATCCTCAATCCTCAATCCTCAATCGTCAATCATCAATCCCCAATCCTCAATCTTCAATCCTCAATCCTCAATCCTCAATCCTCAATCCTCAATCTTCAATCCTCAATACTCAATCTTCAATCCTCAATCATCAATCCTAAATCCTCAATCCTCAATCCTCAATCCTCAACCTTCAATCCTCAATACTCAATCTTCAATCCTCAATCCTCAATCCTCAGTCCTCATTCTTCAATCCTCAATACCCAATCCTCAATCTTCAATCCTCAATCCTCAATTCTCAATCCTCAATCCTCAATCCTCAATCCTCAGTCCTCATTCTTCAATCCTCAATACCCAATCCTCAATCTTCAATCCTCAATCTTCAATCCTCAATCCTCAATCCTCAATCCTCAATCCTCAATCTTCAATCCTCAATACTCAATCCTCAATCCTCAATTCTCAATCTTCAATACTCAATCATCAATCCTCAATCCTCAATCCTCAGTCCTCATTCTTCAATCCTCAATACCCAATCCTCAATCTTCAATCCTCAATCCTCAATTCTCAATTCTCATTCCTCAATACTCAATCCTCAATCGTCAATCCTCAATCCCCAATCCTCAATCTTCAATCCTCAATCCTGAATCCTCAATCCTCAATCCTCAGTCATCAATTCTTAATAGTCAATCTTCAATCCTCAATCCTCAATCCTCAATACTCAAACCTCAATCCTCAACCCTCAATCCTCAATTCTCATTCTTCAATCCTCAATACTCAATCTTCAATCCTCAATCCTCAATCCTCAATCCTCAATCCTCATTCTTCAATCCTCAATACCCAATCCTCAATCTTCAATCCGCAATCCTCAATCCTCAATTCTCAATCCTCAATCCTCAATCCCCAGACCTCAAACATCAATACTCAACCCTCAGTCCTCGTCCTCAATCCGCAACCCTCAATCCTCAATCCACAATCTTCAATCATCAATATTCAATCTTCAGTCCTCAATCCTCAATCCTCAATCCTCAATCCTCAATGTTCAATCCGCAATACCCAATCCTCAATCTTCAATCCTCAATCCTCAATCCTCAATTCTCAATCCTCAGTCCTCAGTCCTCAAACCTCAATCCTCAAGCCTCAGCCCTTATTGTCAATCCTCAATCCTCAATCCTCAATCCTCAATCGTCAATCCTCTATCCCCAATCCTCAATCTTCAATCCTCAATCCTCAATCCTCAATCCGCAATCCTCAATCTGCAATTCTCAATACTCAATCTTCAATCCTCAATCATCAATCCTAAATCCTCAATCCTCAATCATCAATCCTCAATCTTCAATCCTCAATACACAATCTTCAATCCTCAATCCTCAATCCTCAGTCCTCATTCTTCAATCCTCAATACCCAATCCTCAATCTTCAATCCTCAATCCTCAATTCTCAATCCTCAATCCTCAATCCTCAATCCTCAGTCCTCATTCTTCAATCCTCAATACCCAATCCTCAATCATCAATCCTCAATCTTCAATCCTCAATCCTCAATCCTCAATCCTCAATCCTCAATCTTCAATCCTCAATACTCAATCCTCAATCCTCAATCATCAATCCTCAATACCCAATCCTCAATCTTCAATCCTCAATCCTCAATTCTCAATCCTCAATCCTCAATCCTCAATCCTCAATCCTCAATCCTCAATGTTCAATCCTCAATACCCAATCCTCAATCTTCAATCCTCAATCCTCAATTCTCAATCCTCAAACCTCAATCCTCAATCCTCAGTCCTCATTCTTCATTCCTCAATACCCAATCCTCAATCTTCAATCCTTAATCCTCAATCCTCAATTCTCAATCTTCAATACTCAATCATCAATCCTCAATCCACAATCCTCAGTCCTCAATCCTCAAACCTCAATCCTCAATCCTCAGCCCTCATCCTCAATCCTCAATCCTCAATCCTCAATCCTCAATCTTCAATCCTCAATCCCCAATCCTCAATCTTCAATCCTCAATCCTCAATCCTCAGTCCTCAATCCTCAACCTTCAATCCTCAATACTCAATTTTCAATCCTCAATCATCAATCCTAAATCCTCAATCCTCAATCCTCAATCCTCAACCTTCAATCCTCAATACTCAATCTTCAATCCTCAATCCTCAATCCTGAATCCTCAGTCCTCATTCCTCAATCCTCAATACCCAATCCTCAATCTTCAGTCCTCAATCCTCAATCCTCAATTCCCAATCTTCAACCTTCAATCCTCAGACCTCAAACATCAATACTCAACCCTCAGTCCTCGTCCTCAATCCACAACCCTCAATCCTCAATCCTCAACCTTCAATCATCAATATTCAATCTTCAATCCTCAATCCTCAATCCTCTTTCCTCAATCCCCAATCCTCAATGTTCAATGCTCAATACCCAATCCTCAATCTTCAATCCTCAATTCTCAATCCTCAATCCTCAATCCTCAATCCTCAATCCTCAATCCTCAATGTTCAATCCTCAATACCCAATCCTCAATCTTCAGTCCTCAATCCTCAATTCTCAATCCTCAATCCTCAATCCTCAATCCTCAGTCCTCATTCTTCAATCCCCAATACCCAATCCTCAATCTTCAATACTCAATCCTCAGTCGTCAATCCTCAATCCCCAATCCTCAATCTTCAATCCTCAATCCTCAATCCTCAATCCTCAATCCTCAATCCTCAATCTTCAATCCTCAATACTCAATCTTCAATCCTCAATCCAAAATCCTCAATCCTCAATACCCAATCCTCAATCTTCAATCCTCAATCTTCAATCCTCAATTCTCAATCCTCAATCCTCAATCCTCAGACCACAGACATCAATACTCAACCCTCAGTCCTCGTCGTCAATCCACAACCCTCAATGCTCAATCCTCAATCCTCAATCCTCAATCCTCAATCCTCAATCCTCAGTCCTCAAACCACACTCCTGGATCCTCAATCATGAATCCTCAATCTTCAGATCTCAGTCCTCAACAATCAGTTGTCAATTCTCAATCCTCAATAGAATATCATCAATTCACAGTTTTCAATACTCAATACTCAATCTGCAATCTTTAAATCTCTATCCTCAAACACCAATTCTCATCACTCAACCCTCAATACTCAGTCCCCAGTCCTCAATCTTCAATCCTCAATCCTCAATCCTCAATCCTCAATCCTCAATCCTCAACATTCAATCCTCAATACTCAATCTTCAATCCTCAATCCTCAATCCTCAATCCTCAGTCTTCAATCCTCAAACCTCAATCCTCAATACTCAATCCTCATTCTTCAATCCTCAATACCCAATCCTCAATCTTCAATCCTCAATCCTCAATCCTCAATTCTCAATCTTCAATACTCAATCATCAATCCTCAATACTCAATCCTCATACTTCAATCCTCAATACCCAATCCTAAATCTTTTACCCTCAATCCTCAATCCTAAATCCCCAATCCTCAATCTTCAATCCTCAATCCTCAATCCTCAATCCTCAATCCTCAATCCTCAATCTTCAATCCTCAATCCTCAATTCTCAATCCTCAATCCTCAATCCTCAATCCTCAATCCTCAGTCCTCATTCTTCAATCCTCAATACCCAATCCTCAATCTTCAATCCTCAATCTTCAATCCTCAATCCTCAATCCTCAATCCTCAATCCTCAATCTTCAATCCTCAATACTCAATCCTCAATCCTCAATCATCAATCCTCAATACCCAATCCTCAATCTTCAATCCTCAATCCTCAATTCTCAATCCTCAATCCTCAATCCTCAATCCTCAATACTCAAACCTCAATCCTCAACCCTCAATCCTCAATTCTCATTCTTCAATCCTCAATACTCAATCTTCAATCCTCAATCCTCAATCCTCAATCCTCAATCCTCATTCTTCAATCCTCAATACCCAATCCTCAATCTTCAATCCTCAATCCTCAATCCTCAATTCTCAATCCTCAATCCTCAATCCCCAGACCTCAAACATCAATACTCAACCCTCAGTCCTCGTCCTCAATCCGCAACCCTCAATCCTCAATCCACAATCTTCAATCATCAATATTCGATCTTCAGTCCTCAATCCTCAATCCTCAATCCTCAATCCTCAATGTTCAATCCGCAATACCCAATCCTCAATCTTCAATCCTCAATCCTGAATCCTCAATTCTCAATCCTCAATCCTCAGTCCTCATTCCTCAAACCTCAATCCTCAAGCCTCAGCCCTTATCGTCAATCCTCAATCCTCAATCCTCAATCCTCAATCTTCAATCCTGAATACACAATCTTCAATCCTCAGTCCTCAATTCTCAGTCCTCAATACTCAATCCTCAATCGTCAATCCTCAACACTCAATCCTCAAGCGTCAATACTCAATCCTCAATCCTCAACCCTCAGTCCTCGTCCTCAATCCGCAACCCTCAATCCTCAATCCACAATCTTCAATCATCAATATTCAATCTTCAGTCCTCAATCCTCAATCCTCAATACTCAATCCTCAATGTTCAATCCGCAATACCCAATCCTCAATCTTCAATCCTCATTCCTCAATCCTCAATTCTCAATCCTCAATCCTCAGTCCTCAGTCCTCAAACCTCAATCCTCAAGCCTCAGCCCTTATCGTCAATCCTCAATCCTCAATCCTCAATCCTCAATCGTCAATCCTCAATCCCCAATCCTCAATCTTCAATCCTCAATCCTCAATCCTCAGTCCTCAATCCTCAACCTTCAATCCTCAATACTCAATCTTCAATCCTCAATCATCAATCCTAAATCCTCAATCCTCAATCCTAAATCCTCAACCTTCAATCCTCAATACTCAATCTTCAATCCTCAATCCTCAATCCTCAATCTTCAGTCCTCATTCCTCAATCCTCAATACTCAATCCTCAATCTTCAATCCTCAATCCTCAATCCTCAATTCCCAATCTTCAACCTTCAATCCTCAGACCTCAAACATCAATACTCAACCCTCAGTCCTCGTCCTCAATCCACAACCCTCAATCCTCAATCCTCAACCTTCTGTCATCAATATTCAATCTTCAATCCTCAATCCTCAATCCTCTTTCCTCAATCCTCAATCCTCAATGTTAAATCCTCAATACCCAATCCTCAATCTTCAATCCTCAATCCTCAATTCTCAATCCTCAATCCTCAATCCTCAATCCTCAATCCTCAATCCTCAATGTTCAATCCTCAATACCCAATCCTCAATCTTCAGTCCTCAATCCTCAATTCTCAATCCTCAATCCTCAATCCTCAATCCTCAGTCCTCATTCTTCAATCCCCAATACCCAATCCTCAATCTTCAATACTCAATCCTCAGTCGTCAATCCTCAATCCCCAATCCTCAATCTTCAATCCTCAATCCTCAATCCTCAATCCTCAATCCTCAATCCTCAATCTTCAATCCTCAATACTCAATCTTCAACCCTCAATCCAAAATCCTCAATCCTCAATACCCAATCCTCAATCTTCAATCCTCAATCCTCAATCCTCAATTCTCAATCCTCAATCCTCAATCCTCAGACCACAGACATCAATACTCAACCCTCAGTCCTCGTCGTCAATCCACAACCCTCAATGCTCAATCCTCAATCCTCAATCCTCAATCCTCAATCCTCAATCCTCAGTCCTCAAACCACAATCCTGGATCCTCAATCATGAATCCTCAATCTTCAGATCTCAGTCCTCAACAATCAGTTGTCAATTCTCAATCCTCAATAGAATATCATCAATTCACAGTTTTCAATACTCAATACTCAATCTGCAATCTTTAAATCTCTATCCTCAAACACCAATTCTCATCACTCAACCCTCAATACTCAGTCCCCAGTCCTCAATCTTCAATCCTCAATCCTCAATCCTCAAACCTCAATCCTCAATCCTCAACATTCAATCCTCAATACTCAATCTTCAATCCTCAATCCTCAATCCTCAATCCTCAGTCTTCAATCCTCAAACCTCAATCCTCAATACTCAATCCTCATTCTTCAATCCTCAATACCCAATCCTAAATCTTTTACCCTCAATCCTCAATCCTCAATTCTCAATCCTCAATCCTCAGTCCTCAGTCCTCAAACCTAAATCCTCAACCCTCAGCCCTCATCGTCAGTCCTCAATCCTCAATCCTCAATCCTCAATCTTCAATCCTCAAACCTCAATCCTCAATACTCAATCCTCATTCTTCAATCCTCAATACCCAATCCTAAATCTTTTACCCTCAATCCTCAATCCTCAATCCCCAATCCTCAATCTTCAATCCTCAATCCTCAATCCTCAATCCTCAATCCTCAATCTTCAATCCTCAATACTCAATCTTCAATCCTCAATCCAAAATCCTCAATCTTCAATCCTCAATCCTCAATTCTGAATCCCGAATCCTCAATATTCAACACACAACACTCAACCACAAATCCTCAATACACAAGAATCAATCCTCAATTCTCAATACTCAATAGAATATCCTGAACACTCATGGTTCAATACTCAAACCGCAAAATTCAATAATCATATCTCAATCCTCAAACATCAATCCTATACACTCAATCCTCAACACTCAGTCCTCTCCCTTCAAGCCTCCATCCTCAACCCTCAATCCTCAAGCGTCAATCCTCAATCCTCAATCCTCAACACTCAAGCCTCAGTCCTCAAACCTCTATACCGAATCCTCAATCCTGAATCCTCTACCTTCAGCCCTCAGTCATCAACAATCAATTGTCAATCCTCAATCCTCAACAGAATATCCTCAATTCACAGCTTTCAATACTCAATCCCCATTCTTCAATCTTCAAATCTCAATCCACAAACGTCAATTCCCATCACTCAACCCTCAACACTAAGTCCTCAATCTTCAACCCTCATTCCTCAATCCTCAATCTTCAGCCCTCAATACTAAATGTTCAATCCTCAATCCTCAATTCTCAATCCTCAATCCTCAGTCCTCAAACCAGAATCCTGCATCCTCACTCCTGAAACCTCAATCTTCAGCCCTCAGTCCTCAGCAATCAGTTGTCAATCCTCAATCCTCAATAGAATATCGTCAGTTCAGAGTTTTCCATACGCAATACTCAGTCTGCAATCTTCATATCTCTATCCACAAACACCAATTCTCACCACTCAACCCTGAACACTCAGTCCCCAATCCTCAATCTTCAATCCTCAATCCTCAATCCTCAATCCTCAATCCTCAATCCTCAATCCTCAATCCTCAATCCTCATTCTTCAATCCTCAATACCCAATCCTCAATCTTCAATCCTCAATCCTCAATCCTCAATCCTCAATCCTCAATCCTCAGTCCTCAATCCTCAATCCTCAATCTTCAATCCTTAATACTCAATCCTCAATCACCAATCCTCAATCTTCAATACTCAGTCCTCAACCCTCAATCCTCAATCCTCAATCCTCAATCATCAATCCTCAATCTTCAATCCTCAATGCTCAATCATCAATCCGCAATCTTCAATACTCAATCCTCAATCCTCAACCCTCAATCCTCAATCCTCAATCATCAATCCTCAATCTTCAATCCTCAATACTCTATCTTTAATCCTCAATCCTCAATCCTCAATCTTCAATCCTGAATCCTCAATCCTCAATCCTCAATCCTCAATCCTCAATACTCAATCTTCAATCCTCAATCCTCAATCCTCAATCTTCAATCCTCAATACTCAATCTTCAATCCTCAATCCTCAATCCTCAATCCTCAGTCCTCACTCTTCAATCCTCAATACCCAATCCTCAATCTTCAATCCTCAATCCTCAATCCTCAATTCTCAATCCTCTATCCTCAATCCTCAGACCTCAAACATCAATACTCAACCCTCAGTCCTCGTCCTCAATCCACAACCCTCAATCCTCAATCCTCAACCCTCAATTTTCAATCCTCAATACTCAATCTTCAATCTTCAATCCTCAGTCCTCAAACCACAATTCTGAATCCTCAATTCTGTATCCTCAATCTTCAGCCCTCAGTCCTCAACAATCAGTTTTCAATCCTCAATCCCCAATAGAATATCCTCAATTCACAGTATTCAATACTCAATACTCAATACTCAATCTGCAATCTTCAAATCTCTATCCACAAACATCAATTCTCATCACTCAACACTCAACACTCAGTCCTCAATGTTGAATCCTCAATACTCAATCATTAATCCTCAATCCTCAATCCTCAATCTTCAATCCTCAATCCCCAATACTCAATCCTCAATCCTCAATCCTCAATCCTCAATCATCAATCCTCAATCTTCAATACTCAGTCCTCAACCCTCAATCCTCAATCCTCAATCCTCAATCATCAATCCTCAATCTTCAATCCTCAATGCTCAACCTTTAATCCTCAATCCTCAATCCTCAATCTTCAATCCTCAGTCCTCAAACATCAATCCTAAATCCTGAATCCTCAATCCTCAATCCTCAATCCTCAATCTTCAATCCTCAATACTCAATCTTCAATCCTCAATCCTCAATCCTCAATCTTCAGTCCTCATTCTTCAATCCTCAATACCCTATCCTCAGTCTTCAATCCTCAATCCTCAATCCTCAATTCTCAATCCTCTATCCTCAATCCTCAGACCTCAAACATCAATACTCAACCCTCAGTCCTCGTCCTCAATCCGCAACCCTCAATCCTCAATCCACAATCTTCAATCATCAATATTCAATCTTCAGTCCTCAATCCTCAATCGTCAATCCTCAATCCTCAATGTTCAATCCGCAATACCCAATCCTCAATCTTCAATCCTCAATCCTCAGTCCTCAATTCTCAATCCTCAATCCTCAGTCCTCAGTCCTTAAACCTCAATCCTCAAGCCTCAGCCCTCATGGTCAATCCTCAATCCTCAATCCTCAATCCTCAATCCTCAATCCTCAATGTTCAATCCGCAATACCCAATCCCAAATCTTCAATCCTCAATCCTCAATCCCCAATTCTCAATCCTCAATCCTCAGTCCTCTGTCCACAAACCTCAATCCTCAAGCCTCAGCCCTTATCATCAATCCTCAATCCTCAATCCTCAATCCTCAATCTTCAAACCTGAATACACAATCTTCAATCCTCAATCCTCAATTCTCAATCCTCAATACTCAATCCTCAATCGTCAATCCTCAACCCTCAATCCTCAAGCGTCAATACTCAATCCTCAATCCTCAACCGTCAATCCTCAGTCCTCAAACCTCAATCCCGAATCCCCAATCCTGAATCCTCAACCTTCAGCCCTCAGTCCTCAACAATCAATTGTCAATCCTCAATGCTCAATAGAATATCCTCAATTCACAGCTTTCAATACTCAATCCCCATTCTTCAATCTTCAAATCTCAATCCAGAAACATCAATTCCCATCACTCAACCCTCAACACTAAGTCCTCAATCTTCAATCCTCAATCCTGAACCCTCAATCTTCAGTCCTCAATACCCAATGTTCAGTACTCAATCCTCAACTCTCAATCCTCAATACTCAATCCTCAATCCTCAATCGTCAATCCTCAATCCCCAATCCTCAATCTTCAATCATCAATCCTCAATCCTCAATCCTCAATCCTCAATCTTCAATCCTCAATACTCAATCTTCAATCCTCAATCGTCAATCCTAAATCCTCAATCCTCAATCCTCAATCCTCAACCTTCAATCCTCAATACTCAATCTTCAATCCTCAATCCTCAATCCTCATTCCTCAGTCCTCATTCCTCAATCCTCAATACCCAATCCTCAATCTTCAATCCTCAATCCTCAATCCTCAATTCTCAATCTTCAATCTTCAATCCTCAGACCTCAAACATCAATACTCAACCCTCAGTCCTCGTCCTCAATCCACAACCCTCAATCCTCAATCCTCAACATTCAATCATCAATATTCAATCTTCAATCCTCAATCCTCAATCCTCTTTCCTCAATCCTCAATCCTCAATGTTCAATCCTCAATACCCAATCCTCAATCTTCAATCCTCAATCCTCAATTCTCAATCCTCAATCCTCAATCCTCAATCCTCAATCCTCAATCCTCAATGTTCAATCCTCAATACCCAATCCTCAATCTTCAATCCTCAATCCTCAATTCTCAATCCTCAATCCTCAATCCTCGATCCTCAGTCCTCATTCTTCAATCCTCAATACCCAACCCTCAATCTTCAATCCTCAATCCTCAATCCTCAATTCTCAATCTTCAATACTCAATCATCAATCCTCAATCCACAATCCTCAGTCCTCAATCCTCAAACCTCAATCCTCAACCCTCAGCCCTCATCCTCAATCCTCAATCCTCAATCCTCAATCCTCAATCTTCAATCCTCAATAATCAATCTTCAATCCTCAATCCTCAGTCCTCAAACCTCAATTCTGAATCCGCAATCCTAAACCCTCAATCTTCAGACCTCAGTCCTCAACAATCAGTTGTCAATCCTCAATCCTCAATAGAATATCCTCAACTCACAGTTTTCAATACTCAATGCTCAATCTGCAATCTTCAAACCACGATCCACAAACACCAATTCTCATCACTCAACCCTCAACACTCAGTCCTCAATGTTCAATCCTCAATCCTCAATCCACAATCCTCAATCATCAATCTTCAATCCTCAATCCTCAATCCTCAATCCTCATTCTTCAATCCTCAATAGCCAATCCTCTATCTTCAATCCTCAATCCTCAATCCTCAATCTTCAACCCTCAATCCTCAATACTCAATCCTCAATCATCAATCCTCAATCCTCAATCCTCAATCATCAATCCGCAATCTTCAATGCTCAATCCTGAATCCTCAACCCTCAATCCTCAATCCTCAATCATCAATCCTCAATCTTCAATCCTCAATACTCTATCTTTAATCCTCAATCCTCAATCCTCAACCTTCAATCCTGAATCCTCAATCCTCAATCCTCAATCCTCAATCCTCAATACTCAATCTTCAATCCTCAATCCTCAATCCTCAATCTTCAATCCTCAATACTCAATCTTCAATCCTCAATCCTCAATCCTCAATCCTCAGTCCTCACTCTTCAATCCTCAATACCCAATCCTCAATCTTCAATCCTCAATCCTCAATCCTCAATCCTCAATTCTCAATCCTCTATCCTCAATCCTCAGACCTCAAACATCAATACTCAACCCTCAGTCCTCGTCCTCAATCCACAACCCTCAATCCTCAATCCTCAACCCTCAATTTTCAATCCTCAATACTCAATCTTCAATCTTCAATCCTCAGTCCTCAAACCACAATTCTGAATCCTCAATCCTGTATCCTCAATCTTCAGCCCTCAGTCCTCAACAATCAGTTTTCAATCCTCAATCCCCAATAGAATATCCTCAATTCACAGTATTCAATACTCAATACTCAATACTCAATCTGCAATCTTCAAATCTCTATCCACAAACATCAATTCTCATCACTCAACACTCAACACTCAGTCCTCAATTTTGAATCCTCAATACTCAATCATTAATCCTCAATCCTCAATCCTCAATCTTCAATCCTCAATCCCCAATACTCAATCCTCAATCCTCAATCCTCAATCCTCAATCATCAATCCTCAATCTTCAATACTCAGTCCTCAACCCTCAATCCTCAATCCTCAATCCTCAATCATCAATCCTCAATCTTCAATCCTCAATGCTCAACCTTTAATCCTCAATCCTCAAACCTCAATCTTCAATCCTCAGTCCTCAATCCTCAATCCTAAATCCTGAATCCTCAATCCTCAATCCTCAATCCTCAATCTTCAATCCTCAATACTCAATCTTCAATCCTCAATCCTCAATCCTCAATCTTCAGTCCTCATTCTTCAATCCTCAATACCCTATCCTCAATCTTCAATCCTCAATCCTCAATCCTCAATTCTCAATCCTCTATCCTCAATCCTCAGACCTCAAACATCAATACTCAACCCTCAGTCCTCGTCCTCAATCCGCAACCCTCAATCCTCAATCCACAATCTTCAATCATCAATATTCAATCTTCAGTCCTCAATCCTCAATCGTCAATCCTCAATCCTCTATCCTCAATCCTCAGACCTCAAACATCAATACTCAACCCTCAGTCCTCGTCCTCAATCCGCAACCCTCAATCCTCAATCCACAATCTTCAATCATCAATATTCAATCTTCAGTCCTCAATCCTCAATCGTCAATCCTCAATCCTCAATCCTCAACACTCAAGCCTCAGTCCTCAAACCTCTATACCGAATCCTCAATCCTGAATCCTCTACCTTCAGCCCTCAGTCATCAACAATCAATTGTCAATCCTCAATCCTCAACAGAATATCCTCAATTCACAGCTTTCAATACTCAATCCCCATTCTTCAATCTTCAAATCTCAATCCACAAACGTCAATTCCCATCACTCAACCCTCAACACTAAGTCCTCAATCTTCAACCCTCATTCCTCAATCCTCAATCTTCAGCCCTCAATACTAAATGTTCAATCCTCAATCCTCAATTCTCAATCCTCAATCCTCAGTCCTCAAACCAGAATCCTGCATCCTCACTCCTGAAACCTCAATCTTCAGCCCTCAGTCCTCAGCAATCAGTTGTCAATCCTCAATCCTCAATAGAATATCGTCAGTTCAGAGTTTTCCATACGCAATACTCAGTCTGCAATCTTCATATCTCTATCCACAAACACCAATTCTCACCACTCAACCCTGAACACTCAGTCCCCAATCCTCAATCTTCAATCCTCAATCCTCAATCCTCAATCCTCAATCCTCAATCCTCAATCCTCAATCCTCAATCCTCATTCTTCAATCCTCAATACCCAATCCTCAATCTTCAATCCTCAATCCTCAATCCTCAATCCTCAATCCTCAATCCTCAGTCCTCAATCCTCAATCCTCAATCTTCAATCCTTAATACTCAATCCTCAATCACCAATCCTCAATCTTCAATACTCAGTCCTCAACCCTCAATCCTCAATCCTCAATCCTCAATCATCAATCCTCAATCTTCAATCCTCAATGCTCAATCATCAATCCGCAATCTTCAATACTCAATCCTCAATCCTCAACCCTCAATCCTCAATCCTCAATCATCAATCCTCAATCTTCAATCCTCAATACTCTATCTTTAATCCTCAATCCTCAATCCTCAATCTTCAATCCTGAATCCTCAATCCTCAATCCTCAATCCTCAATCCTCAATACTCAATCTTCAATCCTCAATCCTCAATCCTCAATCTTCAATCCTCAATACTCAATCTTCAATCCTCAATCCTCAATCCTCAATCCTCAGTCCTCACTCTTCAATCCTCAATACCCAATCCTCAATCTTCAATCCTCAATCCTCAATCCTCAATTCTCAATCCTCTATCCTCAATCCTCAGACCTCAAACATCAATACTCAACCCTCAGTCCTCGTCCTCAATCCACAACCCTCAATCCTCAATCCTCAACCCTCAATTTTCAATCCTCAATACTCAATCTTCAATCTTCAATCCTCAGTCCTCAAACCACAATTCTGAATCCTCAATTCTGTATCCTCAATCTTCAGCCCTCAGTCCTCAACAATCAGTTTTCAATCCTCAATCCCCAATAGAATATCCTCAATTCACAGTATTCAATACTCAATACTCAATACTCAATCTGCAATCTTCAAATCTCTATCCACAAACATCAATTCTCATCACTCAACACTCAACACTCAGTCCTCAATGTTGAATCCTCAATACTCAATCATTAATCCTCAATCCTCAATCCTCAATCTTCAATCCTCAATCCCCAATACTCAATCCTCAATCCTCAATCCTCAATCCTCAATCATCAATCCTCAATCTTCAATACTCAGTCCTCAACCCTCAATCCTCAATCCTCAATCCTCAATCATCAATCCTCAATCTTCAATCCTCAATGCTCAACCTTTAATCCTCAATCCTCAATCCTCAATCTTCAATCCTCAGTCCTCAAACATCAATCCTAAATCCTGAATCCTCAATCCTCAATCCTCAATCCTCAATCTTCAATCCTCAATACTCAATCTTCAATCCTCAATCCTCAATCCTCAATCTTCAGTCCTCATTCTTCAATCCTCAATACCCTATCCTCAGTCTTCAATCCTCAATCCTCAATCCTCAATTCTCAATCCTCTATCCTCAATCCTCAGACCTCAAACATCAATACTCAACCCTCAGTCCTCGTCCTCAATCCGCAACCCTCAATCCTCAATCCACAATCTTCAATCATCAATATTCAATCTTCAGTCCTCAATCCTCAATCGTCAATCCTCAATCCTCAATGTTCAATCCGCAATACCCAATCCTCAATCTTCAATCCTCAATCCTCAGTCCTCAATTCTCAATCCTCAATCCTCAGTCCTCAGTCCTTAAACCTCAATCCTCAAGCCTCAGCCCTCATGGTCAATCCTCAATCCTCAATCCTCAATCCTCAATCCTCAATCCTCAATGTTCAATCCGCAATACCCAATCCCAAATCTTCAATCCTCAATCCTCAATCCCCAATTCTCAATCCTCAATCCTCAGTCCTCTGTCCACAAACCTCAATCCTCAAGCCTCAGCCCTTATCATCAATCCTCAATCCTCAATCCTCAATCCTCAATCTTCAAACCTGAATACACAATCTTCAATCCTCAATCCTCAATTCTCAATCCTCAATACTCAATCCTCAATCGTCAATCCTCAACCCTCAATCCTCAAGCGTCAATACTCAATCCTCAATCCTCAACCGTCAATCCTCAGTCCTCAAACCTCAATCCCGAATCCCCAATCCTGAATCCTCAACCTTCAGCCCTCAGTCCTCAACAATCAATTGTCAATCCTCAATGCTCAATAGAATATCCTCAATTCACAGCTTTCAATACTCAATCCCCATTCTTCAATCTTCAAATCTCAATCCAGAAACATCAATTCCCATCACTCAACCCTCAACACTAAGTCCTCAATCTTCAATCCTCAATCCTGAACCCTCAATCTTCAGTCCTCAATACCCAATGTTCAGTACTCAATCCTCAACTCTCAATCCTCAATACTCAATCCTCAATCCTCAATCGTCAATCCTCAATCCCCAATCCTCAATCTTCAATCATCAATCCTCAATCCTCAATCCTCAATCCTCAATCTTCAATCCTCAATACTCAATCTTCAATCCTCAATCGTCAATCCTAAATCCTCAATCCTCAATCCTCAATCCTCAACCTTCAATCCTCAATACTCAATCTTCAATCCTCAATCCTCAATCCTCATTCCTCAGTCCTCATTCCTCAATCCTCAATACCCAATCCTCAATCTTCAATCCTCAATCCTCAATCCTCAATTCTCAATCTTCAATCTTCAATCCTCAGACCTCAAACATCAATACTCAACCCTCAGTCCTCGTCCTCAATCCACAACCCTCAATCCTCAATCCTCAACATTCAATCATCAATATTCAATCTTCAATCCTCAATCCTCAATCCTCTTTCCTCAATCCTCAATCCTCAATGTTCAATCCTCAATACCCAATCCTCAATCTTCAATCCTCAATCCTCAATTCTCAATCCTCAATCCTCAATCCTCAATCCTCAATCCTCAATCCTCAATGTTCAATCCTCAATACCCAATCCTCAATCTTCAATCCTCAATCCTCAATTCTCAATCCTCAATCCTCAATCCTCGATCCTCAGTCCTCATTCTTCAATCCTCAATACCCAACCCTCAATCTTCAATCCTCAATCCTCAATCCTCAATTCTCAATCTTCAATACTCAATCATCAATCCTCAATCCACAATCCTCAGTCCTCAATCCTCAAACCTCAATCCTCAACCCTCAGCCCTCATCCTCAATCCTCAATCCTCAATCCTCAATCCTCAATCTTCAATCCTCAATAATCAATCTTCAATCCTCAATCCTCAGTCCTCAAACCTCAATTCTGAATCCGCAATCCTAAACCCTCAATCTTCAGACCTCAGTCCTCAACAATCAGTTGTCAATCCTCAATCCTCAATAGAATATCCTCAACTCACAGTTTTCAATACTCAATGCTCAATCTGCAATCTTCAAACCACGATCCACAAACACCAATTCTCATCACTCAACCCTCAACACTCAGTCCTCAATGTTCAATCCTCAATCCTCAATCCACAATCCTCAATCATCAATCTTCAATCCTCAATCCTCAATCCTCAATCCTCATTCTTCAATCCTCAATAGCCAATCCTCTATCTTCAATCCTCAATCCTCAATCCTCAATCTTCAACCCTCAATCCTCAATACTCAATCCTCAATCATCAATCCTCAATCCTCAATCCTCAATCATCAATCCGCAATCTTCAATGCTCAATCCTGAATCCTCAACCCTCAATCCTCAATCCTCAATCATCAATCCTCAATCTTCAATCCTCAATACTCTATCTTTAATCCTCAATCCTCAATCCTCAACCTTCAATCCTGAATCCTCAATCCTCAATCCTCAATCCTCAATCCTCAATACTCAATCTTCAATCCTCAATCCTCAATCCTCAATCTTCAATCCTCAATACTCAATCTTCAATCCTCAATCCTCAATCCTCAATCCTCAGTCCTCACTCTTCAATCCTCAATACCCAATCCTCAATCTTCAATCCTCAATCCTCAATCCTCAATCCTCAATTCTCAATCCTCTATCCTCAATCCTCAGACCTCAAACATCAATACTCAACCCTCAGTCCTCGTCCTCAATCCACAACCCTCAATCCTCAATCCTCAACCCTCAATTTTCAATCCTCAATACTCAATCTTCAATCTTCAATCCTCAGTCCTCAAACCACAATTCTGAATCCTCAATCCTGTATCCTCAATCTTCAGCCCTCAGTCCTCAACAATCAGTTTTCAATCCTCAATCCCCAATAGAATATCCTCAATTCACAGTATTCAATACTCAATACTCAATACTCAATCTGCAATCTTCAAATCTCTATCCACAAACATCAATTCTCATCACTCAACACTCAACACTCAGTCCTCAATTTTGAATCCTCAATACTCAATCATTAATCCTCAATCCTCAATCCTCAATCTTCAATCCTCAATCCCCAATACTCAATCCTCAATCCTCAATCCTCAATCCTCAATCATCAATCCTCAATCTTCAATACTCAGTCCTCAACCCTCAATCCTCAATCCTCAATCCTCAATCATCAATCCTCAATCTTCAATCCTCAATGCTCAACCTTTAATCCTCAATCCTCAAACCTCAATCTTCAATCCTCAGTCCTCAATCCTCAATCCTAAATCCTGAATCCTCAATCCTCAATCCTCAATCCTCAATCTTCAATCCTCAATACTCAATCTTCAATCCTCAATCCTCAATCCTCAATCTTCAGTCCTCATTCTTCAATCCTCAATACCCTATCCTCAATCTTCAATCCTCAATCCTCAATCCTCAATTCTCAATCCTCTATCCTCAATCCTCAGACCTCAAACATCAATACTCAACCCTCAGTCCTCGTCCTCAATCCGCAACCCTCAATCCTCAATCCACAATCTTCAATCATCAATATTCAATCTTCAGTCCTCAATCCTCAATCGTCAATCCTCAATCCTCAATGTTCAATCCGCAATACCCAATCCTCAATCTTCAATCCTCAATCCTCAGTCCTCAATTCTCAATCCTCAATCCTCAGTCCTCAGTCCTTAAACCTCAATCCTCAAGCCTCAGCCCTCATGGTCAATCCTCAATCCTCAATCCTCAATCCTCAATCCTCAATGTTCAATCCGCAATACCCAATCCCAAATCTTCAATCCTCAATCCTCAATCCCCAATTCTCAATCCTCAATCCTCAGTCCTCTGCCCTCAAACCTCAATCCTCAAGCCTCAGCCCTTATCGTCAATCCTCAATCCTCAATCCTCAATCCTCAATCTTCAAACCTGAATACACAATCTTCAATCCTCAATCCTAAATTCTCAATCCTCAATACTCAATCCTCAATCGTCAATCCTCAATCCCCAATCCTCAATCTTCAATCCTCAATCCTCAATCCTCAATCTTCAATCCTCATCACTCAATCATCAATCCTCAATCCACAATCCTCAGTCCTCAATCCTCAAACATCAATCCTCAACCCTCAGCCCTCATCCTCAATCCTCAATCCTCAATCCTCAATCCTCAATCTTCAATCCTCAATAATCAATCTTCAATCCTCAATCCTCAGTCCTCAAACCTCAATTCTGAATCCTCAATCCTAAATCCTCAATCTTCAGCCCTCAGTCCTCAACAATCAGTGGTCAATACTCAATCCTCACTAGAATATCCTCAACTCACAGTTTTCAATACTCAATGCTCAATCTGCAATCTTCAAACCTCTATCCACAAACACCTGTTCTCATCACTCAACCCTCAACACTCAGTCCTCAATGTTCAATCCTCAACTGTCAATCCACAATCCTCAATCATCAATCTTCAATCCTCAATCCTCAATCCTCAATCCTCATTCTTCAATCCTCAATACTCAATCTTCAATCCTCAATCCTCAATCCTCAATCCTGAATCTTCAATCCTCAATCCACAATCTTCAATCATCAATATTCAATCTTCAGTCCTCAATCCTCAATCCTCAATCCTCAATCCCCAATATTCAATCCGCAATACCCAATCCTCAATCTTCAATCCTCAATCCTCAATCCTCAATTCTCAATCCTCAATCCTCAGTCCTCAGTCCTCAAACCTCAATCCTCAAGCCTCAGCCCTTATCGTCAATCCTCAATACTCAATCCTCAATCCTCAATCTTCAATCCTGAATACACAATATTCAATCCTCAATCCTCAATTCTCAATCCTCAATACTCAATCCTCAATCGTCAATCCTCAACCCTCAATCCTCAAGCGTCAATACTCAATCCTCAATCCTCAACCGTCAATCCTCAGTCCTCAAACCTCAATCCCGAATCCCCAATCCTGAATCCTCAACTTTCAGCCCTCAGTCCTCAACAATCAATTGTCAATCCTCAATCCTCAATAGAATATCCTCAATTCACAGCTTTCAATACTCAATCCCCATTCTTCAATCTTCAAATCTCAATCCAGAAACATCAATTCCCATCACTCAACCCTCAACACTAAGTCCTCAATCTTCAATCCTCAATCCTGAACCCTCAATCTTCAGTCCTCAATACCCAATGTTCAGTACTCTATCCTCAACTCTCAATCCTCAATACTCAATCCTCAATCGTCAATCCTCAATCCCCAATCCTCAATCTTCAATCCTCAATCCTCAATCCTCAATCCCCAATCCTCAATCCTCAATCTTCAATCCTCAATACTCAATCTGCAATCCTCAATCATCAATCCTAAATCCTCAATCCTCAATCCTCAATCCTCAACCTTCAATCCTCAATACTCAATCTTCAATCCTCAATCCTCAATCCTCAATCCTCAGTCCACATTCTTCAATCCTCAATACCCAATCCTCAATCTTCAATCCTCAATCCTCAATCCTCAATTCTCAACCTTCAATCTTCAATCCTCAGACCTCAAACATCAATACTGAACCCTCAGTCCTCGTCCTCAATCCACAACACTCAATCCTCAATCCTCAACCTTCAATCATCAATATTCAATCTTCAATCCTCAATCCTGAATCCTCAATCCTCAATCCTCAATCCTCAATTCTCAATCCTCTATCCTCAATCCTCAGACCTCAAACATCAATACTCAACCCTCAGTCCTCGTTCTCAATCCACAACCCTCAATCCTCAATCCTCAACCCTCAATTTTCAATCCTCAATACTCAATCTTCAATCTTCAATCCTCAGTCCTCAAACCACAATTCTGAATCCTCAATCCTGTATCCTCAATCTTCAGCCCTCAGTCCTCAACAATCAGTTTTCAATCCTCAATCCCCAATAGAATATCCTCAATTCACAGTATTCAATACTCAATACTCAATACTCAATCTGCAATCTTCAAATCTCTATCCACAAACATCAATTCTCATCACTCAACACTCAACACTCAGTCCTCAATGTTGAATCCTCAATACTCAATCATTAATCCTCAATCCTCAATCCTCAATCTTCAATCCTCAATCCCCAATACTCAATCCTCAATCCTCAATCCTCAATCCTCAATCATCAATCCTCAATCTTCAATACTCAGTCCTCAACCCTCAATCCTCAATCCTCAATCCTCAATCATCAATCCTCAATCTTCAATCCTCAATGCTCAACCTTTAATCCTCAATCCTCAATCCTCAATCTTCTATCCTCAGTCCTCAATTCTCAATCCTAAATCCAGAATCCTCAATCCTCAATCCTCAATCCTCAATCTTCAATCCTCAATACTCAATCTTCAATCCTCAATCCTCAATCCTCAATCTTCAGTCCTCATTCTTCAATCCTCAATACCCTATCATCAATCTTCAATCCTCAATCCTCAATCCTCAATTCTCAATCCTCTATCCTCAATCCTCAGACCTCAAACATCAATACTCAACCCTCAGTCCTCGTCCTCAATCCGCAACCCTCAATCCTCAATCCACAATCTTCAATCATCAATATTCAATCTTCAGTCCTCAATCCTCTATCGTCAATCCTCAATCCTCAATGTTCAATCCGCAATACCCAATCCTCAATCTTCAATCCTCAATCCTCAGTCCTCAATCCTCAATCCTCAATCCTCAGTCCTCAGTCCTTAAACCTCAATCCTCAAGCCTCAGCCCTCATGGTCAATCCTCAATCCTCAATCCTCAATCCTCAATCCTCAATCCTCAATGTTCAATCCGCAATACCCAATCCCAAATCTTCAATCCTCAATCCTCAATCCCCAATTCTCAATCCTCAATCCTCAGTCCTCTGTCCTCAAACCTCAATCCTCAAGCCTCAGCCCTTATCGTCAATCCTCAATCCTCAATCCTCAATCCTCAATCTTCAAACCTGAATACACAATCTTCAATCCTCAATCCTAAATTCTCAATTCTCAATACTCAATCCTCAATCGTCAATCCTCAATCCCCAATCCTCAATCTTCAATCCTCAATCCTCAATCCTCAATCTTCAATCCTCATCACTCAATCATCAATCCTCAATCCACAATCCTCAGTCCTCAATCCTCAAACCTCAGTCCTCAACCCTCAGCCCTCATCCTCAATCCTCAATCCTCAATCCTCAATCCTCAATCTTCAATCCTCAATAATCAATCTTCAATCCTCAATCCTCAGTCCTCAAACCTCAATTCTGAATCCTCAATCCTAAATCCTCAATCTTCAGCCCTCAGTCCTCAACAATCAGTTGTCAATCCTCAATCCTCAATAGAATATCCTCAACTCACAGTTTTCAATACTCAATGCTCAATCTCCAATCTTCAAACCTCTATCCACAAACACCTGTTCTCATCACTCAACCCTCAACACTCAGTCCTCAATGTTCAATCCTCAACTCTCAATCCACAATCCTCAATCATCAATCTTCAATCCTCAATCCTCAATCCTCAATCCTCATTCTTCAATCCTCAATACTCAATCCTCAATCGTCAATCCTCAATCCCCAATCCTCAATCTTCAATCCTCAATCCTCAATCCTCAATCCCAAATCCTCAATCCTCAATCTTCAATCCTCAATACTCAATCTGCAATCCTCAATCATCAATCCTAAATCCTCAATCCTCAATCCTCAATCCTCAACCTTCAATCCTCAATACTCAATCTTCAATCCTCATTCCTCAAACCTCAATCCTCAGTCCACATTCTTCAATCCTCAATACCCAATCCTCAATCTTCAATCCTCAATCCTCAATCCTCAATTCTCAACCTTCAATCTTCAATCCTCAGACCTCAAACATCAATACTCAACCCTCAGTCCTCGTCCTCAATCCACAACACTCAATCCTCAATCCTCAACCTTCAATCATCAATATTCAATCTTCAATCCTCAATCCTGAATCCTCAATCCTCAATCCTCAATCCTCAATATTCAATCCTCAATACCCAATCCTCAATCTTCAATCCTCAATACTCAATTCTCAATCCTCAATCGTCAATCCTCAATCCTCAGTCCTCAAACCAGGATCCTGAATCCTCAATCCTGAAACCTCAATCTACAGTCCTCAGTCCTCAACAATCCATTGTCAATCCTCAATCCTCAATAGAATATCGTCAGCTCAGAGCTTCCCATACGCAATACTCAATCTGCAATCTTCAAATCTCTATCCACAAACATCAATCCTCACAACTCAACCCTGAACACTCAGTCCCCAATCCTCAATCTTCAATCCTCAATCCTCAATTCTCAATCCTCAATCCTCAATCCTCAATCCTCATTCTTCAATCCTCAATACCCAATCCTCAATCTTCAATCCTCAAACCTCAATCCTCAATCCTCAATCCTCAATCCTCAGTCCTCAATCCTCAATCCTCAATCTTCAATCCTCAATACTCAATCATCAATCCCCGATTCTCAATCCTCAGTCCTCAACCCTCAAACCTCAATCCTCAACCCTCAGCCCTCATACTCACTTCTCAATCCCCAATCCTCAATCCTCAACCTTGAATCCTCAATAATCAATCTTCAATCCTCAATCCTCAGTCCTCAAACCCCAATTCTGAATCCTCAGTCCTGAATCCTCAATCTTCAGCCCTCAGTCCTCAACAATCAGTTGTCAATCCTCAATCCTCAATAGAATATCCTCAACTAACAGTTTTCAATACTCAATGCTCAATCTGCAATCTTCAAACCTCTATCCACAAACACCAATTCTCATCACTCAACCCTCAACACTCAGTCCTCAATGTTCAATCCTCAATCCTCAATCCACAATCCTCAGTCATCAATCTTCAATCGTCAATCCTCAATCCTCAATCCTCAATACTCAATCCTCAATCCTCAACCCTCAATCCTCATTCTTCAATCCTCAATCCTCAATCCTCGATCCTCAATGTTCAATCCTGAATACACAATCTTCAATTCTCAGTCCTCAATTCTCAATCCTCAATACTCAATCCTCAATCGTCAATCCTCAACACTCAATCCTCAAGCGTCAATACTCAATCCTCAATCCTCAACCCTCAGTCCTCGTCCTCAATCCGCAACCCTCAGTCCTCAATCCACAACCTTCAATCATCAATATTCAATCCTCAGTCCTCAATCCTCAATCCTCAATCCTCAATCCTCAATGTTCAATCCGCAATACCCAATCCTCAAACTTCAATCCTCAATCCTCAATCCTCAATTCTCAATCCTCAATCCTCAGTCCTCAGTCCTCAAACCTCAATCCTCAAGCCTCAGCCCTTATCGTCAATCCTCAATCCTCAATCCTCGATCCTCAATCGTCAATCCTCAATCCCCAATCCTCAATCTTCAATCCTCAATCCTCAATCCTCAATCCTCAATCCTCAATCTTCAATCCTCAATACTCAATCTTGAATCCTCAATCATCAATCCTAAATCCTCAATCCTCAATCCTCAATCCTCAACCTTCAATCCTCAATACTCAATCTTCAAACCTCAATCCTCAATCCTCAGTCCTCATTCTTCAATCCTCAATACCCAATCCTCAATCTTCAATCCTCAATCCTCAATTCTCAATCCTCAATCCTCAATCCTCAATCCTCAGTCCTCATTCTTCAATCCTCAATACCCAATCCTCAATCTTCAATCCTCAATCTTCAATCCTCAATCCTCAATCCTCAATCCTCAATCCTCAATCTTCAATCCTCAATACTCAATCTTCAATCCTCAATCATCAATCCTCAATACCCAATCCTCAATCTTCAATCCTCAATCCTCAATTCTCAATCCTCAATCCTCAATCCTCAATCCTCAATCCTCAATCCTCAATGTTCAATCCTCAATACCCAATCCTCAATCTTCAATCCTCAATCCTCAATTCTCAATCCTCAATCCTCAATCCTCAATCCTCAGTCCTCATTCTTCAATCCTCAATACCCAATCCTCAATCTTCAATCCTCAACCCTCAATCCTCAATTCTCAATCTTCAATACTCAATCATCAATCCTCAATCCACAATCCTCAGTCCTCAATCCTCAAACCTCAATCCTCATCCCTCAGCCCTCATCCTCAATCCGCAATCCTCAATCCTCAATCCTCAACCTTCAATCCTTAATACACAATCTTCAATCCTCAATCCTAAATCCTCAATCCTCAATCCTCAATCCTCAACCTTCAATCCTCAATACTCAATCTTCAATCCTCAATCCTCAATCCTCAATCCTCAGTCCTCATTCCTCAATCCTCAATACCCAATCCTCAATCTTCAATCCTCAATCCGCAATCCTCAATTCCCAATCTTCAATCTTCAATCCTCTGACCTCAAACATCAATACTCAACCCTCAGTCCTCGTCCTCAATCCACAACCCTCAATCCTCAATCCTCAAGCTTCAATCATCAATATTCAATCTTCAATCCTCAATCCTCAATCCTCTTTCTCCAATCCTCAATCCTCAATGTTCAATCCTCAATACCCAATCCTCAATCTTCAATCCTCAATCCTCAATTCTCAATCCTCAATCCTCAATCCTCAATCCTCAATCCTCAATCCTCAATCCTCAATCCTCAATCCTCAATCCTCAATGTTCAATCCTCAATACCCAATCCTCAATCTTCAATCCTCAATCCTCAATTCTCAATCCTCAATCCTCAATCCTCAATCCTCAGTCCTCATTCTTCAATCCTCAATACCCTATCCTCAATCTTCAATCCTCAATCCTCAATCCTCAATTCTCAATCTTCAATACTCAATCATCAATCCTCAATCCACAATCCTCAGTCCTCAATCCTCAAACCTCAATCCTCAACCCTCAGCCCTCATCCTCAATCCTCAATCCTCAATCCTCAATCCTCAATCTTCAATCCTCAATAATCAATCTTCAATCCTCAATCCTCAGTCCTCAAACCTCTATTCTGAATCCGCAATCCTAAATCCTCAATCTTCAGCCCTCAGTCCTCAACAATCAGTTGTCAATCCTCAATCCTCAATAGAATATCCTCAACTCACAGTTTTGAATACTCAATGCTCAATCTGCTATCTTCAAACCACTATCCACAAACACCAATTCTTATCACTCAACCGTCAACACTCAGTCCTCAATGTTCAATCCTCAATCCTCAATCCACAATCCTCAATCATCAATCTTCAATCCTCAATCCTCAATCCTCAATCCGCATACTTCAATCCTCAATAGCCAATCCTCTATCTTCAATCCTCAATCCTCAATCCTCAATCTTCAATACTCAGTCCTCAATCCTCAATCCTCAATCCTCAATCCTCAATCATGAATCCTCAATCTTCAATCCTCAATGCTCAACCTTTAATCCTCAATCCTCAATCCTCAATCTTCAATCCTCAGTCCTCAATCCTCAATCCTAAATCCTGAATCCTCAATCCTCAATCCTCAATCCTCAATCTTCAATCCTCAATACTCAATCTTCAATCCTCAATCCTCATTCCTCAATCTTCAGTCCTCATTCTTCAATCCTCAATACCCAATCCTCAATCTTCAATCCTCAATCCTCAATCCTCAATTCTCAATCCTCTATCCTCAATCCTCAGACCTCAAACATCAATACTCAACCCTCAGTCCTCGTCCTCAATCCGCAACCGTCAATCCTCAATCCACAATCTTCAATCATCAATATTCAATCTTCAGTCCTCAATCCTCAATCCTCAATCCTCAATCCTCAATGTTCAATCCGCAATACCCAATCCTCAATCTTCAATCCTCAATGCTCAATCCTCAATTCTCAATCCTCAATCCTCAGTCCTCAGTCCTTAAACCTCAATCCTCAAGCCTCAGCCCTCATCGTCAATCCTCAATCCTCAATCCTCAATCCTCAATCCTCAATGTTCAATCCGCAATACCCAATCCCCAATCTTCAATCCTCAATCCTCAATCATCAATCCTAAATCCTCAATCCTCAATCCTCAATCCTCAACCTTCAATCCTCAATACTCAATCTTCAATCCTCAATCCTCAATCCTCAATCCTCAGTCCTCATTCCTCAATCCTCAATACCCAATCCTCAATCTTCAATCCTCAATCCTCAATCCTCAATTCTCAATCTTCAATCTTCAATCCTCGGACCTCAAACATCAATACTCAACCCTCAGTCCTCGTCC
The DNA here is from genome assembly GCF_051401765.1 of Calliopsis andreniformis. Classification (NCBI taxonomy): domain Eukaryota; kingdom Metazoa; phylum Arthropoda; class Insecta; order Hymenoptera; family Andrenidae; genus Calliopsis; species Calliopsis andreniformis. Next base: position 4,928,234 of record NW_027480451.1, on the reverse strand, counting down.
TCAATCCACAACCCTCAATCCTCAATCCTCAACCTTCAATCATCAATATTCAATCTTCAATCCTCAATCCTCAATTCTCTTTCCTCAATCCTCAATCCTCAATGTTCAATCCTCAATACCCAATCCTCAATCTTCAATCCTCAATCCTCAATTCTCAATCCTCAATCCTCAATCCTCAATCCTCAATCCTCAATCCTCAATGTTCAATCCTCAATACCCAATCCTCAATCTTCAATCCTCAATCCTCAATTCTCAATCCTCAATCCTCAATCCTCAATCCTCAGTCCTCATTCTTCAATCCTCAATACCCAATCCTCAATCTTCAATCCTCAATCCTCAATCCTCAATTCTCAATCTTCAATACTCAATCATCAATCCTCAATCCACAATCCTCAGTCCTCAATCCTCAAACCTCAATCCTCAACCCTTAGCCCTCATCCTCAATCCTCAATCCTCAGTCCTCAATCCTCAATCTTCAATCCTCAATAATCAATCTTCAATCCTCAATCCTCAGTCCTCAAACCTCAATTCTGAATCCGCAATCCTAAATCCTCAATCTTCAGCCCTCAGTCCTCAACAATCAGTTGTCAATCCTCAATCCTCAATAGAATATCCTCAACTCACAGTTTTCAATACTCAATGCTCAATCTGCAATCTTCAAACCACGATCCACAAACACCAATTCTCATCACTCAACCCTCAACACTCAGTCCTCAATGTTCAATCCTCAATCCTCAATCCACAATCCTCAATCATCAATCTTCAATCCTCAATCCTCAATCCTCAATCCTCATTCTTCAATCCTCAATAGCCAATCCTCTATCTTCAAGCCTCAATCCTCAATCCTCAATCTTCAATCCTCAATCCTCAATACTCAATCCTCAATCATCAATCCTCAATACTCAATCCTCAATCATCAATCCGCAATCTTCAATACTCATTCCTCAATCCTCAATCCTCAAGCTTCAATCCTCAATCCTCATTCTTCAATCCTCAATACGCAATCCTCAATCTTCAATCCTCAATCCTAAATCCTCAATCCTCAATCCTCAATCCTCAACCTTCAATCCTCAATACTCAATCTTCAATCCTCAATCCTCAATCCTCAATCATCAATCCTCAATCTTCAATACTCAGTCCTCAATCCTCAATCCTCAATCCTCAATCCTCAATCATCAATCCTCAACCTTCAATCCTCAATGCTCAACCTTTAATCCTCAATCCTCAATCCTCAATCTTCAATCCTCAGTCCTCAATCCTCAATCCTAAATCCTGAATCCTCAATCCTCAATCCTCAATCCTCAATCTTCAATCCTCAATACTCAATCTTCAATCCTCAATCCTCAATCCTCAATCTTCAGTCCTCATTCTTCAATCCTCAATACCCAATCGTCAATCTTCAATCCTCAATCCTCAAACCAGAATCCTGAATCCTCAATCCTGAAACCTCAATCTTCAGCCCTGAGTCCTCAACAATCAGTTTTCAATCCTCAATCCCCAATAGAATATCCTCAATTCACAGTATTCAATACTGAATACTCAATACTCAATCTGCAATCCTCAATCCTCAGTCCTCAATTCTCAATCCTCAATCCTCATTCCTCAGTCCTCAAACCTCAATCCTCAAGCCTCAGCCCTTATCGTCAATCCTCAATCCTCAATCCTCAACCCTCAATCTTCAATCCTGAATACACAATCTTCAATCCTCAGTCCTCAATTCTCAATCCTCAATACTCAATCCTCAATCGTCAATCCTCAACCCTCAATCCTCAAGCGTCAATACTCAATCCTCAATCCTCAACCCTCAGTCCTCGTCCTCAATCCGCAACCCTCAATCCTCAATCCACAATCTTCAATCATCAATATTCAATATTCAGTCCTCAATCCTCAATCCTCAATCCTCAATCCTCAATGTTCAATCCGCAATACCCAATCCTCAATCTTCAATCCTCAATCCTCAATCCTCAATTCTCAATCCTCAATCCTCAGTCCTCAGTCCTCAAACCTCAATCCTCAAGCCTCAGCCCTTATCGTCAATCCTCAATCCTCAATCCTCAATCCTCAATCGTCAATCCTCAATCCCCAATCCTCAATCTTCAATCCTCAATCCTCAATCCTCAATCTTCAATCCTCAATCCTCAATCCTCAATTCTCAATCTTCAATACTCAATCATCAATCCTCAACCCACAATCCTCAGTCCTCAATCCTCAAACCTCAATCCTCAACCCTCAGCCCTCATCCTCAATCCTCAATACTCAATCCTCAATCCTCAATCTTCAATCCTGAATACACAATATTCAATCCTCAATCATCAATTCTCAATCCTCAATACTCAATCCTCAATCTTCAATCCTCAATCCTCATTCTTCAATCCTCAATACCCAATCCTCAATCTTCAATCCTCAATCCTCAATCCTCAATTCTCAATCCTCAATCCTCAGTCCTCAGTCCTTAAACCTCAATCCTCAAGCCTCAGCCCTCATCGTCAATCCTCAATCCTCAATCCTCAATCCTCAATCTTCAATCCTGAATACACAATCTTCAATCCTCAATCCTCAATTCTCAATTCTCATTCCTCAATACTCAATCCTCAATCGTCAATCCTCAATCCCCTATCCTCAATCTTCAATCCTCAATCCTGAATCCTCAATCCTCAATCCTCAGTCTTCAATGCTTAATAGTCAATCTTCAATCCTCAATCCTCAATCCTCAATACTCAAACCTCAATCCTCAACCCTCAATCCTCAATTCTCATTCTTCAATCCTCAATACTCAATCTTCAATCCTCAATCCTCAATCCTCAATCCTCAATCCTCAATCCTCATTCTTCAATCATCAATACCCAATCCTCAATCATCAATCTTCAATCCTCAATCCTCAATCCTCAATCCTCATTCTTCAATCCTCAATAGCCAATCCTCTATCTTCAATCCTCAATCCTCAATCCTCAATCTTCAATACTCAGTCCTCAATCCTCAATCCTCAATCCTCAATCCTCAATCATGAATCCTCAATCTTCAATCCTCAATGCTCAACCTTTAATCCTCAATCCTCAATCTTCAATCCTCAGTCCTCAATCCTCAATCCTAAATCCTGAATCCTCAATCCTCAATCCTCAATCCTCAATCTTCAATCCTCAATACTCAATCTTCAATCCTCAATCCTCAATCCTCAATCTTCAGTCCTCATTCTTCAATCCTCAATACCCAATCCTCAATCTTCAATCCTCAATCCTCAATCCTCAATTCTCAATCCTCTATCCTCAACCCTCAGACCTCAAACATCAATACTCAACCCTCAGTCCTCGTCCTCAATCCGCAACCCTCAATCCTCAATCCACAATCTTCAATCATCAATATTCATTCTTCAGTCCTCAATCCTCAATCCTCAATCCTCAATCCTCAATGTTCAGTCCGCAATACCCAATCTTCAATCTTCAATCCTCAATAGTCAATCCTCAATTCTCAATCCTCAATCCTCAGTCCTCAGTCCTTAAACCTCAATCCTCAAGCCTCAGCCCTCATCGTCAATCCTCAATCCTCAATCCTCAATCCTCAATCCTCAATGTTCAATCCGCAATACCCAATCCCCAATCATCAATCCTCAATCCTCAATCCTCAATTCTCAATCCTCAATCCTCAGTCCTCTGTCCTCAAACCTCAATCCTCAAGCCTCAGCCCTTATCGTCAATCCTCAATCCTCAATCCTCAATCCTCAATCTTCAAACCTGAATACACAATCTTCAACACTCAATCCTCAATTCTCAATCCTCAATACTCAATCTTCACTCTTCAATCCTCAATACCCAATCCTCAATCTTCAATCCTAAATCCTCAATCCTCAATTCTCAATCCTCTATCCTCAATCCTCAGACCTCAAACATCAATACTCAACCCTCAGTCCTCGTCCTCAATCCACAACCCTCGATCCTCAATCCTCAACCCTCAATTTTCAATCCTCAATACTCAATCTTCAATCTTCAATCCTCAGACCTCAAACCACAGTTCTGAATCCTCAATCCTGTATCCTCAATCTTCAGCCCTCAGTCCTCAACAATCAGTTTTCAATCCTCAATCCCCAATAGAATATCCTCAATTCACAGTATTCAATACTCAATACTCAATACTCAATCTGCAATCCTCAATCCTCAGTCCTCAATTAACAATCCTCAATCCTCAATCCTCAATCCTCAATCATCAATCCTCAATCTTCAATACTCAGTCCTCAATCCTCAATCCTCAATCCTCAATCCTCAATCATCAATCCTCAACCTTCAATCCTCAATGCTCAACCTTTAATCCTCAATCCTCAATCCTCAATCTTCAATCCTCAGTCCTCAATCCTCAATCCTAAATCCTGAATCCTCAATCCTCAATCCTCAATCCTCAATCTTCAATCCTCAATACTCAATCATCAATCCTCAATCCTCAATCCTCAATCTTCAGTCCTCATTCTTCAATCCTCAATACCCAATCGTCAATCTTCAATCCTCAATCCTCAAACCAGAATCCTGAATCCTCAATCCTGAAACCTCAATCTTCAGCCCTGAGTCCTCAACAATCAGTTTTCAATCCTCAATCCCCAATAGAATATCCTCAATTCACAGTATTCAATACTGAATACTCAATACTCAATCTGCAATCCTCAATCCTCAGTCCTCAATTCTCAATCCTCAATCCTCAGTCCTCAGTCCTCAAACCTCAATCCTCAAGCCTCAGCCCTTATCGTCAATCCTCAATCCTCAATCCTCAACCCTCAATCTTCAATCCTGAATACACAATCTTCAATCCTCAGTCCTCAATTCTCAATCCTCAATACTCAATCCTCAATCGTCAATCCTCAACCCTCAATCCTCAAGCGTCAATACTCAATCCTCAATCCTCAACCCTCAGTCCTCGTCCTCAATCCGCAACCCTCAATCCTCAATCCACAATCTTCAATCATCAATATTCAATCTTCAGTCCTCAATCCTCAATCCTCAATCCTCAATCCTCAATGTTCAATCCGCAATACCCAATCCTCAATCTTCAATCCTCAGTCCTCAATCCTCAATTCTCAATCCTCAATCCTCAGTCCTCAGTCCTCAAACCTCAATCCTCAAGCCTCAGCCCTTATCGTCAATCCTCAATCCTCAATCCTCAATCCTCAATCGTCAATCCTCAATCCCCAATCCTCAATCTTCAATCCTCAATCCTCAATGTTCAATCCTCAATACCCAATCCTCAATCTTCAATCCTCAATCCTCAATTCTCAATCTTCAATCCTCAATCCTCAATCCTCAGTCCTCATTCTTCAATCCTCAATACCCAATCCTCAATCTTCAATCCTCAATCCTCAATCCTCAATTCTCAATCTTCAATACTCAATCATCAATCCTCAATCCACAATCCTCAGTCCTCAATCCTCAAACCTCAATCCTCAACCCTTAGCCCTCATCCTCAATCCTCAATCCTCAATCCTCAATCCTCAATCTTCAATCCTCAATAATCAATCTTCAATCCTCAATCCTCAGTCCTCAAACCTCAATTCTGAATCCGCAATCCTAAATCCTCAATCTTCAGCCCTCAGTCCTCAACAATCAGTTGTCAATCCTCAATCCTCAATAGAATATCCTCAACTCACAGTTTTCAATACTCAATGCTCAATCTGCAATCTTCAAACCACGATCCACAAACACCAATTCTCATCACTCAACCCTCAACACTCAGTCCTCAATGTTCAATCCTCAATCCTCAATCCACAATCCTCAATCATCAATCTTCAATCCTCAATCCTCAATCCTCAATCCTCATTCTTCAATCCTCAATAGCCAATCCTCTATCTTCAATCCTCAATCCTCAATCCTCAATCTTCAATCCTCAATCCTCAATACTCAATCCTCAATCATCAATCCTCAATACTCAATCCTCAATCATCAATCCGCAATCTTCAATACTCATTCCTCAATCCTCAATCCTCAATCCTCAATCCTCAATCATCAATCCTCAATCTTCAATCCTCAATACTCAATCTTTAATCCTCAATCCTCAATCCTCAATCTTCAATCCTGAATCCTCAATCCTCAATCCTCAATCCTCAATCCTCAATCCTCAATCCTCAATCCTCAATCCTCAATCCTCAATCTTCAATCCTCAATACACAATCTTCAATCCTCAATCCTCAATCCTCAATCCTCAGTCCTCACTCTTCAATCCTCAATACCCAATCCTCAATCTTCAATCCTCAATCCTCAATCCTCAATTCTCAATCCTCTATCCTCAATCCTCAGACCTCAAACATCAATACTCAACCCTCAGTCCTCGTCCTCAATCCACAACCCTCGATCCTCAATCCTCAACCCTCAATTTTCAATCCTCAATACTCAATCTTCAATCTTCAATCCTCAGTCCTCAAACCACAATTCTGAATCCTCAATCCTGTATCCTCAATCTTCAGCCCTCAGTCCTCAACAATCAGTTTTCAATCCTCAATCCCCAATAGAATATCCTCAATTCACAGTATTCAATACTCAATACTCAATACTCAATCTGCAATCCTCAATCCTCAGTCCTCAATTCACAATCCTCAATCCTCAATCCTCAATCCTCAATCATCAATCCTCAATCTTCAATACTCAGTCCTCAATCCTCAATCCTCAATCCTCAATCCTCAATCATCAATCCTCAACCTTCAATCCTCAATGCTCAACCTTTAATCCTCAATCCTCAATCCTCAATCTTCAATCCTCAGTCCTCAATCCTCAATCCTAAATCCTGAATCCTCAATCCTCAATCCTCAATCCTCAATCTTCAATCCTCAATACTCAATCTTCAATCCTCAATCCTCAATCCTCAATCTTCAGTCCTCATTCTTCAATCCTCAATACCCAATCGTCAATCTTCAATCCTCAATCCTCAAACCAGAATCCTGAATCCTCAATCCTGAAACCTCAATCTTCAGCCCTGAGTCCTCAACAATCAGTTTTCAATCCTCAATCCCCAATAGAATATCCTCAATTCACAGTATTCAATACTGAATACTCAATACTCAATCTGCAATCCTCAATCCTCAGTCCTCAATTCTCAATCCTCAATCCTCAGTCCTCAGTCCTCAAACCTCAATCCTCAAGCCTCAGCCCTTATCGTCAATCCTCAATCCTCAATCCTCAACCCTCAATCTTCAATCCTGAATACACAATCTTCAATCCTCAGTCCTCAATTCTCAATCCTCAATACTCAATCCTCAATCGTCAATCCTCAACCCTCAATCCTCAAGCGTCAATACTCAATCCTCAATCCTCAACCCTCAGTCCTCGTCCTCAATCCGCAACCCTCAATCCTCAATCCACAATCTTCAATCATCAATATTCAATCTTCAGTCCTCAATCCTCAATCCTCAATCCTCAATCCTCAATGTTCAATCCGCAATACCCAATCCTCAATCTTCAATCCTCAATCCTCAATCCTCAATTCTCAATCCTCAATCCTCAGTCCTCAGTCCTCAAACCTCAATCCTCAAGCCTCAGCCCTTATCGTCAATCCTCAATCCTCAATCCTCAATCCTCAATCGTCAATCCTCAATCCCCAATCCTCAATCTTCAATCCTCAATCCTCAATCCTCAATCTTCAATCCTCAATCCTCAATCCTCAATTCTCAATCTTCAATACTCAATCATCAATCCTCAACCCACAATCCTCAGTCCTCAATCCTCAAACCTCAACCCTCAACCCTCAGCCCTCATCCGCAATCCTCAATACTCAATCCTCAATCCTCAATCTTCAATCCTGAATACACAATATTCAATCCTCAATCATCAATTCTCAATCCTCAATACTCAATCCTCAATCTTCAATCCTCAATCCTCATTCTTCAATCCTCAATACCCAATCCTCAATCTTCAATCCTCAATCCTCAATCCTCAATTCTCAATCCTCAATCCTCAGTCCTCAGTCCTTAAACCTCAATCCTCAAGCCTCAGCCCTCATCGTCAATCCTCAATCCTCAATCCTCAATCCTCAATCTTCAATCCTGAATACACAATCTTCAATCCTCAATCCTCAATTCTCAATTCTCATTCCTCAATACTCAATCCTCAATCGTCAATCCTCAATCCCCTATCCTCAATCTTCAATCCTCAATCCTGAATCCTCAATCCTCAATCCTCAGTCTTCAATGCTTAATAGTCAATCTTCAATCCTCAATCCTCAATCCTCAATACTCAAACCTCAATCCTCAACCCTCAATCCTCAATTCTCATTCTTCAATCCTCAATACTCAATCTTCAATCCTCAATCCTCAATCCTCAATCCTCAATCCTCAATCCTCATTCTTCAATCATCAATACCCAATCCTCAATCATCAATCTTCAATCCTCAATCCTCAATCCTCAATCCTCATTCTTCAATCCTCAATAGCCAATCCTCTATCTTCAATCCTCAATCCTCAATCCTCAATCTTCAATACTCAGTCCTCAATCCTCAATCCTCAATCCTCAATCCTCAATCATGAATCCTCAATCTTCAATCCTCAATGCTCAACCTTTAATACTCAATCCTCAATCTTCAATCCTCAGTCCTCAATCCTCAATCCTAAATCCGGAATCCTCAATCCTCAATCCTCAATCCTCAATCTTCAATCCTCAATACTCAATCTTCAATCCTCAATCCTCAATCCTCAATCTTCAGTCCTCATTCTTCAATCCTCAATACCCAATCCTCAATCTTCAATCCTCAATCCTCAATCCTCAATTCTCAATCCTCTATCCTCAACCCTCAGACCTCAAACATCAATACTCAACCCTCAGTCCTCGTCCTCAATCCGCAACCCTCAATCCTCAATCCACAATCTTCAATCATCAATATTCATTCTTCAGTCCTCAATCCTCAATCCTCAATCCTCAATCCTCAATGTTCAATCCGCAATACCCAATCTTCAATCTTCAATCCTCAATGCTCAATCCTCAATTCTCAATCCTCAATCCTCAGTCCTCAGTCCTTAAACCTCAATCCTCAAGCCTCAGCCCTCATCGTCAATCCTCAATCCTCAATCCTCAATCCTCAATCCTCAATGTTCAATCCGCAATACCCAATCCCCAATCATCAATCCTCAATCCTCAATCCTCAATTCTCAATCCTCAATCCTCACTCCTCTGTCCTCAAACCTCAATCCTCAAGCCTCAGCCCTTATCGTCAATCCTCAATCCTCAATCCTCAATCCTCAATCTTCAAACCTGAATACACAATCTTCAACCCTCAATCCTCAATTCTCAATCCTCAATACTCAATCTTCAATCGTCAATCCTCAATCCCCAATCCTCAATCTTCAATCCTCAATCCTCAATCCTCAATCTTCAATCCTCATCACTCAATCATCAATCCTCAATCCACAATCCTCACTCCTCAATCCTCAAACCTCAATCCTCAACCCTCAGCACTCATCCTCAATCCTCAATCCTCAATCCTCAATCCTCAATCTTCAATCCTCAATCCTCATTCTTCAATCCTCAATACTCAATCTTCAATCCTCAATCCTCAATCCTCAATCCTGAATCTTCAATCCTCAATCCACAATCTTCAATCATCAATATTCAATCTTCAGTCCTCAATCCTCAATCCTCAATCCTCAATCCCCAATATTCAATCCGCAATACCAAATCCTCAATCTTCAATCCTCAATCCTCAATCCTCAATCCTCAATCCTCAATCCTCATTCTTCAATCCTCAATACTCAATCTTCAATCCTCAATCCTCAATCCTCAATCCTCAATCCTCAAACTTCAATCCTGAATACACAATATTCAATCCTCAATCCTCAATTCTCAATCCTCAATACTCAATCCTCAATCGTCAATCCTCAACCCTCAATCCTCAAGCGTCAATACTCAATCCTCAATCCTCAACCGCCAATCCTCAGTCCTCAAACCTCAATCCCGAATCCTCAATCCTGAATCCTCAGCCTTCAGCCCTCAGTCCTCAACAATCAATTGTCAATCCTCAATCCTCAATAGAATATCCTCAATTCACAGCTTTCAATACTCAATCCCCATTCTCCAATCTTCAAATCTCAATCCACAAACATCAATTCCCATCACTCAACCCTCAACACTAAGTCCTCAATCTTCAATCCACAATCCTCAATCCTCAACCTTCAGTCCTCAATACCCAACGTTCAGTCCTCAATCCTCAACTCTCAATCCTCAATACTCAATCCTCAATCGTCAATCCTCAATCCCCAATCCTCAATCTTCAATCCTCAATCCTCAATCCTCAATCCTCAATCTTCAATCCTCAATACTCAATCTTCAATCCTCAATCATCAATCCTAAATCCTCAATCCTCAATCCTCAGCCCTCAACCTTCAATCCGCAATACACAATCTTCAATCCTCAATCCTCAATCCTCAATCCTCAGTCCTCATTCTTCAATCCTCAATACCCAATCCTCAATCTTCAATCCTCCATCCTCAACCCTCAATTCTCAATCTTCAATCTTCAATCCTCAGACCTCAAACATCAATACTCAACCCTCAGTCCTCGTCCTCAATCCACAACACTCAATCCTCAATCCTCAAACTTCAATCATCAATATTCAATCTTCAATCCTCAATCCTCAATCCTCAATCCTCAATCCTCAATCCTCAATGTTCAAACCTCAATACCCAATCCTCAATCTTCAATCCTCAATCCTCAATTCTCAATCCTCAATCCTCAATCCTCAATCCTCAGTCCTCAAACCAGAATCCTGAATCCTCAATCCTGAAACCTCAATCTACAGCCCTCAGTCCTCAACAATCCGTTGTCAATCCTCAATCCTCAATAGAATATCGTCAGCTCAGAGCTTCCCATACGCAATACTCAATCTGCAATCTTCATATCTCTATCCACAAACATCAATCCTCACCACTCAACCCTGAACACTCAGTCCCCAATCCTCAATCTTCAATCCTCAATCCTCAATCCTCAATCCTCAATCCTCAATCCTCAATCCTCATTCTTCAATCCTCAATCCTCAATCCTCAGTCCTCAATCCTCAATCCTCAATCTTCAATCCTCAATACTCAATCATCAATCCCCAATCCTCAATCCTCAGTCCTCAATCCTCAAACCTCAAACCTCAACCCTCAGCCATCATCCTCAATTCTCAATCCCCAATCCTCAATCCCCAACCTTGAATCCTCAATAATCAATCTTCAATCCTCAATCCTCAGTCCTCAAACCTCAATTCTGAATCCTCAGCCCTGAATCCTCAATCTTCAGCCCTCAGTCCTCAACAATCTGTTGTCAATCCTCAATCCTCAATAGAATATCCTCAATTCACAGTTTTCAATACTCAATGCTCAATCTGCAATCTTCAAACCTCTATCCACAAACACCAATTCTCATCACTCAACCCTCAACTCTCAGTCCCCAGTCCTCAATCTTCAATCCTCAATCCTCAATCCTCATTCCTCAATCTTCAACATTCAATCCTCAATACTCAATTTTCAATCCTCAATCCTCAATCCTCAATCCTCAATCTTCAATCCTCAATCCTCAATCCTCAATCCTCAATCCTCAATCCTCATTCTTCAATCCTCAATACCCAATCCTCAATCTTCAATCCTCAATCCTCAATCCTCAATTCTCAATCCTCAATACTCAGTCCTCAGTCCTTAAACCTCAATCCTCAACCCTCAGCCCTCATCCTCAATCCTCAATCCTCAATCCCCAATCCTCAACCTTCAATCCTCAATAATCAATCTTCAATCCTCAATCCTCAGTCCTCAAACCTCAATTCTGAATCCTCAATCCTAAATCCTCAATCTTCAGCCCTCAGTCCTCAACAATCAGTTGTCAATCCTCAATCCTCAATAGAATATCCTCAACTAACAGTTTTCAATACTCAATGCTCAATCTGCAATCTTCAAACCTCTATCCACAAACACCAATTCTCATCACTCAACCCTCAACACTCAGTCCTCAATGTTCAATCCTCAATCCTCAATCCACAATCCTCAGTCATCAATCTTCAATCGTCAATCCTCAATCCTCAATCCTCAATCCTCAATCCTCAATCCTCAATCCTCAATCCTCATTCTTCAATCCTCAATACCCAATCCTCAATCTTCAATCCTCAATCCTCAATCCTCAATCCTCAATCCTCAATCCTCAATCCTCAGTCCTCAATCCTCAATCCTCAATCTTCAATCCTCAATACTCAATCATCAATCCCCAATCCTCAATCCTCAGTCCTCAATCCTCAATCCTCATTCCTCAACCTTCAATCCTCAATACTCAATCTTCAATCCTCAATCCTCAATCCTCAGTCCTCATTCTTCAATCCTCAATACACAATCCTCAACCTTCAATCCTCAATCCTCAATTCTCAATCCTCAATCCTCAATCCTCAATCCTCAGTCCTCATTCTTCAATCCTCAATACCCAATCCTCAATCTTCAATCCTCAATCTTCAATCCGCAATCCTCAATGTTCAATCCTCAATACCCAATCCTCAATCTTCAATCCTCAATCCTCAATTCTCAATCCTCAATCCTCAATCGTCAATCCTCAATTACCAATCCTCAATCTTCAATCCTCAATCCTCAATCCTCAATCTTCAATCCTCAATACTCAATCATCAATCCTCAATCTACAATCCTCAGTCCTCAATCCTCAAACCTCAATCCTCAACCCTCAGACCTCATCCTCAATCCTCAATCCTCAATCTTCAGTCCTCATTCTTCAATCCTCAATACCCAATCCTCAATCTTCAATCCTCAATCCTCAATCCTCAATTCTCAATCCTCTATCCTCAACCCTCAGACCTCAAACATCAATACTCAACCCTCAGTCCTCGTCCTCAATCCGCAACCCTCAATCCTCAATCCACAATCTTCAATCATCAATATTCAGTCTTCAGTCCTCAATCCTCAATCCTCAATCCTCAATCCTCAATGTTCAATCCGCAATACCCAATCCTCAATCTTCAATCCTCAATGCTCAATCCTCAATTCTCAATCCTCAATCCTCAGTCCTCAGTCCTTAAACCTCAATCCTCAAGCCTCAGCCCTCATCGTCAATCCTCAATCCTCAATCCTCAATCCTCAATCCTCAATGTTCAATCCGCAATACCCAATCCCCAATCATCAATCCTCAATCCTCAATCCTCAATTCTCAATCCTCAATCCTCAGTCCTCTGTCCTCAAACCTCAATCCTCAAGCCTCAGCCCTTATCGTCAATCCTCAATCCTCAATCCTCAATCCTCAATCTTCAAACCTGAATACACAATCTTCAACCCTCAATCCTCAATTCTCAATCCTCAATACTCAATCTTCAATCGTCAATCCTCAATCCCCAATCCTCAATCTTCAATCCTCAATCCTCAATCCTCAATCTTCAATCCTCATCACTCAATCATCAATCCTCAATCCACAATCCTCACTCCTCAATCCTCAAACCTCAATCCTCAACCCTCAGCACTCATCCTCAATCCTCAATCCTCAATCCTCAATCCTCAATCTTCAATCCTCAATCCTCATTCTTCAATCCTCAATACTCAATCTTCAATCCTCAATCCTCAATCCTCAATCCTGAATCTTCAATCCTCAATCCACAATCTTCAATCATCAATATTCAATCTTCAGTCCTCAATCCTCAATCCTCAATCCTCAATCCCCAATATTCAATCCGCAATACCCAATCCTCAATCTTCAATCCTCAATCCTCAATCCTCAATCCTCAATCCTCAATCCTCATTCTTCAATCCTCAATACTCAATCTTCAATCCTCAATCCTCAATCCTCAATCCTCAATCCTCAATCTTCAATCCTGAATACACAATATTCAATCCTCAATCCTCAATTCTCAATCCTCAATACTCAATCCTCAATCGTCAATCCTCAACCCTCAATCCTCAAGCGTCAATACTCAATCCTCAATCCTCAACCGCCAATCCTCAGTCCTCAAACCTCAATCCCGAATCCTCAATCCTGAATCCTCAGCCTTCAGCCCTCAGTCCTCAACAATCAATTGTCAATCCTCAATCCTCAATAGAATGTCCTCAATTCACAGCTTTCAATACTCAATCCCCATTCTTCAATCTTCAAATCTCAATCCACAAACATCAATTCCCATCACTCAACCCTCAACACTAAGTCCTCAATCTTCAATCCACAATCCTCAATCCTCAACCTTCAGTCCTCAATACCCAACGTTCAGTCCTCAATCCTCAACTCTCAGTCCTCAATACTCAATCCTCAATCGTCAATCCTCAATCCCCAATCCTCAATCTTCAATCCTCAATCCTCAATCCTCAATCCTCAATCTTCAATCCTCAATACTCAATCTTCAATCCTCAATCATCAATCCTAAATCCTCAATCCTCAATCCTCAGCCCTCAACCTTCAATCCGCAATACACAATCTTCAATCCTCAATCCTCAATCCTCAATCCTCAGTCCTCATTCTTCAATCCTCAATACCCAATCCTCAATCTTCAACCCTCCATCCTCAACCCTCAATTCTCAATCTTCAATCTTCAATCCTCAGACCTCAAACATCAATACTCAACCCTCAGTCCTCGTCCTCAATCCACAACACTCAATCCTCAATCCTCAAACTTCAATCATCAATATTCAATCTTCAATCCTCAATCCTCAATCCTCAATCCTCAATCCTCAATCCTCAATGTTCAAACCTCAATACCCAATCCTCAATCTTCAATCCTCAATCCTCAATTCTCAATCCTCAATCCTCAATCCTCAATCCTCAGTCCTCAAACCAGAATCCTGAATCCTCAATCCTGAAACCTCAATCTACAGCCCTCAGTCCTCAACAATCCGTTGTCAATCCTCAATCCTCAATAGAATATCGTCAGCTCAGAGCTTCCCATACGCAATACTCAATCTGCAATCTTCATATCTCTATCCACAAACATCAATCCTCACCACTCAACCCTGAACACTCAGTCCCCAATCCTCAATCTTCAATCCTCAATCCTCAATCCTCAATCCTCAATCCTCAATCCTCAATCCTCATTCTTCAATCCTCAATACCCAATCCTCAATCTTCAATCCTCAATCCTCAATCCTCAATCCTCAATCCTCAATCCTCAGTCCTCAATCCTCAATCCTCAATCTTCAATCCTCAATACTCAATCATCAATCCCCAATCCTCAATCCTCAGTCCTCAATCCTCAAACCTCAAACCTCAACCCTCAGCCATCATCCTCAATTCTCAATCCCCAATCCTCAATCCCCAACCTTGAATCCTCAATAATCAATCTTCAATCCTCAATCCTCAGTCCTCAAACCTCAATTCTGAATCCTCAATCCTGAATCGTCAATCTTCAGCCCTCAGTCCTCAACAATCAGTTGTCAATCCTCAATCCTCAATGTAATATCCTCAATTCACAGTTTTCTATACTCAATGCTCATTCTGCAATCTTCAAACCTCTATCCACAAACACCAATTCTCATCACTCAACCCTCAACTCTCAGTCCCCAGTCCTCAATCTTCAATCCTCAATCCTCAATCCTCAATCCTCAATCCTCAACATTCAATCCTCAATACTCAATCTTCAATTCTCAATCCTCAATCCTCAATCCTCAATCTTCAATCCTCAATCCTCAATCCTCAATCCTCAATCCTCATTCTTCAATCCTCAATACCCAATCCTCAATCTTCAATCCTCAATCCTCAATCCTCAATTCTCAACCCTCAATCCTCAGTCCTCAGTCCTTAAACCTCAATCCTCAAGCCTCAGCCCTCATCGTCAATCCTCAATCCTCAATCCTTAATCCTCAATCCTCAATGTTCAATCCGCAATACCCAATCCTCAATCTTCGATCCTCAATCCTCAATCCTCAATTCTCAATCCTCAATCCTCAGTCCTCTGTCCTCAAACCTCAATCCTCAAGCCTCAGCCCTTATCGTCAATCCTCAATCCTCAATCCTCAATCCTCAATCTTCAATCCTCAATCCTCAATCCTCAATCTTCAATCCTCAATACTCAATCATCAATCCTCAATCCACAATCCTCAGTCCTCAATCCTCAAACCTCAATCCTCAACCCTCAGCCCTCATCCTCAGTCCTCAATCCTCAATCCTCAATCCTCATTCTTCAATCCTCAATACCCAATCCTCAATCTTCAATCCTCAATCCTCAATCCTCAATTCTCAATCCTCAATCCTCAATCCCCAGACCTCAAACATCAATACTCAACCCTCAGTCCTCGTCCTCAATCCGCAACCCTCAATCCTCAATCCACAATCTTCAATCATCAATATTCAATCTTTAGTCCTCAATCCTCAATCCTCAATCCTCAATCCTCAATGTTCAATCCGCAATACCCAATCCTCAATCTTCAATCCTCAATCCTCAATCCTCAATTCTCAATCCTCAATCCTCAGTCCTCAGTCCTCAAACCTCAATCCTCAAGCCTCAGCCCTTATCGTCAATCCTCAATCCTCAATCCTCAATCCTCAATCTTCAATCCTGAATACACAATCTTCAATCCTCAGTCCTCAATTCTCAATCCTCAATACTCAATCCTCAATCGTCAATCCTCAACACTCAATCCTCAAGCGTCAATACTCAATCCTCAATCCTCAATCCTCAATCCTCAATCCTCAGTCCTCAATCCTCAATCCTCAATCTTCAATCCTCAATACTCAATCATCAATCCCCGATCCTCAATCCTCAGTCCTCAATCCTCAAACCTCAATCCTCAACCCTCAGCCCTCATCCTCAATTCTCAATCCCCAATCCTCAATCCTCAACCTTGGATCCTCAATAATCAATCTTCAATCCTCAATCCTCAGTCCTCAAACCTCAATTCTGAATCCTCAGCCCTGAATCCTCAATCTTCAGCCCTCAGTCCTCAACAATCAGTTGTCAATCCTCAATCCTCAATAGAATATCCTCAATTCACAGTTTTCAATACTCAATGCTCAATCTGCAATCTTCAAATCTCTATCCACAAACATCAATCCTCATCACCCAACCCTCAACACTCAGTCCCCAATCCTCAATCTTCAATTCTCAATCCACAATCCTCAATCCTCAATCCTGAACCCTCAATCATCAATCCTCAGTACTCAATCTTCAATCCTCAATCCTCAATCCTCGATCCTCAGTCCTCAATCCTCAATCGTCAATCTCCAATCCTGAATACTCAATCCTCAATCCTCAATCCTCAATCGGCAATCCTCAATCCTCATTCTTCAATCCTCAATACCCTATCATCAATCTTCAGCCCTCAGTCCTCAACAATCAGTTGTCAATCCTCAATCCCCAATAGAATATCCTCAATTCACAGTTTTCAATACTTAATACTCAATCTGCAATCTTCAAATCTCTATCCACAAACATCAATTCTCATCACTCAGCCCTCAACACTCAGTCCTCAATGTTCAATCCTCAATCCTCAATTCTCAACCTTCAATCCTCAATACTCAATCATTAATCCTCAATCCTCAATCCTCAATCTTCAATCCTCAATCCTCAATACTCAATCCTCAATCCTCAATCCTCAATCCTCAATCATCAATCCTCAATCTTCAATACTCAATCCTCAATCCTCAATCCTCAATCCTCAACCCTCAATCATCAATCCTCAATCTACAATCCTCAATGCTCAACCTTTAATCCTCTATCCTCAATCCTCAATCTTCAATCCTCAATCCTCAATACTCAATCCTCAATCCTCAGTCCTCAATCCTCAATCCTCAATCCTCAATCCTCAATCCTCAATCTTCAATCCTCAATACTCAATCTTCAATCCTCAATCCTCAATCCTCAATCCTCAATCCTGAGTCCTCATTCTTCAATCCTCAATACAGAATCCTCAATCTTCAATCCTCAATCCTCAATCCTCAATTCTCAATCCTCTATTCTCAATCCTCAGTCCTCAAACATCAATACTCAACCATCAGTCCTCGTCCTGAATCCACAACCCTCAATCCTCAATCCTCAACCTTCAATCATCAATATTCAATCTTCAATCCTCAACCCTCAATCCTCAATCCTCAATCCTCAATCCTCAATGTTCAATCCTCAATACCCAATCTTCAATCTTCAATCCTCGATCCTCAATCCTCAATCTTCAATCCTCAATCCTCAATTCTCAATCCTCAATCCTCAATCCTCAATCCTCAATCATCAATCCTCAATCTTCAATACTCAATCCTCAATCCTCAATCCTCAATCCTCAACCCTCAATCATCAATCCTCAATCTTCTATCCTCAATGCTCAACCTTTAATCCTCAATCCTCAATCCTCAATCTTCAATCCTCAATCCTCAATCCTCAATCCTCAATCCTCAATCCTCAATCCTCAATCCTCAATCCTCAATCCTCAATCTTCAATCCTCAATACTCAATCTTCAATCCTCAATCCTCAATCCTCAATGTTCAATCCTCAATACCCAATCTTCAATCTTCAATCCTCGATCCTCAATCCTCAATCCCCAATCCTCAATCCTCAATCCTCAGTCCTCAAACCACAGTCCTGAATCCTCAATCCTGAATCCTCAATGTTCAGCCCTCAGTCCTCAACAATCAGTTGTCAATCCTCAATCCTCACTAGAATATCCTCAGTTCAGAGTTTTCCATACGCAATACTCAATCTGCAACCTTCATATCTCTATCCACAAACATCAATTCTCATCACTCAGCCATCAACACTCAGTCCCCTATCCTCAATCTTCAATCGTCAATCCTCAATCCTCAATCCTCAATCCTCAATCTTCATCCTCAATACTCAATCTTCAATCCTCAATCCTCAATCCTCAATCCTCAATCCTCAATCTTCAATCCTCAATCCTCAATCCTCAATCCTCAATGCTCATTCTTCAATCCTCAATACCCAATCCTCAATCTTCAATCCTCAATCCTCAATCCTCAACTCTCAATCCTGAATCCTCAACACTCAGTGCTCAGTCCTCAAACCTCAATTCTGAATCCTCAATCCTGAATCCTCAACCTTCAGCCCTCAGACCTCAACAATCAGTTGTCAATCCTCAATCCTCAATAGAATATCCTCAATTCACAGGTTTCAATACTCAATACTCAATCTGCAATCTTCAAATCTCTATCCACAAACATCAATCCTCATCACTCAACCCTCAACACTCAGTCCCCAGTCCTCAATCTTCAATTCTCAATCCACAATCCTCAATCCTCAATCCTGAACCCTCAATCATCAATCCTCAGTACTCAATCTTCAATCCTCAATCCTCAATCTTCGATCCTCAGTCCTCAATCCTCAATCGTCAATCTCCAATCCTGAATACTCAATCTTCAATCCTCAATCCTCAATCGGCAATCCTCAATCCTCATTCTTCAATCCTCAATACCCTATCCTCAATCTTCAGCCCTCAGTCCTCAACAATCAGTTGTCAATCCTCAATCCCCAATAGAATATCCTCAATTCACAGTTTTCAATACTTAATACTCAATCTGCAATCTTCAAATCTCTATCCACAAACATCAATTCTCATCACTCAGCCCTCAACACTCAGTCCTCAATGTTCAATCCTCAATCCTCAATTCTCAACCTTCAATCCTCAATACTCAATCATTAATCCTCAATCCTCAATCCTCAATCTTCAATCCTCAATCCTCAATACTCAATCCTCAATCCTCAATCCTCAATCCTCAATCATCAATCCTCAATCTTCAATACTCAATCCTCAATCCTCAATCCTCAATCCTCAACCCTCAATCATCAATCCTCAATCTTCAATCCTCAATGCTCAACCTTTAATCCTCTATCCTCAATCCTCAATCTTCAATCCTCAATCCTCAATCCTCAATCCTCAATCCTCAATCCTCAATCCTCAATCCTCAATACTCAATATTCAATCCTCAATACTCAATCTTCAATCCTCAATCCTCAATCCTCAATCCTGAGTCCTCATTCTTCAATCCTCAATACAGAATCCCCAATCTTCAATCCTCAATCCTCAATCCTCAATTCTCAATCCTCTATTCTCAATCCTCAGTCCTCAAACATCAATACTCAACCCTCAGTCCTCGTCCTGAATCCACAACCCTCAATCCTCAATCCTCAACCGTCAATCATCAATATTCAATCTTCAATCCTCAACCCTCAATCCTCAATCCTCAATCCTCAATCCTCAATGTTCAACCCTCAATACCCAATCTTCAATCTTCAATCCTCGATCCTCAATCCTCAATCCTCAATTCTCAATCTTCAATCCTCAATAATCAATCTTCAATCCTCAATCCTCAATCCTCAAACCTCAATTCTGAATTCGCAACCCTAAATCCTCAATCTTCAGCCCTCAGTCCTCAACAATCAGTTGTCAATCCTCAATCCTCAATAGAATATCCTCAACTCACAGTTTTCAATACTCAATGCTCAATCTGCAATCTTCAAACCTCTATCCACAAACACCAATTCTCATCACTCAACCCTCAACACTCAGTCCTCAATGTTCAATCCTCAATCCTCAATCCACAATCCTCAATCATCAATCTTCAATCCTCAATCCTCAATCCTCTATCCTCATTCTTCAATCCTCAATAGCCAATCCTCTATCTTCAATCCTCAATCCACAATCCTCAATCTTCAATCCTCAATCCTCAATACTCAATCCTCAGTACTCAATCCTCAATCCTCAATCCTCAATCACCAATCCGCAGTCTTCAATCCTCAATACTCAATCTTTAATCCTCAATCCTCAATCCTCAATCTTCAATCCTGAATCCTCAATCCTCAATCCTCAATCCTCAATCCTCAATCCTCAATCCTCAAGCCTCAATCCTCAATCCTCAATCCTCAATCCTCAATCCTTAATACACAATCTTCAATCCTCAATCCTCAATCCTCAATCCTCAGTCCTCACTCTTCAATCCTCAATACCCAATCCTCAATCTTCAATCCTCAATCCCCAATCCTCAATTCTCAATCCTCTATCCTCAATCCTCAGTCCTCAAACCTCAATTCTGAATCCTCAACCCTGAATCCTCAATCTTCAGCCCTCAGTCCTCAACAATCAGTTGTCAATCCTCAATCTTCAATAGAATATCCTCAATTCACAGGTTTCAATACTCAATACTCAATCTGCAATCTTCAAATCTCTATCCACAAACATCAATCCTCATCACACAACCCTCAACACTCAGTTCCCAATCCTCAATCTTCAATTCTCAATCCTCAATCCTCAATCCTCAACCCTCAATCCTCAATCCTCAATCTTCAATCCTCAATACTCAATCTTCAATCCTCAATCCTCAATCCTCGATCCTCAATCCTCAATCCCAAATCGTCAATCTCCAATCCTGAATACTCAATCTTCAATCCTCAATCCTCAATCGCCCATCCTCAATCCTCATTCTTCAATCCTCGATACCCTATCCTCAATCCTCAATCCTCAATCCTCAATCCTCAATTCTCAATCCTCAATCCTCAGTCGTGAGTCCTCAAACCTCAATCTTCAACCTTCAGCCCTCATCCTCAATCCTCAATCCCCAATCCTCAATCCTCAATCCTCAGTCCTAAAACCACAGTCCTGAATCCTCAATCCTGTATCCTCAATCTTCAGCCCTCAGTCCTCAACAATCAGTTGTCAATCCTCAATCCTCACTAGAATATCCTCAGTTCAGAGTTTTCCATACGCAATACTCAATCTGCAATTTTCATATCTCTATCCACAAACACCAATTCTCATCACTCAACCCTCAACACTCAGTCCTCAATGTTCAATCCTCAATCCTCAATCCACAATCCTCAATCATCAATCTTCAATCCTCAATACTCAATCTTCAATCCTCAATCCTCAACCTTGAATCCTCAATACTCAATCTTCAATCCTCAATACTCAATCCTCAATCCTGAGTCCTCATTCTTCAATCCTCAATACAGAATCCCCAATCTTCAATCCTCAATCCTCAATTCTCAATTCTCAATCCTCTATTCTCAATCCTCAGTCCTCAAACATCAATACTCAACCCTCAGTCCTCGTCCTGAATCCACAACCCTCAATCCTCAATCCTCAACCGTCAATCATCAATATTCAATCTTCAATCCTCAACCCTCAATCCTCAATCCTCAATCCTCAATCCTCAATGTTCAATCCTCAATACCCAATCTTCAATCTTCAATCCTCGATCCTCAATCCTCAATCCTCAATTCTCAATCTTCAATCCTCAATAATCAATCTTCAATCCTCAATCCTCAATCCTCAAACCTCAATTCTGAATTCGCAACCCTAAATCCTCAATCTTCAGCCCTCAGTCCTCAACAATCAGTTGTCAATCCTCAATCCTCAATAGAATATCCTCAACTCACAGTTTTCAATACTCAATGCTCAATCTGCAATCTTCAAACCTCTATCCACAAACACCAATTCTCATCACTCAACCCTCAACACTCAGTCCTCAATGTTCAATCCTCAATCCTTAATCCACAATCCTCAATCATCAATCTTCAATCCTCAATCCTCAATCCTCAATCCTCATTCTTCAATCCTCAATAGCCAATCCTCTATCTTCAATCCTCAATCCACAATCCTCAATCTTCAATCCTCAATCCTCAATACTCAATCCTCAATACTCAATCCTCAATCCTCAACCCTCAATCACCAATCCGCAGTCTTCAATCCTCAATACTCAATCTTTAATCCTCAATCCTCAATCCTCAATCTTCAATCCTGAATCCTCAATCCTCAATCCTCAATCCTCAATCCTCAATCCTCAATCCTCAAGCCTCAATCCTCAATCCTCAATCCTCAATCCTCAATCCTTAATACACAATCTTCAATCCTCAATCCTCAATCCTCAATCCTCAGTCCTCACTCTTCAATCCTCAATACCCAATCCTCAATCTTCAATCCTCAATCCCCAATCCTCAATTCTCAATCCTCTATCCTCAATCCTCAGTCCTCAAACCTCAATTCTGAATCCTCAACCCTGAATCCTCAATCTTCAGCCCTCAGTCCTCAACAATCAGTTGTCAATCCTCAATCTTCAATAGAATATCCTCAATTCACAGGTTTCAATACTCAATACTCAATCTGCAATCTTCAAATCTCTATCCACAAACATCAATCCTCATCACACAACCCTCAACACTCAGTTCCCAATCCTCAATCTTCAATTCTCAATCCTCAATCCTCAATCCTCAACCCTCAATCCTCAATCCTC
Source organism: Calliopsis andreniformis (assembly GCF_051401765.1). Lineage (NCBI taxonomy): Eukaryota > Metazoa > Arthropoda > Insecta > Hymenoptera > Andrenidae > Calliopsis > Calliopsis andreniformis. The sequence goes on along the minus strand of NW_027480451.1, from coordinate 4,905,107 downwards.
AACCTTCAATCCTCAATACTCAATCTTCAATCCTCAATCCTCAACCTCGATCCTCAATCCTCAATCCCAAATCGTCAATCTCCAATCCTGAATACTCAATCTTCAATCCTCAATCCTCAATCGCCCATCCTCAATCCTCAATCCTCAATGCGCATTCTTCAATCCTCAATACCCAATCCTCAATCTTCAATCCTCAATCCTCAATCCTCAACTCTCAATCCTGAATCCTCAACCCTCAGTCCTCATACCTCAATCGTCAACCCTCAGACCTCATCTTCAATCCTCAATCCTCAATCCTCAATTCTCAATCTTCAATCCTCAATACTCAATCTTCAATCCTCAATCCTCAATTCTCAATCCTCAATACTCAATCCTCAATCGTCAATCCTCAATCCCCAATCCTCAATCTTCAATACTCAATCCTCAATCCTCAATCCTCAGTCCTCACTCTTCAATCCTCAATACCCAATCCTCAATCTTCAATCCTCAATCCCCAATCCTCAATTCTCAATCCTCTATCCTCAATCCTCAGTCCTCAAACCTCAATTCTGAATCCTCAACCCTGAATCCTCAATCTTCAGCCCTCAGTCCTCAACAATCAGTTGTCAATCCTCAATCTTCAATAGAATATCCTCAATTGACAGGTTTCAATACTCAATACTCAATCTGCAATCTTCAAATCTCTATCCACAAACATCAATCCTCATCACTCAACCCTCAACACTCAGTTCCCAATCCTCAATCTTCAATTCTCAATCCTCAATCCTCAATCCTCAACCCTCAATCCTCAATCCTCAATCTTCAATCCTCAATACTCAACCTTCAATCCTCAATCCTCAATCCTCGATCCTCAATCCTCAATCCCCAATCGTCAATCTCCAATCCTGAATACTCAATCTTCAATCCTCAATCCTCAATCGCCCATCCTCAATCCTCATTCTTCAATCCTCGATACCCTATCCTCAATCCTCAATCCTCAATCCTCAATCCTCAATTCTCAATCCTCAATCATCAGTCGTGAGTCCTCAAACCTCAATCTTCAACCTTCAGCCCTCATCCTCAATCCTCAATCCCCAATCCTCAATCCTCAATCCTCAGTCCTAAAACCACAGTCCTGAATCCTCAATCCTGTATCCTCAATCTTCAGCCCTCAGTCCTCAACAATCAGTTGTCAATCCTCAATCCTCACTAGAATATCCTCAGTTCAGAGTTTTCCATACGCAATACTCAATCTGCAATCTTCATATCTCTATCCACAAACACCAATTCTCATCACTCAACCCTCAACACTCAGTCCTCAATGTTCAATCCTCAATCCTCAATCCACAATCCTCAATCATCAATCTTCAATCCTCAATACTCAATCTTCAATCCTCAATCCTCAACCTTGAATCCTCAATACTCAATCTTCAATCCTCAATCCTCAATCCTCAATCCTCAGTTCTCATTCTTCAATCCTCAATACAGAATCCTCAATCTTCAATCCTCAATCCTCAATCCTCAATTCTCAATCCTCTATCCTCAATCCTCAGTCCTCAAAGATCAATACTCAACCCTCAGTCCTCGTCCTGAATCCACAACCCTCAATCCTCAATCCTCAACCTTCAATCATCAATATTCAATCTTCAATCGTCAATCCTCAATCCTCAATCCTCAATCCTCAATCTTCAATCCTCAATACTCAATCCTCAATACCCAATCTTCAATCTTCAATCCTCGATCCTCAATCCTCAATCCCCAATCCTCAATCCTCAATCCTCAGTCCTCAAACCACAGTCCTGAATCCTCAATCCTGAATCCTCAATGTTCAGCCCTCAGTCCTCAACAATCAGTTGTCAATCCTCAATCCTCACTAGAATATCCTCAGTTCAGAGTTTTCCATACGCAATACTCAATCTGCAACCTTCATATCTCTATCCACAAACATCAATTCTCATCACTCAGCCATCAACACTCAGTCCCCTATCCTCAATCTTCAATCGTCAATCCTCAATCCTCAATCCTCAATCCTCAATCTTCAATCCTCAATACTCAATCTTCAATCCTCAATCCTCAATCCTCAATCCTCAATCCTCAATCTTCAATCCTCAATCCTCAATCCTCAATCCTCAATGCTCATTCTTCAATCCTCAATACCCAATCCTCAGTCTTCAATCCTCAATCCTCAATCCTCAACTCTCAATCCTGAATCCTCAACCCTCAGTCCTCATACCTCAATCGTCAACCCTCAGACCTCATCTTCAATCCTCAATCCTCAATCCTCAATTCTCAATCTTCAATCCTCAATACTCAATCTTCAATCCTCAATCCTCAATTCTCAATCCTCAATACTCAATCCTCAATCGTCAATCCTCAATCCCCAATCCTCAATCTTCAATACTCAATCCTCAATCCTCAATCCACAATCCTCAATCCCCAATCCTCAATCTTCAATACTCAATCCTCAATCCTCAATCCACAATCCTCAATCTTCAATCCTCAATACTCAATCCTCAATCTTCAATCCTCAATACTCAATCTTCAATCCTCAATCCTCAATCCTAAATCCTCAACCCTCAATCCTCAGTCCTCAAACCTCAATACCGAATCCTCAATCCTGAATCCTCAACCTTCAGCCCTCAGTCCTCAACAATCAATTGTCAATCCCCAATCCTCAACAGAATATCCTCAATTCACAGCTTTCAATACTCAATCCCCATTCTTCAATCTTCAAATCTCAATCCACAAACGTCAATTCCCATCACTCAACCGTCAACACTAAGTCCTCAATCTTCAATCCTCAATCCTCAATCCTCAACCTTCAGCCCTCAATACTCAATGTTCAATCCTCAATCCTCAATTCTCAATCCTCAATACTCAATCCTCAATCGTCAATCCTCAATCCTCAATCCTCAATCTTCAGCCCACAATACTCAATGTTCAATCCTCAATCCTCAATTCTCAATCCTCAATACTCAATCCTCAATCGTCAATCCTCAACCCCAATCCTCAATCTTCAATCCTCAATCCTCAATCCTCAATCCTCAATCCTCAATCTTCAATCCTCAATACTCAGTCTTCAATCCTCAATCATCAATCCTAAATCCTCAATCCTCAATCCTCAATCCTCAATCTTCAATCCTCAATACTCAATCTTCAATCCTCAATCCTCAATCCTCAATCCTCAGTCCTCATTCTTCAATCCTCAATAACCAATCCTCAACTCTCAATCCTGAATCCTCAACCCTCAGTCCTCAAACCTCAATCGTCAACCCTCGGACCTCATCTTCAATCCTCAATCCTCAATCCTCGATCCTCAATTCTCAATCTTCAATCCTCAATACTCAATCTTCAATCCTCAATCCTCAATTCTCAATCCTCAATACTCAATCCTCAATCGTCAATCCTCAATCCCCAATCCTCAATCTTCAATACTCAATCCTCAATCCTCAATCCACAATCCTCAATCTTCAATCCTCAATACTCAATCTTCAATCCTCAATCCTCAACCCTCAATCCTCAATCCTCAGTCCTCAGTACTCAATCCTCAATCTTCAATCCTCAATACTCAATCTTCAATCCTCAATCCTCAATCCTCAATCCTCAATTCTCAATCCTCAATCCTCAATATTCAACACACAACCCTCAACCACCAATCCTCAATCCACAACAATCAATCCTCAATTCTCAATACTCAATAGAATACCGTGAACTCTCGTGGTTCAATACTCAAACCGTAATATTCAATAATCATATCTCAATCGTCAAACATCAATTCTAAACACTCAATCCTCAACACTCAGTCCTCTCTCTTCAATCCTCCATCCTCAACCCTCAATCCTCAAGCGTCAATCCTCAATCCTCAATCCTCAACCCTCAATCCTCAGTCCTCGAACCTCAATACCGAATCCTCAATCCTGAATCCTCAACCTTCAGCCCTCAGTCCTCAACAATCAATTGTCGATACTCAATCCTCAATCGTCAATCCTCAACACCAATCCTCAATTTTCAATACTCAATCCTCAATCCTCAATCCTCAATCCTCAATCTTCAATCCTCAATACTCAATCTTCAATCCTCAATCATCAATCCTAAATCCTCAATCCTCAATCCTCAATCCTCAATCTTCAATCCTCAATACTCAATCTTCAATCCTCAATCCTCAATCCTCAATCCTCAGTCCTCATTCTTCAATCCTCAATACCCAATCCTCAACTCTCAATCCTGAATCCTCAACCCTCAGTCCTCAAACCTCAATCGTCAACCCTCAGACCTCATCTTCAATCCTCAATCCTCAATCCTCAATTCTCAATCTTCAATCCTCAATACTCAATCTTCAATCCTCAATCCTCAATTCTCAATCCTCAATACTCAATGCTCAATCGTCAATCCTCAATCCCCAGCCTCAATCTTCAATACTCAATCCTCAATCCTCAATCCACAATCCTCAATCTTCAATCCTCAATACTCAATCTTCAATCCTCAATTCTCAGCCCTCAATCATCAATCCTCAATCCTCAGTACTCAGTCCTCAATATTCAATCCTCAATACTCTATCTTCAATCCTCAATCCTCAATCCTCAATCCTCAATCCTCAATCCTCATTCTTCAATCCTCAATACCCAATCCTCAATCTTCAACCCTCAATCCTCAATCCTCAATTCTCAATCCTCAATCCTCAATCCTCAGACCTCAGAAATCAATACTCAACCCTCAGTCCTCGTCCTCAATCTACAACCCTCAATCCTCAATCATCGATCTTCAATCATCAATATTCAATCTTCAGTACTCAATCCTCAATGCTCAATCCACAATGTTCAATCCGCAATACCCAATCCTCAATCTTCGATCCTCAACCCTCAATCCTCAATCCTCAACCCTCAGACCTCAGAAATCAATACTCAACCCTCAGTCCTCGTCCTCAATCCACAACCCTCAATCCTCAATCATCGATCTTCAATCATCAATATTCAATCTTCAGTACTCAATCCTCAATGCTCAATCCACAATGTTCAATCCGCAATACCCAATCCTCAATCTTCAATCCTCAATCCTCAATACTCAATCCTCAATCCTCAACCCTCAATCCCCAATCCTCAATCTTCAATACTCAATCCTCAATCCTCAATACACAATCCTCAATCTTCAATCCTCAATACTCAATCTTCAATCCTCAATCCTCAACCCTCAATCCTCAATCCTCAATCCTCAGTACTCAATCCTCAAACTTCAATCCTCAATACTCAATCTTCAATCCTCAATCCTCAATCCTCAATCCTCAATCCTCAATCCTCATTCTTCAATCCTCAATACCCAATCCTCAATCTTCAACCCTCAATCCTCAATCCTCAATTCTCAATCCTCAATCCTCAATCCTCAGACCTCAGAAATCAATACTCAACCCTCAGTCCTCGTCCTCAATCCACAACCCTCAATCCTCAATCATCGATCTTCAATCATCAATATTCAATCTTCAGTACTCAATCCTCAATGCTCAATCCACAATGTTCAATCCGCAATACCCAATCCTCAATCTTCAATCCTCAATCCTCAATCCTCAATCCTCAATCCTCAACCCTCAGACCTCAGAAATCAGTACTCAACCCTCAGTCCTCGTCCTCAATCCACAACCCTCAATCCTCAATCATCGATCTTCAATCATCAATATTCAATCTTCAGTACTCAATCCTCAATGCTCAATCCACAATGTTCAATCCGCAATACCCAATCCTCAATCTTCAATCCTCAATCCTCAATCCTCAATCCTCAATCCTCAACCCTCAGACCTCATCGTCAATCCTCAATCCTCAATCCTCAATCCTCAATACTCAATCTTCAATCCTCAATACTCAATCTTCAATCCTCAATCCAAAATCCACAATCTTCAATCCTCAATACTCAATCTTCAATCCTCAATCCTCAATTCTCAATCCTCAATCCTCAATATTCAACACACAACCCTCAACCACCAATCCTCAATACTCAACAATCTATCCTCAATTCTCAATACTCAATAGAATATCGTGAACTCTCGTGATTCAATACTCAAACCGTAATATTCAATAATCATATCTCAATCGTCAAACATCAATTCTAAACACTCAATCCTCAACACTCAGTCCTCTCTCTTCAATCCTCCATCCTCAACCCTCAATCCACAAGCGTCAACCCTCAATCCTCAATCCTCAACACTCAATCCTCAGTCCTCAAACCTCAATACCGAATCCTCAATCCTGAATCCTCAACCTTCAGCCCTCAGTCCTCAACAATCAACTGTCGATCCTCAATCCTCAACAGGATATCCTCAATTCACAGCTTTCAATACTCAATCCCCATTCTTCAATCTTCAAATCTCAATCCACAAACGTCAATTCCCATCACTCAACCCTCAACACTAAGTCCTCAATCTTCAGTCCTCAATCCTCAATCCTCAATCTTCAGCCCACAATACTCAATGTTCAATCCTAAATCCTCAATTCTCAATCCTCAATACTCAAACCTCAATCGTCAATCCTCAACCCCAATCCTCAATCTTCAATCCTCAATCCTCAATCCTCAATCCTCAATCCTCAATCTTCAATCCTCAATACTCAGTCTTCAATCCTCAATCATCAATCCTAAATCCTCAATCCTCAATCCTCAATCCTCAATCTTCAATCCTCAATACTCAATCTTCAATCCTCAATCCTCAATCCTCAATCCTCAGTCCTCATTCTTCAATCCTCAATAACCAATCCTCAACTCTCAATCCTGAATCCTCAACCCTCAGTCCTCAAACCTCAATCGTCAACCCTCAGACCTCATCTTCAATCCTCAATCCTCAATCCTCGATCCTCAATTCTCAATCTTCAATCCTCAATACTCAATCTTCAATCCTCAATCCTCAATTCTCAATCCTCAATACTCAATCCTCAATCGTCAATCCTCAATCCCCAATCCTCAATCTTCAATACTCAATCCTCAATCCTCAATCCACAATCCTCAATCTTCAATCCTCAATACTCAATCTTCAATCCTCAATCCTCAACCCTCAATCCTCAATCCTCAGTCCTCAGTACTCAATCCTCAATCTTCAATCCTCAATACTCAATCTTCAATCCTCAATCCTCAATCCTCAATCCTCAATTCTCAATCCTCAATCCTCAATATTCAACACACAACCCTCAACCACCAATCCTCAATCCACAACAATCAATCCTCAATTCTCAATACTCAATAGAATACCGTGAACTCTCGTGGTTCAATACTCAAACCGTAATATTCAATAATCATATCTCAATCGTCAAACATCAATTCTAAACACTCAATCCTCAACACTCAGTCCTCTCTCTTCAATCCTCCATCCTCAACCCTCAATCCTCAAGCGTCAATCCTCAATCCTCAATCCTCAACCCTCAATCCTCAGTCCTCGAACCTCAATACCGAATCCTCAATCCTGAATCCTCAACCTTCAGCCCTCAGTCCTCAACAATCAATTGTCGATACTCAATCCTCAATCGTCAATCCTCAACACCAATCCTCAATTTTCAATACTCAATCCTCAATCCTCAATCCTCAATCCTCAATCTTCAATCCTCAATACTCAATCTTCAATCCTCAATCATCAATCCTAAATCCTCAATCCTCAATCCTCAATCCTCAATCTTCATTCCTCAATACTCAATCTTCAATCCTCAATCCTCAATCCTCAATCCTCAGTCCTCATTCTTCAATCCTCAATACCCAATCCTCAACTCTCAATCCTGAATCCTCAACCCTCAGTCCTCAAACCTCAATCGTCAACCCTCAGACCTCATCTTCAATCCTCAATCCTCAATCCTCAATTCTCAATCTTCAATCCTCAATACTCAATCTTCAATCCTCAATCCTCAATTCTCAATCCTCAATACTCAATGCTCAATCGTCAATCCTCAATCCCCAGCCTCAATCTTCAATACTCAATCCTCAATCCTCAATCCACAATCCTCAATCTTCAATCCTCAATACTCAATCTTCAATCCTCAATTCTCAGCCCTCAATCATCAATCCTCAATCCTCAGTACTCAGTCCTCAATATTCAATCCTCAATACTCTATCTTCAATCCTCAATCCTCAATCCTCAATCCTCAATCCTCAATCCTCATTCTTCAATCCTCAATACCCAATCCTCAATCTTCAACCCTCAATCCTCAATCCTCAATTCTCAATCCTCAATCCTCAATCCTCAGACCTCAGAAATCAATACTCAACCCTCAGTCCTCGTCCTCAATCCACAACCCTCAATCCTCAATCATCGATCTTCAATCATCAATATTCAATCTTCAGTACTCAATCCTCAATGCTCAATCCACAATGTTCAATCCGCAATACCCAATCCTCAATCTTCGATCCTCAACCCTCAATCCTCAATCCTCAACCCTCAGACCTCAGAAATCAATACTCAACCCTCAGTCCTCGTCCTCAATCCACAACCCTCAATCCTCAATCATCGATCTTCAATCGTCAATATTCAATCTTCAGTACTCAATCCTCAATGCTCAATCCACAATGTTCAATCCGCAATACCCAATCCTCAATCTTCAATCCTCAATCCTCAATACTCAATCCTCAATCCTCAACCCTCAATCCCCAATCCTCAATCTTCAATACTCAATCCTCAATCCTCAATACACAATCCTCAATCTTCAATCCTCAATACTCAATCTTCAATCCTCAATCCTCAACCCTCAATCCTCAATCCTCAATCCTCAGTACTCAATCCTCAAACTTCAATCCTCAATACTCAATCTTCAATCCTCAATCCTCAATCCTCAATCCTCAATCCTCAATCCTCATTCTTCAATCCTCAATACCCAATCCTCAATCTTCAACCCTCAATCCTCAATCCTCAATTCTCAATCCTCAATCCTCAATCCTCAGACCTCAGAAATCAATACTCAACCCTCAGTCCTCGTCCTCAATCCACAACCCTCAATCCTCAATCATCGATCTTCAATCATCAATATTCAATCTTCAGTACTCAATCCTCAATGCTCAATCCACAATGTTCAATCCGCAATACCCAATCCTCAATCTTCAATCCTCAATCCTCAATCCTCAATCCTCAATCCTCAACCCTCAGACCTCAGAAATCAATACTCAACCCTCAGTCCTCGTCCTCAATCCACAACCCTCAATCCTCAATCATCGATCTTCAATCATCAATATTCAATCTTCAGTACTCAATCCTCAATGCTCAATCCACAATGTTCAATCCGCAATACCCAATCCTCAATCTTCAATCCTCAATCCTCAATCCTCAATCCTCAATCCTCAACCCTCAGACCTCATCGTCAATCCTCAATCCTCAATCCTCAATCCTCAATACTCAATCTTCAATCCTCAATACTCAATCTTCAACCCTCAATCCAAAATCCACAATCTTCAATCCTCAATACTCAATCTTCAATCCTCAATCCTCAATTCTCAATCCTCAATCCTCAATATTCAACACACAACCCTCAACCACCAATCCTCAATACTCAACAATCTATCCTCAATTCTCAATACTCAATAGAATATCGTGAACTCTCGTGATTCAATACTCAAACCGTAATATTCAATAATCATATCTCAATCGTCAAACATCAATTCTAAACACTCAATCCTCAACACTCAGTCCTCTCTCTTCAATCCTCCATCCTCAACCCTCAATCCACAAGCGTCAACCCTCAATCCTCAATCCTCAACACTCAATCCTCAGTCCTCAAACCTCAATACCGAATCCTCAATCCTGAATCCTCAACCTTCAGCCCTCAGTCCTCAACAATCAACTGTCGATCCTCAATCCTCAACAGGATATCCTCAATTCACAGCTTTCAATACTCAATCCCCATTCTTCAATCTTCAAATCTCAATCCACAAACGTCAATTCCCATCACTCAACCCTCAACACTAAGTCCTCAATCTTCAGTCCTCAATCCTCAATCCTCAATCTTCAGCCCACAATACTCAATGTTCAATCCTAAATCCTCAATTCTCAATCCTCAATACTCAAACCTCAATCGTCAATCCTCAACCCCAATCCTCAATCTTCAATCCTCAATCCTCAATCCTCAATCCTCAATCCTCAATCTTCAATCCTCAATACTCAATCTTCAATCCTCAATCATCAATCCTAAATCCTCAATCCTCAATCCTCAATCCTCAATCTTCAATCCTCAATACTCAATCTTCAATCCTCAATCCTCAATCCTCAATCCTCAGTCCTCATTCTTCAATCCTCAATACCGAATCCTCAATCTTCAATCCTCAATCCTCAATCCTCGATTCTCAATCCTCAATCCTCAACCCCAGATCTCAATCATCAATACTCAACCCTCAGGCCTCGTCCACAATCCGCAACCCTCAATCCTCAATCCACAATCTTCAATCATTAATATTCAATCTTCAGTCCTCAATCCTCAATCCTGAATACACAATCCTCAATCCTCAAACCTCAATTCTGTATCCTCAATCCAGAATCCTCAATCTTCAGCCCTCAGTCCTCAACAATCAGTTGTTTATCCTCAATCCTCAATAGAATATCCTCAATTCACATTTCTCAATACTCATCGCTCAATCTGCAATCTTCAAACCTCTATCCACAAACACCAATTCTCATCACTCAACCATCAACACTCAGTCCTCAATGTTCAATCCTCAATCCTCAATCCACAATCCTCAATCATCAATATTCAATCCTCAATACTCAATCTTCAATCCTCAATACTCTATCCTCAATCCTCAATCCTCATTCTTCAATCCTCAATACCCATTCCTCAATCTTCAATCTTCAATCCTCAACACTCAACCTTCAATCCTCAATCATGAATCCTAAATCCTCAGTCCTCAGTCCTCAAACCTCAATCCTCATTCATCAAACGTCAATCCTCAACCCTCAATCCTCAATTCTCAATCTTCAATCCTCAATACTCAATCTTCAATCCTCAATCCTCAATCCTCAATCCTCAATCCTCATCCTTCAATCCTCAATACCCAATCCTCAATCTTCAATCCTCAATCCTCAATCCTCAATTCTCAATCCTCAACCCTGAATCCTCAATCTTCAGCCCTCAGTCCTCAACAATCAGTTGTCAATCCTCAATCTTCAATAGAATATCCTCAATTCACAGGTTTCAATACTCAATACTCAATCTGCAATCTTCAAATCTCTATCCACAAACATCAATCCTCATCACTCAACCCTCAACACTCAGGTCCCAATCCTCAATCTTCAATTCTCAATCCTCAACCCTCAATCCTCAACCCTCAATCCTCAATCCTCAATCTTCAATCCTCAATACTCAACCTTCAATCCTCAATCCTCAATCCTCGATCCTCAATCCTCAATCCCCAATCGTCAATCTCCAATCCTGAATACTCAATCTTCAATCCTCAATCCTCAATCGCCCATCCTCAATCCTCATTCTTCAATCCTCGATACCCTATCCTCAATCTTCAATCCTCAATCCTCAATCCTCAATTCTCAATCCTCAATCCTCAGTCCTGAGTCCTCAAACCTCAATCTTCAACCCTCAGCCCTCATCCTCTATCCTCAATCCCCAATACTCAATCCTCAATCCTCAGTCCTCAAACCACAGTCCTGAATCCTCAATCCTGTATCCTCAATCTTCAGCCCTCAGTCCTCAACAATCAGTTGTCAATCCTCAATCCTCACTAGAATATCCTCAGTTCAGAGTTTTCCATACGCAATACTCAATCTGCAATCTTCATCTCTCTATCCACAAACACCAATTCTCATCACTCAACCCTCAACACTCAGTCCTCAATGTTCAATCCTCAATCCTCAATCCACAATCCTCAATCATCAATCTTCAATCCTGAATACTCAATCTTCAATCCTCAATCCTCAATCTTCAATCCTCAATACTCAATCTTCAATCCTCAATCCTCAATCCTCAATCCTCAGTTCTCATTCTTCAATCCTCAATACAGAATACTCAATCTTCAATCCTCAATCCTCAATCCTCAATTCTCAATCCTCTATCCTCAATCCTCAGTCCTCAAAGATCAATACTCAACCCTCAGTCCTCGTCCTGAATCCACAACCCTCAATCCTCAATCCTCAACCTTCAATCATCAATATTCAATCTTCAATCCTCAACCCTCAATCCTCAATCCTCAATCCTCAATCCTCAATCCTCAGTGTTCAATCCTCAATAGCCAATCTTCAATCTTCAATCCTCGATCCTCAATCCTCAATCCCCAATCCTCAATCCTCAATCCTCTGTCCTCAAACCACAGTCCTGAATCCTCAATCCTGAATCCTCAATGTTCAGCCCTCAGTCCTCAACAATCAGTTGTCAATCCTCAATCCTCACTAGAATATCCTCAGTTCAGAGTTTTCCATACGCAATACTCAATCTGCAACCTTCATATCTCTATCCACAAACATCAATTCTCATCACTCAGCCATCAACACTCAGTCCCCTATCCTCAATCCTCAATCCTCAATCCTCAATCCTCAATCCTCAATCCTCAATACTCATTCTTCAATCCTCAATCCTCAATCCTCAATCCTCAATCCTCAATCTTCAATCCTCAATCCTCAATCCTCAATCCTCAATGCTCATTCTTCAATCCTCAATACCCAATCCTCAATCTTCAATCCTCAACCCTCAATCCTCAACTCTCAATCCTGAATCCTCAACCCTCAGTCCTCAAACCTCAATCGTCAACCCTCAGACCTCATCTTCAATCCTCAATCCTCAATCCTCAATTCTCAATCTTCAATCCTCAATACTCAATCTTCAATCCTCAATCCTCAATTCTCAATCCTCAATACTCAATCCTCAATCGTCAATCCTCAATCCCCAATCCTCAATCTTCAATACTCAATCCTCAATCCTCAATCCTCAATCCACAATCCTCAATCTTCAATCCTCAATACTCAATCTTCAATCCTCAATCCTCAACCCTCAATCCTCAATCCTCAATCCTCAGTACTCAATCCTCAATCTTCAATCCTCAATACTCAATCTTCAATCCTCAATCCTCAATCCTCAATCCTCAATCCTCAATCCTCATTCTTCAATCCTCAATACCCAATCCTCAATCTTCAACCCTCAATCCTCAATCCTCAATTCTCAATCCTCAATCCTCAATCCTCAGACCTCAGAAATCAATACTCAACCCTCAGTCCTCGTCCTCAATCCACAACCCTCAATCCTCAATGATCGATCTTCAATCATCAATATTCAATCTTCAGTACTCAATCCTCAATGCTCAATCCACAATGTTCAATCCGCAATACCCAATCCTCAATCTTCTATACTCAATCCTCAATCCTCAATCCTCAATCCTCAACCCTCAGACCACATCGTCAATCCTCAATCCTCAATCCTCAATTCTCAATCCTCAATCCTCAATATTCAACACACAACCCTCAACCACCAATCCTCAATACACAACAATCAATCCTCAATTCTCAATACTCAATAGAATATCGTGAACTCTCGTGGTTCAATACTCAAACCGTAATATTCAATAATCATATATCAATCGTCAAACATCAATTCTAAACACTCAATCCTCAACACTCAGTCCTCTCTCTTCAATCCTCCATCCTCAACCCTCAATCCTCAAGCGTCAATCCTCAATCCTCAATCCTCAATTCTCAATCCTCTATCCTCAATCCTCAGACCTCAAACATCAATACTCAACCCTCAGTCCTCGTCCTCAATCCACAACCCTCAATCCTCAATCCTCAACCTTCAATCATCAATATTCAATCTTCAATCCTCAATCCTCAATCCTCAATCCTCAATTCTCAATCCTCAATGTTAAATCCTCAATAACCAATCTTCAGTCTTCAATCCTCGATCCTCAATCCTCAGTCCCCAATCCTCAATCCTCAATCCTCAGTCCTCAAACCACAATCCTGAATCCTCAATCCTGAATCCTCAATCTTCGGCCCTCAGGCCTCAACAATCAGTTGTCAATCCTCAATCCTCTCAAGAATACCCGCAGTTCAGAGCTTTCCATACGCAATACTCAATCTGCATTCTTTAAATCTCTATCCACAGACACCAATTCTCATCACTCAACCCTCAACACTCAGTCCCCAGTCCTCAATCTTCAATCCTCAATCCTCAATCCTCAATCCTCAATCCTCAATCCTCAGTCCTCAGTCTTCAATCCTCAATACTCAATCATCAATCCTCAATCCTCAGTCCTCAATCCTCAAACCTCAATCCCCAACCCTCAGCCCACATCCTCAATCCTCGATCCTCAATCCTCAATCCTCAATCTTCAATCCTCAATAATAAATCTTCAATCCTCAATCCTCAGTCCTCAATTCTCAGTCCTCTATCCTCAATCCTCAGTCCTCAAACATCAATACTCAACCCTCAGTCCTCGTCCTGAATCCACAACCCTCAATCCTCAATCCTCAACCTTCAATCATCAATATTCAATCTTCAATCCTCAACCCTCAATCCTCTATCCTCAATCCTCAATCCTCAATTTTCAATCCTCAATACCCAATCTTCAATCTTCAATCCTCGATCCTCAATCCTCAATCCCCAATCCTCAATCCTCAATCCTCAGTCCTCAAACCACAGTCCTGAATCCTCAATCATGAATCCTCAATGTTCAGCCCTCAGTCCTCAACAATCAGTTGTCAATCCTCAATCCTCACTAGAATATCCTCAGTTCAGAGTTTTCCATACGCAATACTCAATCTGCAACCTTCATATCTCTATCCACAAACATCAATTCTCATCACTCAGCCATCAACACTCAGTCCCCTATCCTCAATCTTCAATCGTCATTCCTCAATCCTCAATCCTCAATCCTCAATGCTCATTCTTCAATCCTCAATACCCAATCCTCAATCTTCAATCCTCAATCCTCAATCCTCAACTCTCAATCCTGAATCCTCAACCCTTAGTCCTCAAATCTCAATCGTCAACCCTCAGACCTCATCTTCAATCCTCAATCCTCAATCCTCAATTCTCAATCTTCAATCCTCAATACTCAATCTTCAATCATCAATCCTCAATTCTCAATCCTCAATACTCAATCCTCAATCGTCAATCCTCAATCCCCAATCCTCAATCTTCAATACTCAATCCTCAATCCTCAATCCACAATCCTCAATCTTCAATCCTCAATACTCAATCTTCAATCCTCAATCCTCAACCCTCAATCCTCAATCCTCAATCCTCAGTACTCAATCCTCAATCTTCAATCCTCAATACTCAATCTTCAATCCTCAATCCTCAATCCTCAATCCTCAATCCTCAATCCTCATTCTTCAATCCTCAATACCCAATCCTCAATCTTCAACCCTCAATCCTCAATCCTCAATTCTCAATCCTCAATCCTCAATCCTCAGACCTCAGAAATCAATACTCAACCCTCAGTCCTCGTCCTCAATCCACAACCCTCAATCCTCAATCATCGATCTTCAATCATCAATATTCAATCTTCAGTACTCAATCCTCAATGCTCAATCCACAATGTTGAATCCGCAATACCCAATCCTCAATCTTCAATCCTCAATCCTCAATCCTCAATCCTCAATCCTCAATCATCAATCCTCAATCTTCAATACTCAATCCTCAATCCTCAATACTCAATCCTCAATCCTCAATCATCAATCCTCAATCTTCAATCCTCAATCCTCAATCCTCAATCTTCAATCCTCAATCCTCAATCCTCCATCCTCAATCCTCAATCTTCAATCCTCAATACTCAATCTTCAATCCTCAATCCTCAATCCTCTATCCTCAATCCTAAATCCTCAATCCTCAATCCTCAGTCCTCAATCCTCAATCTTCAATCCTCAATACTCGATCTTCAATCCTCAATCCTCAATACTCCATCCTCAATCCTCAATCCTCTTTCTTCAATCCTCAATACCCAATCCTCAATCTTCAATCCTCAATCCTCAATCGTCAATTCTCAATCCTCAATCCTCAATCCTCAGACCTCAGACATCAATACTCAACCCTCAGTCCCCGTCCTCAATCCACAACCCTCAATCCTCAATACTCAATCTTCAATCATCAATATTCTATCTTCAGTCCTCAATCCTCAATCCTCAATCCTCAATCCTCAATCCTCAATCCTCAATGTTCAATACGCAATACCCAATCCTCAATCTTCAATCGCCAATCCTCAATCCTCAATCCTCAATCCTCAATACTCAATCCTCAATCCTCAACCCTCAGTCCTCAAACCTCAATCCTGGATCCTCAACCCTGAATCCTCAATCTTCAGAGTTCAGTCCTCAACAATCAGTTGTAAATTCTCAATCCTCAATAGAATATCATCAATTCACAGCTTTCAATACTCAATACTCAATCTGCAATCCTCAATCCTCAATCCTCAATCCTCAATCTTCAGTCCTCAATCCTCAATCCTCAATCCTCAACCCTCAATGTTCAATCCGCAATACCCAATGCTCAGTCTTCAATCCTCAATCCTCAATCCTCAATTCTGAATTCGCAACCCTAAATCCTCAATCTTCAGCCCTCAGTCCTCAACAATCAGTTGTCAATCCTCAATCCTCAATAGAATATCCTCAACTCACAGTTTTCAATACTCAATGCTCAATCTGCAATCTTCAAACCTCTATCCACAAACACCAATTTTCATCACTCAACCCTCAACACTCAGTCCTCAATGTTCAATCCTCAATCCTCAATCCACAATCCTCAATCATTAATCTTCAATCCTCAATCCTCAATCCTCAATCCTCATTCTTCAATCCTCAATAGACAATCCTCTATCTTCAATCCTCAATCCTCAATCCTCAATCTTCAATCCTCAATCCTCAATACTCAATCCTCAATACTCAATCCTCAATCCTCAATCCTCAATCACCAATCCGCAATCTTCAATCCTCAATACTCAATCTTTAATCCTCAATCCTCAATCCTCAATCTTCAATCCTGAATCCTCAATCCTCAATCCTCAATCCTCAATCCTCAATCCTCAAACCTCAAGCCTCAATCCTCAATCCTCAATCCTCAATCCTCAATCCTCAATACACAATCTTCAATCCACAATCCTCAATCCTCAATCCTCAGTCCTCACTCTTCAATCCTCAATACCCAATCCTCAATCTTCAATCCCCAATCCCCAATCCTCAATTCTCAATCCTCTATCCTCAATCCTCAGTCCTCAAACCTCAATTCTGAATCCTCAACCCTGAATCCTCAATCTTCAGCCCTCAGTCCTCAACAATCAGTTGTCAATCCTCAATCTTCAATAGAATATCCTCAATTCACAGGTTTCAATACTCAATACTCAATCTGCAATCTTCAAATCTCTATCAAACAAACATCAATCCTCATCACTCAACCCTCAACACTCAGTTCCCAATCCTCAATCTTCAATTCTCAATCCTCAATCCTCAATCCTCAACCCTCAATCCTCAATCCTCAATCTTCAATCCTCAATACTCAACCTTCAATCCTCAATCCTCAATCCTCGATCCTCAATCCTTAATCCCCAATCGTCAATCTCCAATCCTGAATACTCAATCTTCAATCCTCAATCCTCAATCGCCCATCCTCAATCCTCATTCTTCAATCCTCGATACCCTATCCTCAATCTTCAATCCTCAATCCTCAATCCTCAATTCTCAATCCTCAATCCTCAGTCCTGAGTCCTCAAACCTCAATCTTCAACCCTCAGCCCTCATCCTCAATCCTCAATCCCCAATCCTCAATCCTCAATCCTCAGTCCTCAAACCACAGTCCTGAATCCTCAATCCTGTATCCTCAATCTTCAGCCCTCAGTCCTCAACAATCAGTTGTCAATCCTCAATCCTCACTAGAATATCCTCAGTTCAGAGTTTTCCATACGCAATACTCAATCTGCAATCTTCATATCTCTATCCACAAACACCAATTCTCATCACACAACCCTCAACACTCAGTCCTCAATGTTCAATCCTCAATCCTCAATCCACAATCCTCAATCATCAATCTTCAATCCTCAATACTCAATCTTCAATCCTCAATCCTCAATCTTCAATCCTCAATACTCAATCTTCAATCCTCAATCCTCAATCCTCAATCCTCAGTTCTCATTCTTCAATCCTCAATCCTAAATCCTCAGTGTTCAGCCCTCAGTCCTCAACAATCAGTTGTCAATCCTCAATCCTCACTAGAATATCTTCAGTTCAGAGTTTTCCATACGCAATACTCAATCTGCAACCTTCATATCTCTATCCACAAACATCAATTCTCATCACTCAGCCATCAACACTCAGTCCCCTATCCTCAATCTTCAATCGTCGATCCTCCATCCTCAATCCTCAATCCTCAATCTTCAATCCTCAATACTCAATCTTCAATCCTCAATCCTCAATCCTCAATCCTCAATCCTCAATCTTCAATCCTCAATCCTCAATCCTCAATCCTCAATGCTCATTCTTCAATCCTCAATACCCAATCCTCAATCTTCAATCCTCAATCCTCAATCCTCAACTCTCAATCCTGAATCCTCAACCCTCAGTCCTCAAACCTCAATCGTCAACCCTCAGACCTCATCTTCAATCCTCAATCCTCAATCCTCAATTCTCAATCTTCAATCCTCAATACTCAATCTTCAATCCTCAATCCTCAATTCTCAATCCTCAATACTCAATCCTCAATCGTCAATCCTCAATCCCCAATCCTCAATCTTCAATACTCAATCCTCAATCTTCAATCCACAATCCTCAATCTTCAATCCTCAATACTCAATCTTCAATCCTCAATCCACAATCCTCAGTCCTCAATCCTCAAACCTCAATCCTCAACCCACAGCCCTCATCCTCAATCGTCAATCCTCAATCCTCAATCCTCAATCTTCAATCCTCAATAATCAATCTTCAATCCTCAATCCTCAATCCTCAAACCTCAATTCAGAATTCGCAACCCTAAATCCTCAATCCTCAGCCCTCAGTCCTCAACAATCAGTTGTCAATACTCAATCCTCAATAGAATATCCTCAACTCACAGTTTTCAATACTCAATGCTCAATCTGCAATCTTCAAACCTCTATCCACAAACACCAATTCTCATCACTCAACCCTCAACACTCAGTCCTCAATGTTCAATCCTCAATCCTCAATCCACAATCCTCAATCATCAATCTTCAATCCTCAATCCTCAATCCTCAATCCTCATTCTTCACTCCTCAATCCTCAATCTTCAATCCTCAATCCTCAATCCTCAATCCTCAATCTTCAATCCTCAATCCACAATCTTCAATCATCAATATTCAATCTTCAGTCCTCAATCCTCAATCCTCAATCCTCAACCCTCAATGTTCAATCCGCAATACCCAATGCTCAGTCTTCAATCCTCAATCCTCAATCCTCAATTCTCAATCCTCAGTCCTCAGTCCTCAGTCCTCAAACCTCAATCCTCAAGCCTCAGCCCTTATCGTCAATCCTCAATCCTCAATCCTCAATCCTCAATCTTCAATCCTGAATACACAATATTCAATCCTCAATCCTCAATTCTCAAACCTCAATACTCAATCCTCAATCGTCAATCCTCAATCCCCAATCCTCAATCTTCAATCGTCAATCCTCAATCCTCAATCTTCAATCCTCAATACTCAATCATCAATCCTCAATCCTCAATCTTCAATCCTCAATAATCAATCATCAATCCTCAATCCTCAATCCTCAAACCTCAATTCTGAATTCGCAACCCTAAATCCTCAACCTTCAGCCCTCAGTCCTCAACAATCAGTTGTCAATCCTCAATCTTCAATAGAATATCCTCAACTCACAGTTTTCAATACTCAATGCTCAATCTGCAATCTTCAAACCTCTATCCACAAACACCAATTTTCATCACTCAACCCTCAACACTCAGTCCTCAATGTTCAATCCTCAATCCTCAATCCACAATCCTCAATCATCAATCTTCAATCCTCAATCCTCAATCCTCAATCCCCATTCTTCAATCCTCAATAGCCAATCCTCTATCTTCAATCCTCAATCCTCAATCCTCAATCTTCAATCCTCAATCCTCAATACTCAATCCTCAATACTCAATCCTCAATCCTCAATCCTCAATCACCAATCCGCAATCTTCAATCCTCAATACTCAATCTTTAATCCTCAATCCTCAATCCTCAATCTTCAATCCTGAATCCTCAATCCTCAATCCTCAATCCTCAATCCTCAATCCTCAATCCTCAAGCCTCAATCCTCAATCCTCAATCCTCAATCCTCAATCCTCAATACACAATCTTCAATCCTCAATCCTCAACCCTCAATCCTCAGTCCTCACTCTTCAATCCTCAATACCCAATCCTCAATCTTCAATCCTCAATCCCCAATCCTCAATTCTCAATCCTCTATCCTCAATCCTCAGTCCTCAAACCTCAATTCTGAATCCTCAACCCTGAATCCTCAATCTTCAGCCCTCAGTCCTCAACAATCAGTTGTCAATCCTCAATCTTCAATAGAATATCCTCAATTCACAGGTTTCAATACTCAATACTCAATCTGCAATCTTCAAATCTCTATCCACAAACATCAATCCTCATCACTCAACCCTCAACACTCAGGTCCCAATCCTCAATCTTCAATTCTCAATCCTCAACCCTCAATCCTCAACCCTCAATCCTCAATCCTCAACCTTCAATCCTCAATACTCAACCTTCAATACTCAATCCTCAATCCTCGATCCTCAATCCTCAATCCCCAATCGTCAATCTCCAATCCTGAATACTCAATCTTCAATCCTCAATCCTCAATCGCCCATCCTCAATCCTCATTCTTCAATCCTCGATACCCTATCCTCAATCTTCAATCCTCAATCCTCAATCCTCAATTCTCAATCCTCAATCCGCAGTCCTGAGTCCTCAAACCTCAATCTTCAACCCTCAGCCCTCATCCTCTATCCTCAATCCCCAATACTCAATCCTCAATCCTCAGTCCTCAAACCACAGTCCTGAATCCTCAATCCTGTATAATCAATCTTCAGCCCTCAGTCCTCAACAATCAGTTGTCAATCCTCAATCCTCACTAGAATATCCTCAGTTCAGAGTTTTCCATACGCAATACTCAATCTGCAATCTTCATATCTCTGTCCACAAACACCAATTCTCATCACTCAACCCTCAACACTCAGTTCTCAATGTTCAATCCTCAATCCTCAATCCACAATCCTCAATCATCAATCTTCAATCCTCAATACTCAATCTTCAATCCTCAATCCTCAATCTTCAATCCTCAATACTCAATCTTCAATCCTCAATCCTCAATCCTCAATCCCCAGTTCTCATTCTTCAATCCTCAATACAGAATCCTCAATCTTCAATCCTCAATCCTCAATCCTCAATTCTCAATCCTCTATCCTCAATCCTCAGTCCTCAAAGATCAATACTCAACCCTCAGTCCTCGTCCTGAATCCACAACCCTCAATCCTCAATCCTCAACCTTCAATCATCAATATTCAATCTTCAATCCTCAACCCTCAATCCTCAATCCTCAATCCTCAATCCTCAATCCTCAGTGTTCAATCCTCAATAGCCAATCTTCAATCTTCAATCCTCGATCCTCAATCCTCAATCCCCAATCCTCAATCCTCAATCCTCTGTCCTCAAACCACAGTCCTGAATCCTCAATCCTGAATCCTCAATGTTCAGCCCTCAGTCCTCAACAATCAGTTGTCAATCCTCAATCCTCACTAGAATATCCTCAGTTCAGAGTTTTCCATACGCAATACTCAATCTGCAACCTTCATATCTCTATCCACAAACATCAATTCTCATCACTCAGCCATCAACACTCAGTCCCCTATCCTCAATCCTCAATCCTCAATCCTCAATCCTCAATCTTCAATCCTCAATACTCATTCTTCAATCCTCAATCCTCAATCCTCAATCCTCAATCCTCAATCTTCAATCCTCAATCCTCAATCCTCAATCCTCAATGCTCATTCTTCAATCCTCAATACCCAATCCTCAATCTTCAATCCTCAACCCTCAATCCTCAACTCTCAATCCTGAATCCTCAACCCTCAGTCCTCAAACCTCAATCCTCAACCCTCAGCCCTCATCCTCAATCCTCAATCCTCAATCCTCAATCCTCAATCTTCAATCCTCAATAATCAATCATCAATCCTTAATCCTCAATCCTCAAACCTCAATTCTGAATTCGCAACCCTAAATCCTCAATCTTCAGCCCTCAGTCCTCAACAATCAGTTGTCAATCCTCAATCTTCAATAGAATATCCTCAACTCACAGTTTTCAATACTCAATGCTCAATCTGCAATCTTCAAACCTCTATCCACAAACACCAATTTTCATCACTCAACCCTCAACACTCAGTCCTCAATGTTCAATACTCAATCCTCAATCCACAATCCTCAATCATCAATCTTCAATCCTCAATCCTCAATCCTCAATCCCCATTCTTCAATCCTCAATAGCCAATCCTCTATCTTCAATCCTCAATCCTCAATCCTCAATCTTCAATCCTCAATCCTCAATACTCAATCCTCAATACTCAATCCTCAATCCTCAATCCTCAATCACCAATCCGCAATCTTCAATCCTCAATCCTCAATCCTCAGTCCTCACTCTTCAATCCTCAATACCCAATCCTCAATCTTCAATCCTCAATCCCCAATCCTCAATTCTCAAACCTCTAGCCTCAATCCTCAGTCCTCAAACCTCAATTCTGAATCCTCAACCCTGAATCCTCAATCTTCAGCCCTCAGTCCTCAACAATCAGTTGTCAATCCTCAATCTTCAATAGAATATCCTCAATTCACAGGTTTCAATAATCAATACTCAATCTGCAATCTTCAAATCTCTATCCACAAACATCAATCCTCATCACTCAACCCTCAGCACTCAGGTCCCAATCCTCAATCTTCAATTCTCAATCCTCAACCCTCAATCCTCAACACTCAATCCTCAATCCTCAATCTTCAATCCTCAATACTCAACCTTCAATCCTCAATCCTCAATCCTCGATCCTCAATCCTCAATCCCCAATCGTCAATCTCCAATCCTGAATACTCAATCTTCAATCCTCAATCCTCAATCGCCCATCCTCAATCCTCATTCTTCAATCCTCGATACCCTATCCTCAATCTTCAATCCTCAATCCTCAATCCTCAATTCTCAATCCTCAATCCTCAGTCCTGAGTCCTCAAACCTCAATCTTCAACCCTCAGCCCTCATCCTCTATCCTCAATACCCAATACTCAATCCTCAATCCTCAGTCCTCAAACCACAGTCCTGAATCCTCAATCCTGTATCCTCAATCTTCAGCCCTCAGTCCTCAACAATCAGTTGTCAATCCTCAATCCTCACTAGAATATCCTCAGTTCAGAGTTTTCCATACGCAATACTCAATCTGCAATCTTCATATCTCTATCCACAAACACCAATTCTCATCACTCAACCCTCAACACTCAGTCCTCAATGTTCAATCCTCAATCCTCAATCCACAATCCTCAATCATCAATCTTCAATCCTCAATACTCAATCTTCAATCCTCAATCCTCAATCTTCAATCCTCAATACTCAATCTTCAATCCTCAATCCTCAATCCTCAATCCTCAGTTCTCATTCTTCAATCCTCAATACAGAATCCTCAATCTTCAATCCTCAATCCTCAATCCTCAATTCTCAATCCTCTATCCTCAATCCTCAGTCCTCAAAGATCAATACTCAACCCTCAGTCCTCGTCCTGAATCCACAACCCTCAATCCTCAATCCTCAACCTTCAATCATCAATATTCAATCTTCAATCCTCAACCCTCAATCCTCAATCCTCAATCCTCAATCCTCAATCCTCAGTGTTCAATCCTCAATTGCCAATCTTCAATCTTCAATCCTCGATCCTCAATCCTCAATCCTCAATCCTCAATCCTCAATCCTCAATCTTCAATCCTCAATCCTCAATCCTCAATCCTCAATGCTCATTCTTCAATCCTCAATACCCAATCCTCAATCTTCAATCCTCAACCCTCAATCCTCAACTCTCAATCCTGAATCCTCAACCCTCAGTCCTCAAACCTCAATCGTCAACCCTCAGACCTCATCTTCAATCCTCAATCCTCAATCCTCAATTCTCAATCTTCAATCCTCAATACTCAATCTTCAATCCTCAATCCTCAATTCTCAATCCTCAATACTCAATCCTCAATCGTCAATCCTCAATCCTCAATCCTCAATCTTCAATACTCAATCCTCAATCCTCAATCCACAATCCTCAACCTTCAATCCTCAATACTCAATCTTCAATCCTCAATCCTCAACCCTCAATCCTCAATCCTCAATCCTCAGTACTCAATCCTCAATCTTCAATCCTCAATACTCAATATTCAATCCTCAATCCTCAATCCTCAATCCTCAATCCTCAATCCTCATTCTTCAATCCTCAATACCCAATCCTCAATCTTCAACCCTCAATCCTCAATCCTCAATTCTCAATCCTCAATCCTCAATCCTCAGACCTCAGAAATCAATACTCAACCCTCAGTCCTCGTCCTCAATCCACAACCCTCAATCCTCAATCATCGATCTTCAATCATCAATATTCAATCTTCAGTACTCAATTCTCAATGCTCAATCCACTATGTTCAATGCGCAATACCCAATCCTCAATCTTCTATACTCAATCCTCAATCCTCAATCCTCAATCCTCAACCCTCAGACCACATCGTCAATCCTCAATCCTCAATCCTCAATCCTCAATACTCAATCTTCAATCCTCAATACTCAATCTTCAATCCTCAATCCAAAATCCACAATCTTCAATCCTCAATACTCAATCTTCAATCCTCAATTCTCAATTCTCAATCCTCAATCCTCAATATTCAACACACAACGCTCAACCACCAATCCTCAATACACAACAATCAATCCTCAATTCTCAATACTCAATAGAATATCGTGAACTCTCGTGGTTCAATACTCAAACCGTAATATTCAATAATCATATATCAATCGTCAAACATCAATTCTAAACACTCAATCCTCAACACTCAGTCCTCTCTCTTCAATCCTCCATCCTCAACCCTCAATCCTCAAGCGTCAATCCTCAATCCTCAATCCTCAACCCTCAATCCTCAGTCCTCAAACCTCAATACCGAATCCTCAATCCTGAATCCCCAACCTTCAGCCCTCAGTCCTCAACAATCAATTGTCGATCCTCAATCCTCATCAGGATATCCTCAATTCACAGCTTTCAATACTCAATCCCCATTCTTCAATCTTCAAATCTCAATCCACAAACGTCAATTCCCATCACTCAACCCTCAACACTAAGTCCTCAATCTTCAATCCTCAATCCTCAAACCTCAATCTTCAGCCCACAATACTCAATGTTCAATCCTAAATCCTCAATTCTCAATCCTCAATACTCAATCCTCAATCGTCAAACCTCAACCCCAATCCTCAATCTTCAATCCTCAATCCTCAATCCTCAATCCTCAATCCTCAATCTTCAATCCTCAATAATCAATCTTCAATCCTCAATCATCAATCCTAAATCCTCAATCCTCAATCCTCAATCCTCAATCTTCAATCCTCAATACTCAATCTTCAATCCTCAATCCTCAATCCTCAATCCTCAGTCCTCATTCTTCAATCCTCAATACCCAATCCTCAAACTTCAATCCTCAATCCTCAATCCTCGATTCTCAATCCTCAATCCTCAATCCCCAGATCTCAAACATCAATACTCAACCCTCAGGCCTCGGGCTCAATCCGCAACCCTCAATCCTCAATCCACAATCTTCAATCATCAATATTCAATCTTCAGTCCTCAATCCTCAATCCTGAATACACAATCCTCAATCCTCAATCCTGAATACACAATCCTCAATCCTCAATCCTCAATTCTCAATCCTCAATACTCAATCCTCAATCGTCAATCCTCAATCCCCAATCCTCAATCTTCAATCCTCTATCTTCAATCCTCAATCCTCAATCCTCAATCTTCCATCCTCAATCCTCAATACTCAATCCTCAATCCTCAATCCTCAATCCTCAATCATCAATCCGCAATCTTCAATACTCAATCCTCAGCCCTCAACCCTCAATCCTCAATCCTCAATCATCAATTCTCAATCTTCAATCCTCAATACTCAATCTTTAATCCTCAATCCTCAATCCTCAATCTTCAATCCTCAATCCTCAATCCTCAATCCGCAATCCTCAATCCTCAATCCTCAATCCTCAATCCTCAATCCTCAATCCTCAATCCTCAATCTTCAATCCTCAATACTCAATCTTCAATCCTCAAT
Organism: Calliopsis andreniformis; assembly: GCF_051401765.1. Lineage (NCBI taxonomy): Eukaryota > Metazoa > Arthropoda > Insecta > Hymenoptera > Andrenidae > Calliopsis > Calliopsis andreniformis. The sequence goes on along the minus strand of NW_027480451.1, from coordinate 4,878,878 downwards.
CCTCAATCCTCAATCCTCAGACCTCACTCTTCAATCCTCAATACCCAATCCTCAGTCTTCAATCCTCAATCCTCAATCCTCAATTCTCAATCCTCTATCCTCAATCCTCAGACCTCAAACATCAATACTCAACCCTCAGTCCTCGTCCTCAATCCACAACCCTCAATCCTCAATCCTCAACCTTCAATCATCAATATTCAATCTTCAATCCTCAATCCTCAATCCTCAATCCTCAATTCTCAATCCTCAATGTTAAATCCTCAATAACCAATCTTCAGTCTTCAATCCTCGATCCTCAATCCTCAGTCCCCAATCCTCAATCCTCAATCCTCAGTCCTCAAACCACAATCCTGAATCCTCAATCCTGAATCCTCAATCTTCAGCCCTCAGGCCTCAACAATCAGTTGTCAATCCTCAATCCTCTCTAGAATACCCGCAGTTCAGAGCTTTCCATACGCAATACTCAATCTGCATTCTTTAAATCTCTATCCACAGACACCAATTCTCATCACTCAACCCTCAACACTCAGTCCCCAGTCCTCAATCTTCAATCCTCAATCCTCAATCCTCAATCCTCAATCCTCAATCCTCAATCCTCAGTCCTCAGTCTTCAATCCTCAATACTCAATCATCAATCCTCAATCCTCAGTCCTCAATCCTCAAACCTCAAACCCCAACCCTCAGCCCACATCCTCAATCCTCGATCCTCAATCCTCAATCCTCAATCTTCAATCCTCAATAATAAATCTTCAATCCTCAATCCTCAGTCCTCAATTCTCAGTCCTCTATCCTCAATCCTCAGTCCTCAAACATCAATACTCAACCCTCAGTCCTCGTCCTGAATCCACAACCCTCAATCCTCAATCCTCAACCTTCAATCATCAATATTCAATCTTCAATCCTCAACCCTCAATCCTCTATCCTCAATCCTCAATCCTCAATTTTCAATCCTCAATACCCAATCTTCAATCTTCAATCCTCGATCCTCAATCCTTAATCCCCAATCCTCAATCCTCAATCCTCAGTCCTCAAACCACAGTCCTGAATCCTCAATCATGAATCCTCAATGTTCAGCCCTCAGTCCTCAACAATCAGTTGTCAATCCTCAATCCTCACTAGAATATCCTCAGTTCAGAGTTTTCCATACGCAATACTCAATCTGCAACCTTCATATCTCTATCCACAAACATCAATTCTCATCACTCAGCCATCAACACTCAGTCCCCTATCCTCAATCTTCAATCGTCATTCCTCAATCCTCAATCCTCAATCCTCAATGCTCATTCTTCAATCCTCAATACCCAATCCTCAATCTTCAATCCTCAATCCTCAATCCTCAACTCTCAATCCTGAATCCTCAACCCTTAGTCCTCAAATCTCAATCGTCAACCCTCAGACCTCATCTTCAATCCTCAATCCTCAATCCTCAATTCTCAATCTTCAATCCTCAATACTCAATCTTCAATCATCAATCCTCAATTCTCAATCCTCAATACTCAATCCTCAATCGTCAATCCTCAATCCCCAATCCTCAATCTTCAATACTCAATCCTCAATCCTCAATCCACAATCCTCAATCTTCAATCCTCAATACTCAATCTTCAATCCTCAATCCTCAACCCTCAATCCTCAATCCTCAATCCTCAGTACTCAATCCTCAATCTTCAGTCCTCAATACTCAATCTTCAATCCTCAATCCTCAATCCTCAATCCTCAATCCTCAATCCTCATTCTTCAATCCTCAATACCCAATCCTCAATCTTCAACCCTCAATCCTCAATCCTCAATTCTCAATCCTCAATCCTCAATCCTCAGACCTCAGAAATCAATACTCAACCCTCAGTCCTCGTCCTCAATCCACAACCCTCAATCCTCAATCATCGATCTTCAATCATCAATATTCAATCTTCAGTACTCAATCCTCAATGCTCAAACCACAATGTTGAATCCGCAATACCCAATCCTCAATCTTCAATCCTCAATCCTCAATCCTCAATCCTCAATCCTCAATCATCAATCCTCAATCTTCAATACTCAATCCTCAATCCTCAATACTCAATCCTCAATCCTCAATCATCAATCCTCAATCTTCAATCCTCAATCCTCAATCCTCAATCTTCAATCCTCAATCCTCAATCCTCCATCCTCAATCCTCAATCTTCAATCCTCAATACTCAATCTTCAATCCTCAATCCTCAATCCTCTATCCTCAATCCTAAATCCTCAATCCTCAATCCTCAGTCCTCAATCCTCAATCTTCAATCCTCAATACTCGATCTTCAATCCTCAATCCTCAATACTCCATCCTCAATCCTCAATCCTCTTTCTTCAATCCTCAATACCCAATCCTCAATCTTCAATCCTCAATCCTCAATCGTCAATTCTCAATCCTCAATCCTCAATCCTCAGACCTCAGACATCAATACTCAACCCTCAGTCCCCGTCCACAATCCACAACCCTCAATCCTCAATACTCAATCTTCAATCATCAATATTCTATCTTCAGTCCTCAATCCTCAATCCTCAATCCTCAATCCTGAATCCTCAATGTTCAATACGCAATACCCAATCCTCAATCTTCAATCGCCAATCCTCAATCCTCAATCCTCAATCCTCAATACTCAATCCTCAATCCTCAACCCTCAGTCCTCAAACCTCAATCCTGGATCCTCAACCCTGAATCCTCAATCTTCAGACCTCAGTCCTCAACAATCAGTTGTAAATTCTCAATCCTCAATAGAATATCATCAATTCACAGTTTTCAATACTCAATACTCAATCTGCAATCTTTAAATCTCTATCCACAAACACCAATTCTCATCACTCAACCCTCAATACTCTGTCCCCAGTCCTCAATCTTCAATCCTCAATCCTCAATCCTCAATCCTCAATCCCCTACCTTCAATCCTCAATACTCAATCTTCAATCCTCAATCCTCAATCCTCAATCCTCAATCTTCAATCCTCAATCCTCAGTCCTCAATCCTCAATCCTCATTCTTCAATCCTCAATACCCAATCCTCAATCTTCAATCCTCAATCCTCAATCCCCGATTCTCAATCCTCAATCCTCAGTCCTCAGTCCTCAAACCTCAATCCTCAACCCTCAGCCCTCATAGTGAATCCTCAATCCTCAATCCTCAATCCTCAATCTTCAATCCTCAATACTCAACCTTCAATCCTCTATCCTCAATTCTCAATCCTCAATACTGAATCCTCAATCGTCAATCCTCAATCCCCAATCCTCAATCTTCAATACTCAATCCTCAATCCTCAATCCAAAATCCTCAATCTTCAAACCTCAATACTCAATCTTCAATCCTCAATCCTCAATCCTCAATCCTCAGACCTCAGACATCAATACTGAACCCTCAGTCCTCGTCCTCAATCCACAGCCCTCAATCCTCAATCCTCAATCTTCAATCATCAATATTCAATCTTCAGTCCTCAATACTCAATACTCAATCCTCAATCCTCAATCCTCAATGTTCAGTCAGCAATACCCAATCCTCAATCTTCAATCCTCAATCCTCAATCCTCAATCCTCAATCCTCAATCCTCAATCATCAATCCTCAGTACTCAAACCTGAGTCCTGAATCCTCAATCCTGAATCCTCAATCTTCAGACCTCAGTTCTCAAAATTCAGTTGTCAATTCTCAATCCTCAATAGAATATCATCAATTCACAGTTTTCAATACTCAATACTCAATCCGCTATCTTTAAATCTCTATCCACAAACATCAATTCTCATCACTCAACCCTCAACACTCAGTCCCCAATCCTCAATCTTCAATCCTCAATCCTCAATCCTCAATCCTCAATCCTCAATCTTCAATCCTCAATACTCAATCATCAATCCTCAATCCTCAGTCCTCAAACCTCAATTCTGAATCCTCAATCCTGAATCCTCAATTTTCAGCCCTCAGCCCTCAACAATCAGTTGTAAATTCTCAATCCTCAATAGAGTATCATCAATTCACAGTTTTCAATACGCAATACTCAATCTGCAATCTTTAAATCTCTATTCACAAACACCAATTCTCATCACTCAACCCTCAATACTCAGTCCCCAGTCCTCAATCTTCAATCCTCAATCCTCAATCCTCAACCCTCAATCCCCTACATTCAATCCTCAATACTCAATCTTCAATACTCAATCCTCAATCCTCAATCCTCAATGTTCAATCCTCAATCCTCAGTCCTCAATCCTCAATCCTCATTCTTCAATCCTCAATACCCAATCCTCAATCTTCAATCCTCAATCCTCAATCCTCAATTCTCAATCCTCAATCCTCAGTCCTCAGTCCTCAAACCTCAATCCTCAACCCTCAGCCCTCATCGTCAATCCTCAATTCTCAATCCTCAATCCTCAATCTTCAATCCTGAATACACAATCTTCAACCCTCAATCCTCAATCTTCAATCCTCAATACTCAACCTTCAATCCTCAATCCTCATTCCTCAATCCTCAATCCTCCATCCTCAATCCTCAATCTTCAATCCTCAATACTCAATCTTCAATCCTCAATCCTCAATCCTCAATCCACAATCCTAAATCCTCAATCCTCAATCCTCAGTCCTCAATCCTCAATCTTCAATCCTCAATACTCGATCCTCAATCTTCAATCCTCAATCCTCAATCCTCGATTCACAATCCTCAATCCTCAGTCCTCAGTCCTCAAACCTCAATCCTCAACCCTCAGCCCTCATAGTCAATCCTCAATCCTCAATCCTCAATCCTCAATCTTCAATCCTCAATACTCAACCTTCAATCCTCAATCCTCAATCCTCAATTCTCAATTCTCAATCTTCAATCCTCAATCCTCAGTCCTCAATCCTCAATCCTCATTCTTCAATCCTCAATACGCAATCCTCAATCTTCAATCCTTAATCCTCAATCCTCAATTCTCAATCCTCAATCCTCAGTCCTCAGTCCTCAAACCTCAATCCTCAACCCTCAGCCCTCATCGTCAATCCTCAATCCTCAATCCTCAATCCTCAATCTTCAATCCTGAATACACAATCTTCAACCCTCAATCCTCAATTCTCAATCCTCAACACTCAATCCTTAATCCTCAATCCTCAATCCTCAATCTTCAATCCTCAATACTCAATCATCAATCCTCAATCATCAATCCTCAGTCCTCAATCCTCAATCCTCAATCCTCAATCTTCAATCCTCAATACTCAATCATCAATCCTCAATCCTCAATCCTCAATCTTCAATCCTCAATACTCAATCTTCAATCCTCAATCCTCAATCCCCAATCCTCAATCTTCAATCCTCAATCCTCAACCCTCAATCCTCAATCCTCAGTCTTCGATCCTCAAGACCCAATCCTCAATCTTCAATCCTCAATCCTCAATCCTCAATTCTCAATCCTCAATCCTCAGTCCTCAGTCCTCAAACCTCAATCCTCAACCCTCAGCCCTCATAGTCAATCCTCAATCCTCAATCCTCAATCCTCAATCCGCAATCCTCAATACTCAACCTTCAATCCTCTATCCTCAATTCTCAATCCTCAATACTGAATCCTCAATCGTCAATCCTCAATCCCAAATCCTCAACCTTCAATACTCAATCCTTAATCCTCAATCCAAAATCCTCAATCTTCAAACCTCAATGCTCAATCTTCAATTATCAACCCTCAATCCTCAATCCTCAGACCTCAGACATCAATACTGAACCCTCAGTCCTCGTCCTCAATCCACAGCCCTCAATCCTCAATCCTCAATCTTCAATCATCAATATTCAAACTTCAGTCCTCAATCCTCAATACTCAATCCTCAATCCTCAATCCTCAATGTTCAGTCAGCAATACCCAATCCTCAATCTTCAATCCTCAATCCTCAATCCTCAATCCTCAATCCTCAATCCTCAATCCTCAATCCTCAATCCTCAGTCCTCAATCTTCAATCCTCATTCTTCAATCCTCAATACCCAATCCTCAATCTTCAATCCTCAATTCTCAATCCTCAATTCTCAATCCTCAATCCTCAGTCCTCAGTCCTCAATCCTCAATCCTCAACCCTCAGCCCTCATCGTCAATCCTCAATCCTCAATCCTCAATCCTCAATCTTCAATCCTGAATACACAATCTTCAACCCTCAATCCTCAATTCTCAATCCTCAGTACTCAATCCTTAATCCTCAATCCTCAATCCTCAATCTTCAATCCACAATCCTCAATCCTCAATCCTCAGATCTCAGACATCAATACTGAACCCTCAGTCCTCGTCCTCAATCCAGAGCCCTCAATCCTCAATCCTCAATACCAAATCCTCTATCTTCAATCCTCAATCCTCAATCCTCAATCTTCAATCCTCAATCCTCAATCCTCCATCCTCAATCCTCAATCTTCAATCCTCAATACTCAATCTTCAATCCTCAATCCTCAATCCTCAATCCTCCATACTCAATCGTCAATCCTCAATCCTCAATCCTCAATCATCAATCCTCAATCTTCAATACTCAATCCTCAATCCTCAATACTCAATCCTCAATCCTCAATCATCATTCCTCAATCTTCAATACTCAATACTCAATGTTTAATCCTCAATCCCCAATCCTCAACCTCCAATCCTCAATCCTCAATCCTCAATCCTCAATCCTCAATCCTCAATCCTCAATCCTCCATCCTCAATCCTCAATCTTCAATCCTCAATACTCAATCTTCAATCCTCAATCCTCAATCCTCAATCCTCAATCCTAAATCCTCAATCCTCAATCCTCAGTCCTCAATCCTCAATCTTCAATCCTCAATACTCGATCCTCAATCTTCAATCCTCAATCCTCAATCCTCGATTCTCAATCCTCAATCCTCAGTCCTCAGTCCTCAAACCTCAATCCTCAACCCTCAGCCCTCACAGTCAATCCTCAATCCTCAATCCTCAATCCTCAATCCTCAATCTTCAGCCATGAGTCCTCAACAATCAGTTGTCAATCCTGTATCCTCAATAGAATATCCTCAATTCACAGTTTTCAATACTCAATACACAATCTGCAACCTTCAAGCCTCTATCCACAAACATCAATTCTCATCACTCAGCCCTCAACACTCAGTCCTCAATGTTCAATCCTCAATCCTCAATCCACAATCCTCAATCCTCAATCTTCAATCCTCAATACTCAATCTTCAATCCTCATTCCTCAATCCTCAATCCTCAATCCTCGTTCTTCAATCCTCAACACCAAATCCTCAATCTTCAATCCTCAATCCTCAATCCTCTATTCTCAATCATCAAAACTCAATCCTCAGACCTCAAACATCAATACTCAACCCTCAGTACTCGTCCTTAATACACAACCCTCAATCCTAAATCCTCAATCTCCAATCATCAATATTCAATCTTCAATCCTCAATCCTCAATCCTCAGTCCTCAAACCTCAATTCTGAATCCTCAATCCTGAATCCTCAATCTTCAGCCCTCAGTCCTCAACAATCAGTTGTCAATCCTCAATCCTCAACCCTCAATCCTCAATCCTCAATCCCCAATCCTCAATCCTCAACCTTCAATCCTCAATGCTCAATCTTCAATCCTCAATCCTCAATCCTCAATCCTCAATCCTCATTCTTCAATCCTCAACACCAAATCCTCAATCTTCAGTCCTCCATCCTCAATCCTCTATTCTCGATCCTCAATCATCAATCCTCAGACCTCAAACATCAATACTCAACGCTCAGCCCTCGTCCTCAATCCACAACACTCAATCCTCAATCCTCAATCTTCAATTATAAATATTCAATCTTCAATCCTCAATCCTCAATCCTGAGTCCTCAATCCTCAATCCTGAATCCTCAGTCATCAATACTCAATCTTCAGTACTCAATCCTCAATCCTCAATCCTCAATCCTCAATCCTCAATCCTCAATCCTCAATCTTCAATCCTCAGTACTGAATCTTCAATCCTCAATCCTCAATCCTCAATCATCAATCCTCAATCCTCAATCCTCAGTCCTCAAACCTCAATGCCGAATCCTCAATCCTGAATCCTCAATCTTCAGCCCACAGTCCTCAACAATCAGTTGTCAATCCTCAATCCTCAATCGAATATCCTCAATTCACAGGTTTCAATACTCAATACTGAATCTGCAATCTTCAAATCTCTATCCACGATCATCAATCCTCATCACTCAACTCTCAACACTCAGTCCCCAATCCTCAATCTTCAATTCTCAATCCTCAATCCTCAATCGTCAATCCTCAATCCTCAATCTTCAATCGTCAATGCTCAATCCTCAGTCCTCAATCCTCAGTCCTCAACCCTCAATCCTCAACCCTCAAACCTCAATCTTCAATCCTCAATCCTCAATCCTCACTCCTCAAACCTCAATCCTGGATCCTCAATCCTGAATCCTCAATATTCAGACCACAGTCCTCAACAATCAGTTGTAAATTCTCAATCCTCAATAGAATATCATCAATTCACAGTTTTCAATAGTCAATACTCAATCTGCAATCTTTAAATCTCTATCCACAAACATCAATTCTCATCACTCAGCCCTCAATACTCAGTACCCAGTCCTCAATCTTCAATCCTCAATACTCAATCCTCAATCCTCAATCCCCTACCTTCAATCCTCAATACTCTATCTTCAATCCTCAATCCTCAATCCTCAATCCTCAATCTTCAATCCTCAATCCTCAGTCCTCAATCTTCAATCCTCATTCTTCAATCCTCAATACCCAATCCTCAATCTTCAATCCTCAATTCTCAATCCTCAATTCTCAATCCTCAATCCTCGGTCCTCAGTCCTCAATCCTCAATCCTCAACCCTCAGCCCTCATCGTCAATCCTCAATCCTCAATCCTCAATCCTCAATCTTCAATCCTGAATACACAATCTTCGACCCTCAATCCTCAATTCTCAATCCTCAATACTCAATCCTTAATCCTCAATCCTCAATCCTCAATCTTCAATCCACAATCCTCAATCCTCAATCCTCAGACCTCAGACATCAATACTGAACCCTCAGTCCTCGTCCTCAATCCAGAGCCCTCAATCCTCAATCCTCAATACCAAATCCTCTATCTTCAATCCTCAATCCTCAATCCTCAATCTTCAATCCTCAATCCTCAATCCTCCATCCTCAATCCTCAATCTTCAATCCTCAATACTCAATCTTCAATCCTCAATCCTCAATCCTCAATCCTCCATACCCAATCGTCAATCCTCAATCCTCAATCCTCAATCATCAATCCTCAATCTTCAATACTCAATCCTCAATCCTCAATACTCAATCCTCAATCCTCAATCATCAATCCTCAATCTTCAATACTCAATACTCAATGTTTAATCCTCAATCCCCAATCCTCAATCTCCAATCCTCAATCCTCAATCCTCAATCCTCAATCCTCAATCCTCAATCCTCAATCCTCCATCCTCAATCCACAATCTTCAATCCTCAATACTCAATCTTCATTCCTCAATCCTCAATCCTCAATCCTCAATCCTAAATCCTCAATCCTCAATCCTCAGTCCTCAATCCTCAATCTTCAATCCTCAATACTCGATCCTCAATCTTCAATCCTCAATCCTCAATCCTCGATTCTCAATCCTCAATCCTCAGTCCTCAGTCCTCAAACCTCAATCCTCAACCCTCAGCCCTCACAGTCAATCCTCAATCCTCAATCCTCAATCCTCAATCCTCAATCTTCAGCCCTGAGTCCTCAACAATCAGTTGTCAATCCTGTATCCTCAATAGAATATCCTCAATTCACAGTTTTCAATACTCAATACACAATCTGCAACCTTCAAGCCTCTATCCACAAACATCAATTCTCATCACTCAACACTCAACACTCAGTCCTCAATGTTCAATCCTCAATCCTCAATCCACAATCCTCAATCGTCAATTTTCAATCCTCAATCCACAGTCTTCAATCTTCAATCGTCAATGCTCAATCCTCAGTCCTCAATCCTCAGTCCTCAACCCTCAATCCTCAACCCTCAAACCTCAATCTTCAATCCTCAATCCTCAATCCTCACTCCTCAAACCTCAATCCTGGATCCTCAATCCTGAATCCTCAATATTCAGACCACAGTCCTCAACAATCAGTTGTAAATTCTCAATCCTCAATAGAATATCATCAATTCACAGTTTTCAATAGTCAATACTCAATCTGCAATCTTTAAATCTCTATCCACAAACATCAATTCTCATCACTCAGCACTCAATACTCAGTCCCCAGTCCTCAATCTTCAATCCTCAATACTCAATCCTCAATCCTCAATCCCCTACCTTCAATCCTCAATACTCAATCTTCAATCCTCAATCCTCAATCCTCAATCCTCAATCTTCAATCCTCAATCCTCAGTCCTCATTCCTCAATCCCCATTCTTCAATCCTCAATACCCAATCCTCAATCTTCAATCCTCAATCCTCAATCCACAATCCTCAATCCTCAATCCTCAGACCTCAGACATCAATACTGAACCCTCAGTCCTCGTCCTCAATCCAGAGCCCTCAATCCTCAATCCTCAATACCAAATCCTCTATCTTCAATCCTCAATCCTCAATCCTCAATCTTCAATCCTCAATCCTCAATCCTCCATCCTCAATCCTCAACCTTCAATCCTCAATACTCAATCTTCAATCCTCAATCCTCAATCCTCAATCCTCAATCCTCCATACTCAATCGTCAATCCTCAATCCTCAATCCTCAATCATCAATCCTCAATCTTCAATACTCAATCCTCAATCCTCAATACTCAATCCTCAATCCTCAATCATCATTCCTCAATCTTCAATACTCAATACTCAATGTTTAATCCTCAATCCCCAATCCTCAACCTCCAATCCTCAATCCTCAATCCTCAATCCTCAATCCTCAATCCTCAATCCTCAATCCTCTATCCTCAATCCTCAATCTTCAATCCTCAATACTCAATCTTCAATCCTCAATCCTCAATCCTCAATCCTCAATCCTAAATCCTCAATCCTCAATCCTCAGTCCTCAATCCTCAATCTTCAATCCTCAATACTCGATCCTCAATCTTCAATCCTCAATCCTCAATCCTCGATTGTCAATCCTCAATCCTCAGTCCTCAGTCCTCAAACCTCAATCCTCAACCCTCAGCCCTCACAGTCAATCCTCAATCCTCAATCCTCAATCCTCAATCCTCAATCTTCAGCCCTGAGTCCTCAACAATCAGTTGTCAATCCTGTATCCTCAATAGAATATCCTCAATTCACAGTTTTCAATACTCAATACACAATCTGCAACCTTCAAGCCTCTATCCACAAACATCAATTCTCATCACTCAACCCTCAACACTCAGTCCTCAATGTTCAATCCTCAATCCTCAATCCACAATCCTCAATCCTCAATCTTCAATCCTCAATACTCAATCTTCAATCCTCATTCCTCAATCCTCAATCCTCAATCCTCGTTCTTCAATCCTCAACACCAAATCCTCAATCTTCAATCCTCAATCCTCAATCCTCTATTCTCAATCATCAAAACTCAATCCTCAGACCTCAAACATCAATACTCAACCCTCAGTACTCGTCCTTAATACACAACCCTCAATCCTAAATCCTCAATCTCCAATCATCAATATTCAATCTTCAATCCTCAATCCTCAATCCTCAGTCCTCAAACCTCAATTCTGAATCCTCAATCCTGAATCCTCAATCTTCAGCCCTCAGTCCTCAACAATCAGTTGTCAATCCTCAATCCTCAACCCTCAATCCTCAATCCTCAATCCCCAATCCTCAATCCTCAACCTTCAATCCTCAATGCTCAATCTTCAATCCTCAATCCTCAATCCTCAATCCTCAATCCTCATTCTTCAATCCTCAACACCAAATCCTCAATCTTCAGTCCTCCATCCTCAATCCTCTATTCTCGATCCTCAATCATCAATCCTCAGACCTCAAACATCAATACTCAACCCTCAGCCCTCGTCCTCAATCCACAACACTCAATCCTCAATCCTCAATCTTCAATTATAAATATTCAATCTTCAATCCTCAATCCTCAATCCTCAGTCCTCAATCCTCAATCCTGAATCCTCAGTCATCAATACTCAATCTTCAGTACTCAATCCTCAATCCTCAATCCTCAATCCTCAATCCTCAATCCTCAATCCTCAATCTTCAATCCTCAATACTGAATCTTCAATCCTCAATCCTCAATCCTCAATCATCAATCCTCAATCCTCAATCCTCAGTCCTCAAACCTCAATGCCGAATCCTCAATCCTGAATCCTCAATCTTCAGCCCACAGTCCTCAACAATCAGTTGTCAATCCTCAATCCTCAATCGAATATCCTCAATTCACAGGTTTCAATACTCAATACTGAATCTGCAATCTTCAAATCTCTATCCACGATCATCAATCCTCATCACTCAACTCTCAACACTCAGTCCCCAATCCTCAATCTTCAATTCTCAATCCTCAATCCTCAATCGTCAATCCTCAATCCTCAATCTTCAATCGTCAATGCTCAATCCTCAGTCCTCAATCCTCAGTCCTCAATCTTCAATCCTCAATCCTCAATCCTGCATCCTCAATCCTCAATCTTCAATCCTCAATACTCAATCTTCAATCCTCAATCCTCAATCCTCAATCCTCCATACTCAATCGTCAATCCTCAATCCTCAATCCTCAATCATCAATCCTCAATCTTCAATACTCAATCCTCAATCCTCAATACTCAATCCTCAATCCTCAATCATCAATCCTCAATCTTCAATACTCAATACTCAATGTTTAATCCTCAATCCCCAATCCTCAATCTCCAATCCTCAATCCTCAATCCTCAATCCTCAATCCTCAATCCTCAATCCTCAATCCTCAATCCTCCATCCTCAATCCTCAATCTTCAATCCTCAATACTCAATCTTCATTCCTCAATCCTCAATCCTCAATCCTCAATCCTAAATCCTCAATCCTCAATCCTCAGTCCTCAATCCTCAATCTTCAATCCTCAATACTCGATCCTCAATCTTCAATCCTCAATCCTCAATCCTCGATTCTCAATCCTCAATCCTCAGTCCTCAGTCCTCAAACCTCAATCCTCAACCCTCAGCCCTCACAGTCAATCCTCAATCCTCAATCCTCAAGCCTCAATCCTCAATCTTCAGCCCTGAGTCCTCAACAATCAGTTGTCAATCCTGTATCCTCAATAGAATATCCTCAATTCACAGTTTTCAATACTCAATACACAATCTGCAACCTTCAAGCCTCTATCCACAAACATCAATTCTCATCACTCAACCCTCAACACTCAGTCCTCAATGTTCAATCCTCAATCCTCAATCCACAATCCTCAATCGTCAATTTTCAATCCTCAATCCACAGTCTTCAATCTTCAATCGTCAATGCTCAATCCTCAGTCCTCAATCCTCAGTCCTCAACCCTCAATCCTCAACCCTCAAACCTCAATCTTCAATCCTCAATCCTCAATCCTCACTCCTCAAACCTCAATCCTGGATCCTCAATCCTGAATCCTCAATCTTCAGACCACAGTCCTCAACAATCAGTTGTAAATTCTCAATCCTCAATAGAATATCATCAATTCACAGTTTTCAATAGTCAATACTCAATCTGCAATCTTTAAATCTCTATCCACAAACATCAATTCTCATCACTCAGCCCTCAATACTCAGTCCCCAGTCCTCAATCTTCAATCCTCAATACTCAATCCTCAATCCTCAATCCCCTACCTTCAATCCTCAATACTCAATCTTCAATCCTCAATCCTCAATCCTCAATCCTCAATCTTCAATCCTCAATCCTCAGTCCTCATTCCTCAATCCCCATTCTTCAATCCTCAATACCCAATCCTCAATCTTCAATCCTCAATCCTCAATCCTCAATTCTGAATCCTCAATCCTCAGTCCTCAGTCCTCAAACCTCAATCCTCAACCCTCAGCCCTCATCGTCAATCCACAATCCTCAATCCTCAATCCTCAATCTTCAATCCTGAATACACAATCTTCAACCCTCAATCCTCAATCCTCAATTCTCAATCCTCAATACTCAATCCTCAATCCTCAATACTCAATCATCAATCCTCAATCACCAATCCTCAGTCCTCAATCCTCAATCCTCAATCCTCAATCTTCAATCCTCAATACTCAATCATCAATCCTCAATCCTCAATCCTCAACCTTCAATCCTCAATCCTCAATCTTCAATCCTCAATCTTCAATCCTCAATCCTCAATCCTCAATCGTCAATCCTCAGTCTTCGATCCTCAATACCCAATCCTCAATCTTCAATCCTCAATCCTCAATCCTCAATTCTCAATCCTCAATCCTCAGTCCTCAGTCCTCAAACCTCAATCCTCAACCCTCAGCCCTCATAGTCAATCCTCAATACTCAATCCTCAATCCTCAATCTTCAATCCTCAATACTCAACCTTCAATCCTCAATCCTCAATCCTCAATCTTCAATCCTGAATACACAATCTTCAACCCTCAATCCTCAATTCTCAATCCTCAATACTTAATCCTCAATCCTCAATCCTCAATCCTCAATCTTCAATCCTCAACACTCAATCTTCAATCCTCAATCCTGAATCCTCAATCCTCAATCTTCAATCCTCAATCCTCCATCCTCAATCCTCAATCCTCAGTCTTCAATCCTCAATACCCAATCCTCAATCCTCAATCCTCAATCCTCAATCCTCAATGTTCAATACGCAATACCCAATCCTCAATCTTCAATCCCCAATCCTCAATCCTCAATCCTCAATCCTCAATCCTCAATCCTCAATCCTCAATCCTCAATCCTCAGTCCTCAAACCTCAATCCTGGATCCTCAATCCTGAATCCTCAATCTTCAGACCTCAGTCCTCAACAATCAGTTGTAAATTCTCAATCCTCAATAGAATATCATCAATTCACAGTTTTCAATACTCAATACTCAATCTGCAATCTTTAAATCTCTATCCACAAACACCAATTCTCATCACTCAACACTCAATACTCAGTCCCCAGTCCTCAATCTTCAATCCTCAATCCTCAATCCTCAACCCTCAATCCCCTACATTCAATCCTCAATACTCAATCTTCAATACTCAATCCTCAATCCTCAATCCTCAGTCCTCAATGTTCAATCCTCAATCCTCAGTCCTCAATCCTGAATCCTCATTCTTCAATCCTCAATACCCAATCCTCAATCTTCAATCCTCAATCCTCAATCCTCAATTCTCAATCCTCAATCCTCAGTCCTCAGTCCTCAAACCTCAATCCTCAACCCTCAGCCCTCATAGTCAATCCTCAATCCTCAATCCTCAATCCTCAACCTTCAATCCTCAATACTCAACCTTCAATCCTCAATCCTCAATCCTCAATTCTCAATTCTCAATCTTCAATCCTCAATCCTCAGTCCTCTATCCTCAATCCTCATTCTTCAATCCTCAATACGCAATCATCAAACTTCAATCCTCAATCATCATTCCTCAATCTTCAATACTCAATACTCAATGTTTAATCCTCAATCCCCAATCCTCAACCTCCAATCCTCAATCCTCAATCCTCAATCCTCAATCCTCAATCCTCAATCCTCAATCCTACATCCTCAATCCTCAATCTTCAATCCTCAATACTCAATCTTCAATCCTCAATCCTCAATCCTCAATCCTCAATCCTAAATCCTCAATCCTCAATCCTCAGTCCTCAATCCTCAATCTTCAATCCTCAATACTCGATCCTCAATCTTCAATCCTCAATCCTCAATCCTCGATTCTCAATCCTCAATCCTCAGTCCTCAGTCCTCAAACCTCAATCCTCAACCCTCAGCCCTCACAGTCAATCCTCAATCCTCAATCCTCAATCCTCAATCCTCAATCTTCAGCCCTGAGTCCTCAACAATCAGTTGTCAATCCTGTATCCTCAATAGAATATCCTCAATTCACAGTTTTCAATACTCAATACACAATCTGCAACCTTCAAGCCTCTATCCACAAACATCAATTCTCATCACTCAACCCTCAACACTCAGTCCTCAATGTTCAATCCTCAATCCTCAATCCACAATCCTCAATCGTCAATTTTCAATCCTCAATCCACAGTCTTCAATCTTCAATCGTCAATGCTCAATCCTCAGTCCTCAATCCTCAGTCCTCAACCCTCAATCCTCAACCCTCAAACCTCAATCTTCAATCCTCAGTCCTCAATCCTCACTCCTCAAACCTCAATCGTGGATCCTGAATCCTGAATCCTCAATCTTCAGACCACAGTCCTCAAAAATCAGTTGTAAATTCTCAATCCTCAATAGAATATCATCAATTCACAGTTTTCAATAGTCAATACTCAATCTGCAATCTTTAAATCTCTATCCACAGACATCAATTCTCATCACTCAGCCCTCAATACTCAGTCCCCAGTCCTCAATCTTCAATCCTCAATACTCAATCCTCAATCCTCAATCCCCTACCTTCAATCCTCAATACTCAATCTTCAATCCTCAATCCTCAATCCTCAATCCTCAATCTTCAATCCTCAATCCTCAGTCCTCATTCCTCAATCCCCATTCTTCAATCCTCAATACCCAATCCTCAATCTTCAATCCTCAATCCTCAATCCTCAATTCTGAATCCTCAATCCTCAGTCCTCAGTCCTCAAACCTCAATCCTCAACCCTCAGCCCTCATCGTCAATCCACAATCCTCAATCCTCAATCCTCAATCTTCAATCCTGAATACACAATCTTCAACCCTCAATCCTCTATCCTCAATTCTCAATCCTCAATACTCAATCCTCAATCCTCAATACTCAATCATCAATCCTCAATCACCAATCCTCAGTCCTCAATCCTCAATCCTCAATCCTCAATCTTCAATCCTCAATACTCAATCATCAATCCTCAATCCTCAATCCTCAACCTTCAATCCTCAATCCTCAATCTTCAATCCTCAATCTTCAATCCTCAATCCTCAATCCTCAATCGTCAATCCTCAGTCTTCGATCCTCAATACCCAATCCTCAATCTTCAATCCTCAATCCTCAATCCTCAATTCTCAATCCTCAATCCTCAGTCCTCAGTCCTCAAACCTCAATCCTCAACCCTCAGCCCTCATAGTCAATCCTCAATACTCAATCCTCAATCCTCAATCTTCAATCCTCAATACTCAACCTTCAATCCTCAATCCTCAATCCTCAATCTTCAATCCTGAATACACAATCTTCAACCCTCAATCCTCAATTCTCAATCCTCAATACTTAATCCTCAATCCTCAATCCTCAATCCTCAATCTTCAATCCTCAACACTCAATCTTCAATCCTCAATCCTGAATCCTCAATCCTCAATCTTCAATCCTCAATCCTCAATCCTCAATCCTCAATCCTCAGTCTTCAATCCTCAATACCCAATCCTCAATCCTCAATCCTCAATCCTCAATCCTCAATGTTCAATACGCAATACCCAATCCTCAATCTTCAATCCCCAATCCTCAATCCTCAATCCTCAATCCTCAATCCTCAATCCTCAATCCTCAATCCTCAATCCTCAGTCCTCAAACCTCAATCCTGGATCCTCAATCCTGAA
This sequence comes from Calliopsis andreniformis, assembly GCF_051401765.1. Classification (NCBI taxonomy): domain Eukaryota; kingdom Metazoa; phylum Arthropoda; class Insecta; order Hymenoptera; family Andrenidae; genus Calliopsis; species Calliopsis andreniformis. The sequence goes on along the minus strand of NW_027480451.1, from coordinate 4,861,376 downwards.
TCCTCAATCTTCAGACCTCAGTCCTCAACAATCAGTTGTAAATTCTCAATCCTCAATAGAATATCATCAATTCACAGTTTTCAATACTCAATACTCAATCTGCAATCTTTAAATCTCTATCCACAAACACCAATTCTCATCACTCAACACTCAATACTCAGTCCCCAGTCCTCAATCTTCAATCCTCAATCCTCAATCCTCAACCCTCAATCCCCTACATTCAATCCTCAATACTCAATCTTCAATACTCAATCCTCAATCCTCAATCCTCAGTCCTCAATGTTCAATCCTCAATCCTCAGTCCTCAATCCTGAATCCTCATTCTTCAATCCTCAATACCCAATCCTCAATCTTCAATCCTCAATCCTCAATCCTCAATCCTCAATCCTCAATTCTCAATCCTCAATCCTCAGTCCTCAGTCCTCAAACCTCAATCCTCAACCCTCAGCCCTCATAGTCAATCCTCAATCCTCAATCCTCAATCCTCAACCTTCAATCCTCAATACTCAACCTTCAATCCTCAATCCTCAATCCTCAATTCTCAATTCTCAATCTTCAATCCTCAATCCTCAGTCCTCAATCCTCAATCCTCATTCTTCAATCCTCAATACGCAATCATCAATCTTCAATCCTCAATCATCATTCCTCAATCTTCAATACTCAATACTCAATGTTTAATCCTCAATCCCCAATCCTCAACCTCCAATCCTCAATCCTCAATCCTCAATCCTCAATCCTCAATCCTCAATCCTCAATCCTCCATCCTCAATCCTCAATCTTCAATCCTCAATACTCAATCTTCAATCCTCAATCCTCAATCCTCAATCCTCAATCCTAAATCCTCAATCCTCAATCCTCAGTCCTCAATCCTCAATCTTCAATCCTCAATACTCGATCCTCAATCTTCAATCCTCAATCCTCAATCCTCGATTCTCAATCCTCAATCCTCAGTCCTCAGTCCTCAAACCTCAATCCTCAACCCTCAGCCCTCACAGTCAATCCTCAATCCTCAATCCTCAATCCTCAATCCTCAATCTTCAGCCCTGAGTCCTCAACAATCAGTTGTCAATCCTGTATCCTCAATAGAATATCCTCAATTCACAGTTTTCAATACTCAATACACAATCTGCAACCTTCAAGCCTCTATCCACAAACATCAATTCTCATCACTCAACCCTCAACACTCAGTCCTCAATGTTCAATCCTCAATCCTCAATCCACAATCCTCAATCGTCAATTTTCAATCCTCAATCCACAGTCTTCAATCTTCAATCGTCAATGCTCAATCCTCAGTCCTCAATCCTCAGACCTCAACCCTCAATCCTCAACCCTCAAACCTCAATCTTCAATCCTCAATCCTCAATCCTCACTCCTCAAACCTCAATCCTGGATCCTCAATCCTGAATCCTCAATCTTCAGACCACAGTCCTCAACAATCAGTTGTAAATTCTCAATCCTCAATAGAATATCATCAATTCACAGTTTTCAATAGTCAATACTCAATCTGCAATCTTTAAATCTCTATCCACAAACATCAATTCTCATCACTCAGCCCTCAATATTCAGTCCCCAGTCCTCAATCTTCAATCCTCAATACTCAATCCTCAATCCTCAATCCCCTACCTTCAATCCTCAATACTCAATCTTCAATCCTCAATCCTCAATCCTCAATCCTCAATCTTCAATCCTCAATCCTCAGTCCTCATTCCTCAATCCCCATTCTTCAATCCTCAATACCCAATCCTCAATCTTCAATCCTCAATCCTCAATCCTCAATTCTGAATCCTCAATCCTCAGTCCTCAGTCCTCAAACCTCAATCCTCAACCCTCAGCCCTCATCGTCAATCCACAATCCTCAATCCTCAATCCTCAATCTTCAATCCTGAATACACAATCTTCAACCCTCAATCCTCAATCCTCAATTCTCAATCCTCAATACTCAATCCTCAATCCTCAATACTCAATCATCAATCCTCAATCACCAATCCTCAGTCCTCAATCCTCAATCCTCAATCCTCAATCTTCAATCCTCAATACTCAATCCTCAATCCTCAATCCTCAATCCTCAACCTTCAATCCTCAATACTCAATCTTCAATCCTCAATCCTCAATCCACAATCCTCAATCTTCAATCCTCAATCCTCAATCCTCAATCCTCAATCCTCAGTCTTCAATCCTCAATCCTCAATCCTCAATTCTGAATCCTCAATCCTCAGTCCTCAGTCCTCAAACCTCAATCCTCAACCCTCAGCCCTCATCGTCAATCCAGAATCCTCAATCCTCAATCCTCAATCTTCAATCCTGAATAGACAATCTTCAACCCTCAATCCTCAATCCTCAATTCTCAATCCTCAATACTCAATCCTCAATCCTCAATCCTCAATCCTCAATCTTCAGTCCTCAATACTCAATCATCAATCCTCAATCACCAATCCTCAGTCCTCAATCCTCAATCCTCAATCCTCAATCTTCAATCCTCAATACTCAATCATCAATCCTCAATCCTCAATCCTCAACCTTCAATCCTCAATACTCAATCGTCAATCCTCAATCCTCAATCCACAATCCTCAATCTTCAATCCTCAATCCTCAATCCTCAATCCTCAATCCTCAGTCTTCAATCCTCAATACCCAATCCTCAATCCTCAATCCTCAACCCTCAATCCTCAATGTTCAATACGCAATACCCAATCCTCAATCTTCAATCCCCAACCCTCAATCCACAATCCTCAATCCTCAATCCTCAGCCCTCAATCCTCAATCTTCAGTCCTCAAACCTCAATCCTGGATCCTCAATCCTGAAACCTCATCCTTCAGACCTCAGTCCTCAACAATCAGTTGTAAATTCTCAATCCTCAATAGAATATCATCAATTCACAGTTTTCAAAACTCAATACTCAATCTGCAATCTTTAAATCTCTATCCACAAACACCAATTCTCATCACTCAACCCTCAATACTCAGTTCCCAGGCCCCAATCTTCAATCCTCAATCCTCAATACTCAATCTTCAATACACAATCCTCAATCCTCAATCCTCAATCCTCAATCCTCAATCTTCAATCCTCAATCCTCAGTCCTCAATCCTCAATCCTCATTCTTCAATCCTCAATACCCAATCCTCAATCTTCAATCCTCAATCCTCAATCCTCAATTCTCAATCCTCAATCCTCAGTCCTCAGTCCTCAAACCTCAATCCTCAACCCTCAGCCCTCATCGTCAATCCTCAATCCTCAATCCTCAATCCTCAATCTTCAATCCTGAATACACAATCTTCAACCCTCAATACTCAATTCTCAATCCTCAATACTCAATCCTCAATCCTCAATCCTCAATCCTCAATCTTCAATCCTCAATACTCAATCTTCAATCCTCAATCCTCAATCCTCAATCCTCAATCTTCAATCCTCAATCCTCAATCCTCAATCCTCAATCCTCAGTCTTCAATCCTCAATACCCAATCCTCACTCCTCAATCCTCAATCCGCAATCCTCAATGTTCAATACGCAATACCCAATCCTCAATCTTCAATCCCCAATCCTCAATCCTCAATCCTCAATCCTCAATCCTCAATCCTCAATCCTCAATCCTCAGTCCTCAAACCCCAATCCTGGATCCTCAATCCTGAATCCTCAATCTTCAGACCTCAGTCCTCAACAATCAGTTGTAAATTCTCAATCCTCAATAGAGTATCATCAATTCACAGTTTTCAATACTCAATACTCAATCTGCAATCTTTAAATCTCTATCCACAAACACCAATTCTCATCATTCAACACTCAATACTCAGTCCCCAGTCCTTAATCTTCAATCCTCAATCCTCAATCCTCAACCCTCAATCCCCTAAATTCAATCCTCAATACTCAATCTTCAATACTCAATACTCAATCATCAATCCTCAATCATCAATCCTCAGTCCTCAATCCTCAATCCTCAATCCTCAATCTTCAATCCTCAATACTCAATCATCAAACCTCAATCCTCAATCCTCAATCTTCAATCCTCAATACTCAATCTTCAATCCTCAATCCTCAATCTTCAATCCTCAATCTTCAATCCTCAATCCTCAATCCTCAATCGTCAATCCTCAGTCTTCGATCCTCAATACCCAGTCCTCAATCTTCAATCCTCAATACTCAATCCTCAATCCTCAATCCCCTACCTTCAATCCTCAATACTCAATCTTCAATCCTCAATCCTCAATCCTCAATCCTCAATCTTCAATCCTCAATCCTCAGTCCTCATTCCTCAATCCCCATTCTTCAATCCTCAATACCCAATCGTCAATCTTCAATCCTCAATCCTCAATCCTCAATTCTGAATCCTCAATCCTCAGTCCTCAGTCCTCAAACCTCAATCCTCAACCCTCAGCCCTCATCGTCAATCCACAATCCTCAATCCTCAATCCTCAATCTTCAATCCTGAATAGACAATCTTCAACCCTCAATCCTCAATCCTCAATTCTCAATCCTCAATACTCAATCCTCAATCCTCAATCCTCAATCCTCAATCTTCAGTCCTCAATACTCAATCATCAATCCTCAGTCACCAATCCTCAGTCCTCAATCCTCAATCCTCAATCCTCAATCTTCAATCCTCAATACTCAATCATCAATCCTCAATCCTCAATCCTCAACCTTCAATCCTCAATACTCAATCGTCAATCCTCAATCCTCAATCCACAATCCTCAATCTTCAATCCTCAACCTTCAATCCTCAATACTCAATCGTCAATCCTCAATCCTCAATCCACAATCCTCAATCTTCAATCCTCAATCCTCAATCCTCAATCCTCAATCCTCAGTCTTCAATCCTCAATACCCAATCCTCAATCCTCAATCCTCAACCCTCAATCCTCAATGTTCAATACGCAATACCCAATCCTCAATCTTCAATCCCCAACCCTCAATCCACAATCCTCAATCCTCAATCCTCAGCCCTCAATCCTCAATCTTCAGTCCTCAAACCTCAATCCTGGATCCTCAATCCTGAAACCTCATCCTTCAGACCTCAGTCCTCAACAATCAGTTGTAAATTCTCAATCCTCAATAGAATATCATCAATTCACAGTTTTCAAAACTCAATACTCAATCTGCAATCTTTAAATCTCTATCCACAAACACCAATTCTCATCACTCAACCCTCAATACTCAGTTCCCAGTCCCCAATCTTCAATCCTCAATCCTCAATACTCAATCTTCAATACACAATCCTCAATCCTCAATCCTCAATCCTCAATCCTCAATCTTCAATCCTCAATCCTCAGTCCTCAATCCTCAATCCTCATTCTTCAATCCTCAATACCCAATCCTCAATCTTCAATCCTCAATCCTCAATCCTCAATTCTCAATCCTCAATCCTCAGTCCTCAGTCCTCAAACCTCAATCCTCAACCCTCAGCCCTCATCGTCAATCCTCAATCCTCAATCCTCAATCCTCAATCTTCAATCCTGAATACACAATCTTCAACCCTCAATACTCAATTCTCAATCCTCAATACTCAATCCTCAATCCTCAATCCTCAATCCTCAATCTTCAATCCTCAATACTCAATCTTCAATCCTCAATCCTCAATCCTCAATCCTCAATCTTCAATCCTCAATCCTCAATCCTCAATCCTCAATCCTCAGTCTTCAATCCTCAATACCCAATCCTCACTCCTCAATCCTCAATCCGCAATCCTCAATGTTCAATACGCAATACCCAATCCTCAATCTTCAATCCCCAATCCTCAATCCTCAATCCTCAATCCTCAATCCTCAATCCTCAATCCTCAATCCTCAGTCCTCAAACCCCAATCCTGGATCCTCAATCCTGAATCCTCAATCTTCAGACCTCAGTCCTCAACAATCAGTTGTAAATTCTCAATCCTCAATAGAGTATCATCAATTCACAGTTTTCAATACTCAATACTCAATCTGCAATCTTTAAATCTCTATCCACAAACACCAATTCTCATCATTCAACACTCAATACTCAGTCCCCAGTCCTTAATCTTCAATCCTCAATCCTCAATCCTCAACCCTCAATCCCCTAAATTCAATCCTCAATACTCAATCTTCAATACTCAATACTCAATCATCAATCCTCAATCATCAATCCTCAGTCCTCAATCCTCAATCCTCAATCCTCAATCTTCAATCCTCAATACTCAATCATCAAACCTCAATCCTCAATCCTCAATCTTCAATCCTCAATACTCAATCTTCAATCCTCAATCCTCAATCTTCAATCCTCAATCTTCAATCCTCAATCCTCAATCCTCAATCGTCAATCCTCAGTCTTCGATCCTCAATACCCAGTCCTCAATCTTCAATCCTCAATACTCAATCCTCAATCCTCAATCCCCTACCTTCAATCCTCAATACTCAATCTTCAATCCTCAATCCTCAATCCTCAATCCTCAATCTTCAATCCTCAATCCTCAGTCCTCATTCCTCAATCCCCATTCTTCAATCCTCAATACCCAATCGTCAATCTTCAATCCTCAATCCTCAATCCTCAATTCTGAATCCTCAATCCTCAGTCCTCAGTCCTCAAACCTCAATCCTCAACCCTCAGCCCTCATCGTCAATCCACAATCCTCAATCCTCAATCCTCAATCTTCAATCCTGAATACACAATCTTCAACCCTCAATCCTCAATCCTCAATTCTCAATCCTCAATACTCAATCCTCAATCCTCAATACTCAATCATCAATCCTCAATCACCAATCCTCAGTCCTCAATCCTCAATCCTCAATCCTCAATCTTCAATCCTCAATACTCAATCATCAATCCTCAATCCTCAATCCTCAACCTTCAATCCTCAATACTCAATCTTCAATCCTCAATCCTCAATCCACAATCCTCAATCTTCAATCCTCAATCCTCAATCCTCAATCCTCAATCCTCAGTCTTCAATCCTCAATCCTCAATCCTCAATTCTGAATCCTCAATCCTCAGTCCTCAGTCCTCAAACCTCAATCCTCAACCCTCAGCCCTCATCGTCAATCCAGAATCCTCAATCCTCAATCCTCAATCTTCAATCCTGAATAGACAATCTTCAACCCTCAATCCTCAATCCTCAATTCTCAATCCTCAATACTCAATCCTCCATCCTCAATCCTCAATCTTCAATCCTCAATACTCAATCTTCATTCCTCAATCCTCAATCCTCAATCCTCAATCCTAAATCCTCAATCCTCAATCCTCAGTCCTCAATCCTCAATCTTCAATCCTCAATACTCGATCCTCAATCTTCAATCCTCAATCCTCAATCCTCGATTCTCAATCCTCAAACCTCAGTCCTCAGTCCTCAAACCTCAATCCTCAACCCTCAGCCCTCACAGTCAATCCTCAATCCTCAATCCTCAATCCTCAATCCTCAATCTTCAGCCCTGAGTCCTCAACAATCAGTTGTCAATCCTGTATCCTCAATAGAATATCCTTAATTCACAGTTTTCAATACTCAATACACAATCTGCAACCTTCAAGCCTCTATCCACAAACATCAATTCTCATCACTCAACCCTCAACACTCAGTCCTCAATGTTCAATCCTCAATCCACAATCCTCAATCGTCAATTTTCAATCCTCAATCCACAGTCTTCAATCTTCAATCGTCAATGCTCAATCCTCAGTCCTCAATCCTCAGACCTCAACCCTCAATCCTCAACCCTCAAACCTCAATCTTCAATCCTCAATCCTCAATCCTCACTCCTCAAACCTCGATCGTGGATCCTCAATCCTGAAACCTCACCCTTCAGACCTCAGTCCTCAACAATCAGTTGTAAATTCTCTATCCTCAATAGAATATCATCAATTCACAGTTTTCAAAACTCAATACTCAATCTGCAATCTTTAAATCTCTATCCACAAACACCAATTCTCATCACTCAACCCTCAATACTCAGTTCCCAGTCCCCAATCTTCAATCCTCAATCCTCAATACTCAATCTTCAATACACTATCCTCAATCCTCAATCCTCAATCCTCAATCCTCAATCTTCAATCCTCAATCCTCAGTCCTCAATCCTCAATCCTCATTCTTCAATCCTCAATACCCAATCCTCAATCTTCAATCCTCAATCCTCAATCCTCAATTCCCAATCCTCAATCTCAGTCCTCAGTCCTCAAACCTCAATCCTCAACCCTCAGCCCTCATCGTCAATCCTCAATCCTCAATCCTCAATCCTCAATCTTCAATCCTGAATACACAATCTTCAACCCTCAATACTCAATTCTCAATCCTCAATACTCAATCCTCAATCCTCAATCCTCAATCCTCAATCTTCAATCCTCAATTCTCAATCTTCAATCCTCAATACTCAATCCTCAATCCTCAATACTCAATCATCAATCCTCAATCACCAATCCTCAGTCCTCAATCCTCAATCCTCAATCCTCAATCTTCAATCCTCAATACTCAATCATCAATCCTCAATCCTCAATCCTCAACCTTCAATCCTCAATACTCAATCTTCAATCCTCAATCCTCAATCCACAATCCTCAATCTTCAATCCTCAATCCTCGATCCTCAATCCTCAATCCTCAGTCTTCAATCCTCAATCCTCAATCCTCAATTCTGAATCCTCAATCCTCAGTCCTCAGTCCTCAAACCTCAATCCTCAACCCTCAGCCCTCATCGTCAATCCAGAATCCTCAATCCTCAATCCTCAATCTTCAATCCTGAATAGACAATCTTCAACCCTCAATCCTCAATCCTCAATTCTCAATCCTCAATACTCAATCCTCAATCCTCAATCCTCAATCCTCAATCTTCAGTCCTCAAACCTCAATCGTGGATCCTCAATCCTGAAACCTCACCCTTCAGACCTCAGTCCTCAACAATCAGTAGTAAATTCTCTATCCTCAATAGAATATCATCAATTCACAGTTTTCAAAACTCAATACTCAATCTGCAATCTTTAAATCTCTATCCACAAACACCAATTCTCATCACTCAACCCTCAATACTCAGTTCCCAGTCCCCAATCTTCAATCCTCAATCCTCAATACTCAATCTTCAATACACTATCCTCAATCCTCAATCCTCAATCCTCAATCCTCAATCTTCAATCCTCAATCCTCAGTCCTCAATCCTCAATCCTCATTCTTCAATCCTCAATACCCAATCCTCAATCTTCAATCCTCAATCCTCAATCCTCAATTCCCAATCCTCAATCCTCAGTCCTCAGTCCTCAAACCTCAATCCTCAACCCTCAGCCCTCATCGTCAATCCTCAATCCTCAATCCTCAATCCTCAATCTTCAATCCTGAATACACAATCTTCAACCCTCAATACTCAATTCTCAATCCTCAATACTCAATCCTCAATCCTCAATCCTCAATCCTCAATCTTCAATCCTCAATTCTCAATCTTCAATCCTCAATACTCAATCCTCAATCCTCAATACTCAATCATCAATCCTCAATCACCAATCCTCAGTCCTCAATCCTCAATCCTCAATCCTCAATCTTCAATCCTCAATACTCAATCATCAATCCTCAATCCTCAATCCTCAACCTTCAATCCTCAATACTCAATCTTCAATCCTCAATCCTCAATCCACAATCCTCAATCTTCAATCCTCAATCCTCGATCCTCAATCCTCAATCCTCAGTCTTCAATCCTCAATCCTCAATCCTCAATTCTGAATCCTCAATCCTCAGTCCTCAGTCCTCAAACCTCAATCCTCAACCCTCAGCCCTCATCGTCAATCCAGAATCCTCAATCCTCAATCCTCAATCTTCAATCCTGAATAGACAATCTTCAACCCTCAATCCTCAATCCTCAATTCTCAATCCTCAATACTCAATCCTCAATCCTCAATCCTCAATCCTCAATCTTCAGTCCTCAATACTCAATCATCAATCCTCAATCACCAATCCTCAGTCCTCAATCCTCAATCCTCAATCCTCAATCTTCAATCCTCAATACTCAATCATCAATCCTCAATCCTCAATCCTCAACCTTCAATCCTCAATACTCAATCGTCAATCCTCAATCCTCAATCCACAATCCTCAATCTTCAATCCTCAATCCTCAATCCTCAATCCTCAATCCTCAGTCTTCAATCCTCAATACCCAATCCTCAATCCTCAATCCTCAACCCTCAATCCTCAATGTTCAATCCTCAATCTTCAATCCTCAATCCTCAATCCTCAATCGTCAATCCTCAGTCTTCGATCCTCAATCCTCAATCTTCAATCCTCAATCCTCAGTCCTCAATCCTCAATCCTCATTCTTCAATCCTCAATACCCAATCCTCAATCTTCAATCCTCAATCCTCCATCCTCAATTCTCAATCCTCAATCCTCAGTCCTCAGTCCTCAAACCTCAATCCTCAACCCTCAGCCCTCATCGTCAATCCTCAATCCTCAATCCTCAATCCTCAATCTTCAATCCTGAATACACAATCTTCAACCCTCAATACTCAATTCTCAATCCTCAATACTCAATCCTCAATCCTCAATCCTCAATCCTCAATCTTCAATCCTCAATACTCAATCTTCAATCCTCAATCCTCAATCCTCAATCCTCAATCTTCAATCCTCAATCCTCAATCCTCAATCCTCAATCCTCAGTCTTCAATCCTCAATACCCAATCCTCACTCCTCAATCCTCAATCCGCAATCCTCAATGTTCAATACGCAATACCCAATCCTCAATCTTCAATCCCCAATCCTCAATCCTCAATCCTCAATCCTCAATCCTCAATCCTCAATCCTCAATCCTCAGTCCTCAAACCCCAATCCTGGATCCTCAATCCTGAATCCTCAATCTTCAGACCTCAGTCCTCAACAATCAGTTGTAAATTCTCAATCCTCAATAGAGTATCATCAATTCACAGTTTTCAATACTCAATACTCAATCTGCAACCTTTAAATCTCTATCCACAATCACCAATTCTCAACATTCAACACTCAATACTCAGTCCCCAGTCCTCAATCTTCAATCCTCAATCCTCAATCCTCAACCCTCAATCCCCTAAATTCAATCCTCAATACTCAATCTTCAATACTCAATACTCAATCATCAATCCTCAATCATCAATCCTCAGTCCTCAATCCTCAATCCTCAATCCTCAATCTTCAATCCTCAATACTCAATCATCAAACCTCAATCCTCAATCCTCAATCTTCAATCCTCAATACTCAATCTTCAATCCTCAATCCTCAATCTTCAATCCTCAATCTTCAATCCTCAATCCTCAATCCTCAATCGTCAATCCTCAGTCTTCGATCCTCAATACCCAATCCTCAATCTTCAATCCTCAATCCTCAATCCTCAATTCTCAATCCTCAATCCTCAGTCCTCAGTCCTCAAACCTCAATCCTGGATCCTCAATCCTGAATCCTCAATCTTCAGACCTCAGTCCTCAACAATCATTTGTAAATTCTCAATCCTCAATAGAATATCATCAATTCACAGTTTTCAATACTCAATACTCAATCTGCAATCTTTAAATCCCTATCCACAAACACCAATTCTCATCACTCAACACTCAATACTCAGTCCCCAGTCCTCAATCTTCAATCCTCAATCCTCAATCCTCAACCCTCAATCCCCTACATTCAATCCTCAATACTCAATCTTCAATACTCAATCCTCAATCCTCAATCCTCAATCCTCAATCTTCAATCCTCAATCCCCAGTCCTCAATCCTGAATCCTCATTCTTCAATCCTCAATACCCAATCCTCAATCTTCAATCCTCAATCCTCAATCCCCAATTCTCAATCCTCAATCCTCAGTCCTCAGTCCTCAAACCTCAATCCTCAACCCTCAGCCCTCATAGTCAACCCTCAATCCTCAATCCTCAATCCTCAATCTTCAATCCTCAATACTCAACCTTCAATCCTCAATCCTCAATCCTCAATTCTCAATCCTCAATCTTCAATCCTCAATCCTCAGTCCTCAATCCTCAATCCTCATTCTTCAATCCTCAATACGCAATCCTCAATCTTCAATCCTCAATCCTCAATCCTCAATTCTCAATCCTCAATCCTCAGTCCTCAGTCCTCAAACCTCAATCCTCAACCCTCAGCCCTCATCGTCAATCCTCAATCCTCAATCCTCAATCCTCAATCTTCAATCCTGAATACACAATCTTCAACCCTCAATCCTCAATTCTCAATCCTCAACACTCAATCCTTAATCCTCAATCCTCAATCCTCAATCTTCAATCCTCAATACTCAATCATCAATCCTCAATCATCAATCCTCAGTCCTCAATCCTCAATCCTCAATCCTCAATCTTCAATCCTCAATACTCAATCATCAATCCTCAATCCTCAATCCTCAATCTTCAATCCTCAATACTCAATCTTCAATCCTCAATCCTCAATCCTCAATCCTCAATCTTCAATCCTCAATCCTCAATCCTCAATCCTCAATCCTCAGTCTTCGATCCTCAATACCCAGTCCTCAATCTTCAATCCTCAATCCTCAATCCTCAATTCTCAATCCTCAATCCTCAGTCCTCAGTCCTCAAACCTCAATCCTCAACCCTCAGCCCTCATAGTCAATCCTCAATACTCAATCCTCAATCCTCAATCTTCAATCCTCAATACTCAACCTTCAATCCTCAATCCTCAATCCTCAATCTTCAATCCTGAATACACAATCATCAACCCTCAATCCTCAATTTTCAATCCTCAATACTCAATCCTCAATCCTCAATCCTCAATCCTCAATCTTCAATCCTCAATACTCAATCTTCAATCCTCAATCCTGAATCCTCAATCCTCAATCTTCAATCCTCAATCCTCAATCCTCAATCCTCAATCCTCAGTCTTCAATCCTCAATACCCAATCCTCAATCCTCAATCCTCAATCCTCAATCCTCAATGTTCAATACGCAATACCCAATCCTCAATCTTCAATCCCCAATCCTCAATCCTCAATCCTCAATCCTCAATCCTCAATCCTCAATCCTCAATCCTCAATCCTCAGTCCTCAAACCTCAATCCTGGATCCTCAATGCTGAATCCTCAATCTTCAGACCTCAGTCCTCAACAATCAGTTGTAAATTCTCAATCCTCAATAGAATATCATCAATTCACAGTTTTCAATACTCAATACTCAATCTGCAATCTTTAAATCTCTATCCACAAACACCAATTCTCATCACTCAACACTCAATACTCAGTCCCCAGTCCTCAATCTTCAATCCTCAATCCTCAATCCTCAACCCTCAATCCCCTACATTCAATCCTCAATACTCAATCTTCAATAATCAATCCTCAATCCTCAGTCTTCAATCCTCAATACCCAATCCTCAATCCTCAATCCTCAATCCTCAATCCTCAATGTTCAATACGCAATACCCAATCCTCAATCTTCAATCCCCAATCCTCAATCCTCAATCCTCAATCCTCAATCCTCAATCCTCAATCCTCAATCCTCAATCCTCAGTCCTCAAACCTCAATCCTGGATGCTCAATGCTGAATCCTCAATCTTCAGACCTCAGTCCTCAACAATCAGTTGTAAATTCTCAATCCTCAATAGAATATCATCAATTCACAGTTTTCAATACTCAATACTCAATCTGCAATCTTTAAATCTCTATCCACAAACACCAATTCTCATCACTCAACACTCAATACTCAGTCCCCAGTCCTCAATCTTCAATCCTCAATCCTCAATCCTCAACCCTCAATCCCCTACATTCAATCCTCAATACTCAATCTTCAATACTCAATCCTCAATCCTCAATTCTCAATCCTCAATCCTCAGTCCTCAGTCCTCAAACCTCAATCCTCAACCCTCAGCCCTCATCGTCAATCCTCAATCCTCAATCCTCAATCCTCAATCTTCAATCCTGAATACACAATCTTCAACCCTCAATCCTCAATTCTCAATCCTCAACACTCAATCCTTAATCCTCAATCCTCAATCCTCAATCTTCAATCCTCAATACTCAATCATCAATCCTCAATCATCAATCCTCAGTCCTCAATCCTCAATCCTCAATCCTCAATCTTCAATCCTCAATACTCAATCATCAATCCTCAATCCTCAATCCTCAATCTTCAATCCTCAATACTCAATCTTCAATCCTCAATCCTCAATCCTCAATACTCAATCTTCAATCCTCAATCCTCAATCCTCAATCCTCAATCCTCAGTCTTCGATCCTCAATACCCAATCCTCAATCTTCAATCCTCAATCCTCAATCCTCAATTCTCAATCCTCAATCCTCAGTCCTCAGTCCTCAAACCTCAATCCTCAACCCTCAGCCCTCATAGTCAATACTCAATCCTCAATCCTCAATCCTCAATCTTCAATCCTCAATACTCAACCTTCAATCCTCTATCCTCAATTCTCAATCCTCAATACTGGATCCTCAATCGTCAGTCCTCAATCCCAAATCCTCAATCTTCAATACTCAATCCTTAATCCTCAATCCAAAATCCTCAATCTTCAAACCTCAATACTCAATCTTCAATTATCAACCCTCAATCCTCAATCCTCAGACCTCAGACATCAATACTGAACCCTCAGTCCTCGTCCTCAATCCACAGCCCTCAATCCTCAATCCTCAATCTTCAATCATCAATATTCAAACTTCAGTCCTCAATCCTCAATACTCAATCCTCAATCCTCAATCCTCAATGTTCAGTCAGCAATACCCAATCCTCAATCTTCAATCCTCAATCCTCAATCCTCAATCCTCAATCCTCAATCCTCAATCCTCAATCCTCAATCCTCAGTCCTCAATCTTCTATCCTCATTCTTCAATCCTCAATACCCAATCCTCAATCTTCAATCCTCAATTCTCAATCCTCAATTCTCAATCCTCAATCCTCAGTCCTCAGTCCTCAATCCTCAATCCTCAACCGTCAGCCCTCATCGTCAATCCTCAATCCTCAATCCTGAATACACAATCTTCAACCCTCAATCCTCAATTCTCAATCCTCAATACTCAATCCTTAATCCTCAATCCTCAATCCTCAATCTTCAATCCACAATCCTCAATCCTCAATCCTCAGACCTCAGACATCAATACTGAACCCTCAGTCCTCGTCCTCAATCCAGAGCCCTCAATCCTCAATCCTCAATACCAAATCCTCTATCTTCAATCCTCAATCCTCAATCCTCAATCTTCAATCCTCAATCCTCAATCCTCCATCCTCAATCCTCAATCTTCAATCCTCAATACTCAATCTTCAATCCTCAATCCTCAATCCTCAATCCTCCATACTCAATCGTCAATCCTCAATCCTCAATCCTCAATCATCAATCCTCAATATTCAATACTCAATCCTCAATCCTCAATACTCAATCCTCAATCCTCAATCATCAATCCTCAATCTTCAATACTCAATACTCAATGTTTAATCCTCTATCCCCAATCCTCAATCTCCAGTCCTCAATCCTCAATCCTCAATCCTCAATCCTCAATCCTCAATCCTCAATCCTCAATCCTCAATCCTCAATCTTCAATCCTCAATACTCAATCTTCAATCTTCAATCCTCAATCCTCAATCCTCAATCCTAAATCCTCAATCCTCAATCCTCAGTCCTCAATCCTCAATCTTCAATCCTCAATACTCGATCCTCAATATTCAATCCTCAATCCTCAATCCTCGATTCTCAATCCTCAATCCTCGGTCCTCAATCCTCAATCCTCAGTCCTCAAACCCCAATCCTGGATCCTCAATCCTGAATCCTCAATCTTCAGACCTCAGTCCTCAACAATCAGTTGTAAATTCTCAATCCTCAATAGAGTATCATCAATTCACAGTTTTCAATACTCAATACTCAATCTGCAATCTTTAAATCTCTATCCACAAACACCAATTCTCATCATTCAACACTCAATACTCAGTCCCCAGTCCTCAATCTTCAATCCTCAATCCTCAATCCCCAACCCTCAATCCCCTAAATTCAATCCTCAATACTCAATCTTCAATACTCAATACTCAATCATCAATCCTCAATCATCAATCCTCAGTCCTCAATCCTCAATCCTCAATCCTCAATCTTCAATCCTCAATACTCAATCATCAAACCTCAATCCTCAATCCTCAATCTTCAATCCTCAATACTCAATCTTCAATCCTCAATCCTCAATCTTCAATCCTCAATCTTCAATCCTCAATCCTCAATCCTCAATCGTCAATCCTCAGTCTTCGATCCTCAATACCCAATCCTCAATCTTCAATCCTCAATCCTCAATCCTCAATTCTCAATCCTCAATCCTCAGTCCTCAGTCATCAAACCTCAATCCTCAACCCTCAGCCCTCATAGTCAATCCTCAATACTCAATCCTCAATCCTCAATCTTCAATCCTCAATACTCAACCTTCAATCCTCAATCCTCAATCCTCAATCTTCAATCCTGAATACACAATCTTCAACCCTCAATCCTCAATTCTCAATCCTCAATACTCAATCCTCAATCCTCAATCCTCAATCCTCAATCTTCAATCCTCAACACTCAATCTTCAATCCTCAATCCTGAATCCTCAATCCTCAATCTTCAATCCTCAATCCTCAATCCTCAATCCTCAATCCTCAGTCTTCAATCTTCAATACCCAATCCTCAATCCTCAATCCTCAATCCTCAATCCTCAATGTTCAATACGCAATACCCAATCCTCAATCTTCAATCCCCAATCCTCAATCCTCAATCCTCAATCCTCAATCCTCAATCCTCAATCCTCAATCCTCAATCCTCAGTCCTCAAACCTCAATCCTGGATCCTCAATCCTGAATCCTCAATCTTCAGACCTCAGTCCTCAACAATCAGTTGTAAATTCTCAATCCTCAATAGAATATCATCAATTCACAGTTTTCAATACTCAATACTCAATCTGCAATCTTTAAATCTCTATCCACAAACACCAATTCTCATCACTCAACACTCAATACTCAGTCCCCAGTCCTCAATCTTCAATCCTCAATCCTCAATCCTCAACCCTCAATCCCCTACATTCAATCCTCAATACTCAATCTTCAATACTCAATCCTCAATCCTCAATCCTCAGTCCTCAATGTTCAATCCTCAATCCTCAGTCCTCAATCCTGAATCCTCATTCTTCAATCCTCAATACCCAATCCTCAATCTTCAATCCTCAATCCTCAATCCTCAATCCTCAATCCTCAATTCTCAATCCTCAATCCTCAGTCCTCAGTCCTCAAACCTCAATCCTCAACCCTCAGCCCTCATAGTCAATCCTCAATCCTCAATCCTCAATCCTCAACCTTCAATCCTCAATACTCAACCTTCAATCCTCAATCCTCAATCCTCAATTCTCAATTCTCAATCTTCAATCCTCAATCCTCAGTCCTCAATCCTCAATCCTCATTCTTCAATCCTCAATACGCAATCATCAATCTTCAATCCTCAATCATCATTCCTCAATCTTCAATACTCAATACTCAATGTTTAATCCTCAATCCCCAATCCTCAACCTCCAATCCTCAATCCTCAATCCTCAATCCTCAATCCTCAATCCTCAATCCTCAATCCTCCATCCTCAATCCTCAATCTTCAATCCTCAATACTCAATCTTCAATCCTCAATCCTCAATCCTCAATCCTCAATCCTAAATCCTCAATCCTCAATCCTCAGTCCTCAATCCTCAATCTTCAATCCTCAATACTCGATCCTCAATCTTCAATCCTCAATCCTCAATCCTCGATTCTCAATCCTCAATCCTCAGTCCTCAGTCCTCAAACCTCAATCCTCAACCCTCAGCCCTCACAGTCAATCCTCAATCCTCAATCCTCAATCCTCAATCCTCAATCTTCAGCCCTGAGTCCTCAACAATCAGTTGTCAATCCTGTATCCTCAATAGAATATCCTCAATTCACAGTTTTCAATACTCAATACACAATCTGCAACCTTCAAGCCTCTATCCACAAACATCAATTCTCATCACTCAACCCTCAACACTCAGTCCTCAATGTTCAATCCTCAATCCTCAATCCACAATCCTCAATCGTCAATTTTCAATCCTCAATCCACAGTCTTCAATCTTCAATCGTCAATGCTCAATCCTCAGTCCTCAATCCTCAGACCTCAACCCTCAATCCTCAACCCTCAAACCTCAATCTTCAATCCTCAATCCTCAATCCTCACTCCTCAAACCTCAATCCTGGATCCTCAATCCTGAATCCTCAATCTTCAGACCACAGTCCTCAACAATCAGTTGTAAATTCTCAATCCTCAATAGAATATCATCAATTCACAGTTTTCAATAGTCAATACTCAATCTGCAATCTTTAAATCTCTATCCACAAACATCAATTCTCATCACTCAGCCCTCAATACTCAGTCCCCAGTCCTCAATCTTCAATCCTCAATACTCAATCCTCAATCCTCAATCCCCTACCTTCAATCCTCAATACTCAATCTTCAATCCTCAATCCTCAATCCTCAATCCTCAATCTTCAATCCTCAATCCTCAGTCCTCATTCCTCAATCCCCATTCTTCAATCCTCAATACCCAATCCTCAATCTTCAATCCTCAATCCTCAATCCTCAATTCTGAATCCTCAATCCTCAGTCCTCAGTCCTCAAACCTCAATCCTCAACCCTCAGCCCTCATCGTCAATCCACAATCCTCAATCCTCAATCCTCAATCTTCAATCCTGAATACACAATCTTCAACCCTCAATCCTCAATCCTCAATTCTCAATCCTCAATACTCAATCCTCAATCCTCAATACTCAATCATCAATCCTCAATCACCAATCCTCAGTCCTCAATCCTCAATCCTCAATCCTCAATCTTCAATCCTCAATACTCAATCATCAATCCTCAATCCTCAATCCTCAACCTTCAATCCTCAATACTCAATCTTCAATCCTCAATCCTCAATCCACAATCCTCAATCTTCAATCCTCAATCCTCAATCCTCAATCCTCAATCCTCAATCCTCAGTCTTCAATCCTCAATCCTCAATCCTCAATTCTGAATCCTCAATCCTCAGTCCTCAGTCCTCAAACCTCAATCCTCAACCCTCAGCCCTCATCGTCAATCCAGAATCCTCAATCCTCAATCCTCAATCTTCAATCCTGAATAGACAATCTTCAACCCTCAATCCTCAATCCTCAATTCTCAATCCTCAATACTCAATCCTCAATCCTCAATCCTCAATCCTCAATCTTCAGTCCTCAATACTCAATCATCAATCCTCAATCACCAATCCTCAGTCCTCAATCCTCAATCCTCAATCCTCAATCTTCAATCCTCAATACTCAATCATCAATCCTCAATCCTCAATCCTCAACCTTCAATCCTCAATACTCAATCGTCAATCCTCAATCCTCAATCCACAATCCTCAATCTTCAATCCTCAATCCTCAATCCTCAATCCTCAATCCTCAGTCTTCAATCCTCAATACCCAATCCTCAATCCTCAATCCTCAACCCTCAATCCTCAATGTTCAATACGCAATACCCAATCCTCAATCTTCAATCCCCAACCCTCAATCCACAATCCTCAATCCTCAATCCTCAGCCCTCAATCCTCAATCTTCAGTCCTCAAACCTCAATCCTGGATCCTCAATCCTGAAACCTCATCCTTCAGACCTCAGTCCTCAACAATCAGTTGTAAATTCTCAATCCTCAATAGAATATCATCAATTCACAGTTTTCAAAACTCAATACTCAATCTGCAATCTTTAAATCTCTATCCACAAACACCAATTCTCATCACTCAACCCTCAATACTCAGTTCCCAGGCCCCAATCTTCAATCCTCAATCCTCAATACTCAATCTTCAATACACAATCCTCAATCCTCAATCCTCAATCCTCAATCCTCAATCTTCAATCCTCAATCCTCAGTCCTCAATCCTCAATCCTCATTCTTCAATCCTCAATACCCAATCCTCAATCTTCAATCCTCAATCCTCAATCCTCAATTCTCAATCCTCAATCCTCAGTCCTCAGTCCTCAAACCTCAATCCTCAACCCTCAGCCCTCATCGTCAATCCTCAATCCTCAATCCTCAATCCTCAATCTTCAATCCTGAATACACAATCTTCAACCCTCAATACTCAATTCTCAATCCTCGATACTCAATCCTCAATCCTCAATCCTCAATCCTCAATCTTCAATCCTCAATACTCAATCTTCAATCCTCAATCCTCAATCCTCAATCCTCAATCTTCAATCCTCAATCCTCAATCCTCAATCCTCAATCCTCAGTCTTCAATCCTCAATACCCAATCCTCACTCCTCAATCCTCAATCCGCAATCCTCAATGTTCAATACGCAATACCCAATCCTCAATCTTCAATCCCCAATCCTCAATCCTCAATCCTCAATCCTCAATCCTCAATCCTCAATCCTCAATCCTCAGTCCTCAAACCCCAATCCTGGATCCTCAATCCTGAATCCTCAATCTTCAGACCTCAGTCCTCAACAATCAGTTGTAAATTCTCAATCCTCAATAGAGTATCATCAATTCACAGTTTTCAATACTCAATACTCAATCTGCAATCTTTAAATCTCTATCCACAAACACCAATTCTCATCATTCAACACTCAATACTCAGTCCCCAGTCCTTAATCTTCAATCCTCAATCCTCAATCCTCAACCCTCAATCCCCTAAATTCAATCCTCAATACTCAATCTTCAATACTCAATACTCAATCATCAATCCTCAATCATCAATCCTCAGTCCTCAATCCTCAATCCTCAATCCTCAATCTTCAATCCTCAATACTCAATCATCAAACCTCAATCCTCAATCCTCAATCTTCAATCCTCAATACTCAATCTTCAATCCTCAATCCTCAATCTTCAATCCTCAATCTTCAATCCTCAATCCTCAATCCTCAATCGTCAATCCTCAGTCTTCGATCCTCAATACCCAGTCCTCAATCTTCAATCCTCAATACTCAATCCTCAATCCTCAATCCCCTACCTTCAATCCTCAATACTCAATCTTCAATCCTCAATCCTCAATCCTCAATCCTCAATCTTCAATCCTCAATCCTCAGTCCTCATTCCTCAATCCCCATCCTTCAATCCTCAATACCCAATCGTCAATCTTCAATCCTCAATCCTCAATCCTCAATTCTGAATCCTCAATCCTCAGTCCTCAGTCCTCAAACCTCAATCCTCAACCCTCAGCCCTCATCGTCAATCCACAATCCTCAATCCTCAATCCTCAATCTTCAATCCTGAATAGACAATCTTCAACCCTCAATCCTCAATCCTCAATTCTCAATCCTCAATACTCAATCCTCAATCCTCAATCCTCAATCCTCAATCTTCAGTCCTCAATACTCAATCATCAATCCTCAATCACCAATCCTCAGTCCTCAATCCTCAATCCTCAATCCTCAATCTTCAATCCTCAATACTCAATCATCAATCCTCAATCCTCAATCCTCAACCTTCAATCCTCAATACTCAATCGTCAATCCTCAATCCTCAATCCACAATCCTCAATCTTCAATCCTCAATCCTCAATCCTCAATCCTCAATCCTCAGTCTTCAATCCTCAATACCCAATCCTCAATCCTCAATCCTCAACCCTCAATCCTCAATGTTCAATACGCAATACCCAATCCTCAATCTTCAATCCCCAACCCTCAATCCACAATCCTCAATCCTCAATCCTCAGCCCTCAATCCTCAATCTTCAGTCCTCAAACCTCAATCCTGGATCCTCAATCCTGAAACCTCATCCTTCAGACCTCAGTCCTCAACAATCAGTTGTAAATTCTCAATCCTCAATAGAATATCATCAATTCACAGTTTTCAAAACTCAATACTCAATCTGCAATCTTTAAATCTCTATCCACAAACACCAATTCTCATCACTCAACCCTCAATACTCAGTTCCCAGTCCCCAATCTTCAATCCTCAATCCTCAATACTCAATCTTCAATACACAATCCTCAATCCTCAATCCTCAATCCTCAATCCTCAATCTTCAATCCTCAATCCTCAGTCCTCAATCCTCAATCCTCATTCTTCAATCCTCAATACCCAATCCTCAATCTTCAATCCTCAATCCTCAATCCTCAATTCTCAATCCTCAATCCTCAGTCCTCAGTCCTCAAACCTCAATCCTCAACCCTCAGCCCTCATCGTCAATCCTCAATCCTCAATCCTCAATCCTCAATCTTCAATCCTGAATACACAATCTTCAACCCTCAATACTCAATTCTCAATCCTCAATACTCAATCCTCAATCCTCAATCCTCAATCCTCAATCTTCAATCCTCAATACTCAATCTTCAATCCTCAATCCTCAATCCTCAATCCTCAATCTTCAATCCTCAATCCTCAATCCTCAATCCTCAATCCTCAGTCTTCAATCCTCAATACCCAATCCTCACTCCTCAATCCTCAATCCGCAATCCTCAATGTTCAATACGCAATACCCAATCCTCAATCTTCAATCCCCAATCCTCAATCCTCAATCCTCAATCCTCAATCCTCAATCCTCAATCCTCAATCCTCAGTCCTCAAACCCCAATCCTGGATCCTCAATCCTGAATCCTCAATCTTCAGACCTCAGTCCTCAACAATCAGTTGTAAATTCTCAATCCTCAATAGAGTATCATCAATTCACAGTTTTCAATACTCAATACTCAATCTGCAATCTTTAAATCTCTATCCACAAACACCAATTCTCATCATTCAACACTCAATACTCAGTCCCCAGTCCTTAATCTTCAATCCTCAATCCTCAATCCTCAACCCTCAATCCCCTAAATTCAATCCTCAATACTCAATCTTCAATACTCAATACTCAATCATCAATCCTCAATCATCAATCCTCAGTCCTCAATCCTCAATCCTCAATCCTCAATCTTCAATCCTCAATACTCAATCATCAAACCTCAATCCTCAATCCTCAATCTTCAATCCTCAATACTCAATCTTCAATCCTCAATCCTCAATCTTCAATCCTCAATCTTCAATCCTCAATCCTCAATCCTCAATCGTCAATCCTCAGTCTTCGATCCTCAATACCCAGTCCTCAATCTTCAATCCTCAATACTCAATCCTCAATCCTCAATCCCCTACCTTCAATCCTCAATACTCAATCTTCAATCCTCAATCCTCAATCCTCAATCCTCAATCTTCAATCCTCGATCCTCAGTCCTCATTCCTCAATCCCCATTCTTCAATCCTCAATACCCAATCGTCAATCTTCAATCCTCAATCCTCAATCCTCAATTCTGAATCCTCAATCCTCAGTCCTCAGTCCTCAAACCTCAATCCTCAACCCTCAGCCCTCATCGTCAATCCACAATCCTCAATCCTCAATCCTCAATCTTCAATCCTGAATACACAATCTTCAACCCTCAATCCTCAATCCTCAATTCTCAATCCTCAATACTCAATCCTCAATCCTCAATACTCAATCATCAATCCTCAATCACCAATCCTCAGTCCTCAATCCTCAATCCTCAATCCTCAATCTTCAATCCTCAATACTCAATCATCAATCCTCAATCCTCAATCCTCAACCTTCAATCCTCAATACTCAATCTTCAATCCTCAATCCTCAATCCACAATCCTCAATCTTCAATCCTCAATCCTCAATCCTCAATCCTCAATCCTCAGTCTTCAATCCTCAATCCTCAATCCTCAATTCTGAATCCTCAATCCTCAGTCCTCAGTCCTCAAACCTCAATCCTCAACCCTCAGCCCTCATCGTCAATCCAGAATCCTCAATCCTCAATCCTCAATCTTCAATCCTGAATAGACAATCTTCAACCCTCAATCCTCAATCCTCAATTCTCAATCCTCAATACTCAATCCTCCATCCTCAATCCTCAATCTTCAATCCTCAATACTCAATCTTCATTCCTCAATCCTCAATCCTCAATCCTCAATCCTAAATCCTCAATCTTCAATCCTCAGTCCTCAATCCTCAATCTTCAATCCTCAATACTCGATCCTCAATCTTCAATCCTCAATCCTCAATCCTCGATTCTCAATCCTCAATCCTCAGTCCTCAGTCCTCAAACCTCAATCCTCAACCCTCAGCCCTCACAGTCAATCCTCAATCCTCAATCCTCAATCCTCAATCCTCAATCTTCAGCCCTGAGTCCTCAACAATCAGTTGTCAATCCTGTATCCTCAATAGAATATCCTTAATTCACAGTTTTCAATACTCAATACACAATCTGCAACCTTCAAGCCTCTATCCACAAACATCAATTCTCATCACTCAACCCTCAACACTCAGTCCTCAATGTTCAATCCTCAATCCACAATCCTCAATCGTCAATTTTCAATCCTCAATCCACAGTCTTCAATCTTCAATCGTCAATGCTCAATCCTCAGTCCTCAATCCTCAGACCTCAACCCTCAATCCTCAACCCTCAAACCTCAATCTTCAATCCTCAATCCTCAATCCTCACTCCTCAAACCTCAATCGTGGATCCTCAATCCTGAAACCTCACCCTTCAGACCTCAGTCCTCAACAATCAGTTGTAAATTCTCTATCCTCAATAGAATATCATCAATTCACAGTTTTCAAAACTCAATACTCAATCTGCAATCTTTAAATCTCTATCCACAAACACCAATTCTCATCACTCAACCCTCAATACTCAGTTCCCAGTCCCCAATCTTCAATCCTCAATCCTCAATACTCAATCTTCAATACACTATCCTCAATCCTCAATCCTCAATCCTCAATCCTCAATCTTCAATCCTCAATCCTCAGTCCTCAATCCTCAATCCTCATTCTTCAATCCTCAATACCCAATCCTCAATCTTCAATCCTCAATCCTCAATCCTCAATTCCCAATCCTCAATCTCAGTCCTCAGTCCTCAAACCTCAATCCTCAACCCTCAGCCCTCATCGTCAATCCTCAATCCTCAATCCTCAATCCTCAATCTTCAATCCTGAATACACAATCTTCAACCCTCAATACTCAATTCTCAATCCTCAATACTCAATCCTCAATCCTCAATCCTCAATCCTCAATCTTCAATCCTCAATTCTCAATCTTCAATCCTCAATACTCAATCCTCAATCCTCAATACTCAATCATCAATCCTCAATCACCAATCCTCAGTCCTCAATCCTCAATCCTCAATCCTCAATCTTCAATCCTCAATACTCAATCATCAATCCTCAATCCTCAATCCTCAACCTTCAATCCTCAATACTCAATCTTCAATCCTCAATCCTCAATCCACAATCCTCAATCTTCAATCCTCAATCCTCGATCCTCAATCCTCAATCCTCAGTCTTCAATCCTCAATCCTCAATCCTCAATTCTGAATCCTCAATCCTCAGTCCTCAGTCCTCAAACCTCAATCCTCAACCCTCAGCCCTCATCGTCAATCCAGAATCCTCAATCCTCAATCCTCAATCTTCAATCCTGAATAGACAATCTTCAACCCTCAATCCTCAATCCTCAATTCTCAATCCTCAATACTCAATCCTCAATCCTCAATCCTCAATCCTCAATCTTCAGTCCTCAAACCTCAATCGTGGATCCTCAATCCTGAAACCTCACCCTTCAGACCTCAGTCCTCAACAATCAGTAGTAAATTCTCTATCCTCAATAGAATATCATCAATTCACAGTTTTCAAAACTCAATACTCAATCTGCAATCTTTAAATCTCTATCCACAAACACCAATTCTCATCACTCAACCCTCAATACTCAGTTCCCAGTCCCCAATCTTCAATCCTCAATCCTCAATACTCAATCTTCAATACACTATCCTCAATCCTCAATCCTCAATCCTCAATCCTCAATCTTCAATCCTCAATCCTCAGTCCTCAATCCTCAATCCTCATTCTTCAATCCTCAATACCCAATCCTCAATCTTCAATCCTCAATCCTCAATCCTCAATTCCCAATCCTCAATCCTCAGTCCTCAGTCCTCAAACCTCAATCCTCAACCCTCAGCCCTCATCGTCAATCCTCAATCCTCAATCCTCAATCCTCAATCTTCAATCCTGAATACACAATCTTCAACCCTCAATACTCAATTCTCAATCCTCAATACTCAATCCTCAATCCTCAATCCTCAATCCTCAATCTTCAATCCTCAATTCTCAATCTTCAATCCTCAATACTCAATCCTCAATCCTCAATACTCAATCATCAATCCTCAATCACCAATCCTCAGTCCTCAATCCTCAATCCTCAATCCTCAATCTTCAATCCTCAATACTCAATCATCAATCCTCAATCCTCAATCCTCAACCTTCAATCCTCAATACTCAATCTTCAATCCTCAATCCTCAATCCACAATCCTCAATCTTCAATCCTCAATCCTCGATCCTCAATCCTCAATCCTCAGTCTTCAATCCTCAATCCTCAATCCTCAATTCTGAATCCTCAATCCTCAGTCCTCAGTCCTCAAACCTCAATCCTCAACCCTCAGCCCTCATCGTCAATCCAGAATCCTCAATCCTCAATCCTCAATCTTCAATCCTGAATAGACAATCTTCAACCCTCAATCCTCAATCCTCAATTCTCAATCCTCAATACTCAATCCTCAATCCTCAATCCTCAATCCTCAATCTTCAGTCCTCAATACTCAATCATCAATCCTCAATCACCAATCCTCAGTCCTCAATCCTCAATCCTCAATCCTCAATCTTCAATCCTCAATACTCAATCATCAATCCTCAATCCTCAATCCTCAACCTTCAATCCTCAATACTCAATCGTCAATCCTCAATCCTCAATCCACAATCCTCAATCTTCAATCCTCAATCCTCAATCCTCAATCCTCAATCCTCAGTCTTCAATCCTCAATACCCAATCCTCAATCCTCAATCCTCAACCCTCAATCCTCAATGTTCAATCCTCAATCTTCAATCCTCAATCCTCAATCCTCAATCGTCAATCCTCAGTCTTCGATCCTCAATCCTCAATCTTCAATCCTCAATCCTCAGTCCTCAATCCTCAATCCTCATTCTTCAATCCTCAATACCCAATCCTCAATCTTCAATCCTCAATCCTCCATCCTCAATTCTCAATCCTCAATCCTCAGTCCTCAGTCCTCAAACCTCAATCCTCAACCCTCAGCCCTCATCGTCAATCCTCAATCCTCAATCCTCAATCCTCAATCTTCAATCCTGAATACACAATCTTCAACCCTCAATACTCAATTCTCAATCCTCAATACTCAATCCTCAATCCTCAATCCTCAATCCTCAATCTTCAATCCTCAATACTCAATCTTCAATCCTCAATCCTCAATCCTCAATCCTCAATCTTCAATCCTCAATCCTCAATCCTCAATCCTCAATCCTCAGTCTTCAATCCTCAATACCCAATCCTCACTCCTCAATCCTCAATCCGCAATCCTCAATGTTCAATACGCAATACCCAATCCTCAATCTTCAATCCCCAATCCTCAATCCTCAATCCTCAATCCTCAATCCTCAATCCTCAATCCTCAATCCTCAGTCCTCAAACCCCAATCCTGGATCCTCAATCCTGAATCCTCAATCTTCAGACCTCAGTCCTCAACAATCAGTTGTAAATTCTCAATCCTCAATAGAGTATCATCAATTCACAGTTTTCAATACTCAATACTCAATCTGCAACCTTTAAATCTCTATCCACAATCACCAATTCTCAACATTCAACACTCAATACTCAGTCCCCAGTCCTCAATCTTCAATCCTCAATCCTCAATCCTCAACCCTCAATCCCCTAAATTCAATCCTCAATACTCAATCTTCAATACTCAATACTCAATCATCAATCCTCAATCATCAATCCTCAGTCCTCAATCCTCAATCCTCAATCCTCAATCTTCAATCCTCAATACTCAATCATCAAACCTCAATCCTCAATCCTCAATCTTCAATCCTCAATACTCAATCTTCAATCCTCAATCCTCAATCTTCAATCCTCAATCTTCAATCCTCAATCCTCAATCCTCAATCGTCAATCCTCAGTCTTCGATCCTCAATACCCAATCCTCAATCTTCAATCCTCAATCCTCAATCCTCAATTCTCAATCCTCAATCCTCAGTCCTCAGTCCTCAAACCTCAATCCTGGATCCTCAATCCTGAATCCTCAATCTTCAGACCTCAGTCCTCAACAATCATTTGTAAATTCTCAATCCTCAATAGAATATCATCAATTCACAGTTTTCAATACTCAATACTCAATCTGCAATCTTTAAATCCCTATCCACAAACACCAATTCTCATCACTCAACACTCAATACTCAGTCCCCAGTCCTCAATCTTCAATCCTCAATCCTCAATCCTCAACCCTCAATCCCCTACATTCAATCCTCAATACTCAATCTTCAATACTCAATCCTCAATCCTCAATCCTCAATCCTCAATCTTCAATCCTCAATCCCCAGTCCTCAATCCTGAATCCTCATTCTTCAATCCTCAATACCCAATCCTCAATCTTCAATCCTCAATCCTCAATCCCCAATTCTCAATCCTCAATCCTCAGTCCTCAGTCCTCAAACCTCAATCCTCAACCCTCAGCCCTCATTGTCAACCCTCAATCCTCAATCCTCAATCCTCAATCTTCAATCCTCAATACTCAACCTTCAATCCTCAATCCTCAATCCTCAATTCTCAATCCTCAATCTTCAATCCTCAATCCTCAGTCCTCAATCCTCAATCCTCATTCTTCAATCCTCAATACGCAATCCTCAATCTTCAATCCTCAATCCTCAATCCTCAATTCTCAATCCTCAATCCTCAGTCCTCAGTCCTCAAACCTCAATCCTCAACCCTCAGCCCTCATCGTCAATCCTCAATCCTCAATCCTCAATCCTCAATCTTCAATCCTGAATACACAATCTTCAACCCTCAATCCTCAATTCTCAATCCTCAACACTCAATCCTTAATCCTCAATCCTCAATCCTCAATCTTCAATCCTCAATACTCAATCATCAATCCTCAATCATCAATCCTCAGTCCTCAATCCTCAATCCTCAATCCTCAATCTTCAATCCTCAATACTCAATCATCAATCCTCAATCCTCAATCCTCAATCTTCAATCCTCAATACTCAATCTTCAATCCTCAATCCTCAATCCTCAATCCTCAATCTTCAATCCTCAATCCTCAACCTCAATCCTCAATCCTCAGTCTTCGATCCTCAATACCCAGTCCTCAATCTTCAATCCTCAATCCTCAATCCTCAATTCTCAATCCTCAATCCTCAGTCCTCAGTCCTCAAACCTCAATCCTCAACCCTCAGCCCTCATAGTCAATCCTCAATACTCAATCCTCAATCCTCAATCTTCAATCCTCAATACTCAACCTTCAATCCTCAATCCTCAATCCTCAATCTTCAATCCTGAATACACAATCATCAACCCTCAATCCTCAATTTTCAATCCTCAATACTCAATCCTCAATCCTCAATCCTCAATCCTCAATCTTCAATCCTCAATACTCAATCTTCAATCCTCAATCCTGAATCCTCAATCCTCAATCTTCAATCCTCAATCCTCAATCCTCAATCCTCAATCCTCAGTCTTCAATCCTCAATACCCAATCCTCAATCCTCAATCCTCAATCCTCAATCCTCAATGTTCAATACGCAATACCCAATCCTCAATCTTCAATCCCCAATCCTCAATCCTCAATCCTCAATCCTCAATCCTCAATCCTCAATCCTCAATCCTCAATCCTCAGTCCTCAAACCTCAATCCTGGATCCTCAATGCTGAATCCTCAATCTTCAGACCTCAGTCCTCAACAATCAGTTGTAAATTCTCAATCCTCAATAGAATATCATCAATTCACAGTTTTCAATACTCAATACTCAATCTGCAATCTTTAAATCTCTATCCACAAACACCAATTCTCATCACTCAACACTCAATACTCAGTCCCCAGTCCTCAATCTTCAATCCTCAATCCTCAATCCTCAACCCTCAATCCCCTACATTCAATCCTCAATACTCAATCTTCAATAATCAATCCTCAATCCTCAGTCTTCAATCCTCAATACCCAATCCTCAATCCTCAATCCTCAATCCTCAATCCTCAATGTTCAATACGCAATACCCAATCCTCAATCTTCAATCCCCAATCCTCAATCCTCAATCCTCAATCCTCAATCCTCAATCCTCAATCCTCAATCCTCAATCCTCAGTCCTCAAACCTCAATCCTGGATGCTCAATGCTGAATCCTCAATCTTCAGACCTCAGTCCTCAACAATCAGTTGTAAATTCTCAATCCTCAATAGAATATCATCAATTCACAGTTTTCAATACTCAATACTCAATCTGCAATCTTTAAATCTCTATCCACAAACACCAATTCTCATCACTCAACACTCAATACTCAGTCCCCAGTCCTCAATCTTCAATCCTCAATCCTCAATCCTCAACCCTCAATCCCCTACATTCAATCCTCAATACTCAATCTTCAATACTCAATCCTCAATCCTCAATTCTCAATCCTCAATCCTCAGTCCTCAGTCCTCAAACCTCAATCCTCAACCCTCAGCCCTCATCGTCAATCCTCAATCCTCAATCCTCAATCCTCAATCTTCAATCCTGAATACACAATCTTCAACCCTCAATCCTCAATTCTCAATCCTCAACACTCAATCCTTAATCCTCAATCCTCAATCCTCAATCTTCAATCCTCAATACTCAATCATCAATCCTCAATCATCAATCCTCAGTCCTCAATCCTCAATCCTCAATCCTCAATCTTCAATCCTCAATACTCAATCATCAATCCTCAATCCTCAATCCTCAATCTTCAATCCTCAATACTCAATCTTCAATCCTCAATCCTCAATCCTCAATACTCAATCTTCAATCCTCAATCCTCAATCCTCAATCCTCAATCCTCAGTCTTCGATCCTCAATACCCAATCCTCAATCTTCAATCCTCAATCCTCAATCCTCAATTCTCAATCCTCAATCCTCAGTCCTCAGTCCTCAAACCTCAATCCTCAACCCTCAGCCCTCATAGTCAATACTCAATCCTCAATCCTCAATCCTCAATCTTCAATCCTCAATACTCAACCTTCAATCCTCTATCCTCAATTCTCAATCCTCAATACTGGATCCTCAATCGTCAGTCCTCAATCCCAAATCCTCAATCTTCAATACTCAATCCTTAATCCTCAATCCAAAATCCTCAATCTTCAAACCTCAATACTCAATCTTCAATTATCAACCCCCAATCCTCAATCCTCAGACCTCAGACATCAATACTGAACCCTCAGTCCTCGTCCTCAATCCACAGCCCTCAATCCTCAATCCTCAATCTTCAATCATCAATATTCAAACTTCAGTCCTCAATCCTCAATACTCAATCCTCAATCCTCAATCCTCAATGTTCAGTCAGCAATACCCAATCCTCAATCTTCAATCCTCAATCCTCAATCCTCAATCCTCAATCCTCAATCCTCAATCCTCAATCCTCAATCCTCAGTCCTCAATCTTCTATCCTCATTCTTCAATCCTCAATACCCAATCCTCAATCTTCAATCCTCAATTCTCAATCCTCAATTCTCAATCCTCAATCCTCAGTCCTCAGTCCTCAATCCTCAATCCTCAACCGTCAGCCCTCATCGTCAATCCTCAATCCTCAATCCTGAATACACAATCTTCAACCCTCAATCCTCAATTCTCAATCCTCAATACTCAATCCTTAATCCTCAATCCTCAATCCTCAATCTTCAATCCACAATCCTCAATCCTCAATCCTCAGACCTCAGACATCAATACTGAACCCTCAGTCCTCGTCCTCAATCCAGAGCCCTCAATCCTCAATCCTCAATACCAAATCCTCTATCTTCAATCCTCAATCCTCAATCCTCAATCTTCAATCCTCAATCCTCAATCCTCCATCCTCAATCCTCAATCTTCAATCCTCAATACTCAATCTTCAATCCTCAATCCTCAATCCTCAATCCTCCATACTCAATCGTCAATCCTCAATCCTCAATCCTCAATCATCAATCCTCAATATTCAATACTCAATCCTCAATCCTCAATACTCAATCCTCAATCCTCAATCATCAATCCTCAATCTTCAATACTCAATACTCAATGTTTAATCCTCTATCCCCAATCCTCAATCTCCAGTCCTCAATCCTCAATCCTCAATCCTCAATCCTCAATCCTCAATCCTCAATCCTCAATCCTCAATCCTCAATCTTCAATCCTCAATACTCAATCTTCAATCTTCAATCCTCAATCCTCAATCCTCAATCCTAAATCCTCAATCCTCAATCCTCAGTCCTCAATCCTCAATCTTCAATCCTCAATACTCGATCCTCAATATTCAATCCTCAATCCTCAATCCTCGATTCTCAATCCTCAATCCTCGGTCCTCAATCCTCAATCCTCAGTCCTCAAACCCCAATCCTGGATCCTCAATCCTGAATCCTCAATCTTCAGACCTCAGTCCTCAACAATCAGTTGTAAATTCTCAATCCTCAATAGAGTATCATCAATTCACAGTTTTCAATACTCAATACTCAATCTGCAATCTTTAAATCTCTATCCACAAATACCAATTCTCATCATTCAACACTCAATACTCAGTCCCCAGTCCTCAATCTTCAATCCTCAATCCTCAATCCTCAACCCTCAATCCCCTAAATTCAATCCTCAATACTCAATCTTCAATACTCAATACTCAATCATCAATCCTCAATCATCAATCCTCAGTCCTCAATCCTCAATCCTCAATCCTCAATCTTCAATCCTCAATACTCAATCATCAAACCTCAATCCTCAATCCTCAATCTTCAATCCTCAATACTCAATCTTCAATCCTCAATCCTCAATCTTCAATCCTCAATCTTCAATCCTCAATCCTCAATCCTCAATCGTCAATCCTCAGTCTTCGATCCTCAATACCCAATCCTCAATCTTCAATCCTCAATCCTCAATCCTCAATTCTCAATCCTCAATCCTCAGTCCTCAGTCATCAAACCTCAATCCTCAACCCTCAGCCCTCATAGTCAATCCTCAATACTCAATCCTCAATCCTCAATCTTCAATCCTCAATACTCAACCTTCAATCCTCAATCCTCAATCCTCAATCTTCAATCCTGAATACACAATCTTCAACCCTCAATCCTCAATTCTCAATCCTCAATACTCAATCCTCAATCCTCAATCCTCAATCCTCAATCTTCAATCCTCAATACTCAATCTTCAATCCTCAATCCTGAATCCTCAATCCTCAATCTTCAATCCTCAATCCTCAATCCTCAATCCTCAATCCTCAGTCTTCAATCCTCAATACCCAATCCTCAATCCTCAATCCTCAATCCTCAATCCTCAATGTTCAATACGCAATACCCAATCCTCAATCTTCAATCCCCAATCCTCAATCCTCAATCCTCAATCCTCAATCCTCAATCCTCAATCCTCAATCCTCAATCCTCAGTCCTCAAACCTCAATCCTGGATCCTCAATCCTGAATCCTCAATCTTCAGACCTCAGTCCTCAACAATCAGTTGTAAATTCTCAATCCTCAATAGAATATCATCAATTCACAGTTTTCAATACTCAATACTCAATCTGCAATCTTTAAATCTCTATCCACAAACACCAATTCTCATCACTCAACACTCAATACTCAGTCCCCAGTCCTCAATCTTCAATCCTCAATCCTCAATCCTCAACCCTCAATCCCCTACATTCAATCCTCAATACTCAATCTTCAATACTCAATCCTCAATCCTCAATCCTCAATCCTCAATCTTCAATCCTCAATCCCCAGTCCTCAATCCTGAATCCTCATTCTTCAATCCTCAATACCCAATCCTCAATCTTCAATCCTCAATCCTCAATCCTCAATTCTCAATCCTCAATCCTGAGTCCTCAGTCCTCAAACCTCAATCCTCAACCCTCAGCCCTCATAGTCAATCCTCAATCCTCAATCCTCAATCCTCAATCCTCAATCCTCAATCCTCAGTCTTCAATCCTCAATACCCAATCCTCAATCCTCAATCCTCAACCCTCAATCCTCAATGTTCAATCCTCAATCTTCAATCCTCAATCCTCAATCCTCAATCGTCAATCCTCAGTCTTCGATCCTCAATCCTCAATCTTCAATCCTCAATCCTCAGTCCTCAATCCTCAATCCTCATTCTTCAATCCTCAATACCCAATCCTCAATCTTCAATCCTCAATCCTCCATCCTCAATTCTCAATCCTCAATCCTCAGTCCTCAGTCCTCAAACCTCAATCCTCAACCCTCAGCCCTCATCGTCAATCCTCAATCCTCAATCCTCAATCCTCAATCTTCAATCCTGAATACACAATCTTCAACCCTCAATACTCAATTCTCAATCCTCAATACTCAATCCTCAATCCTCAATCCTCAATCCTCAATCTTCAATCCTCAATACTCAATCTTCAATCCTCAATCCTCAATCCTCAATCCTCAATCTTCAATCCTCAATCCTCAATCCTCAATCCTCAATCCTCAGTCTTCAATCCTCAATACCCAATCCTCACTCCTCAATCCTCAATCCGCAATCCTCAATGTTCAATACGCAATACCCAATCCTCAATCTTCAATCCCCAATCCTCAATCCTCAATCCTCAATCCTCAATCCTCAATCCTCAATCCTCAATCCTCAGTCCTCAAACCCCAATCCTGGATCCTCAATCCTGAATCCTCAATCTTCAGACCTCAGTCCTCAACAATCAGTTGTAAATTCTCAATCCTCAATAGAGTATCATCAATTCACAGTTTTCAATACTCAATACTCAATCTGCAACCTTTAAATCTCTATCCACAATCACCAATTCTCAACATTCAACACTCAATACTCAGTCCCCAGTCCTCAATCTTCAATCCTCAATCCTCAATCCTCAACCCTCAATCCCCTAAATTCAATCCTCAATACTCAATCTTCAATACTCAATACTCAATCATCAATCCTCAATCATCAATCCTCAGTCCTCAATCCTCAATCCTCAATCCTCAATCTTCAATCCTCAATACTCAATCATCAAACCTCAATCCTCAATCCTCAATCTTCAATCCTCAATACTCAATCTTCAATCCTCAATCCTCAATCTTCAATCCTCAATCTTCAATCCTCAATCCTCAATCCTCAATCGTCAATCCTCAGTCTTCGATCCTCAATACCCAATCCTCAATCTTCAAACCTCAATCCTCAATCCTCAATTCTCAATCCTCAATCCTCAGTCCTCAGTCCTCAAACCTCAATCCTGGATCCTCAATCCTGAATCCTCAATCTTCAGACCTCAGTCCTCAACAATCATTTGTAAATTCTCAATCCTCAATAGAATATCATCAATTCACAGTTTTCAATACTCAATACTCAATCTGCAATCTTTAAATCCCTATCCACAAACACCAATTCTCATCACTCAACACTCAATACTCAGTCCCCAGTCCTCAATCTTCAATCCTCAATCCTCAATCCTCAACCCTCAATCCCCTACATTCAATCCTCAATACTCAATCTTCAATACTCAATCCTCAATCCTCAATCCTCAATCCTCAATCTTCAATCCTCAATCCCCAGTCCTCAATCCTGAATCCTCATTCTTCAATCCTCAATACCCAATCCTCAATCTTCAATCCTCAATCCTCAATCCCCAATTCTCAATCCTCAATCCTCAGTCCTCAGTCCTCAAACCTCAATCCTCAACCCTCAGCCCTCATAGTCAACCCTCAATCCTCAATCCTCAATCCTCAATCTTCAATCCTCAATACTCAACCTTCAATCCTCAATCCTCAATCCTCAATTCTCAATCCTCAATCTTCAATCCTCAATCCTCAGTCCTCAATCCTCAATCCTCATTCTTCAATCCTCAATACGCAATCCTCAATCTTCAATCCTCAATCCTCAATCCTCAATTCTCAATCCTCAATCCTCAGTCCTCAGTCCTCAAACCTCAATCCTCAACCCTCAGCCCTCATCGTCAATCCTCAATCCTCAATCCTCAATCCTCAATCTTCAATCCTGAATACACAATCTTCAACCCTCAATCCTCAATTCTCAATCCTCAACACTCAATCCTTAATCCTCAATCCTCAATCCTCAATCTTCAATCCTCAATACTCAATCATCAATCCTCAATCATCAATCCTCAGTCCTCAATCCTCAATCCTCAATCCTCAATCTTCAATCCTCAATACTCAATCATCAATCCTCAATCCTCAATCCTCAATCTTCAATCCTCAATACTCAATCTTCAATCCTCAATCCTCAATCCTCAATCCTCAATCTTCAATCCTCAATCCTCAACCTCAATCCTCAATCCTCAGTCTTCGATCCTCAATACCCAGTCCTCAATCTTCAATCCTCAATCCTCAATCCTCAATTCTCAATCCTCAATCCTCAGTCCTCAGTCCTCAAACCTCAATCCTCAACCCTCAGCCCTCATAGTCAATCCTCAATACTCAATCCTCAATCCTCAATCTTCAATCCTCAATACTCAACCTTCAATCCTCAATCCTCAATCCTCAATCTTCAATCCTGAATACACAATCATCAACCCTCAATCCTCAATTTTCAATCCTCAATACTCAATCCTCAATCCTCAATCCTCAATCCTCAATCTTCAATCCTCAATACTCAATCTTCAATCCTCAATCCTGAATCCTCAATCCTCAATCTTCAATCCTCAATCCTCAATCCTCAATCCTCAATCCTCAGTCTTCAATCCTCAATACCCAATCCTCAATCCTCAATCCTCAATCCTCAATCCTCAATGTTCAATACGCAATACCCAATCCTCAATCTTCAATCCCCAATCCTCAATCCTCAATCCTCAATCCTCAATCCTCAATCCTCAATCCTCAATCCTCAATCCTCAGTCCTCAAACCTCAATCCTGGATCCTCAATGCTGAATCCTCAATCTTCAGACCTCAGTCCTCAACAATCAGTTGTAAATTCTCAATCCTCAATAGAATATCATCAATTCACAGTTTTCAATACTCAATACTCAATCTGCAATCTTTAAATCTCTATCCACAAACACCAATTCTCATCACTCAACACTCAATACTCAGTCCCCAGTCCTCAATCTTCAATCCTCAATCCTCAATCCTCAACCCTCAATCCCCTACATTCAATCCTCAATACTCAATCTTCAATAATCAATCCTCAATCCTCAGTCTTCAATCCTCAATACCCAATCCTCAATCCTCAATCCTCAATCCTCAATCCTCAATGTTCAATACGCAATACCCAATCCTCAATCTTCAATCCCCAATCCTCAATCCTCAATCCTCAATCCTCAATCCTCAATCCTCAATCCTCAATCCTCAATCCTCAGTCCTCAAACCTCAATCCTGGATGCTCAATGCTGAATCCTCAATCTTCAGACCTCAGTCCTCAACAATCAGTTGTAAATTCTCAATCCTCAATAGAATATCATCAATTCACAGTTTTCAATACTCAATACTCAATCTGCAATCTTTAAATCTCTATCCACAAACACCAATTCTCATCACTCAACACTCAATACTCAGTCCCCAGTCCTCAATCTTCAATCCTCAATCCTCAATCCTCAACCCTCAATCCCCTACATTCAATCCTCAATACTCAATCTTCAATACTCAATCCTCAATCCTCAATTCTCAATCCTCAATCCTCAGTCCTCAGTCCTCAAACCTCAATCCTCAACCCTCAGCCCTCATCGTCAATCCTCAATCCTCAATCCTCAATCCTCAATCTTCAATCCTGAATACACAATCTTCAACCCTCAATCCTCAATTCTCAATCCTCAACACTCAATCCTTAATCCTCAATCCTCAATCCTCAATCTTCAATCCTCAATACTCAATCATCAATCCTCAATCATCAATCCTCAGTCCTCAATCCTCAATCCTCAATCCTCAATCTTCAATCCTCAATACTCAATCATCAATCCTCAATCCTCAATCCTCAATCTTCAATCCTCAATACTCAATCTTCAATCCTCAATCCTCAATCCTCAATACTCAATCTTCAATCCTCAATCCTCAATCCTCAATCCTCAATCCTCAGTCTTCGATCCTCAATACCCAATCCTCAATCTTCAATCCTCAATCCTCAATCCTCAATTCTCAATCCTCAATCCTCAGTCCTCAGTCCTCAAACCTCAATCCTCAACCCTCAGCCCTCATAGTCAATACTCAATCCTCAATCCTCAATCCTCAATCTTCAATCCTCAATACTCAACCTTCAATCCTCTATCCTCAATTCTCAATCCTCAATACTGGATCCTCAATCGTCAGTCCTCAATCCCAAATCCTCAATCTTCAATACTCAATCCTTAATCCTCAATCCAAAATCCTCAATCTTCAAACCTCAATACTCAATCTTCAATTATCAACCCTCAATCCTCAATCCTCAGACCTCAGACATCAATACTGAACCCTCAGTCCTCGTCCTCAATCCACAGCCCTCAATCCTCAATCCTCAATCTTCAATCATCAATATTCAAACTTCAGTCCTCAATCCTCAATACTCAATCCTCAATCCTCAATCCTCAATGTTCAGTCAGCAATACCCAATCCTCAATCTTCAATCCTCAATCCTCAATCCTCAATCCTCAATCCTCAATCCTCAATCCTCAATCCTCAATCCTCAGTCCTCAATCTTCTATCCTCATTCTTCAATCCTCAATACCCAATCCTCAATCTTCAATCCTCAATTCTCAATCCTCAATTCTCAATCCTCAATCCTCAGTCCTCAGTCCTCAATCCTCAATCCTCAACCGTCAGCCCTCATCGTCAATCCTCAATCCTCAATCCTGAATACACAATCTTCAACCCTCAATCCTCAATTCTCAATCCTCAATACTCAATCCTTAATCCTCAATCCTCAATCCTCAATCTTCAATCCACAATCCTCAATCCTCAATCCTCAGACCTCAGACATCAATACTGAACCCTCAGTCCTCGTCCTCAATCCAGAGCCCTCAATCCTCAATCCTCAATACCAAATCCTCTATCTTCAATCCTCAATCCTCAATCCTCAATCTTCAATCCTCAATCCTCAATCCTCCATCCTCAATCCTCAATCTTCAATCCTCAATACTCAATCTTCAATCCTCAATCCTCAATCCTCAATCCTCCATACTCAATCGTCAATCCTCAATCCTCAATCCTCAATCATCAATCCTCAATATTCAATACTCAATCCTCAATCCTCAATACTCAATCCTCAATCCTCAATCATCAATCCTCAATCTTCAATACTCAATACTCAATGTTTAATCCTCTATCCCCAATCCTCAATCTCCAGTCCTCAATCCTCAATCCTCAATCCTCAATCCTCAATCCTCAATCCTCAATCCTCAATCCTCAATCCTCAATCTTCAATCCTCAATACTCAATCTTCAATCTTCAATCCTCAATCCTCAATCCTCAATCCTAAATCCTCAATCCTCAATCCTCAGTCCTCAATCCTCAATCTTCAATCCTCAATACTCGATCCTCAATATTCAATCCTCAATCCTCAATCCTCGATTCTCAATCCTCAATCCTCGGTCCTCAATCCTCAATCCTCAGTCCTCAAACCCCAATCCTGGATCCTCAATCCTGAATCCTCAATCTTCAGACCTCAGTCCTCAACAATCAGTTGTAAATTCTCAATCCTCAATAGAGTATCATCAATTCACAGTTTTCAATACTCAATACTCAATCTGCAATCTTTAAATCTCTATCCACAAATACCAAT
This sequence comes from Calliopsis andreniformis, assembly GCF_051401765.1. Taxonomy (NCBI): domain Eukaryota; kingdom Metazoa; phylum Arthropoda; class Insecta; order Hymenoptera; family Andrenidae; genus Calliopsis; species Calliopsis andreniformis. The sequence continues at coordinate 4,821,796 of NW_027480451.1, read as the reverse complement.
TCTCATCATTCAACACTCAATACTCAGTCCCCAGTCCTCAATCTTCAATCCTCAATCCTCAATCCTCAACCCTCAATCCCCTAAATTCAATCCTCAATACTCAATCTTCAATACTCAATACTCAATCATCAATCCTCAATCATCAATCCTCAGTCCTCAATCCTCAATCCTCAATCCTCAATCTTCAATCCTCAATACTCAATCATCAAACCTCAATCCTCAATCCTCAATCTTCAATCCTCAATACTCAATCTTCAATCCTCAATCCTCAATCTTCAATCCTCAATCTTCAATCCTCAATCCTCAATCCTCAATCGTCAATCCTCAGTCTTCGATCCTCAATACCCAATCCTCAATCTTCAATCCTCAATCCTCAATCCTCAATTCTCAATCCTCAATCCTCAGTCCTCAGTCATCAAACCTCAATCCTCAACCCTCAGCCCTCATAGTCAATCCTCAATACTCAATCCTCAATCCTCAATCTTCAATCCTCAATACTCAACCTTCAATCCTCAATCCTCAATCCTCAATCTTCAATCCTGAATACACAATCTTCAACCCTCAATCCTCAATTCTCAATCCTCAATACTCAATCCTCAATCCTCAATCCTCAATCCTCAATCTTCAATCCTCAATACTCAATCTTCAATCCTCAATCCTGAATCCTCAATCCTCAATCTTCAATCCTCAATCCTCAATCCTCAATCCTCAATCCTCAGTCTTCAATCCTCAATACCCAATCCTCAATCCTCAATCCTCAATCCTCAATCCTCAATGTTCAATACGCAATACCCAATCCTCAATCTTGAATCCCCAATCCTCAATCCTCAATCCTCAATCCTCAATCCTCAATCCTCAATCCTCAATCCTCAATCCTCAGTCCTCAAACCTCAATCCTGGATCCTCAATCCTGAATCCTCAATCTTCAGACCTCAGTCCTCAACAATCAGTTGTAAATTCTCAATCCTCAATAGAATATCATCAATTCACAGTTTTCAATACTCAATACTCAATCTGCAATCTTTAAATCTCTATCCACAAACACCAATTCTCATCACTCAACACTCAATACTCAGTCCCCAGTCCTCAATCTTCAATCCTCAATCCTCAATCCTCAACCCTCAATCCCCTACATTCAATCCTCAATACTCAATCTTCAATACTCAATCCTCAATCCTCAATCCTCAATCCTCAATCTTCAATCCTCAATCCCCAGTCCTCAATCCTGAATCCTCATTCTTCAATCCTCAATACCCAATCCTCAATCTTCAATCCTCAATCCTCAATCCTCAATTCTCAATCCTCAATCCTGAGTCCTCAGTCCTCAAACCTCAATCCTCAACCCTCAGCCCTCATAGTCAATCCTCAATCCTCAATCCTCAATCCTCAATCTTCAATCCTCAATACTCAACCTTCAATCCTCAATCCTCAATCCTCAATTCTCAATCCTCAATCTTCAATCCTCAATCCTCAGTCCTCAATCCTCAATCCTCATTCTTCAATCCTCAATACGCAATCCTCAATCTTCAATCCTCAATCCTCAATCCTCAATTCTCAATCCTCAATCCTCAGTCCTCAGTCCTCAAACCTCAATCCTCAACCCTCAGCCCTCATCGTCAATCCTCAATCCTCAATCCTCAATCCTCAATCTTCAATCCTGAATACACAATCTTCAACCCTCAATCCTCAATTCTCAATCCTCAACACTCAATCCTTAATCCTCAATCCTCAATCCTCAATCTTCAATCCTCAATACTCAATCATCAATCCTCAATCATCAATCCTCAGTCCTCAATCCTCAATCCTCAATCCTCAATCTTCAATCCTCAATACTCAATCATCAATCCTCAATCCTCAATCCTCAATCTTCAATCCTCAATACTCAATCTTCAATCCTCAATCCTCAATCCTCAATCCTCAATCTTCAATCCTCAATCCTCAATCCTCAATCCTCAATCCTCAGTCTTCGATCCTCAATACCCAATCCTCAATCTTCAATCCTCAATCCTCAATCCTCAATTCTCAATCCTCAATCCTCAGTCCTCAGTCCTCAAACCTCAATCCTGGATGCTCAATGCTGAATCCTCAATCTTCAGACCTCAGTCCTCAACAATCAGTTGTAAATTCTCAATCCTCAATAGAATATCATCAATTCACAGTTTTCAATACTCAATACTCAATCTGCAATCTTTAAATCTCTATCCACAAACACCAATTCTCATCACTCAACACTCAATACTCAGTCCCCAGTCCTCAATCTTCAATCCTCAATCCTCAATCCTCAACCCTCAATCCCCTACATTCAATCCTCAATACTCAATCTTCAATACTCAATCCTCAATCCTCAATTCTCAATCCTCAATCCTCAGTCCTCAGTCCTCAAACCTCAATCCTCAACCCTCAGCCCTCATCGTCAATCCTCAATCCTCAATCCTCAATCCTCAATCTTCAATCCTGAATACACAATCTTCAACCCTCAATCCTCAATTCTCAATCCTCAACACTCAATCCTTAATCCTCAATCCTCAATCCTCAATCTTCAATCCTCAATACTCAATCATCAATCCTCAATCATCAATCCTCAGTCCTCAATCCTCAATCCTCAATCCTCAATCTTCAATCCTCAATACTCAATCATCAATCCTCAATCCTCAATCCTCAATCTTCAATCCTCAATACTCAATCTTCAATCCTCAATCCTCAATCCTCAATACTCAATCTTCAATCCTCAATCCTCAATCCTCAATCCTCAATCCTCAGTCTTCGATCCTCAATACCCAATCCTCAATCTTCAATCCTCAATCCTCAATCCTCAATTCTCAATCCTCAATCCTCAGTCCTCAGTCCTCAAACCTCAATCCTCAACCCTCAGCCCTCATAGTCAATACTCAATCCTCAATCCTCAATCCTCAATCTTCAATCCTCAATACTCAACCTTCAATCCTCTATCCTCAATTCTCAATCCTCAATACTGGATCCTCAATCGTCAGTCCTCAATCCCAAATCCTCAATCTTCAATACTCAATCCTTAATCCTCAATCCAAAATCCTCAATCTTCAAACCTCAATACTCAATCTTCAATTATCAACCCTCAATCCTCAATCCTCAGACCTCAGACATCAATACTGAACCCTCAGTCCTCGTCCTCAATCCACAGCCCTCAATCCTCAATCCTCAATCTTCAATCATCAATATTCAAACTTCAGTCCTCAATCCTCAATACTCAATCCTCAATCCTCAATCCTCAATGTTCAGTCAGCAATACCCAATCCTCAATCTTCAATCCTCAATCCTCAATCCTCAATCCTCAATCCTCAATCCTCAATCCTCAATCCTCAATCCTCAGTCCTCAATCTTCTATCCTCATTCTTCAATCCTCAATACCCAATCCTCAATCTTCAATCCTCAATTCTCAATCCTCAATTCTCAATCCTCAATCCTCAGTCCTCAGTCCTCAATCCTCAATCCTCAACCGTCAGCCCTCATCGTCAATCCTCAATCCTCAATCCTGAATACACAATCTTCAACCCTCAATCCTCAATTCTCAATCCTCAATACTCAATCCTTAATCCTCAATCCTCAATTCTCAATCTTCAATCCACAATCCTCAATCCTCAATCCTCAGACCTCAGACATCAATACTGAACCCTCAGTCCTCGTCCTCAATCCAGAGCCCTCAATCCTCAATCCTCAATACCAAATCCTCTATCTTCAATCCTCAATCCTCAATCCTCAATCTTCAATCCTCAATCCTCAATCCTCCATCCTCAATCCTCAATCTTCAATCCTCAATACTCAATCTTCAATCCTCAATCCTCAATCCTCAATCCTCCATACTCAATCGTCAATCCTCAATCCTCAATCCTCAATCATCAATCCTCAATATTCAATACTCAATCCTCAATCCTCAATACTCAATCCTCAATCCTCAATCATCAATCCTCAATCTTCAATACTCAATACTCAATGTTTAATCCTCTATCCCCAATCCTCAATCTCCAGTCCTCAATCCTCAATCCTCAATCCTCAATCCTCAATCCTCAATCCTCAATCCTCAATCCTCAATCCTCAATCTTCAATCCTCAATACTCAATCTTCAATCTTCAATCCTCAATCCTCAATCCTCAATCCTAAATCCTCAATCCTCAATCCTCAGTCCTCAATCCTCAATCTTCAATCCTCAATACTCGATCCTCAATATTCAATCCTCAATCCTCAATCCTCGATTCTCAATCCTCAGTCCTCAGTCCTCAATCCTCAATCCTCAACCCTCAGCCCTCATCGTCAATCCTCAATCCTCAATCCTCAATCCTCAATCTTCAATCCTGAATACACAATCTTCAACCCTGAATCCTCAATTCTCAATCCTCAATACTCAATCCTTAATCCTCAATCCTCAATCCTCAATCTTCAATCCACAATCCTCAATCCTCAATCCTCAGTCCTCAGACATCAATACTGAACCCTCAGTCCTCGTCCTCAATCCAGAGCCCTCAATCCTCAATCCTCAATACCAAATCCTCTATCTTCAATCCTCAATCCTCAATCCTCAATCTTCAATCCTCAATCCTCAATCCTCCATCCTCAATCCTCAATCTTCAATCCTCAATACTCAATCTTCAATCCTCAATCCTCAATCCTCAATCCTCCATACTCAATCGTCAATCCTCAATCCTCAATCCTCAATCATCAATCCTCAATATTCAATACTCAATCCTCAATCCTCAATACTCAATCCTCAATCCTCAATCCTCAATCATCAATCCTCAATCTTCAATACTCAATACTCAATGTTTAATCCTCTATCCCCAATCCTCAATCTCCAGTCCTCAATCCTCAATCCTCAATCTTCAATCCTCAATCCTCAATCCTCAATCCTCCATCCTCAATCCTCAATCTTCAATCCTCAATACTCAATCTTCAATCCTCAATCCTCAATCCTCAATCCTCAATCCTAAATCCTCAATCCTCAATCCTCAGTCCTCAATCCTCAATCTTCAATCCTCAATACTCGATCCTCAATCTTCAATCCTCAATCCTCAATCCTCGATTCTCAATCCTCAATCCTCGGTCCTCAATCCTCAATCCTCAGTCCTCAAACCCCAATCCTGGATCCTCAATCCTGAATCCTCAATCTTCAGACCTCAGTCCTCAACAATCAGTTGTAAATTCTCAATCCTCAATAGAGTATCATCAATTCACAGTTTTCAATACTCAATACTCAATCTGCAATCTTTAAATCTCTATCCACAAACACCAATTCTCATCATTCAACACTCAATACTCAGTCCCCAGTCCTCAATCTTCAATCCTCAATCCTCAATCCTCAACCCTCAATCCCCTAAATTCAATCCTCAATACTCAATCTTCAATACTCAATACTCAATCATCAATCCTCAATCATCAATCCTCAGTCCTCAATCCTCAATCCTCAATCCTCAATCTTCAATCCTCAATACTCAATCATCAAACCTCAATCCTCAATCCTCAATCTTCAATCCTCAATACTCAATCTTCAATCCTCAATCCTTAATCCTCAATCCTCAATCTTCAATCCTCAATCCTCAATCCTGAAACTTCAATCTTCAGACCTCAGTGCTCAAAAATCAGTTGTCAATTCTCAATCCTCAATAGAATATCATCAATTCACAGCTTTCAATAATCAATACTCAATCTGCTATCTTTAAGTCTCTATCCACAAACATCAATTCTCATCACTCATCCCTCAACACTCAGTCCCCAATCCTCAATTATTCAATCCCCAATCCTCAATCCTCAATCCTCAATCCTCAATCCTCAATTTTCAGTCCTCAGTACTCAATCATCAATCCTCAATCCTCGGTCCTCAGTCCTCAATCCTCAAACCTCAATCCTCAACCCTCAGCCCTCATCCTCAATCCTCATTCCTCAATCCTCAATCTTCAATCTTCAATCCTCAATAATCAATCTTCAACCCTCAATCCTCAGTCCTCAAACCTCAATTCTGAATCCTCAATCCTGAATCCTCAATTTTCAGCCCTCAGCCCTCAACAATCAGTTGTAAATTCTCAATCCTCAATAGAATATCATCAATTCACAGTTTTCAATACTCAATACTCAATCTGCAGTCTTTAAATCTCTATCCACAAACACCAATTCTCATCACTCAACACTCAATACTCAGTCCCCAGTCCTCAATCTTCAATCCTCAATCCTCAATCCTCAACCCTCAATCCCCTAAATTCAATCCTCAATACTCAATCTTCAACACTCAATACTCAATCATCAATCCTCAATCATCAATCCTCAGTCCTCAATCCTCAATCCTCAATCCTCAATCTTCAATCCTCAATACTCAATCATCAAACCTCAATCCTCAGTCCTCAATCTTCAATCCTCAATACTCAATCTTCAATCCTCAATCCTCAATCTTCAATCCTCAATCTTCAATCCTCAATCCTCAATCCTCAATCGTCAATCCTCAGTCTTCGATCCTCAATACCCAATCCTCAATCTTCAATCCTCAATCCTCAATCCTCAATTCTCAATCCTCAATCCTCAGTCCTCAGTCCTCAAACCTCAATCCTCAACCCTCAGCCCTCATAGTCAATCCTCAATACTCAATCCTCAATCCTCAATCTTCAATCCTCAATACTCAACCTTCAATCCTCAATCCTCAATTCTCAATCCTCAATACTGAATCCTCAATCGTCAATCCTCAATCCCCAATCCTCAATGTTCAATACTCAATCCTCAATCCTAAATCCAAAATCCTCAATCTTCAAACCTCAATACTGAATCTTCAATCCTCAATCCTCAATCCTCAATCCTCAATCCTCAATCCTCAATCCTCAGTCCTCAATCTTCAATCCCCTATCCTCAGTCCTCAATCCTCAATCCTCATTCTTCAATCCTCAATACCCAATCCTCAATACTCAATCCTCAATCCTCAATCCTCAATCCTCAATCTTCAATCCTCAATACTCAATCTTCAATCCTCAATCCTCAATCCTCAATCCTCAATCTTCAATCCTCAATCCTCAATCCTCGATCCTCAATCCTCAGTCTTCAATCCTCAATACCCAATCCTCAATCCTCAATCCTCAATCCGCAATCCTCAATGTTCAATACGCAATACCCAATCCTCAATCTTCAATCCCCAATCCTCAATCCTCAATCCTCAATCCTCAATCCTCAATCCTCAATCCTCAATCCTCAGTCCTCAAACCCCAATCCTGGATCCTCAATCCTGAATCCTCAATCTTCAGACCTCAGTCCTCAACAATCAGTTGTAAATTCTCAATCCTCAATAGAGTATCATCAATTCACAGTTTTCAATACTCAATACTCAATCTGCAATCTTTAAATCTCTATCCACAAACACCAATTCTCATCATTCAACACTCAATACTCAGTCCCCAGTCCTCAATCTTCAATCCTCAATCCTCAATCCTCAACCCTCAATCCCCTAAATTCAATCCTCAATACTCAATCTTCAATACTCAATACTCAATCATCAATCCTCAATCATCAATCCTCAGTCCTCAATCCTCAATCCTCAATCCTCAATCTTCAATCCTCAATACTCAATCATCAAACCTCAATCCTCAATCCTCAATCTTCAATCCTCAATACTCAATCTTCAATCCTCAATCCTCAATCCTCAATCCTCAATCTTCAATCCTCAATCCTCAATCCTCAATCGTCAATCCTCAGTCTTCGATCCTCAATACCCAATCCTCAATCTTCAATCCTCAATCCTCAATCCTCAATTCTCAATCCTCAATCCTCAGTCCTCAGTCCTCAAACCTCAATCCTCAACCCTCAGCCCTCATAGTCAATCCTCAATACTCAATCCTCAATCCTCAATCTTCAATCCTCAATACTCAACCTTCAATCCTCAATCCTCAATTCTCAATCCTCAATACTGAATACTCAATCGTCAATCCTCAATCCCCAATCCTCAATGTTCAATACTCAATCCTCAATCCTCAATCCAAAATCCTCAATCTTCAAACCTCAATACTGAATCTTCAATCCTCAATCCTCAATCCTCAATCCTCAATCCTCAATCCTCAATCCTCAATCCTCAGTCCTCAATCTTCAATCCCCTATTCTCAGTCCTCAATCCTCAATCCTCATTCTTCAATCCTCAATACCCAATCCTCAATCTTCAATCCTCAATCCTCAATCCTCAATTCTCAATCCTCAATCCTCAGTCCTCAGTCCTCAAACCTCAATCCTCAACCCTCAGCCCTCATCGTCAATCCTCAATCCTCAATCCTCAATCCTCAATCCTCAATCTTCAATCCTGAATACACAATCTTCAACCCTCAATCCTCAATTCTCAATCCTCAACACTCAATCCTTAATCCTCAATCCTCAATCCTCAATCTTCAATCCTCAATACTCAATCATCAATCCTCAATCATCAATTCTCAGTCCTCAATCCTCAATCCTCAATCCTCAATCTTCAATCCTCAATACTCAATCATCAGTCCTCAATCCTCAATCCTCAATCTTCAATCCTCAATACTCAATCTTCAATCCTCAATCCCCAATCCTCAATCTTCAATACTCAATCCTCAATCCTCAATCCAAAATCCTCAATCTTCAAACCTCAATACTCAATCTTCAATTATCAACCCTCAATCCTCAATCCTCAGACCTCAGACATCAATACTGAACCCTCAGTCCTCGTCCTCAATCCACAGCCCTCAATCCTCAATCCTCAATCTTCAATCATCAATATTCAATCTTCAGTCCTCAATCCTCAATACTCAATCCTCAATCCTCAATCCTCAATGTTCAGTCAGCAATACCCAATCCTCAATCTTCAATCCTCAATCCTCAATCCTCAATCCTCAATCCTCAATCGTCATTCCTCAATCCTCAGTACTCAAGCCTCAATCCGGAATCCTCAATCCTGAATCCTCAATCTTCAGACCTCAGTGCTCAAAAATCAGTTGTCAATTCTCAATCCTCAATAGAATATCATCAATTCACAGCTTTCAATAATCAATACTCAATCTGCTATCTTTAAATCTCTATCCTCAAACATCAATTCTCATCACTCAACCCTCAACACTCAGTCCCCAATCCTCAATCTTCAATCCCCAATCCTCAATCCTCAATCCTCAATCCTCAATCCTCAATCTTCAGTCCTCAGTACTCAATCATCAATCCTCAATCCTCGGTCCTCAGTCCTCAATCCTCAAACCTCAATCCTCAACCCTCAGCCCTCATCCTCAATCCTCATTCCTCAATCCTCAATCTTCAATCTTCAATCCTCAATAATCAATCTTCAACCCTCAATCCTCAGTCCTCAAACCTCAATTCTGAATCCTCAATCCTGAATCCTCAATTTTCAGCCCTCAGCCCTCAACAATCAGTTGTAAATTCTCAATCCTCAATAGAATATCATCAATTCACAGTTTTCAATACTCAATACTCAATCTGCAGTCTTTAAATCTCTATCCACAAACACCAATTCTCATCACTCAGCACTCAATACTCAGTCCCCAGTCCTCAATCTTCAATCCTCAATCCTCAATCCTCAACCCTCAATCCCCTAAATTCAATCCTCAATACTCAATCTTCAATACTCAATACTCAATCATCAATCCTCAATCATCAATCCTCAGTCCTCAATCCTCAATCCTCAATCCTCAATCTTCAATCCTCAATACTCAATCATCAAACCTCAATCCTCAATCCTCAATCTTCAATCCTCAATACTCAATCTTCAATCCTCAATCCTCAATCTTCAATCCTCAATCTTCAATCCTCAATCCTCAATCCTCAATCGTCAATCCTCAGCCTTCGATCCTCAATACCCAATCCTCAATCTTCAATCCTCAATCCTCAATCCTCAATTCTCAATCCTGAATCCTCAGTCCTCAGTCCTCAAACCTCAATCCTCAAACCTCAGCCCTCATAGTCAATCCTCAATACTCAATCCTCAATCCTCAATCTTCAATCCTCAATACTCAACCTTCAATCCTCAATCCTCAATCCTCAATCTTCAATACTGAATCCTCAATCGTCAATCCTCAATCCCCAATCCTCAATGTTCAATACTCAATCCTCAATCCTCAATCCAAAATCCTCAATCTTCAAACCTCAATACTGAATCTTCTATCCTCAATCCTCAATCCTCAATCCTCAATCCTCAATCCTCAATCCTCAGTCCTCAATCTTCAATCCCCTATCCTCAGTCCTCAATCCTCAATCCTCATTCTTCAATCCTCAATACCCAATCCTCAATCTTCAATCCTCAATCCTCAATCCTCAATTCTCAATCCTCAATCCTCAGTCCTCAGCCCTCAAACCTCAATCCTCAACCCTCAGCCCTCATCGTCAATCCTCAATCCTCAATCCTCAATCCTCAATCTTCAATCCTGAATACAGAATCTTCAACCCTCAATCCCGAATTCTCAATCCTCAACACTCAATCCTTAATCCTCAATCCTCAATCCTCAATCTTCAATCCTCAATCTTCAATCCTCAATACTCAATCTTCAATCCTCAATCCTCAATCCTCAATCCTCAATCCTCAATCTTCAATCCTCAATCTTCAATCCTCAATCCTCAATCCTCAATCGTCAATCCTCAGTCTTCGATCCTCAATACCCAATCCTCAATCCTCAAACCTCAATCCTCAACCCTCAGCCCTCATCCTCAATCCTCATTCCTCAATCCTCAATCTTCAATCTTCAATCCTCAATAATCAATCTTCAACCCTCAATCCTCAGTCCTCAAACCTCAATTCTGAATCCTCAATCCTGAATCCTCAATTTTCAGCCCTCAGCCCTCAACAATCAGTTGTAAATTCTCAATCCTCAATAGAATATCATCAATTCACAGTTTTCAATACTCAATACTCAATCTGCAGTCTTTAAATCTCTATCCACAAACACCAATTCTCATCACTCAACACTCAATACTCAGTCCCCAGTCCTCAATCTTCAATCCTCAATCCTCAATCCTCAACCCTCAATCCCCTAAATTCAATCCTCAATACTCAATCTTCAATACTCAATACTCAATCATCAATCCTCAATCATCAATCCTCAGTCCTCAATCCTCAATCCTCAATCCTCAATCTTCAATCCTCAATACTCAATCATCAAACCTCAATCCTCAGTCCTCAATCTTCAATCCTCAATACTCAATCTTCAATCCTCAATCCTCAATCTTCAATCCTCAATCTTCAATCCTCAATCCTCAATCCTCAATCGTCAATCCTCAGTCTTCGATCCTCAATACCCAATCCTCAATCTTCAATCCTCAATCCTCAATCCTCAATTCTCAATCCTCAATCCCCAGTCCTCAGTCCTCAAACCTCAATCCTCAACCCTCAGCCCTCATAGTCAATCCTCAATACTCAATCCTCAATCCTCAATCTTCAATCCTCAATACTCAACCTTCAATCCTCAATCCTCAATTCTCAATCCTCAATACTGAATCCTCAATCGTCAATCCTCAATCCCCAATCCTCAATGTTCAATACTCAATCCTCAATCCTCAATCCTCAATCCAAAATCCTCAATCTTCAAACCTCAATACTGAATCTTCAATCCTCAATCCTCAATCCTCAATCCTCAATCCTCAATCCTCAATCCTCAATCCTCAGTCCTCAATCTTCAATCCCCTATCCTCAGTCCTCAATCCTCAATCCTCATTCTTCAATCCTCAATACCCAATCCTCAATACTCAATCCTCAATCCTCAATCCTCAATCCTCAATCTTCAATCCTCAATACTCAATCTTCAATCCTCAATCCTCAATCCTCAATCCTCAATCTTCAATCCTCAATCCTCAATCCTCAATCCTCAATCCTCAGTCTTCAATCCTCAATACCCAATCCTCAATCCTCAATCCTCAATCCGCAATCCTCAATGTTCAATACGCAATACCCAATCCTCAATCTTCAATCCCCAATCCTCAATCCTCAATCCTCAATCCTCAATCCTCAATCCTCAATCCTCAATCCTCAGACCTCAAACCCCAATCCTGGATCCTCAATCCTGAATCCTCAATCTTCAGACCTCAGTCCTCAACAATCAGTTGTAAATTCTCAATCCTCAATAGAGTATCATCAATTCATAGTTTTCAATACTCAATACTCAATCTGCAATCTTTAAATCTCTATCCACAAACACCAATTCTCATCATTCAACACTCAACACTCAGTCCCCAGTCCTCAATCTTCAATCCTCAATCCTCAATCCTCAACCCTCAATCCCCTAAATTCAATCCTCAATACTCAATCTTCAATACTCAATACTCAATCATCAATCCTCAATCATCAATCCTCAGTCCTCAATCCTCAATCCTCAATCCTCAATCTTCAATCCTCAATACTCAATCATCAAACCTCAATCCTCAATCCTCAATCTTCAATCCTCAATACTCAATCTTCAATCCTCAATCCTCAATCCTCAATCCTCAATCTTCAATCCTCAATCCTCAATCCTCAATCGTCAATCCTCAGTCTTCGATCCTCAATACCCAATCCTCAATCTTCAATCCTCAATCCTCAATCCTCAATGTTCAATACGCAATACCCAATCCTCAATCTTCAATCCCCAATCCTCAATCCTCAATCCTCAATCCTCAATCCTCAATCCTCAATCCTCAATCCTCAGTCCTCAAACCTCAATCCTGGATCCTCAATCCTGAATCCTCAATCTTCAGACCTCAGTCCTCAACAATCAGTTGTAAATTCTAAATCCTCAATAGAGTATCATCAATTCACAGTTTTCAATATACAATACTCAATCTGCAATCTTTAAATCTCTATCCACAAACACCAATTCTCATCACTCAACACTCAATACTCAGTCCCCAGTCCTCAATCTTCAATCCTCAATCCTCAATCCTCAACCCTCAATCGCCTACATTCAATCCTCAATACTCAATCATCAATCCTCAATCATCAATCCTCAGTCCTCAATCCTCAATCCTCAATCCTCAATCTTCAATCCTCAATACTCAATCATCAATCTTCAATCCTCAATCCTCAATCCTCAATCGTCAATCCTCAGTCTTCGATCCTCAATACCCAATCCTCAATCTTCAATCCTCAATCCTCAATCCTCAATTCTCAATCCTCAATCCTCAGTCCTCAATTCTCAATCCTCAACACTCAATCCTTAATCCTCAATCCTCAATCTTCAATCCTCAATACTCAATCATCAATCCTCAATCATCAATCCTCAGTCCTCAATACTCAATCTTCAATCCTCAATCCTCAATCCTCAATCCTCAATCTTCAATCCTCAATCCTCAATCCTCAATCCTCAATCCTCAGTCTCCGATCCTCAATACCCAATCCTCAATCTTCAATCCTTAATCTTCGATCCTCAATCCTCAATCCTCAATCCTCAATCCTCAGTCTTCGACCCTCAATACCCAATCCTCAATCTTCAATCCTCAATCCTCAATCCTCAATTCTCAATCCTCAATCCTCAGTCCTCAGTCCTCAAACCTCAATCCTCAACCCTCAGGCCTCATAGTCAATCCTCAATCCTCAATCCTCAATCCTCAATCTTCAATCCTCAATACTCAACCTTCAATCCTCTATCCTCAATTCTCAATCCTCAATACTGAATCCTCAATCGTCAATCCTCAATCCCCAATCCTCAATCTTCAATACTCAATCCTCAATGCTCAATCCAAAATCCTCAATCTTCAAACCTCAATACTCAATCTTCAATCCTCAATCCTCAATCCTCAATCGTCAGACCTCAGACATCAATGCTGAACCCTCAGTCCTCGTTCTCAATCCACAGCCCTCAATCCTCAATCCTCAATCTTCAATCATCAATTTTCAACCTTCAGTGCTCAATCCTCAATACTCAATCCTCAATCCTCAATCCTCAATATTCAGTCAGCAATACCCAATCCTCAATCTTCAATCCTCGATCTTCAATCCTCAATCCTCAATTCTCAATCCTCAATCCTCAATCCTCAGTACTCAAACCTCAATCCTGAATCCTCAATCCTGAATCCTCAATCTTCAGACCTCAGTTCTCAAAAATCAGTTGTCAATTCTCAATCCTCAATAGAATATCATCAATTCACAGTTTTCAATACTCAATACTCAATCTGCTATCTTTAAATCTCTATCCACAAACATCAATTCTCATCACTCAACCCTCAACACTCAGTCCCCAATTCTCAATCTTCAATCCTCAATCCTCAATCCTCAATCCTCAATCCTCAATCTTCCATCCTCAATACTCAATCATCAATCCTCAATCCTCAATCCTCAGTCCTCAATCCTCAAACCTCAATCCTCAACCCTCAGCCCTCATCCTCAATCCTCATTCCTCAATCCTCAATCTTCAATCTTCAATCCTCAATAATCAATCTTCAACCCTCAATCCTCAGTCCTCAAACCTCAATTCAGAATCCTCAATCCTGAATCCTCAATTTTCAGCCCTCAGCCCTCAACAATCAGTTGTCAATACTCAATCCTCAATAGAATATCCTGCATTCACAGTCTTCAATACTCAATGCTCAATCTGCAATCTTCAAACCTCTATCCACAAACACCAATTCTCATCACTCAACCCTCAACACTCAGTCCTCAATGTTCAATCCTCAATCCTCAATCCACAATCCTCAATCATCAATCTTCAATCCGCATACTCAATCTTCAATCCTCAATCCTCAATCCTCAATCCTCAATCCTCATTCTTCAATCCTCAATCTTCAATCCTCGATCCACAATCCTCAACTCTCAATCCTCAATCCTCAGTCCTCAGTCCTTAAACCTCAATCCTCAACCCTCAGCCATCATCCTCAATCCTCAATCCTCAATCCTCAATCCTCAATCTTCAATCCTCAATACTCAATCTTCAATCCTCAATCCTCAATCCTCAGTCCTCAAACCTCAATTCTGAATCCTTAATCCTGAATCCTCAATCTTCAGACCTCAGTCCTCAACAATCAGGTGACAATCCTCAATACCCAATAGAATATCGTCAATTCACAGCTTTCAATACTCAATACTTAATCTGCATTCTTCAAATCTCCATCCACAAACATCAATTCTCATCACTCAACCCTCAACACTCAGTCCTCAATGTTCAATCCTCAATCCTCAATTCTCAATCTTCAATCCTCAATACTCAATCTTTAATCCTGAATCCACAATCCTCAATCTTCAATCCTCAATCCCCAATACTCAATCCTCAATCCTCAACCTTCAATCCTCAATACTCAATCTTCAATCCTCAATCCTCAATCCACAATCCTCAATCTTCAATCCTCAATCCTCAATCCTCAATCCTCAATCCTCAATCCTCAGTCCTCAAACCTCAATCCTGGATCCGCAATCCTGAATCCTCAATCTTCAGAACTCAGTCCTCAACAATCAGTTGTAAATTCTCAATCCTCAATAGAGTATCATCAATTCACAGTTTTCAATACTCAATACTCAATCTGCAATCTTTAAATCTCTATCCACAAACACCAATTCTCATCACTCAACACTCAATACTCAGTCCCCAGTCCTCAATCTTCAATCCTCAATCCTCAATCCTCAACCCTCAATCCCCTACATTCAATCCTCAATACTCAATCTTCAATACTCAATCCTCAATCCTCAATCCTCAATCCTCAATCTTCAATCCTCAATCCTCAATCTTCAATCCTGAATACACAATCTTCAACCCTCAATCCTCAATTCTCAATCCTCAACACTCAATCCTTAATCCTCAATCCTCAATCCTCAATCTTCAATCCTCAATACTCAATCGTCAATCCTCAGTCTTCGATCCTCAATACCCAATCCTCAATCTTCAATCCTCAATCCCCAATCCTCAATTCTCAATCCTCAATCCTCAGTCCTCAGTCCTCAAACCTCAATCCTCAACCCTCAGCCCTAATAGTCAATCCTCAATACTCAATCCTCAATCCTCAATCTTCAATCCTCAATACTCAACCTTCAATCCTCAATCCTCAATTCTCAATCCTCAATACTGAATCCTCAATCGTCAATCCTCAATCCCCAATCCTCAATGTTCAATACTCAATCCTCAATCCTCAATCCAAAATCCTCAATCTTCAAACCTCAATACTCAATCTTCAATTCTCAATCCTCAATCCTCAATCCTCAATCCTCAATCCTCAGTCCTCAATCTTCAATCCCCAATCCTCAGTCCTCAATCCTCAATCCTCATACTTCAATCCTCAATACCCAATCCTCAATCTTCAATCCTCAATCCTCAATCCTCAATTCTCAATCCTCAATCCTCAGTCCTCGGTCCTCAAACCTCAATCCTCAACCCTCAGCCCTCATCGTCAATCCTCAATCCTCAATCCTCAATCCTCAATCTTCAATCCTGAATACACAATCTTCAACCCTCAATCCTCAATTCTCAATCCTCAACACTCAATCCTTAATCCTCAATCCTCAATCCTCAGTCTTCGATCCTCAATACCCAATCCTCAATCTTCAATCCTCAATCCTCAATCCTCAATTCTCAATCCTCAATCCTCAGCCCTCAGCCCTCAGTCCTCAAACCCCAATCCTCAACCATCAGCCCTCATAGTCAATCCTCAATCCTCAATCCTCAATCCTCAATCTTCAATACTCAATCCTCAATCCTCAATCCAAAATCCTCAATCTTCAAACCTCAATACTCAATCTTCAATCCTCAATCCTCAATCCTCAATCCTCAGACCTCAGACATCAATACTGAACCCTCAGTCCTCGTCCTCAATCCACAGCCCTCAATCCTCAATCCTCAATCTTCAATCATCAATATTCAATCTTCAGTCCTCAATCCTCAATACTCAATCCTCAATCCTCAATCCTCAATGTTCAGTCAGCAATACCCAATCCTCAATCTTCAATCCTCAATCCTCAATCCTCAATCCTCAATCCTCAATCCTCAATCCTCAATCCTCAGTACTCAAACCTCAATCCTGAATCCTCAATCCTGAATCCTCAATCTTCAGACCTCAGTGCTCAAAAATCAGTTGTCAAATCTCAATCCTCAATAGAATATCATCAACTCACAGTTTTCAATTCTCAATACTCAATCTGCTATCTTTAAATCTCTATCCACAAACATCAATTCTCATCACTCAACCCTCAACACTCAGTCCCCCAATCCACAATCTTCAATCCTCAATCCTCAATCCTCAATCCTCAATCCTCAATCTTCAATCCTCAATACTCAATCATCAATCCTCAATCCTCAATCCTCAGTCCTCAATCCTCAAACCTCAATCCTCAACCCTCAGCCCTCATCCTCAATCCTCATTCCTCAATCCTCAATCTTCAATCTTCAATCCTCAATAATCAATCTTCAACCCTCAATCCTCAGTCCTCAAACCTCAATTCTGAATCCTCAATCCTGAATCCTCAATTTTCAGCCCTCAGCCCTCAACAATCAGTTGTAAATTCTCAATCCTCAATAGAATATCATCAATTCACAGTTTTCAATACTCAATACTCAATCTGCAATCTTTAAATCTCTATCCACAAACACCAATTCTCATCATTCAACCCTCAATACTCAGTCCCCAGTCCTCAATCTTCAATCCTCAATCCTCAATCCTCAACCCTCAATCCCCTACATTCAATCCTCAATACTCAATCTTCAATACTCAATCCTCAATCCTCAATCCTCAATTCTCAATCTTCAATCCTCAGTCCTCAGTCCTCAATCCTCAATCCTCGTTCTTCAATCCTCAATACCCAATCCTCAATCTTCAATCCTCAATCCTCAATCCTCAACTCTCAATCCTCAATCCTCAGTCCTCAGTCCTCAAACCTCAATCCTCAACCCTCAGCCCTCATCGTCAGTCCTCAATCCTCAATCCTCAATCCTCAATCTCCAATCCTGAATACACAATCTTCAACCCTCAATCCTCAATTCTCAATCCTGAATACTCAATCCTCAATCCTGAATCCTCAATCCTCAATCTTCAAACCTCAATACTCAATCCTCAATCCTCAATCCACAATCCTCAATCCTCAATCTTCAATCCTCAACCCTCAATCCTCAATCCTCAATCCTCAGTCTTCAATCCTTAATACCCAAACCTCAATCCTGAATCCTCAATCCTCAATCTTCAATCCTCAATCCTCAATCCTCAATCCTCAATCCTCAGTCTTCAATCCTCAAAACCCAATCCTCAATCCTCAATCCTCAATCCTCAATCCTCAATGTTCAATACGCAATACCCAATCCTCAATCTTCAATCCCCAATCCTCAATCCTCAATCCTCTATCTTCAATCCTCAACCCTCAATCCTCAATCCTCAATCCTCAGTCTTCAATCCTCAATACCCAAACCTCAATCCTGAATCCTCAATCCTCAATCTTCAATCCTCAATCCTCAATCCTCAATCCTCAATCCTCAATCTTCAATCCTCAATCCTCAATCCTCAATCCTCAATCCTCAGTCTTCGATCCTCAATACCCAATCCTCAATCTTCAATCCTCAATCTTCAATCCTCAATCTTCAATCCTCAATCCTCAATCCTCAGTCTTCGATCCTCAATACCCAATCCTCAATCTTCAATCCTCAATCCTCAATCCTCAATTCTCAATTATCAATCCTCAGTCCTCAGTCCTCAAATCTCAATCCTCAACCCTCAGGCCTCATAGTCAATCCTCAATCCTCAATCCTCAATCCTCAATCTTCAATCCTCAATACTCAACCTTCAATCCTCTATCCTCAATTCTCAATCCTCAATACTGAATCCTCAATCGTCAATCCTCAATCCTCAATCTTCAATCCTCAATACTCAATCATCAATCCTCAATCATCAATCCTCAGTCCTCAATACTCAATCTTCAATCCTCAATCCTCAATCCTCAATCCTCAATCTTCAATCCTCAATCCTCAATCCTCAATCCTCAATCCTCAGTCTTCGATCCTCAATACCCAATCCTCAATCTTCAATCCTCAATCTTCAATCCTCAATCCTCAATCCTCAATCCTCAATCCTCAGTCTTCGATCCTCAATACCCAATCCTCAATCTTCAATCCTCAATCCTCAATCCTCATTTCTCAATTATCAATCCTCAGTCCTCAGTCCTCAAATCTCAATCCTCAACCCTCAGGCCTCATAGTCAATCCTCAATCCTCAATCCTCAATCCTCAATCTTCAATCCTCAATACTCAATCATCAATCCTCAATCCTCAATCCTCAGTCCTCAATCCTCAAACCTCAATCCTCAACCCTCAGCCCTCATCCTCAATCCTCATTCCTCAATCCTCAATCTTCAATCTTCAATCCTCAATAATCAATCTTCAACCCTCAATCCTCAGTCCTCAAACCTCAATTCTGAATCCTCAATCCTGAATCCTCAATTTTCAGCCCTCAGCCCTCAACAATCAGTTGTAAATTCTCAATCCTCAATAGAATATCATCAATTCACAGTTTTCAATACTCAATACTCAATCTGCAATCTTTAAATCTCTATCCACAAACACCAATTCTCATCATTCAACCCTCAATACTCAGTCCCCAGTCCTCAATCTTCAATCCTCAATCCTCAATCCTCAACCCTCAATCCCCTACATTCAATCCTCAATACTCAATCTTCAATACTCAATCCTCAATCCTCAATCCTCAATTCTCAATCTTCAATCCTCAGTCCTCAGTCCTCAATCCTCAATCCTCGTTCTTCAATCCTCAATACCCAATCCTCAATCTTCAATCCTCAATCCTCAATCCTCAACTCTCAATCCTCAATCCTCAGTCCTCAGTCCTCAAACCTCAATCCTCAACCCTCAGCCCTCATCGTCAGTCCTCAATCCTCAATCCTCAATCCTCAATCTCCAATCCTGAATACACAATCTTCAACCCTCAATCCTCAATTCTCAATCCTGAATACTCAATCCTCAATCCTGAATCCTCAATCCTCAATCTTCAAACCTCAATACTCAATCCTCAATCCTCAATCCACAATCCTCAATCCTCAATCTTCAATCCTCAACCCTCAATCCTCAATCCTCAATCCTCAGTCTTCAATCCTCAATACCCAAACCTCAATCCTGAATCCTCAATCCTCAATCTTCAATCCTCAATCCTCAATCCTCAATCCTCAATCCTCAGTCTTCAATCCTCAAAACCCAATCCTCAATCCTCAATCCTCAATCCTCAATCCTCAATGTTCAATACGCAATACCCAATCCTCAATCTTCAATCCCCAATCCTCAATCCTCAATCCTCAATCCTCAATCCTCAATCCTCAATACTCAATCCTCAATCCTCTGTCCTCAAACCTCAATCCTGGATCCTCAATCCTGAATCCTCAATCTTCAGACCTCAGTCCTCAACAATCAGTTGTAAATTCTAAACCCTCAATAGAGTATCATCAATTCACAGTTTTCTATACTCAATACTCAATCCGCAATCTTTAAATCTCTATCCACAAACACCAATTCTCATCACTCAACACTCAATACTCAGTCCCCAGTCCTCAATCTTCAATCCTCAATCCTCAATCCTCAACCCTCAACCGCCTACATTCAATCCTCAATACTCAATCATCAATCCTCAATCATCAATCCTCAGTCCTCAGTCCTCAATCCTCAATCCTCAATCCTCAATCTTCAATCCTCAATACTCAATCATCAATCCTCAATCCTCAATCCTCAATCCTCAATCTTCAATCCTCAATACTCAATCTTCAATCCTCAATCCTCAATCCCCAATCCTCAATCTTCAATCCTCAATCCTCAATCCTCAATGGTCAATCCTCAGTCTTCGATCCTCAATACCCAATCCTCAATCTTCAATCCTCAATCCTCAATCCTCAATTCTCAATCCTCAATCCTCAGTCCTCAATTCTCAATCCTCAACACTCAATCCTTAATCCTCAATCCTCAATCTTCAATCCTCAATACTCAATCATCAATCCTCAATCATCAATCCTCAGTCCTCAATACTCAATCTTCAATCCTCAATCCTCAATCCTCAATCCTCAATCTTCAATCCTCAATCCTCAATCCTCAATCCTCAATCCTCAGTCTTCGATCCTCAATACCCAATCCTCAATCTTCAATCCTCAATCTTCAATCCTCAATCTTCAATCCTCAATCCTCAATCCTCAGTCTTCGATCCTCAATACCCAATCCTCAATCTTCAATCCTCAATCCTCAATCCTCAATTCTCAATTATCAATCCTCAGTCCTCAGTCCTCAAATCTCAATCCTCAACCCTCAGGCCTCATAGTCAATCCTCAATCCTCAATCCTCAATCCTCAATCTTCAATCCTCAATACTCAACCTTCAATCCTCTATCCTCAATTCTCAATCCTCAATACTGAATCCTCAATCGTCAATCCTCAATCCTCAATCTTCAATCCTCAATACTCAATCATCAATCCTCAATCATCAATCCTCAGTCCTCAATACTCAATCTTCAATCCTCAATCCTCAATCCTCAATCCTCAATCTTCAATCCTCAATCCTCAATCCTCAATCCTCAATCCTCAGTCTTCGATCCTCAATACCCAATCCTCAATCTTCAATCCTCAATCTTCAATCCTCAATCCTCAATCCTCAATCCTCAATCCTCAGTCTTCGATCCTCAATACCCAATCCTCAATCTTCAATCCTCAATCCTCAATCCTCATTTCTCAATTATCAATCCTCAGTCCTCAGTCCTCAAATCTCAATCCTCAACCCTCAGGCCTCATAGTCAATCCTCAATCCTCAATCCTCAATCCTCAATCTTCAATCCTCAATACTCAACCTTCAATCCTCTATCCTCAATTCTCAATCCTCAATACTGAATCCTCAATCGTCAATCCTCAATCCCCAATCCTCAATCTTCAATACTCAATCCTCAATCCTCAATCCAAAATCCTCAATCTTCAAACCTCAATACTCAATCTTCAATCCTCAATCCTCAATCCTCAATCCTCAGACCTCAGACATCAATGCTGAACCCTCAGTCCTCGTTCTCAATCCACAGCCCTCAATCCTCAATCCTCAATCTTCAATCATCAATATTCAACCTTCAATCCTCAATCCTCAATCCTCAATCCTCAATCCTCAATCTTCAATCCTCAATCCTCAATCCTCAATCGTCAATCCTCAGTCTTCGATCCTCAATACCCAATCCTCAATCTTCAATCCTCAATCCCCAATCCTCAATTCTCAATCCTCAATCCTCAGTCCTCAGTCCTCAAACCTCAATCCTCAACCCTCAGCCCTCATAGTCAATCCTCAATACTCAATCCTCAATCTTCAATCTTCAATCCTCAATACTCAACCTTCAATCCTCAGTCCTGAATTCTCAATCCTCAATACTGAATCCTCAATCGTCAATCCTCAATCCCCAATCCTCAATGTTCAATACTCAATCCTCAATCCTCAATCCAAAATCCTCAATCTTCAAACCTCAATACTCAATCTTCAATTCTCAATCCTCAATCCTCAATCCTCAATCCTCAATCCTCAGTCCTCAATCTTCAATCCCCAATCCTCAGTCCTCAATCCTCAATCCTCATACTTCAATCCTCAATACCCAATCCTCAATCTTCAATCCTCAATCCTCAATCCTCAATTCTCAATCCTCAATCCTCAGTCCTCGGTCCTCAAACCTCAATCCTCAACCCTCAGCCCTCATCGTCAATCCTCAATCCTCAATCCTCAATCCTCAATCTTCAATCCTGAATACACAATCTTCAACCCTCAATCCTCAATTCTCAATCCTCAACACCCAATCCTTAATCCTCAATCCTCAATCCTCAATCTTCAATCCTCAATACTCAATCATCAATCCACAGTCATCAATCCTCTGTCCTCAATCCTCAATCCTCAATCCTCAATCTTCAATCCTCAATACTCAATCATCAATCCTCAATCCTCAATCCTCAATCTTCAATCCTCAATACTCAATCATCGATCCTCAATCCTCAATCCTCAATCCTCAATCTTCAATCCTCAATCCTCAATCCTCAATCCTCAATCCTCAGTCTTCGATCCTCAATACCCAATCCTCAATCTTCAATCCTCAATCCTCAATCCTCAATTCTCAATCCTCAATCCTCAGCCCTCAGTCCTCAAACCTCAATCCTCAACCATCAGCCCTCATAGTCAATCCTCAATCCTCAATCCTCAATCCTCAATCTTCAATCCTCAATACTCAACCTTCAATCCTCTATCCTCAATTCTCAATCCTCAATACTGAATCCTCAATCGTCAATCCTCAATCCACAATCCTCAATCTTCAATACTCAATCCTCAATCCTCAATCCAAAATCCTCAATCTTCAAACCTCAATACTCAATCTTCAATCCTCAATCCTCAATCCTCAATCCTCAGACCTCAGACATCAATACTGAACCCTCAGTCCTCGTCCTCAATCCACAGCCCTCAATTCTCAATCCTCAATCTTCAATCATCAGTATTCAATCTTCAGTCCTCAATCCTCAATACTCAATCCTCAATCCTCAATCCTCAATGTTCAGTCAGCAATACCCAATCCTCAATCTTCAATCCTCAATCCTCAATCCTCAATCCTCAATCCTCAATCTTCAATCCCCAATCCTCAATCCTCAATCCTCAATCCTCAATCCTCAATCCTCAATCCTCAATCCTCAATCCTCAGTCCTCAAACCTCAATCCTGGATCCTCAATCCTGAATCCTCAATCTTCAGAACTCAGTCCTCAACAATCAGTTGTAAATTCTCAATCCTCAATAGAGTATCATCAATTCACAGTTTTCAATACTCAATACTCAATCTGCAATCTTTAAATCCCTATCCACAAACACCAATTCTCATCACTCAACACTCAATACTCAGTCCCCAGTCCTCAATCTTCAATCCTCAATCCTCAATCCTCAACCCTCAATCCCCTACATTCAATCCTCAATACTCAATCTTCAATACTCAATCCTCAATCCTCAATCCTCAATCCTCAATCTTCAATCCTCAATCCTCAATCTTCAATCCTGTATACACAATCTTCAACCCTCAATCCTCAATTCTCAATCCTCAAAACTCAATCCTCAATCCTCAATCCTCAATCCTCAATCTTCAATCCTCAATACTCAATCATCAAACCTCAATCATCAATCCACAGTCCTCAATCCTCAATCCTCAATCCTCAATCCTCAATCTTCAATCCTCAATACTCAATATTCAATCCTCAATCCTCAATCCTCAATCCTCAATCCTCAATCTTCAATCCTCAATCCTCAATCCTCAATCGTCAATCCTCAGTCTTCGATCCTCAATACCCAATCCTCAATCTTCAATCCTCAATCCCCAATCCTCAATTCTCAATCCTCAATCCTCAGTCCTCATTCCTCAAACCTCAATCCTCAACCCTCAGCCCTAATAGTCAATCCTCAATACTCAATCCTCAATCCTCAATCTTCAATCCTCAATACTCAACCTTCAATCCTCAATCCTCAATTCTCAATCCTCAATACTGAATCCTCAATCGTCAATCCTCAATCCCCAATCCTCAATGTTCAATACTCAATCCTCAATCCTCAATCCAAAATCCTCAATCTTCAAACCTCAATACTCAATCTTCAATTTTCAATCCTCAATCCTCAATCCTCAATCCTCAATCCTCAGTCCTCAATCTTCAATCCCCAATCCTCAGTCCTCAATCCTCAATCCTCATACTTCAATCCTCAATACCCAATCCTCAATCTTCAATCCTCAATCCTCAATCCTCAATTCTCAATCCTCAATCCTCAGTCCTCGGTCCTCAAACCTCAATCCTCAACCCTCAGCCCTCATCGTCAATCCTCAATCCTCAATCCTCAATCCTCAATCTTCAATCCTGAATACACAATCTTCAACCCTCAATCCTCAATTCTCAATCCTCAACACTCAATCCTTAATCCTCAATCCTCAATCCTCAATCTTCAATCCTCAATACTCAATCATCAATCCACAATCATCAATCCTCAGTCCTCAATCCTCAATCCTCAATCCGCAATCTTCAATCCTCAATACTCAATCATCAATCCTCAATCCTCAATCCTCAATCTTCAATCCTCAATACTCAATCTTCAATCCTCAATCCTCAATCCTCAATCCTCAATGTTCAATCCTCAATCCTCAATACTCAATCGTCAATCCTCAGTCTTCGATCCTCAATACCCAATCCTCAATCTTCAATCCTCAATCCCCAATCCTCAATTCTCAATCCTCAATCCTCAGTCCTCAGTCCTCAAACCTCAATCCTCAACCCTCAGCCCTAATAGTCAATCCTCAATACTCAACCCTCAATCCTCAATCTTCAATCCTCAATACTCAACCTTCAATCCTCAATCCTCAATTCTCAATCCTCAATACTGAATCCTCAATCGTCAATCCTCAATCCCCAATCCTCAATGTTCAATACTCAATCCTCAATCCTCAATCCAAAATCCTCAATCTTCAAACCTCAATACTCAATCTTCAATTCTCAATCCTCAATCCTCAATCCTCAATCCTCAATCCTCAGTCCTCAATCTTCAATCCCCAATCCTCAGTCCTCAATCCTCAATCCTCATACTTCAATCCTCAATACCCAATCCTCAATCTTCAATCCTCAATCCTCAATCCTCAATTCTCAATCCTCAATCCTCAGTCCTCGGTCCTCAAACCTCAATCCTCAACCCTCAGCCCTCATCGTCAATCCTCAATCCTCAATCCTCAATTCTCAATCTTCAATCCTGAATACACAATCTTCAACCCTCAATCCTCAATTCTCAATCCTCAACACTCAATCCTTAATCCTCAATCCCCAATCCTCAATCTTCAATCCTCAATACTCAATCATCAATCCACAATCATCAATCCTCAGTCCTCAATCCTCAATCCTCAATCCTCAATCTTCAATCCTCAATACTCAATCATCAATCCTCAATCCTCAATCCTCAATCTTCAATCCTCAATACTCAATCTTCAATCCTCAATCCTCAATCCTCAATCCTCAATCTTCAATCCTCAATCCTCAATCCTCAATCCTCAATCCTCAGTCTTCGATCCTCAATACCCAATCCTCAATCTTCAATCCTCAATCCTCAATCCTCAATTCTCAATCCTCAATCCTCAGCCCTCAGCCCTCAGTCCTCAAACCCCAATCCTCAACCATCAGCCCTCATAGTCAATCCTCAATCCTCAATCCTCAATCCTCAATCTTCAATCCTCAATACTCAACCTTCAATCCTCTATCCTCAATTCTCAATCCTCAATACTGAATCCTCAATCGTCAATCCTCAATCCACAATCCTCAATCTTCAATACTCAATCCTCAATCCTCAATCCAAAATCCTCAATCTTCAAACCTCAATACTCAATCTTCAATCCTCAATCCTCAATCCTCAATCCTCAGACCTCAGACATCAATACTGAACCCTCAGTCCTCGTCCTCAATCCACAGCCCTCAATCCTCAATCCTCAATCTTCAATCATCAATATTCAATCTTCAGTCCTCAATCCTCAATACTCAATCCTCAATCCTCAATCCTCAATGTTCAGTCAGCAATACCCAATCCTCAATCTTCAATCCTCAATCCTCAATCCTCAATCCTCAATCCTCAATCCTCAATCCTCAATCCTCAGTACTCAAACCTCAATCCTGAATCCTCAATCCTGAATCCTCAATCTTCAGACCTCAGTGCTCAAAAATCAGTTGTCAAATCTCAATCCTCAATAGAATATCATCAACTCACAGTTTTCAATTCTCAATACTCAATCTGCTATCTTTAAATCTCTATCCACAAACATCAATTCTCATCACTCAACCCTCAACACTCAGTCCCCCAATCCACAATCTTCAATCCTCAATCCTCAATCCTCAATCCTCAATCCTCAATCTTCAATCCTCAATACTCAATCATCAATCCTCAATCCTCAATCCTCAGTCCTCAATCCTCAAACCTCAATCCTCAACCCTCAGCCCTCATCCTCAATCCTCATTCCTCAATCCTCAATCTTCAATCTTCAATCCTCAATAATCAATCTTCAACCCTCAATCCTCAGTCCTCAAACCTCAATTCTGAATCCTCAATCCTGAATCCTCAATTTTCAGCCCTCAGCCCTCAACAATCAGTTGTAAATTCTCAATCCTCAATAGAATATCATCAATTCACAGTTTTCAATACTCAATACTCAATCTGCAATCTTTAAATCTCTATCCACAAACACCAATTCTCATCATTCAACCCTCAATACTCAGTCCCCAGTCCTCAATCTTCAATCCTCAATCCTCAATCCTCAACCCTCAATCCCCTACATTCAATCCTCAATACTCAATCTTCAATACTCAATCCTCAATCCTCAATCCTCAATTCTCAATCTTCAATCCTCAGTCCTCAGTCCTCAATCCTCAATCCTCGTTCTTCAATCCTCAATACCCAATCCTCAATCTTCAATCCTCAATCCTCAATCCTCAACTCTCAATCCTCAATCCTCAGTCCTCAGTCCTCAAACCTCAATCCTCAACCCTCAGCCCTCATCGTCAGTCCTCAATCCTCAATCCTCAATCCTCAATCTCCAATCCTGAATACACAATCTTCAACCCTCAATCCTCAATTCTCAATCCTGAATACTCAATCCTCAATCCTGAATCCTCAATCCTCAATCTTCAAACCTCAATACTCAATCCTCAATCCTCAATCCACAATCCTCAATCCTCAATCTTCAATCCTCAACCCTCAATCCTCAATCCTCAATCCTCAGTCTTCAATCCTCAATACCCAATCCTCAATCCTGAATCCTCAATCCTCAATCTTCAATCCTCAATCCTCAATCCTCAATCCTCAATCCTCAGTCTTCAATCCTCAAAACCCAATCCTCAATCCTCAATCCTCAATCCTCAATCCTCAATGTTCAATACGCAATACCCAATCCTCAATCTTCAATCCCCAATCCTCAATCCTCAATCCTCAATCCTCAATCCTCAATCCTCAATACTCAATCCTCAATCCTCTGTCCTCAAACCTCAATCCTGGATCCTCAATCCTGAATCCTCAATCTTCAGACCTCAGTCCTCAACAATCAGTTGTAAATTCTAAACCCTCAATAGAGTATCATCAATTCACAGTTTTCTATACTCAATACTCAATCTGCAATCTTTAAATCTCTATCCACAAACACCAATTCTCATCACTCAACACTCAATACTCAGTCCCCAGTCCTCAATCTTCAATCCTCAATCCTCAATCCTCAACCCTCAACCGCCTACATTCAATCCTCAATACTCAATCATTAATCCTCAATCATCAATCCTCAGTCCTCAGTCCTCAATCCTCAATCCTCAATCCTCAATCTTCAATCCTCAATACTCAATCATCAATCCTCAATCCTCAATCCTCAATCCTCAATCTTCAATCCTCAATACTCAATCTTCAATCCTCAATCCTCAAT
The DNA here is from genome assembly GCF_051401765.1 of Calliopsis andreniformis. Lineage (NCBI taxonomy): Eukaryota > Metazoa > Arthropoda > Insecta > Hymenoptera > Andrenidae > Calliopsis > Calliopsis andreniformis. The sequence continues at coordinate 4,793,451 of NW_027480451.1, read as the reverse complement.
CCCCAATCCTCAATCTTCAATCCTCAATCCTCAATCCTCAATGGTCAATCCTCAGTCTTCGATCCTCAATACCCAATCCTCAATCTTCAATCCTCAATCCTCAATCCTCAATTCTCAATCCTCAATCCTCAGTCCTCAATTCTCAATCCTCAACACTCAATCCTTAATCCTCAATCCTCAATCTTCAATCCTCAATACTCAATCATCAATCCTCAATCATCAATCCTCAGTCCTCAATACTCAATCTTCAATCCTCAATCCTCAATCCTCAATCCTCAATCTTCAATCCTCAATCCTCAATCCTCAATCCTCAATCCTCAGTCTTCGATCCTCAATACCCAATCCTCAATCTTCAATCCTCAATCTTCAATCCTCAATCCTCAATCCTCAATCCTCAATCCTCAGTCTTCGATCCTCAATACCCAATCCTCAATCTTCAATCCTCAATCCTCAATCCTCAATTCTCAATTATCAATCCTCAGTCCTCAGTCCTCAAATCTCAATCCTCAACCCTCAGGCCTCATAGTCAATCCTCAATCCTCAATCCTCAATCCTCAATCTTCAATCCTCAATACTCAACCTTCAATCCTCTATCCTCAATTCTCAATCCTCAATACTGAATCCTCAATCGTCAATCCTCAATCCTCAATCTTCAATCCTCAATACTCAATCATCAATCCTCAATCATCAATCCTCAGTCCTCAATACTCAATCTTCAATCCTCAATCCTCAATCCTCAATCCTCAATCTTCAATCCTCAATCCTCAATCCTCAATCCTCAATCCTCAGTCTTCGATCCTCAATACCCAATCCTCAATCTTCAATCCTCAATCTTCAATCCTCAATCCTCAATCCTCAATCCTCAATCCTCAGTCTTCGATCCTCAATACCCAATCCTCAATCTTCAATCCTCAATCCTCAATCCTCATTTCTCAATTATCAATCCTCAGTCCTCAGTCCTCAAATCTCAATCCTCAACCCTCAGGCCTCATAGTCAATCCTCAATCCTCAATCCTCAATCCTCAATCTTCAATCCTCAATACTCAACCTTCAATCCTCTATCCTCAATTCTCAATCCTCAATACTGAATCCTCAATCGTCAATCCTCAATCCCCAATCCTCAATCTTCAATACTCAATCCTCAATCCTCAATCCAAAATCCTCAATCTTCAAACCTCAATACTCAATCTTCAATCCTCAATCCTCAATCCTCAATCCTCAGACCTCAGACATCAATGCTGAACCCTCAGTCCTCGTTCTCAATCCACAGCCCTCAATCCTCAATCCTCAATCTTCAATCATCAATATTCAACCTTCAATCCTCAATCCTCAATCCTCAATCCTCAATCCTCAATCTTCAATCCTCAATCCTCAATCCTCAATCGTCAATCCTCAGTCTTCGATCCTCAATACCCAATCCTCAATCTTCAATCCTCAATCCCCAATCCTCAATTCTCAATCCTCAATCCTCAGTCCTCAGTCCTCAAACCTCAATCCTCAACCCTCAGCCCTCATAGTCAATCCTCAATACTCAATCCTCAATCTTCAATCTTCAATCCTCAATACTCAACCTTCAATCCTCAATCCTGAATTCTCAATCCTCAATACTGAATCCTCAATCGTCAATCCTCAATCCCCAATCCTCAATGTTCAATACTCAATCCTCAATCCTCAATCCAAAATCCTCAATCTTCAAACCTCAATACTCAATCTTCAATTCTCAATCCTCAATCCTCAATCCTCAATCCTCAATCCTCAGTCCTCAATCTTCAATCCCCAATCCTCAGTCCTCAATCCTCAATCCTCATACTTCAATCCTCAATACCCAATCCTCAATCTTCAATCCTCAATCCTCAATCCTCAATTCTCAATCCTCAATCCTCAGTCCTCGGTCCTCAAACCTCAATCCTCAACCCTCAGCCCTCATCGTCAATCCTCAATCCTCAATCCTCAATCCTCAATCTTCAATCCTGAATACACAATCTTCAACCCTCAATCCTCAATTCTCAATCCTCAACACCCAATCCTTAATCCTCAATCCTCAATCCTCAATCTTCAATCCTCAATACTCAATCATCAATCCACAATCATCAATCCTCTGTCCTCAATCCTCAATCCTCAATCCTCAATCTTCAATCCTCAATACTCAATCATCAATCCTCAATCCTCAATCCTCAATCTTCAATCCTCAATACTCAATCATCGATCCTCAATCCTCAATCCTCAATCCTCAATCTTCAATCCTCAATCCTCAATCCTCAATCCTCAATCCTCAGTCTTCGATCCTCAATACCCAATCCTCAATCTTCAATCCTCAATCCTCAATCCTCAATTCTCAATCCTCAATCCTCAGCCCTCAGTCCTCAAACCTCAATCCTCAACCATCAGCCCTCATAGTCAATCCTCAATCCTCAATCCTCAATCCTCAATCTTCAATCCTCAATACTCAACCTTCAATCCTCTATCCTCAATTCTCAATCCTCAATACTGAATCCTCAATCGTCAATCCTCAATCCACAATCCTCAATCTTCAATACTCAATCCTCAATCCTCAATCCAAAATCCTCAATCTTCAAACCTCAATACTCAATCTTCAATCCTCAATCCTCAATCCTCAATCCTCAGACCTCAGACATCAATACTGAACCCTCAGTCCTCGTCCTCAATCCACAGCCCTCAATTCTCAATCCTCAATCTTCAATCATCAGTATTCAATCTTCAGTCCTCAATCCTCAATACTCAATCCTCAATCCTCAATCCTCAATGTTCAGTCAGCAATACCCAATCCTCAATCTTCAATCCTCAATCCTCAATCCTCAATCCTCAATCCTCAATCTTCAATCCCCAATCCTCAATCCTCAATCCTCAATCCTCAATCCTCAATCCTCAATCCTCAATCCTCAATCCTCAGTCCTCAAACCTCAATCCTGGATCCTCAATCCTGAATCCTCAATCTTCAGAACTCAGTCCTCAACAATCAGTTGTAAATTCTCAATCCTCAATAGAGTATCATCAATTCACAGTTTTCAATACTCAATACTCAATCTGCAATCTTTAAATCCCTATCCACAAACACCAATTCTCATCACTCAACACTCAATACTCAGTCCCCAGTCCTCAATCTTCAATCCTCAATCCTCAATCCTCAACCCTCAATCCCCTACATTCAATCCTCAATACTCAATCTTCAATACTCAATCCTCAATCCTCAATCCTCAATCCTCAATCTTCAATCCTCAATCCTCAATCTTCAATCCTGTATACACAATCTTCAACCCTCAATCCTCAATTCTCAATCCTCAAAACTCAATCCTCAATCCTCAATCCTCAATCCTCAATCTTCAATCCTCAATACTCAATCATCAAACCTCAATCATCAATCCACAGTCCTCAATCCTCAATCCTCAATCCTCAATCCTCAATCTTCAATCCTCAATACTCAATATTCAATCCTCAATCCTCAATCCTCAATCCTCAATCCTCAATCTTCAATCCTCAATCCTCAATCCTCAATCGTCAATCCTCAGTCTTCGATCCTCAATACCCAATCCTCAATCTTCAATCCTCAATCCCCAATCCTCAATTCTCAATCCTCAATCCTCAGTCCTCATTCCTCAAACCTCAATCCTCAACCCTCAGCCCTAATAGTCAATCCTCAATACTCAATCCTCAATCCTCAATCTTCAATCCTCAATACTCAACCTTCAATCCTCAATCCTCAATTCTCAATCCTCAATACTGAATCCTCAATCGTCAATCCTCAATCCCCAATCCTCAATGTTCAATACTCAATCCTCAATCCTCAATCCAAAATCCTCAATCTTCAAACCTCAATACTCAATCTTCAATTTTCAATCCTCAACCCTCAATCCTCAATCCTCAATCCTCAGTCCTCAATCTTCAATCCCCAATCCTCAGTCCTCAATCCTCAATCCTCATACTTCAATCCTCAATACCCAATCCGCAATCTTCAATCCTCAATACTCAATCATCAATCCTCAATCCTCAATCCTCAATCTTCAATCCTCAATACTCAATCTTCAATCCTCAATCCTCAATCCTCAATCCTCAATGTTCAATCCTCAATCCTCAATACTCAATCGTCAATCCTCAGTCTTCGATCCTCAATACCCAATCCTCAATCTTCAATCCTCAATCCTCAATCCTCAATTCTCAATCCTCAATCCTCAGCCCTCAGCCCTCAGTCCTCAAACCCCAATCCTCAACCATCAGCCCTCATAGTCAATCCTCAATCCTCAATCCTCAATCCTCAATCTTCAATCCTCAATACTCAACCTTCAATCCTCTATCCTCAATTCTCAATCCTCAATACTGAATCCTCAATCGTCAATCCTCAATCCACAATCCTCAATCTTCAATACTCAATCCTCAATCCTCAATCCAAAATCCTCAATCTTCAAACCTCAATACTCAATCTTCAATCCTCAATCCTCAATCCTCAATCCTCAGACCTCAGACATCAATACTGAACCCTCAGTCCTCGTCCTCAATCCACAGCCCTCAATCCTCAATCCTCAATCTTCAATCATCAATATTCAATCTTCAGTCCTCAATCCTCAATACTCAATCCTCAATCCTCAATCCTCAATGTTCAGTCAGCAATACCCAATCCTCAATCTTCAATCCTCAATCCTCAATCCTCAATCCTCAATCCTCAATCCTCAATCCTCAATCCTCAGTACTCAAACCTCAATCCTGAATCCTCAATCCTGAATCCTCAATCTTCAGACCTCAGTGCTCAAAAATCAGTTGTCAAATCTCAATCCTCAATAGAATATCATCAACTCACAGTTTTCAATTCTCAATACTCAATCTGCTATCTTTAAATCTCTATCCACAAACATCAATTCTCATCACTCAACCCTCAACACTCAGTCCCCCAATCCACAATCTTCAATCCTCAATCCTCAATCCTCAATCCTCAATCCTCAATCTTCAATCCTCAATACTCAATCATCAATCCTCAATCCTCAATCCTCAGTCCTCAATCCTCAAACCTGAATCCTCAACCCTCAGCCCTCATCCTCAATCCTCATTCCTCAATCCTCAATCTTCAATCTTCAATCCTCAATAATCAATCTTCAACCCTCAATCCTCAGTCCTCAAACCTCAATTCTGAATCCTCAATCCTGAATCCTCAATTTTCAGCCCTCAGCCCTCAACAATCAGTTGTAAATTCTCAATCCTCAATAGAATATCATCAATTCACAGTTTTCAATACTCAATACTCAATCTGCAATCTTTAAATCTCTATCCACAAACACCAATTCTCATCATTCAACCCTCAATACTCAGTCCCCAGTCCTCAATCATCAATCCTCAATCCTCAATCCTCAACCCTCAATCCCCTACATTCAATCCTCAATACTCAATCTTCAATACTCAATCCTCAATCCTCAATCCTCAATTCTCAATCTTCAATCCTCAGTCCTCAGTCCTCAATCCTCAATCCTCGTTCTTCAATCCTCAATACCCAATCCTCAATCTTCAATCCTCAATCCTCAATCCTCAACTCTCAATCCTCAATCCTCAGTCCTCAGTCCTCAAACCTCAATCCTCAACCCTCAGCCCTCATCGTCAGTCCTCAATCCTCAATCCTCAATCCTCAATCTCCAATCCTGAATACACAATCTTCAACCCTCAATCCTCAATTCTCAATCCTCAATACTCAATCCTCAATCCTGAATCCTCAATCCTCAATCTTCAAACCTCAATACTCAATCCTCAATCCTCAATCCTCAATCCTCAATCCTCAATCCTCAATCTTCAATCCTCAACCCTCAATCCTCAATCCTCAATCCTCAGTCTTCAATCCTCAATTCCCAATCCTCAATCCTGAATCCTCAATCCTCAATCTTCAATCCTCAATCCTCAATCCTCAATCCTCAATCCTCAGTCTTCAATCCTCAAAACCCAATCCTCAATCCTCAATCCTCAATCCTCAATCCTCAATGTTCAATACGCAATACCCAATCCTCAATCTTCAATCCCCAATCCTCAATCCTCAATCCTCAATCCTCAATCCTCAATCCTCAATCCTCAATACTCAATCCTCAATCCTCTGTCCTCAAACCTCAATCCTGGATCCTCAATCCTGAATCCTCAGTCTTCAGACCTCAGTCCTCAACAATCAGTTGTAAATTCTAAACCCTCAATAGAGTATCATCAATTCACAGTTTTCTATACTCAATACTCAATCTGCAATCTTTAAATCTCTATCCACAAACACCAATTCTCATCACTCAACACTCAATACTCAGTCCCCAGTCCTCAATCTTCAATCTTCAATCCTCAATACTCAACCTTCAATCCTCTATCCTCAATTCTCAATCCTCAATACTGAATCCTCAATCGTCAATCCTCAATCCACAATCCTCAATCTTCAATACTCAATCCTCAATCCTCAATCCAAAATCCTCAATCTTCAAACCTCAATACTCAATCTTCAATCCTCAATCCTCAATCCTCAATCCTCAGACCTCAGACATCAATACTGAACCCTCAGTCCTCGTCCTCAATCCACAGCCCTCAATCCTCAATCCTCAATCTTCAATCATCAATATTCAATCTTCAGTCCTCAATCCTCAATACTCAATCCTCAATCCTCAATCCTCAATGTTCAGTCAGCAATACCCAATCCTCAATCTTCAATCCTCAATCCTCAATCCTCAATCCTCAATCCTCAATCCTCAATCCTCAATCCTCAGTACTCAAACCTCAATCCTGAATCCTCAATCCTCAGTCCTCAATCCTCAAACCTCAATCCTCAACCCTCAGCCCTCATCCTCAATCCTCATTCCTCAATCCTCAATCTTCAATCTTCAATCCTCAATAATCAATCTTCAACCCTCAATCCTCAGTCCTCAAACCTCAATTCTGAATCCTCAATCCTGAATCCTCAATTTTCAGCCTTCAGCCCTCAAGAATCAGTTGTAAATTCTCAATCCTCAATAGAATATCATCAGTTCACAGTTTTCAATACTCAATACTCAATCTGCAATCTTTAAATCTCTATCCACAAACACCAATTCTCATCATTCAACCCTCAATACTCAGTCCCCAGTCCTCAATCTTCAATCCTCAATCCTCAATCCTCAACCCTCAATCCCCTACATTCAATCCTCAATACTCAATCTTCAATACTCAATCCTCAATCCTCAATCCTCAATTCTCAATCTTCAATCCTCAGTCCTCAGTCCTCAATCCTCAATCCTCGTTCTTCAATCCTCAATACCCAATCCTCAATCTTCAATCCTCAATCCTCAATCCTCAACTCTCAATCCTCAATCCTCAGTCCTCAGTCCTCAAACCTCAATCCTCAACCCTCAGCCCTCATCGTCAGTCCTCAATCCTCAATCCTCAATCCTCAATCTCCAATCCTGAATACACAATCTTCAACCCTCAATCCTCAATTCTCAATCCTCAATACTCAATCCTCAATCCTGAATCCTCAATCCTCAATCTTCAATCCTCAACCCTCAATCCTCAATCCTCAATCCTCAGTCTTCAATCCTCAATACCCAATCCTCAATCCTGAATCCTCAATCCTCAATCTTCAATCCTCAATCCTCAATCCTCAATCCTCAATCCTCAGTCTTCAATCCTCAAAACCCAATCCTCAATCCTCAATCCTCAATCCTCAATCCTCAATGTTCAATACGCAATACCCAATCCTCAATCTTCAATCCCCAATCCTCAATCCTCAATCCTCAATCCTCAATCCTCAATCCTCAATACTCAATCCTCAATCCTCTGTCCTCAAACCTCAATCCTGGATCCTCAATCCTGAATCCTCAATCTTCAGACCTCAGTCCTCAACAATCAGTTGTAAATTCTAAACCCTCAATAGAGTATCATCAATTCACAGTTTTCTATACTCAATACTCAATCTGCAATCTTTAAATCTCTATCCACAAACACCAATTCTCATCACTCAACACTCAATACTCAGTCCCCAGTCCTCAATCTTCAATCCTCAATCCTCAATCCTCAACCCTCAATCGCCTACATTCAATCCTCAATACTCAATCATCAATCCTCAATCATCAATCCTCAGTCCTCAGTCCTCAATCCTCAATCCTCAATCCTCAATCTTCAATCCTCAATACTCAATCATCAATCCTCAATCCTCAATCCTCAATCTTCAATCCTCAATACTCAATCTTCAATCCTCAATCCTCAATCCCCAATCCTCAATCTTCAATCCTCAATCCTCAATCCTCAATGGTCAATCCTCAGTCTTCGATCCTCAATACCCAATCCTCAATCTTCAATCCTCAATCCTCAATCCTCAATCCTCAATCCTCAATCCTCAGTCCTCAATTCTCAATCCTCAACACTCAATCCTTAATCCTCAATCCTCAATCTTCAATCCTCAATACTCAATCATCAATCCTCAATCATCAATCCTCAGTCCTCAATACTCAATCTTCAATCCTCAATCCTCAATCCTCAATCCTCAATCTTCAATCCTCAATCCTCAATCCTCAATCCTCAATCCTCAGTCTTCGATCCTCAATACCCAATCCTCAATCTTCAATCCTCAATCTTCAATCCTCAATCCTCAATCCTCAATCCTCAATCCTCAGTCTTCGATCCTCAATACCCAATCCTCAATCTTCAATCCTCAATCCTCAATCCTCAATTCTCAATTATCAATCCTCAGTCCTCAGTCCTCAAATCTCAATCCTCAACCCTCAGGCCTCATAGTCAATCCTCAATCCTCAATCCTCAATCCTCAATCTTCAATCCTCAATACTCAACCTTCAATCCTCTATCCTCAATTCTCAATCCTCAATACTGAATCCTCAATCGTCAATCCTCAATCCTCAATCTTCAATCCTCAATACTCAATCATCAATCCTCAATCATCAATCCTCAGTCCTCAATACTCAATCTTCAATCCTCAATCCTCAATCCTCAATCCTCAATCTTCAATCCTCAATCCTCAATCCTCAATCCTCAATCCTCAGTCTTCGATCCTCAATACCCAATCCTCAATCTTCAATCCTCAATCTTCAATCCTCAATCCTCAATCCTCAATCCTCAATCCTCAGTCTTCGATCCTCAATACCCAATCCTCAATCTTCAATCCTCAATCCTCAATCCTCAATTCTCAATTATCAATCCTCAGTCCTCAGTCCTCAAATCTCAATCCTCAACCCTCAGGCCTCATAGTCAATCCTCAATCCTCAATCCTCAATCCTCAATCTTCAATCCTCAATACTCAACCTTCAATCCTCTATCCTCAATTCTCAATCCTCAATACTGAATCCTCAATCGTCAATCCTCAATCCCCAATCCTCAATCTTCAATACTCAATCCTCAATCCTCAATCCAAAATCCTCAATCTTCAAACCTCAATACTCAATCTTCAATCCTCAATCCTCAATCCTCAATCCTCAGACCTCAGACATCAATGCTGAACCCTCAGTCCTCGTTCTCAATCCACAGCCCTCAATCCTCAATCCTCAATCTTCAATCATCAATATTCAACCTTCAATCCTCAATCCTCAATCCTCAATCCTCAATCCTCAATCTTCAATCCTCAATCCTCAATCCTCAATCGTCAATCCTCAGTCTTCGATCCTCAATACCCAATCCTCAATCTTCAATCCTCAATCCCCAATCCTCAATTCTCAATCCTCAATCCTCAGTCCTCAGTCCTCAAACCTCAATCCTCAACCCTCAGCCCTCATAGTCAATCCTCAATACTCAATCCTTAATCTTCAATCTTCAATCCTCAATACTCAACCTTCAATCCTCAATCCTCAATTCTCAATCCTCAATACTGAATCCTCAATCGTCAATCCTCAATCCCCAATCCTCAATGTTCAATACTCAATCCTCAATCCTCAATCCAAAATCCTCAATCTTCAAACCTCAATACTCAATCTTCAATTCTCAATCCTCAATCCTCAATCCTCAATCCTCAATCCTCAGTCCTCAATCTTCAATCCCCAATCCTCAGTCCTCAATCCTCAATCCTCATACTTCAATCCTCAATACCCAATCCTCAATCTTCAATCCTCAATCCTCAATCCTCAATTCTCAATCCTCAATCCTCAGTCCTCGGTCCTCAAACCTCAATCCTCAACCCTCACCCCTCATCGTCAATCCTCAATCCTCAATCCTCAATCCTCAATCTTCAATCCTGAATACACAATCTTCAACCCTCAATCCTCAATTCTCAATCCTCAACACCCAATCCTTAATCCTCAATCCTCAATCCTCAATCTTCAATCCTCAATACTCAATCATCAATCCTCAACCCTCAGGCCTCATAGTCAATCCTCAATCCTCAATCCTCAATCCTCAATCTTCAATCCTCAATACTCAACCTTCAATCCTCTATCCTCAATTCTCAATCCTCAATACTGAATCCTCAATCGTCAATCCTCAATCCTCAATTCTCAATCCTCAAAACTCAATCATCAAACCTCAATCATCAATCCTCAGTCCTCAATCCTCAATCCTCAATCCTCAATACTCAATCATCAAACCTCAATCATCAATCCTCAGTCCTCAATCCTCAATCCTCAATCCTCAATCCTCAATCTTCAATCCTCAATCCTCAATCCTCAATTCTCAATTATCAATCCTCAGTCCTCAGTCCTCAAATCTCAATCCTCAACCCTCAGGCCTCATAGTCAATCCTCAATCCTCAATCCTCAATCCTCAATCTTCAATCCTCAATACTCAACCTTCAATCCTCTATCCTCAATTCTCAATCCTCAATACTGAATCCTCAATCGTCAATCCTCAATCCCCAATCCTCAATCTTCAATACTCAATCCTCAATCCTCAATCCAAAATCCTCAATCTTCAAACCTCAATACTCAATCTTCAATCCTCAATCCTCAATCCTCAATCCTCAGACCTCAGACATCAATGCTGAACCCTCAGTCCTCGTTCTCAATCCACAGCCCTCAATCCTCAATCCTCAATCTTCAATCATCAATATTCAACCTTCAATCCTCAATCCTCAATCCTCAATCCTCAATCCTCAATCTTCAATCCTCAATCCTCAATCCTCAATCGTCAATCCTCAGTCTTCGATCCTCAATACCCAATCCTCAATCTTCAATCCTCAATCCCCAATCCTCAATTCTCAATCCTCAATCCTCAGTCCTCAGTCCTCAAACCTCAATCCTCAACCCTCAGCCCTCATAGTCAATCCTCAATACTCAATCCTTAATCTTCAATCTTCAATCCTCAATACTCAACCTTCAATCCTCAATCCTCAATTCTCAATCCTCAATACTGAATCCTCAATCGTCAATCCTCAATCCCCAATCCTCAATGTTCAATACTCAATCCTCAATCCTCAATCCAAAATCCTCAATCTTCAAACCTCAATACTCAATCTTCAATTCTCAATCCTCAATCCTCAATCCTCAATCCTCAATCCTCAGTCCTCAATCTTCAATCCCCAATCCTCAGTCCTCAATCCTCAATCCTCATACTTCAATCCTCAATACCCAATCCTCAATCTTCAATCCTCAATCCTCAATCCTCAATTCTCAATCCTCAATCCTCAGTCCTCGGTCCTCAAACCTCAATCCTCAACCCTCACCCCTCATCGTCAGTCCTCAATCCTCAATCCTCAATCCTCAATCTTCAATCCTGAATACACAATCTTCAACCCTCAATCCTCAATTCTCAATCCTCAACACCCAATCCTTAATCCTCAATCCTCAATCCTCAATCTTCAATCCTCAATACTCAATCATCAATCCTCAACCCTCAGGCCTCATAGTCAATCCTCAATCCTCAATCCTCAATCCTCAATCTTCAATCCTCAATACTCAACCTTCAATCCTCTATCCTCAATTCTCAATCCTCAATACTGAATCCTCAATCGTCAATCCTCAATCCTCAATTCTCAATCCTCAAAACTCAATCATCAAACCTCAATCATCAATCCTCAGTCCTCAATCCTCAATCCTCAATCCTCAATACTCAATCATCAAACCTCAATCATCAATCCTCAGTCCTCAATCCTCAATCCTCAATCCTCAATCCTCAATCTTCAATCCTCAATCCTCAATCCTCAATCGTCAATCCTCAGTCTTCGATCCTCAATACCCAATCCTCAATCTTCAATCGTCAATCCTGAATCCTCAATCTTCAGACCTCAGTGCTCAAAAATCAGTTGTCAAATCTCAATCCTCAATAGAATATCATCAACTCACAGTTTTCAATTCTCAATACTCAATCTGCTATCTTTAAATCTCTATCCACAAACATCAATTCTCATCACTCAACCCTCAACACTCAGTCCCCCAATCCACAATCTTCAATCCTCAATCCTCAATCCTCAATCCTCAATCCTCAATCTTCAATCCTCAATACTCAATCATCAATCCTCAATCCTCAATCCTCAGTCCTCAATCCTCAAACCTCAATCCTCAACCCTCAGCCCTCATCCACAATCCTCATTCCTCAATCCTCAATCTTCAATCTTCAATCCTCAATAATCAATCTTCAACCCTCAATCCTCAGTCCTCAAACCTCAATTCTGAATCCTCAATCCTGAATCCTCAATTTTCAGCCCTCAGCCCTCAACAATCAGTTGTAAATTCTCAATCCTCAATAGAATATCATCAATTCACAGTTTTCAATACTCAATACTCAATCTGCAATCTTTAAATCTCTATCCACAAACACCAATTCTCATCATTCAACCCTCAATACTCAGTCCCCAGTCCTCAATCTTCAATCCTCAATCCTCAATCCTCAACCCTCAATCCCCTACATTCAATCCTCAATACTCAATCTTCAATACTCAATCCTCAATCCTCAATCCTCAATTCTCAATCTTCAATCCTCAGTCCTCAGTCCTCAATCCTCAATCCTCGTTCTTCAATCCTCAATACCCAATCCTCAATCTTCAATCCTCAATCCTCAATCCTCAACTCTCAATCCTCAATCCTCAGTCCTCAGTCCTCAAACCTCAATCCTCAACCCTCAGCCCTCATCGTCAGTCCTCAATCCTCAATCCTCAATCCTCAATCTCCAATCCTGAATACACAATCTTCAACCCTCAATCCTCAATTCTCAATCCTCAATACTCAATCCTCAATCCTGAATCCTCAATCCTCAATCTTCAAACCTCAATACTCAATCCTCAATCCTCAATCCTCAATCCTCAATCCTCAATCTTCAATCCTCAACCCTCAATCCTCAATCCTCAATCCTCAGTCTTCAATCCTCAATACCCAATCCTCAATCCTGAATCCTCAATCCTCAATCTTCAATCCTCAATCCTCAATCCTCAATCCTCAATCCTCAGTCTTCAATCCTCAAAACCCAATCCTCAATCCTCAATCCTCAATCCTCAATCCTCAATGTTCAATACGCAATACCCAATCCTCAATCTTCAATCCCCAATCCTCAATCCTCAATCCTCAATCCTCAATCCTCAATCTTCAATCCTCAATACTCAACCTTCAATCCTCTATCCTCAATTCTCAATCCTCAATACTGAATCCTCAATCGTCAATCCTCAATCCACAATCCTCAATCTTCAATACTCAATCCTCAATCCTCAATCCAAAATCCTCAATCTTCAAACCTCAATACTCAATCTTCAATCCTCAATCCTCAATCCTCAATCCTCAGACCTCAGACATCAATACTGAACCCTCAGTCCTCGTCCTCAATCCACAGCCCTCAATTCTCAATCCTCAATCTTCAATCATCAGTATTCAATCTTCAGTCCTCAATCCTCAATACTCAATCCTCAATCCTCAATCCTCAATGTTCAGTCAGCAATACCCAATCCTCAATCTTCAATCCTCAATCCTCAATCCTCAATCCTCAATCCTCAATCTTCAATCCCCAATCCTCAATCCTCAATCCTCAATCCTCAATCCTCAATCCTCAATCCTCAATCCTCAATCCTCAGTCCTCAAACCTCAATCCTGGATCCTCAATCCTGAATCCTCAATCTTCAGAACTCAGTCCTCAACAATCAGTTGTAAATTCTCAATCCTCAATAGAGTATCATCAATTCACAGTTTTCAATACTCAATACTCAATCTGCAATCTTTAAATCCCTATCCACAAACACCAATTCTCATCACTCAACACTCAATACTCAGTCCCCAGTCCTCAATCTTCAATCCTCAATCCTCAATCCTCAACCCTCAATCCCCTACATTCAATCCTCAATACTCAATCTTCAATACTCAATCCTCAATCCTCAATCCTCAATCCTCAATCTTCAATCCTCAATCCTCAATCTTCAATCCTGTATACACAATCTTCAACCCTCAATCCTCAATTCTCAATCCTCAAAACTCAATCCTCAATCCTCAATCCTCAATCCTCAATCCTCAATCTTCAATCCTCAATACTCAATCATCAAACCTCAATCATCAATCCTCAGTCCTCAATCCTCAATCCTCAATCCTCAATCCTCAATCTTCAATCCTCAATACTCAATCTTCAATCCTCAATCCTCAATCCTCAATCCTCAATCCTCAATCTTCAATCCTCAATCCTCAATCCTCAATCGTCAATCCTCAGTCTTCGATCCTCAATACCCAATCCTCAATCTTCAATCCTCAATCCCCAATCCTCAATTCTCAATCCTCAATCCTCAGTCCTCATTCCTCAAACCTCAATCATCAATCCTCAGTCCTCAATCCTCAATCCTCAATCCTCAATCCTCAATCTTCAATCCTCAATACTCAATCTTCAATCCTCAATCCTCAATCCTCAATCCTCAATCCTCAATACTCAATCCTCAATCCTCAATCTTCAATCCTCAATACTCAACCTTCAATCCTCAATCCTCAATTCTCAATCCTCAATACTGAATCCTCAATCGTCAATCCTCAATCCCCAATCCTCAATGTTCAATACTCAATCCTCAATCCTCAATCCAAAATCCTCAATCTTCAAAACTCAACACTCAATCTTCAATTTTCAATCCTCAATCCTCAATCCTCAATCCTCAATCCTCAGTCCTCAATCTTCAATCCCCAATCCTCAGTCCTCAATCCTCAATCCTCATACTTCAATCCTCAATACCCAATCCTCAATCTTCAATCCTCAATCCTCAATCCTCAATTCTCAATCCTCAATCCTCAGTCCTCGGTCCTCAAACCTCAATCCTCAACCCTCAGCCCTCATCGTCAATCCTCAATCCTCAATCCTCAATCCTCAATCTTCAATCCTGAATACACAATCATCAACCCTCAATCCTCAATTCTCAATCCTCAACACTCAATCCTTAATCCTCAATCCTCAATCCTCAATCTTCAATCCTCAATACTCAATCATCAATCCACAATCATCAATCCTCAGTCCTCAATCCTCAATCCTCAATCCTCAATCTTCAATCCTCAATACTCAATCATCAATCCTCAATCCTCAATCCTGAATCTTCAATCCTCAATACCCAATCTTCAATCCTCAATCCTCAATCCTCAATCCTCAATGTTCAATCCTCAATCCTCAATCCTCAATCCTCAATCCTCAGTCTGCGATCCTCAATACCCAATCCTCAGTCTTCAATCCTCAATCCTCAATCCTCAATTCTCAATCCTCAATCCTCAGCCCTCAGCCCTCAGTCCTCAAACCTAAATCCTCAACCATCAGCCCTCATAGTCAATCCTCAATCCTCAATCCTCAATCCTCAATCTTCAATCCTCAATACTCAACCTTCAATCCTCTATCCTCAATTCTCAATCCTCAATACTGAATCCTCAATCGTCAATCCTCAATCCACAATCCTCAATCTTCAATACTCAATCCTCAATCCTCAATACAAAATCCTCAATCTTCAAACCTCAATACTCAATCTTCAATCCTCAATCCTCAATCCTCAATCCTCAGACCTCAGACATCAATACTGAACCCTCAGTCCTCGTCCTCAATCCACAGCACTCAATCCTCAACACTCAATCTTCAATCATCAATATTCAATCTTCAGTCCTCAATCCTCAATACTCAATCCTCAATCCTCAATCCTCAATATTCAGTCAGCAATACCCAATCCTCAATCTTCAATCCTCAATCCTCAATCCTCAATCCTCAATTCTCAATCCTCAATCCTCAATCCTCAGTACTCAAACCTCAATCCTGAATCCTCAATCCTGAATCCTCAATCTTCAGACCTCAGTGCTCAAAAATCAGTTGTCAATTCTCAATCCTCAATAGAATATCATCAATTCACAGTTTTCAATACTCAATACTCAATCTGCTATCTTTAAATCTCTATCCACAAACATCAATTCTCATCATTCAACCCTCTATACTCAGTCCCCAGTCCTCAATCTTCAATCCTCAATACTCAATCCTCAACCCTCAATCCCCTACATTCAATCCTCAATACTCAATCTTCAATACTCAATCCTCAATCCTCAATCCTCAATCCTCAATCTTCAATCCTGAGTCCTCAGTCCTCAATCCTCAATCCTCATTCTTCAATTCTCAATACCCAATCCTCAATCTTCAATCCTCAATCCTCAATCCTCAACTCTCAATCCTCAATCCTCAGTCCTCAGTCCTCAAACCTCAATCCTCAACCCTCAGCCCTCATCGTCAGTCCTCAATCCTCAATCCTCAATCCTCAATCTTCAATCCTGAATACGCAATCTTCAACCCTCAATCCTCAATTCTCAATCCTCAATACTCAATCCTCAATCCTGAATCCTCAATCCTCAATCTTCAATCCTCTATACTCAATCCTCAATCCTCAATCCTCAATCCTCAATCCTCAATCTTCAATCCTCAACCCTCAATCCTCAATCCTCAATCCTCAGTCTTCAATCCTCAATACCCAATCCTCAATCCTGAACCCTCAATCCTCAATACTCAATCATCAATCCTCAATCCTCAATCTTCAATCCTCAATCCTCAATCCTCAATCCTCAATCTTCAATCCTCAATCCTCAATCCTCAATCCTCAATCCTCAGTCTTCAATCCTCAATACCCAATCCTCAATCCTCAATCCTCAATCCTCAATCCTCAATGTTCAATACGCAATACCCAATCCTCAATCTTCAATCCCCAATCCTCAATCCTCAATCCTCAATCCTCAATCCTCAATCCTCAATCCTCAATCCTCAATCCTCAATCCTCAATCCTCTGTCCTCAAACCTCAATCCTGGATCCTCAATCCTGAATCCTCAATCTTCAGACCTCAGTCCTCAACAATCAGTTGTAAATTCTAAATCCTCAATAGAGTATCATCAATTCACAGTTTTCAATACTCAATACTCAATCTGCAATCTTTAAATCTCTATCCACAAACACCAATTCTCATCACTCAACACTCAATACTCAGTCCCCAGTCCTCAATCTTCAATCCTCAATCCTCAATCCTCAACCCTCAATCGCCTACATTCAATCCTCAATACTCAATCCTCAATCCTCAATCATCAATCCTCAGTCCTCAATCCTCAAACCTCAATCCTCAACCCTCAGCCCTCATCATCAATCCTCATTCCTCAATCCTCAATCTTCAATCTTCAATCCTCAATAATCAATCTTCAACCCTCAATCCTCAGTCCTCAAACCTCAATTCTGAATCCTCAATCCTGAATCCTCAATTTTCAGCCCTCAGCCCTCAACAATTAGTTGTAAATTCTCAATCCTCAATAGAATATCATCAATTCACAGTTTTCAATACTCAATACTCAATCTGCAATCTTTAAATCTCTATCCACAAACACCAATTCTCATCATTCAACCCTCAATACTCAGTCCCCAGTCCTCAATCTTCAATCCTCAATCCTCAATCCTCAACCCTCAATCCCCTACATTCAATCCTCAATACTCAATCTTCAATACTCAATCCTCAATCCTCAATCCTCAATTCTCAATCTTCAATCCTCAGTCCTCAGTCCTCAATCCTCAATCCTCAATCCTCAATCTTCAATCCTGAATACACAATCTTCAACCCTCAATCCTCAATTCTCAATCCTCAATACTCAATCCTCAATCCTCAATCCTCAATCCTCAATCTTCAATCCTCAATACTCAATCCTCAATCCTCAATCCTCAATCCTCAATTCTCAATCTTCAATCCTCAACCCTCAACCATCAATCCTCAATCCTCAGTCTTCAATCCTCAATACCCAATCCTCAATCCTGAATCCTCAATCCTCAATACTCAATCATCAATCCTCAATCCTCAATCCTCAATCTTCAATCCTCAATACTCAATCTTCAATCCTCAATCCTCAATCCTCAATCCTCAATCTTCAGTCCTCAATCCTCAATCCTCAATCGTCAATCCTCAGTCTTCGATCCTCAATACCCAATCCTCAATCTTCAATCCTCAATCCTCAATCCTCAATTCTCAATCCTCAAATCTCAGTCCTCAGTCCTCAAACCTCAATCCTCAACCCTCAGCCCTCATAGTCAATCCTCAATACTCTATCCTCAATCCTCAATCTTCAATCCTCAATACTCAACCTTCAATCCTCAATCTTCAATTCTCAATCCTGAATACTGAATCCTCAATCGTCAATCCTCAATCCCCAATCCTCAATGTTCAATACTCAATCCTCAATCCTCAATCCAAAATCCTCAACCTTCAATCCTCAATACTCAATCTTCAATCCTCAATCCTCAATCCTCAATCCTCAATCCTCAATCCTCAGTCCTCAATCTTGAATCCCCAATCCTCAGTCCTCAATCCTCAACCCATTCTTCAATCCTCAATACCCAATCCTCAATCTTCAATCCTCAATCCTCAATCCTCAATTCTCAATCCTCAATCCTCAGACCTCAGTCCTCAAACCTCAATCCTCAACCCTCAGCCCTCATCGTCAATCCTCAATCCTCAATCCTCAATCCTCAATCTTCAATCCTGAATACACAATATTCAACCCTCAATCCTCAATTCTCAATCCTCAACACTCAATCCTTAATCCTCAATCCTCAATCCCCAACCTTCAATCCTCAATACTCAATAATCAATCCTCAATCATCAATCCTCAGTCCTCAATCCTCAATCCTCAATCCTCAATCTTCAATCCTCAATACTCAATCATCAATTCTCAATCCTCAATCCTCAATCTTCAATCCTCAATACTCTATCCTCAGTCCTCAGTCCTCAAACGTCATTCCTCAACCCTCAGCCCTCATAGTCAAACCTCAATCCTCAATCTTCAATCCTCAATCCTCAATCCTCAATTCTCAATCCTCAATCCTCAGACCTCAGTCCTCAAACCTCAATCCTCAACCCTCAGCCCTCATCGTCAATCCTCAATCCTCAATCCTCAATCCTCAATCTTCAATCCTGAATACACAATATTCAACCCTCAATCCTCAATTCTCAATCCTCAACACTCAATCCTTAATCCTCAATCCTCAATCCCCAACCTTCAATCCTCAATACTCAATAATCAATCCTCAATCACCAATCCTCAGTCCTCAATCCTCAATCCTCAATCCTCAGTCTTCAATCCTCAATCCTCAATCCTCAATTCTCAATCCTCAATCCTCAGTCCTCAGTCCTCAAACGTCAATCCTCAACCCTCAGCCCTCATAGTCAAACCTCAATCCTCAATCCTCAATCCTCAATCTTCAATCCTCAATACTCAACCTTCAATCCTCTATCCTCAATTCTCAATCCTCAATACTGAATCCTCAATCGTCAATCCTCAATCCCCAATCCTCAGTCTTCAATACTCAATCCTCAATCCTCAATCCAAAATCCTCAATCTTCAAACCTCAATACTCAATCTTCAATCCTCAATCCTCAATCCTCAATCCTCAGACCTCAGACATCAATACTGAACCCTCAGTCCTCGTCCTCAATCCACAGCCCTCAATCCTCAATCCTCAATCTTCAATCATAAATATTCAATTTTCAGTCCTCAATCCTCAATACTCAATCCTCAATCCTCAATCCTCAATGTTCAGTCAGCAATACCCAATCCTCAATCTTCAATCCTCAATCCTCAGTCCTGAATCCTCAATCCTCAATCCTCAATCCTCAATCCTCAGTACTCAAACCTCAATCCTGAATCCTCAATCCTGAATCCTCAATCCTGAATCCTCAATCTTCAGACCTCAGTGCTCAAAAATCAGTTGTCAATTCTCAATCCTCAATAGAATATCATCATTTCACAGCTTTCAAATACTCAATACTCAATCTGCTATCTTTAAATCTCTATCCACAAACATCAACTCTCATCACTCTACCCTCAACACTCAGTCCCCAATCCTCAATCTTCAATCCTCAATCCTCAATCCTCAATCCTCAATCCTCAATCTTCAATCCTCAATACTCAATCATCAATCCTCAAACCTCAATCCTCAGTCCTCAATCCTCAAACCTCAATGCTCAACCCTCAGCCCTCATCCTCAATCTTCATTGCTCAATCCTCAATCTTCAATCTTCAATCCTCAATAATCAATCTTCAACCCTCAATCCTCAGTCCTGAAACCTCAATTCTGAATCCTCAATCCTGAATCCTCAATTTTCAGCCCTCAGCCCTCAACAATCAGTTGTAAATTCTCAATCCTCAATAGAATATCATGAATTCACAGTTTTCAATACTCAATACTCAATCTGCAATCTTTAAATCTCTATTCACAAACACCAATTCTCATCACTCAACCCTCAATACTCAGTCCCCAGTCCTCAATCTTCAATCCTCAATCCTCAGTCCTCAACCCTCAATCACCTACATTCAATCCTCAATACTCAATCTTCAATACTCAATCCTCAATCCTCAACCCTCAACCCTCAGCCCTCATAGTCAATCCTCAATCCTCAATCCTCAATCCCCAATCTTCAATCCTCAATACTCAACCTTCAATCCTCAATCCTCAATTCTCAATCCTCAATACTGAATCCTCAATCGTCAATCCTCAATCCCCAATCCTCAATGTTCAATACTCAGTCCTCAATCCTCAATCCAAAATCCTCAATCTTCAAACCTCAATACTCAATCTTCAATCCTCAATCCTCAATCCTCAATCCTCAATCCTCAATCCTCAGTCCTCAATCTTCAATCCTCAATCCTCAGTCCTCAATCCTCAATCCTCATTCTTCAATCCTCAATACCCAATCCTCAATCTTCAATCCTCAATTCTCAATCCTCAATTCTCAATCCTCAATCCTCAGACCTCAGTCCTCAAACCTCAATCCTCAACCCTCAGCCCTCATCGTCAATCCTCAATCCTCAATCCTCAATCCTCAATCTTCAATCCTGAATACACAATCTTCAACCCTCAATCCTCAATTCTCAATCCTCAACACTCAATCCTCAATCCTCAATCCTCAATCCTCAATCTTCAATCCTCAATCCTCAATCCTCAATCCTCAGACCTCAGACATCAATACTCAACCCTCAGTCCCCGTCCTCAATCCACAACCCTCAATCCTCAATACTCAATCTTCAATCATCAATATTCAATCTTCAGTCCTCAATCCTAAATCCTCAATCCTCAATCCTCAATCCTCAATGTTCAATACGCAATACCCAATCCTCAATCTTCAATCCCCAATCCTCAATCCTCAATCCTCAATCCTCAATCCTCAATCCTCAATCCTCAATCCTCAGTCCTCAAACCTCAATCCTGGATCCTCAATCGTGAATCCTCAATCTTCAGACCTCAGTCCTCAACAATCAGTTGTAAATTCTCAATCCTCAATAGAATATCATCAATTCACAGTCTTCAATACTCAATACTCAATCTGCAATCTTTAAATCTCTATCCACAAACACCAATTCTCAACACTCAACCCTCAATACTCAGTCCCCAGTCCTCAATCTTCAATCCTCAATCCTCAATCCTCAATCCTCAATCCCCTACCTTCAATCCTCAATACTCAATCTTCAATCATCAATCCTCAATCCTCAATCCTCAATCTTCAATCCTCAATCCTCACTCCTCAATCCTCAATCCTCATTCTTCAATCCTCAATACCCAATCCTCAATCTTCAATCCTCAATCCTCAATCCTCGATTCTCAATCCTCAATCCTCAGTCCTCAGTCCTCAAACCTCAATCCCCAACCATCAGCCCTCACCGTCAATCCTCAATCCTCAATCCTCAATCCTCAATCTTCAGCCCTGAGTCCTCAACAATCAGTTGTCAATCCTGAATTCTCAATAGAATATCCTCAATTCACAGTTTTCAATACTCAATACACAATCTGCAACCTTCAAGCCTCTATCCACAAACATCAATTCTCATCACTCAACCCTCAACACTCAGTCCTCAATGTTCAATCCTCAATCCTCAATCCACAATCCTCAATCGTCAATTTTCAATCCTCAATCCACAGTCTTCAATCTTCAATCGTCAATGCTCAATCCTCAATCCTCAATCATCAGTCCTCAACCCTCAATCCTCGACCCTCAAACCTCAATCTTCAATCCTCAATCCTCAATCCTCACTCCTCAAACCTCAATCCTGGATCCTCAATCCTGAATCCTCAATCTTCAGACCTCAGTCCTCAACAATCAGTTGTAAATTCTCAATCCTCAATAGAATATCATCAATTCACAGTTTTCAATCCTCAATCCTCAATCCTCAATCCTCAATCCCCTACCTTCAATCCTCAATACTCAATCTTCAATCCTCAATCCTCAATCCTCAATCCTCAATCTTCAATCCTCAATCCTCAGTCCTCAATCCTCAATCCTCATTCTTCAATCCTCAATACCCAATCCTCAATCTTCAATCCTCAATCCTCAATCCTCAATTCTGAATCCTCAATCCTCAGTCCTCAGTCCTCAAACCTCAATCCTCAACCCTCAGCCCTCATCGTCAATCCACAATCCTCAATCCTCAATCCTCAATCTTCAATCCTGAATACACAATCTTCAACCCTCAATCCTCAATCCTCAATTCTCAATCCTCAATACTCAATCCTCAACCCTCAATCCTCAATCCTCAATCCTCAATCTTTAGTCCTCAATACTCAATCATCAATCCTCAATCACCAATCCTGAGTCCTCAATCCTCAATCCTCAATCCTCAATCTTCAATCCTCAATACTCAATCATCAATACTCAATCCTCAATCCTCAACCTTCAATCCTCAATACTCAATCTTCAATCCTCAATCCTCAATCCACAATCCTCAATCTTCAATCCTCAATACTCAATCCTCAATCCTCAGTCCTCAGTCTTCAATCCTCAATACCCAATCCTCAATCCTCAATCCTCAACCCTCAATCCTCAATCCTCAATCCACAATCCTCAGTCCTCAAACTTCAATCCTGGATCCTCAATCCTGAATCCTCAATCTTCAGACCTCAGTCCTCAACAATCAGTTGTAAATTCTCAATCCTCAATAGAATATCATCAATTCACAGTTTTCAATGCTCAATACTCAATCTGCAATCTTTAAATCTCTATCCACAAACACCAATTCACATCACTCAACCCCCAATACTCAGTCCCCAGTCCTCAATCCTCAACCTTCAATCCTCAATACTCAATCTTCAATCCTCAATCCTCAATCCACAATCCTCAATCTTCAATCCTCAATACTCAATCCTCAATCCTCAGTCCTCAGTCTTCAATCCTCAATACCCAATCCTCAATCCTCAATCCTCAATCCTCAATCCTCAATCCTCAATCTTCAATCCTCAATCCTCAGTCCTCAATCCTCAATCCTCATTCTTCAATCCTCAATACCCAATCCTCAATCTTCAATCCTCAATCCTCAATCCTCAATTCTCAATCCTCAATCCTCAGTCCTCAGTCCTCAAACCTCAATCCTCAACCCTCAGCCCTCATCGTCAATCCTCAATCCTCAATTCTCAATCCTCAACCTTCAATCCTGAATACACAATCTTCAACCCTCAATCCTCAATTCTCAATCCTCAATACTCAATCCTCAATCCTCAATCCTCAATCCTCAATCTTCAATCCTCAATACTCAATCTTCAATCCTCAGTCCTCAATCCTCAATCCTCAATCTTCAATCCTCAATCCTCAATCCTCAATCCTCAATCCTCAGTCTTCAATCCTCAATACCCAATCCTCAATCCTCAATCCTCAATCCTCAATCCTCAATGTTCAATACGCAGTACCCAATCCTCAATCTTCAATCCCCAATCCTCCATCCTCAATCCTCAATCCTCAATCCTCAATCCTCAATCCTCAATCCTCAGTCCTCAAACCTCAATCCTGGATCCTCAACCCTGAATCCTCAATCTTCAGACCTCAGTCCTCAACAATCAGTTGTAAATTCTCAATCCTCAATAGAGTATCATCAATTCACAGTTTTCAATACTCAATACTCAATCTGCAATCTTTAAGTCTCTATCCACAAACACCAATTCTCATCACTCAACACTCAATACTCAGTCCCCAGTCCTCAATCTTCAATCCTCAATCCTCAATCCTCAACCCTCAATCCCCTACATTCAATCCTCAATACTCAATCTTCAATACTCAATCCTCAATCCTCAATCCTCAATCCTCAATCTTCAATCCTCAATCCTCAACCTTCAATCCTGTATACACAATCTTCAACCCTCAATCCTCAATTCTCAATCCTCAAAACTCAATCCTCAATCCTCAATCCTCAATCCTCAATATTCAACCCTCAATACTCAATAATCAATCCTCAATCATCAATCCTCAGTCCTCAATCCTCAAACCTCAATCCTCAATCTTCAATCCTCAATACTCAATCATCAATCCTCAATCCTCAATCCTCAATCTTCAATCCTCAATACTCAATCTTCAATCCTCAATCCTCAATCCTCAATCCTCAATCTTCAATCCTCAATCCTCAACCGTCAATCCTCAGTCTTCGATCCTCAATACACAATCCTCAATCTTCAATCCTCAATCCTCAATCCTCAATTCTCAATCCTCAATCCTCAGTCCTCAGTCCTCAAACCTCAATCCTCAACCCTCAGCCCTCATAGTCAATCCTCAATACTCAATCATCAATCGTCAATCTTCAATCCTCAATACTCAACCTTCAATCCTCAATCCTCAATTCTCAATCCTCAATACTGAATCCTCAATCGTCAATTCTCAATCCCCAATCCTCAATGTTCAATACTCAATCCTCAATCCTCAATCCAAAATCCTCAATCTTCAAACCTCAATACTCAATCTTCAATCCTCAATCCTCAATCCTCAATCCTCAATCCTCAATCCTCAGTCCTCAATCTTCAATCCCCAATCCTCAGTCCTCAATCCTCAATCCCCATTCTTCAATCCTCAATACCCAATCCTCAATCTTCAATCCTCAATCCTCAATCCTCAATTCTCAATCCTCAATCCTCAGTCCTCAGTCCTCAAACCTCAGTCCTCAACCCTCAGCCCTCATCGTCAATCCTCAATCCTCAATCCTCAATCCTCAATCTTCAGTCCTGAATACACAATCTTCAACACTCAATCCTCAATTCTCAATCCTCAACACTCAATCCTTAATCCTCAATCCTCAATCCTCAATCTTCAATCCTCAATACTCAATCATCAATCCTCAATCATCAATCCTCAGTCCTCAATCCTCAATCCTCAATCCTCAATCTTCAATCCTCAATACTCAATCATCAATCCTCAATCCTCAATCCTCAATCTTCAATCCTCGATACTCAATCTTCAATCCTCAATCCTCAATCCTCAATCCTCAATCTTCAATCCTCAATCCTCAACCCTCAATCCTCAATCCTCAGTCTTCGATCCTCAATACCCAATCCTCAATCTTCAATCCTCAATCCTCAATCCTCAATTCTCAATCCTCAATCCTCAGTCCTCAGTCCTCAAACCTCAATCCTCAACCCTCAGCCCTCATAGTCAAACCTCAATCCTCAATCCTCAATCCTCAATCTTCAATCCTCAATACTCAACCTTCAATCCTCTATCCTCAATTCTCAATCCACAATACTGAATCCTCAATCGTCAGTCCTCGATCCACAATCCTCAATCTTCAATACTCAATCCTCAATCCTCAATCCAAAATCCTCAATCTTCAAACCTCAATACTCAATCTTCAATCCTCAATCCTCAATCCTCAATCCTCAGACCTCAGACATCAATACTGAACCCTCAGTCCTCGTCCTCAATCCACAGCCCTCAATCCTCAATCCTCAATCTTCAATCATAAATATCCAATCTTCAGTCCTCAATCCTCAATACTCAATCCTCAATCCTCAATCCTCAATGTTCAGTCAGCAATACCCAATCCTCAATCTTCAATCCTCAATCCTCAATCCTCAATCCTCAATCCTCAATCCTCAATCCTCAATCCTCAGTACTCAAACATCAATCCTGTATCCTCAATCCTGAATCCTCAATCCTGAATCCTCAACCTTCAGACCTCAGTGCTCAAAAATCAGTTGTGAATTCTCAATCCTCAATAGAATATCATCAATTCACAGCTTTCAATACTCAATACTCAATCTGCTATCTTTAAATCTCTATCCACAAACATCAATTCTCATCACTCTACCCTCAACACTCAGTCCCCAATCCTCAATCTTCAATCCTCAATCCTCAATCCTCAATCCTCAATCCTCAATCTCCAATCCTCAATACTCAATCATCAATCCTCAATCCTCAATCCTCAGTCCTCAATCCTCAAACCTCAATCCTCAATCCTCAACCCTCAGCCCTCATCCTCAATCCTCATTCCTCAATCCTCAATCTTCAATCTTCAATCCTCAATAATCAATCTTCAACCCTCAATCCTCAGTCCTCAAACCTCAATTCTGAATCCTCAATCCTGAATCCTCAATTTTCAGCCCTCAGCCCTCAACAATCAGTTGTAAATTCTCAATCCTCAATAGAATATCATCAATTCACAGTTTTCAATACTCAATACTCAATCTGCAATCTTTAAATCTCTATCCACAAACACCAATTCTCATCACTCAACCCTCAATACTCAGTCCCCAGTCCTCAATCTTCAATCCTCAATCCTCAGTCCTCAACCCTCAATCCCCTACGTTCAATCCTCAATACTCAATCTTCAATACTCAATCCTCAATCCTCAATCCTCAACCCTCAGCCCTCATAGTCAACCCTCAATCCTCAATCCTCAATCCTCAATCTTCAATCCTCAATACTCAACCTTCAACCCTCAATCCTCAATTCTCAATCCTCAATACTGAATCCTCAATCGTCAATCCTCAATCCCCAATCCTCAATGTTCAATACTCAATCCTCAATCCTCAATCCAAAATCCTCAATCTTCAAACCTGAATACTCAATCTTCAATCCTCAATCCTCAATCCTCAATCCTCAATCCTCAATCCTCAGTCCTCAATCTTCAATCCTCAATCCTCAGTCCTCAATCCTCAATCCTCATTCTTCAATCCTCAATACCCAATCCTCAATCCTCAGACCTCAGACATCAATACTCAACCCTCAGTCCCCGTCCTCAATCCACAACCCTCAATCCTCAATACTCAATCTTCAATCATCAATATTCAGTCTTCAGTCCTCAATCCTCAATCCTCAATCCTCAATCCTCAATCCTCAATGTTCAATACGCAATACCCAATCCTCAATCTTCAATCCCCAATCCTCAATCCTCAATCCTCAATCCTCAATCCTCAATCCTCAATCCTCAGTCCTCAAACCTCAATCCTGGACCCTCAATCGTGAATCCTCAATCTTCAGACCTCAGTCCTCAACAATCAGTTGTAAATTCTCAATCCTCAATAGAATATCATCAATTCACAGTTTTCAATACTCAATACTCAATCTGCAATCTTTAAATCTTTATCCACAAACACCAATTCTCATCACTCAACCCTCAATACTCAGTCCCCAGTCCTCAATCTTCAATCCTCAATCCTCAATCCTCAGTCCTCAATCCCCTACCTTCAATCCTCAATACTCAATCTTCAATCATCAATCCTCAATCCTCAATCCTCAATCTTCAATACTCAATCCTCACTCCTCAATCCTCAATCCTCATTCTCCAATCCTCAATACCCAATCCTCAATCTTCAATCCTCAATCCTCAATCCTCGATTCTCAATCCTCAATCCTCAGTCCTCAGTCCTCAAACCTCAATCCTCAACCATCAGCCCTCACCGTCAATCCTCAATCCTCAAACCTCAATCCTCAATCTTCAGCCCTGAGTCCTCAACAATCAGTTGTCAATCCTGAATCCTCAATAGAATATCCTCAATTCACAGTTTTCAATACTCAATACACAATCTGCAACCTTCAAGCCTCTATCCACAAACATCAATTCTCATCACTCAACCCTCAACACTCAGTCCTCAATGTTCAATCCTCAATCCTCAATCCACAATCCTCAATCGTCAATCTTCAATCCTCAATCCACAGTCCTCAATCTTCAATCGTCAATGCTCAATCCTCAATCCTCAATCATCAGTCCTCAACCCTCAATCCTCAACCCTCAAACCTCAATCTTCAATCCTCAATCCTCAATCCTCACTCCTCAAACCTCAATCCTGGATCCTCAATCCTGAATCCTCAATCTTCAGACCTCAGTCCTCAACAATCAGTTGTAAATTCTCAATCCTCAATAGAATATCATCAATTCACAGTTTTCAATACTCAATACTCAATCTGCAATCTTTAAATCTCTATCCACAAACATCAATTCTCAACACTCAGCCCTCAATACTCAGTCCCCAGTTCTCAATCTTCAATCCTCAATCCTCAATCCTCAATCCTCAATCCCCTACCTTCAATCCTCAATACTCAATCTTCAATCCTCAATCCTCAATCCTCAAACCTCAATCTTCAATCCTCAATCCTCAGTCCTCAATCCTCAATCCTCATTCTTCAATCCTCAATACCCAATCCTCAATCTTCAATCCTCAACCCTCAATCCTGAATTCTGAATCCTCAATCCTCAGACCTCAGTCCTCAAACCTCAATCCTCAACCCTCAGCCCTCATCGTCAATCCACAATCCTCAATCCTCAATCCTCAATCTTCAATCCTGAATACACAATCTTCAACCCTCAATCCTCAATCCTCAATTCTCAATCCTCAATACTCAATCCTCAATCCTCAATCCTCAATCCTCAATCCTCAATCTTCAGTCCTCAATACTCAATCATCAATCCTCAATCACCAATCCTCAGTCCTCAATCCTCAATCCTCAATCCTCAATCCTCAATCTTCAATCCTCAATACTCAATCTTCAATCCTCAATCCTCAATCCTCAATCCTCAATCTTCAATCCTCAATCCTCAATCCTCAATCCTCAATCCTCAGTCTTCGATCCTCAATACCCAATCCTCAATCTTCAATCCTCAATTCTCAATCCTCAATTCTCAATCCTCAATCCTCAGTCCTCAGTCCTCAAACGTCAATCCTCAACCCTCAGCCCTCATAGTCAAACCTCAATCCTCAATCCTCAATCCTCAATCTTCAATCCTCAATACTCAACCTTCAATCCTCTATCCTCAATTCTCAATCCTCAATACTGAATCCTCAATCGTCAATCCTCAATCCCCAATCCTCAATCTTCAATACTCAATCCTCAATCCTCAATCCAAAATCCTCAATCTTCAAACCTCAATACTCAATCTTCAATCCTCAATCCTCAATCCTCAACCTTCAATCCTCAATACTCAATCTTCAATCCTCAATCCTCAATCCACAATCCTCAATCTTCAATCCTCAATCCCCAATACTCAATCCTCAATCCTCAACCTTCAATCCTCAATACTCAATCTTCAATCCTCAATCCTCAATCCACAATCCTCAATCTTCAAACCTCAATCCTCAATCCTCAATCCTCAATCCTCAGTCTTCAATCCTCAATACCCAATCCTCAATCCTCAATCCTCAATCCTCAATCCTCAATGTTCAATACGCAATACCCAATCCTCAATCTTCAATCCCCAATCCTCAATCCTCAATCCTCAATCCTCAATCCTCAGTCTTCGATCCTCAATACCCAATCCTCAATCTTCAATCCTCAATCCTCAATCCTCAATTCTCAATCCTCAATCCTCAGTCCTCAGTCCTCAAACCTCAATCCTCAACCCTCAGCCCTCATAGTCAAACCTCAATCCTCAATCCTCAATCCTCAATCCTCAATCCTCAATCCTCAGTCCTCAATCTTCAATCCCCAATCCTCAGTCCTCAATCCTCAATCCCCATTCTTCAATCCTCAATACCCAATCCTCAATCTTCAATCCTCAATCCTCAATCCTCAATTCTCAATCCTCAATCCTCAGTCCTCAGACCTCAAACCTCAATCCTCAACCCTCAGCCCTCATCGTCAATCCTCAATCCTCAATCCTTAATCCTCAATCCTCAATCCTCAACCTTCAATCCTCAATACTCAATCATCAATCCTCAATCATCAATCCTCAGTCCTCAATCCTCAATCCTCAATCCTCAATCTTCAATCCTCAATACTCAATCATCAATCCTCAATCCTCAATCCTCAATCTTCAATCCTCAATACTCAATCTTCAATCCTCAATCCTCAATCCTCAATCCTCAATCTTCAATCCTCAATCCTCAATCCTCAATCCTCAATCCTCAGTCTTCGATCCTCAATAC
This sequence comes from Calliopsis andreniformis, assembly GCF_051401765.1. Lineage (NCBI taxonomy): Eukaryota > Metazoa > Arthropoda > Insecta > Hymenoptera > Andrenidae > Calliopsis > Calliopsis andreniformis. Next base: position 4,762,973 of record NW_027480451.1, on the reverse strand, counting down.
CCAATCCTCAATCTTCAATCCTCAATCCTCAATCCTAAATTCTCAATCCTCAATCCTCAGTCCTCAGTCCTCAAACGTCAATCCTCAACCCTCAGCCCTCATAGTCAAACCTCAATCCTCAATCCTCAATCCTCAATCTTCAATCCTCAATACTCAACCTTCAATCCTCTATCCTCAATTCTCAATCCTCAATACTGAATCCTCAATCGTCAATCCTCAATCTCCAATCCTCAATCTTCATTACTCAATCCTCAATCCTCAATCCAAAATCCTCAATCTTCAAACCTCAATACTCAATCTTCAATCCTCAATCCTCAATCCTCAATCCTCAGACCTCAGACATCAATACTGAACCCTCAGTCCTCGTCCTCAATCCACAGCCCTCAATCCTCAATCCTCAATCTTCAATCATCAATATTCAATTTTCAGTCCTCAATCCTCAATACTCAATCCTCAATCCTCAATCCTCAATGTTCAGTCAGCAATACCCAATCCTCAATCTTCAATCCTGAATCCTCAATCCTGAATCCTCAATCCTGAATCTTCAATCTGCAGACCTCAGTGCTCAAAAATCAGTTGTCAATTCTCAATCCTCAATAGAATATCATCAATTCACAGCTTTCAATACTCAATACTCAATCTGCTATCTTTAAATCTCTATTCACAAACACCAATTCTCATCACTCAGCCCTCAATACTCAGTCCCCAGTCCTCAATCTTCAATCCTCAATCCTCAATCCTCAATCCTCAATCCCCTACCTTCAATCCTCAATACTCAATCTTCAATCCTCAATCCTCAATCCTCAATCCTCAATCTTCAATCCTCAATCCTCAGTCCTCAATCCTCAATCCTCATTCTTCAATCCTCAATACCCAATCCTCAATCTTCAATCCTCAATCCTCAATCCTCAATTCTGAATCCTCAATCCTCAGACCTCAGTCCTCAAACCTCAATCCTCAACCCTCAGCCCTCATCGTCAATCCACAATCCTCAATCCTCAATACTCAATCTTCAATCCTGAATACACAATCTTCAACCCTCAATCCTCAATCCTCAATTCTCAATCCTCAATACTCAATGCTCAATCCTCAATCCTCAATCCTCAATCCTCAATCTTCAGTCCTCAATACTCAATCATCAATCCTCAATCACCAATCCTCAGTCCTCAATCCTCAATCCTCAATCCTCAATCTTCAATCCTCAATACTCAATCATCAATCCTCAATCCTCAATCCTCAACCTTCAATCCTCAATCCTCAATCCTCAATCCTCAATACCCAATCCTCAATCTTCAATCCTCAATCCTCAATCCTCGATTCTCAATCCTCAATCCTCAGTCCTCAGTCCTCAAACCTCAATCCTCAACCATCAGCCCTCACCGTCAATCCTCAATCTTCAATCCTCAATCCTCAATCCTCACTCCTCAAACCTCAATCCTGGATCCTCAATCCTGAATCCTCAATCTTCAGACCTCAGTCCTCAACAATCAGTTGTAAATTCTCAATCCTCAATAGAATATCATCAATTCACAGTTTTCAATACTCAATACTCAATCTGCAATCTTTAAATCTCTATCCACAAACATCAATTCTCAACACTCAGCCCTCAATACTCAGTCCCCAGTTCTCAATCTTCAATCCTCAATCCTCAATCCTCAATCCTCAATCCCCTACCTTCAATCCTCAATACTCAATCTTCAATCCTCAATCCTCAATCCTCAAACCTCAATCTTCAATCCTCAATCCTCAGTCCTCAATCCTCAATCCTCATTCTTCAATCCTCAATACCCAATCCTCAATCTTCAATCCTCAACCCTCAATCCTGAATTCTGAATCCTCAATCCTCAGACCTCAGTCCTCAAACCTCAATCCTCAACCCTCAGCCCTCATCGTCAATCCACAATCCTCAATCCTCAATCCTCAATCTTCAATCCTGAATACACAATCTTCAACCCTCAATCCTCAATCCTCAATTCTCAATCCTCAATACTCAATCCTCAATCCTCAATCCTCAATCCTCAATCTTCAGTCCTCAATACTCAATCATCAATCCTCAATCACCAATCCTCAGTCCTCAAACCTCAATCCTCAACCCTCAGCCCTCATCGTCAATCCTCAATCCTCAATCCTCAATCCTCAATACCCAATCCTCAATCTTCAATCCTCAATCCTCAATCCTCGATTCTCAATCCTCAATCCTCAGTCCTCAGTCCTCAAACCTCAATCCTCAACCATCAGCCCTCACCGTCAATCCTCAATCTTCAATCCTCAATCCTCAATCCTCACTCCTCAAACCTCAATCCTGGATCCTCAATCCTGAATCCTCAATCTTCAGACCTCAGTCCTCAACAATCAGTTGTAAATTCTCAATCCTCAATAGAATATCATCAATTCACAGTTTTCAATACTCAATACTCAATCTGCAATCTTTAAATCTCTATCCACAAACATCAATTCTCAACACTCAGCCCTCAATACTCAGTCCCCAGTTCTCAATCTTCAATCCTCAATCCTCAATCCTCAATCCTCAATCCCCTACCTTCAATCCTCAATACTCAATCTTCAATCCTCAATCCTCAATCCTCAAACCTCAATCTTCAATCCTCAATCCTCAGTCCTCAATCCTCAATCCTCATTCTTCAATCCTCAATACCCAATCCTCAATCTTCAATCCTCAACCCTCAATCCTGAATTCTGAATCCTCAATCCTCAGACCTCAGTCCTCAAACCTCAATCCTCAACCCTCAGCCCTCATCGTCAATCCACAATCCTCAATCCTCAATCCTCAATCTTCAATCCTGAATACACAATCTTCAACCCTCAATCCTCAATCCTCAGTTCTCAATCCTCAATACTCAATCCTCAATCCTCAATCCTCAATCCTCAATCTTCAGTCCTCAATACTCAATCATCAATCCTCAATCACCAATCCTCAGTCCTCAATCCTCAATCCTCAATCCTCAATCCTCAATCTTCAATCCTCAATACTCAATCTTCAACCCTCAATCCTCAATTCTCAATCCTCAACACTCAATCCTCAATCCTCAATCCTCAATCCTCAATCTTCAATCCTCAATCCTCAATCCTCAATCCTCAGACCTCAGACATCAATACTCAACCCTCAGTCCCCGTCCTCAATCCACAACCCTCAATCCTCAATACTCAATCTTCAATCATCAATATTCAATCTTCAGTCCTCAATCCTCAATCCTCAATCCTCAATCCTCAATCCTCAATGTTCAATACGCAATACCCACTCCTCAATCTTCAATCCCCAATCCTCAATCCTCAATCCTCACTCCTCAATCCTCAATCCTCAATCCTCAATCCTCAGTCCTCAAACCTCAATCCTGGATCCTCAATCGTGAATCCTCAATCTTCAGACGTCAGTCCTCAACAATCAGTTCTAAATTCTCAATCCTCAATAGAATATCATCAATTCACAGTTTTCAATACTCAATACTCAATCTGCAATCTTTAAATCTCTATCCACAAACACCAATTCTCATCACTCAACCCTCAATACTCAGTCCCCAGTCCTCAATCTTCAATCCTCAATCCTCAATCCTCAATCCTCAATCCCCTACCTTCAATCCTCAATACTCAATCTTCAATCATCAATCCTCAATCCTCAATCCTCAATCTTCAATCCTCAATCCTCACTCCTCAATCCTCAATCCTCATTCTACAATACTCAATACCCAATCCTCAATCTTCAATCCTCAATCCTCAATCCTCGATTCTCAATCCTCAATCCTCAGTCCTCAGTCCTCAAACCTCAATCCTCAACCATCAGCCCACACCGTCAATCCTCAATCCTCAATCCTCAATCCTCAATCTTCAGCCCTGAGTCCTCAACAATCAGTTGTCAATCCTGAATCCTCAATAGAATATCCTCAATTCACAGTTTTCAATACTCAATACACAATCTGCAACCTTCAAGCCTCTATCCACAAACACCAATTCTCATCACTCAGCACTCAATACTCAGTCCCCAGTCCTCAATCTTCAATCCTCAATCCTCAATCCTCAACCCTCAATCCCCTACATTCAATCCTCAATACTCAATCTTCAATACTCAATCCTCAATCCTCAATCCTCAATCCTCAATCTTCAATCCTCAATCCTCAATCTTCAATCCTGTATACACAATCTTCAACCCTCAATCCTCAACTCTCAATCCTCAAAACTCAATCCTCAATCCTCAATCCTCAATCCTCAATCTTCAATCCTCAATACTCAATCATCAATCCTCAATCATCAATCCTCAGTCCTCAATCCTCAATCCTCAATCCTCAATCTTCAATCCTCAATACTCAATCATCAATCTTCAATCCTCAATCCTCAATCTTCAATCCTCAATACTCAATCTTCAATCCTCAATCCTCAATCCTCAATCCTCAATCTTCAATCCTCAATCCTCAATCCTCAATCGTCTATCCTCAGTCTTCGATCCTCAATACCCAATCCTCAATCTTCAATCCTCAATCCTCAATCCTCAATTCTCAATCCTCAATCCTCAGTCCTCAGTCCTCAAACCTCAATCCTCAACCCTCAGCCCTCATAGTCAATCCACAATACTCAATCCTCAATCCTCAATCTTCAATCCTCAATACTCAACCTTCAATCCTCAATCCTCAATTCTCAATCCTCAATACTGAATCCTCAATCGTCAATACTCAGTCCCCAATCCTCAATGTTCAATACTCAATCCTCAATCCTCAATCCAAAATCCTCAATCTTCAATCCTCAATCCTCAATCCTCAATTCTCAATCCTCAATCCTCAGTCCTCAGTCCTCAAACCTCAATCCTCAACCATCAGCCCTCACCGTCAATCCTCAATCCTCAATCCTCAATCCTCAATCTTCAGCCCTGAGTCCTCAACAATCAGTTGTCAATCCTGAATCCTCAATAGAATATCCTCAATTCACTGTTTTCAATACTCAATACACAATCTGCAACCTTCAAGCCTCCATCCACAAACATCAATTCTCATCACTCAACCTTCAACACTCAGTCCTCAATGTTCAATCCTCAATCCTCAATCCACAATCCTCAATCGTCAATTTTCAATCCTTAATCCACAGTCTTCAATCTTCAATCGTCAATGCTCAATCCTCAATCCTCAATCATCAGTCCTCAACCCTCAATCCTCGACCCTCAAACCTCAATCTTCAATCCTCAATCCTCAATCCTCACTCCTCAAACCTCAATCCTGGATCCTCAATCCTGAATCCTCAATCTTCAGACCTCAGTCCTCAACAATCAGTTGTAAATTCTCAATCCTCAATAGAATATCATCAATTCACAGTTTTCAATACTCAATACTCAATCTGCAATCTTTAAATCTCTATCCACAAACATCAATTCTCATCACTCAGCCCACAATGCTCAGTCCCCAGTCCTCAATCTTCAATCCTCAATCCTCAATCCTCAATCCTCAATCCCCTACCTTCAATCCTCAATACTCAATCTTCTATCCTCAATCCTCAATCCTCAATCCTCAATCTTCAATCCTCAATCCTCAGTCCTCAATCCTCAATCCTCATTCTACAATACTCAATACCCAATCCTCAATCTTCAATCCTCAATCCTCAATCCTCGATTCTCAATCCTCAATCCTCAGTCCTCAGTCCTCAAACCTCAATCCTCAACCATCAGCCCACACCGTCAATCCTCAATCCTCAATCCTCAATCCTCAATCTTCAGCCCTGAGTCCTCAACAATCAGTTGTCAATCCTGAATCCTCAATAGAATATCCTCAATTCACAGTTTTCAATACTCAATACACAATCTGCAACCTTCAAGCCTCTATCCACAAACACCAATTCTCATCACTCAACACTCAATACTCAGTCCCCAGTCCTCAATCTTCAATCCTCAATCCTCAATCCTCAACCCTCAATCCCCTACATTCAATCCTCAATACTCAATCTTCAATACTCAATCCTCAATCCTCAATCCTCAATCCTCAATCTTCAATCCTCAATCCTCAATCTTCAATCCTGTATACACAATCTTCAACCCTCAATCCTCAACTCTCAATCCTCAAAACTCAATCCTCAATCCTCAATCCTCAATCCTCAATCTTCAATCCTCAATACTCAATCATCAATCCTCAATCATCAATCCTCAGTCCTCAATCCTCAATCCTCAATCCTCAATCTTCAATCCTCAATACTCAATCATCAATCTTCAATCCTCAATCCTCAATCTTCAATCCTCAATACTCAATCTTCAATCCTCAATCCTCAATCCTCAATCCTCAATCTTCAATCCTCAATCCTCAATCCTCAATCGTCTATCCTCAGTCTTCGATCCTCAATACCCAATCCTCAATCTTCAATCCTCAATCCTCAATCCTCAATTCTCAATCCTCAATCCTCAGTCCTCAGTCCTCAAACCTCAATCCTCAACCCTCAGCCCTCATAGTCAATCCACAATACTCAATCCTCAATCCTCAATCTTCAATCCTCAATACTCAACCTTCAATCCTCAATCCTCAATTCTCAATCCTCAATACTGAATCCTCAATCGTCAATACTCAGTCCCCAATCCTCAATGTTCAATACTCAATCCTCAATCCTCAATCCAAAATCCTCAATCTTCAATCCTCAATCCTCAATCCTCAATTCTCAATCCTCAATCCTCAGTCCTCAGTCCTCAAACCTCAATCCTCAACCATCAGCCCTCACCGTCAATCCTCAATCCTCAATCCTCAATCCTCAATCTTCAGCCCTGAGTCCTCAACAATCAGTTGTCAATCCTGAATCCTCAATAGAATATCCTCAATTCACTGTTTTCAATACTCAATACACAATCTGCAACCTTCAAGCCTCCATCCACAAACATCAATTCTCATCACTCAACCTTCAACACTCAGTCCTCAATGTTCAATCCTCAATCCTCAATCCACAATCCTCAATCGTCAATTTTCAATCCTTAATCCACAGTCTTCAATCTTCAATCGTCAATGCTCAATCCTCAATCCTCAATCATCAGTCCTCAACCCTCAATCCTCGACCCTCAAACCTCAATCTTCAATCCTCAATCCTCAATCCTCACTCCTCAAACCTCAATCCTGGATCCTCAATCCTGAATCCTCAATCTTCAGACCTCAGTCCTCAACAATCAGTTGTAAATTCTCAATCCTCAATAGAATATCATCAATTCACAGTTTTCAATACTCAATACTCAATCTGCAATCTTTAAATCTCTATCCACAAACATCAATTCTCATCACTCAGCCCACAATGCTCAGTCCCCAGTCCTCAATCTTCAATCCTCAATCCTCAATCCTCAATCCTCAATCCCCTACCTTCAATCCTCAATACTCAATCTTCTATCCTCAATCCTCAATCCTCAATCCTCAATCTTCAATCCTCAATCCTCAGTCCTCAATCATCAATCCTCATTCTTCAATCCTCAATACCCAATCCTCAATCTTCAATCCTCAATCCTCAATCCTCAATTCTGAATCCTCAATCCTCAGTCCTCAGTCCTCAAACCTCAATCCTCAACCCTCAGCCCTCATCGTCAATCCACAATCCTCAATCCTCAATCCTCAATCTTCAATCCTGAATACACAATCTTCAACCCTCAATCCTCAATCCTCAATTCTCAATCCTCAATACTCAATCCTCAATCCTCAATCCTCAATCCTCAATCCTCAATCTTCAGTCCTCAATACTCAATCATCAATCCTCAATCACCAATCCTCAGTCCTCAATCCTCAATCCTCAATCCTCAATCTTCAATCCTCAATACTCAATCATCAATCCTCAATCCTCAATCCTCAACCTTCAATCCTCAATACTCAATCTTCAATCCTCAATCCTCAATCCACAATCCTCAATCTTCAATCCTCAATCCTCAATCCTCAATCCTCAATCCTCAGTCTTCAATCCTCAATACCCAATCCTCAATCCTCAATCCTCAATCCTCAATCCTCAATCCTCAATCCACAATCCTCACTCCTCAAACCTCAATCCTGGATCCTCGATCCTGAATCCTCAATCTTCAGACCTCAGTCCTCAACAATCAGTTGTAAATTCTCAATCGACAATAGAATATCATCAATTCACAGTTTTCAATACTCAATACTCAATCTGCAATCTTTAAATCTCTATCCACAAACATCAATTCTCATCACTCAGCCCTCAATACTCAGTCCCCAGTCCTCAATCTTCAATCCTCAATCCTCAATCCTCAATCCTCAATCCCCTACCTTCAATCCTCAATACTCAATCTTCAATCCTCAATCCTCAATCCTCAATCCTCAATCTTCAATCCTCAATCCTCAGTCCTCAATCCTCAATCCTCATTCTTCAATCCTCAATACCCAATCCTCAATCTTCAATCCTCAATCCTCAATCCTCAATTCTGAATCCTCAATCCTCAGTCCTCAGTCCTCAAACCTCAATCCTCAACCCTCAGCCCTCATCGTCAATCCACAATCCTCAATCCTCAATACTCAATCTTCAATCCTGAATACACAATCTTCAACCCTCAATCCTCAATCCTCAATTCTCAATCCTCAATACTCAATCCTCAATCCTCAATCCTCAATCCTCAATCCTCAATCTTCAGTCCTCAATACTCAATCATCAATCCTCAATCACCGATCCTCAGTCCTCAATCCTCAATCCTCAATCCTCAATCTTCAATCCTCAATACGCAATCATCAATCCTCAATCCTCAATCCTCAACCTTCAATCCTCAATACTCAATCTTCAATCCTCAATCCTCAATCCACAATCCTCAATCTTCAATCCTCAATCCTCAATCCTCAATCCTCAATCCTCAGTCTTCAATCCTCAATACCCAATCCTCAATCCTCAATCCTCAATCCTCAATCCTCAATCCTCAATCCACAATCCTCAGTCCTCAAACTTCAATCCTGGATCCTCAATCCTGAATCCTCAATCTTCAGACCTCAGTCCTCAACAATCAGTTGTAAATTCTCAATCATCAATAGAATATCATCAATTCACAGTTTTCAATACTCAATACTCAATCTGCAATCTTTAAATCTCTATCCACAAACACCAATTCTCATCACTCAACCCTCAATACTCAGTCCCCAGTCCTCAATCTTCAATCCTCAACCCTCAATACTCAATCTTCAATACTCAATCCTCAATCCTCAATCCTCAATACTCAATCTTCAATCCTCAATCCTCAGTCCTCAATCCTCTATGCTCATTCTTCAATCCTCAATATCCAATCCTCAATCTTCAATCCTCAATCCTCAATCCTCAATTCTCAATCCTCAATCCTCAATCCTCAGTCCTCAAACCTCAATCCTCAACCCTCAGCCCTCATCGTCAATCCTCAATCCTCAATCCTCAATCCTCAATCTTCAATCCTGAATACACAATCTTCAACCCTCAATACTCAATTCTCAATCCTCAATACTCAATCCTCAATCCTCAATCCTCAATCCTCAATCTTCAATCCTCAATACTCAATCTCCAATCCTCAATCCTCAATCCTCAATCCTCAATCCTCAATCTTCAATCCTCAATCCTCAATCCTCAATCCTCAATCCTCAGTCTTCAATCCTCAATACCCAATCCTCAATCCTCAAACCTCAATCCTCAATCCTCAATGTCCAATACGCAATACCCAATCCTCAATCTTCAATCCCCAATCCTCAATCCTCAATCCTCAATCCTCAATCCTCAATCCTCAATCCTCAATCCTCAGTCCTCAAACCTCAATCCTGGATCCTCAATCCTGAATCCTCAATCTTCAGACCTCAGTCCTCAACAATCAGTTGTAAATTCTCAATGCTCAATAGAGTATCATCAATTCACAGTTTTCAATACTCAATACTCAATCTGCAATCTTTAAATCTCTATCCACAAACACCAATTCTCATCACTCAACACTCAATACTCAGTCCCCAGTCCTCAATCTTCAATCCTCAATACTCAATCATCAATCTTCAATCCTCAATCCTCAATCTTCAATCCTCAATACTCAATCTTCAATCCTCAATCCTCAATCCTCAATCATCAATCCTCAGTCATCAATCCTCAATCCTCAATCCTCAATCTTCAATCCTCAATACTCAATCATCAATCTTCAATCCTCAATCCTCAATCTTCAATCCTCAAGCTTCAATCCTCAATCCTCAATCTTCAATCCTGTATACACAATCTTCAACCCTCAAGCCTCAATTCTCAATCCTCAAAACTCAATCCTCAATCCTCAATCCTCAATCCTCAATCTTCAATCCTCAATACTCAATCATCAATCCTCAATCATCAATCCTCAGTCCTCAATCCTCAATCCTCAATCCTCAATCTTCAATCCTCAATACTCAATCATCAATCTTCAATCCTCAATCCTCAATCTTCAATCCTCAATACTCAATCTTCAATCCTCAATCCTCAATCCTCAATCCTCAATCTTCAATCCTCAATCCTCAACACTCAATCCTTAATCCTCAATCCTCAATCCTCAATCTTCAATCCTCAATACTCAATCATCAATCCTCAATCATCAATCCTCAGTCCTCAATCCTCAATCCTCAATCCTCAACCTTCAATCCTCAATACTCAATCATCAATCCTCAATCCTCAATCCTCAATCTTCAATCCTCAATACTCAATCTTCAATCCTCAATCCTCAATCCTCAATCCTCAATCTTCAATCCTCAATCCTCAATCCTCAATCTTCAATCCTGTATACACAATCTTCAACCCTCAATCCTCAATTCTCAATCCTCAAAACTCAATCCTCAATCCTCAATCCTCAATCCTCAATATTCAATCCTCAATACTCAATCATCAATCCTCAATCATCAATCCTCAGTCCTCAATCCTCAATCCTCAATCCTCAATCTTCAATCCTCAATACTCAATCATCAATCTACAATCCTCAATCCTCAATCTTCAATCCTCAATACTCAATCTTCAATCCTCAATCCTCAATCCTCAATCCTCAATCTTCAATCCTCAATCCTCAATCCTCAATCGTCTATCCTCAGTCTTCGATCCTCAATACACAATCCTCAATCTTCAATCCTCAATCCTCAATCCCCAATTCTCAATCCTCAATCCTCAGTCCTCAGTCCTCAAACCTCAATCCTCAACCCTCAGCCCTCATAGTCAATCCACAATACTCAATCCTCAATCCTCAATCTTCAATCCTCAATACTCAACCTTCAATCCTCAATCCTCAATTCTCAATCCTCAATACTGAATCCTCAATCGTCTATACTCAATCCCCAATCCTCAATGTTCAATACTCAATCCTCAATCCTCAATCCAAAATCCTCAATCTTCAAACCTCAATACTCAATCTTCAATCCTCAATCCTCAATCCTCAATCCTCAATCCTCAATCCTCAGTCCTCAATCTTCAATCCCCAATCCTCAGTCCTCAATCCTCAATCCTCATTCTTCAATCCTCAATACCCAATCCTCAATCCTCAATCCTCAATCCTCAATCCTCAATCCTCAATCCTCAATCTTCAATCCTCAATCCTCAATCCTCAATCGTCTATCCTCAGTCTTCGATCCTCAATACAGAATCCTCAATCTTCAATCCTCAATCCTCAATCCCCAATTCTCAATCCTCAATCCTCAGTCCTCAGTCCTCAAACCTCAATCCTCAACCCTCAGCCCTCATAGTCAATCCACAATACTCAATCCTCAATCCTCAATCTTCAATCCTCAATACTCAACCTTCAATCCTCAATCCTCAATTCTCAATCCTCAATACTGAATCCTCAATCGTCTATACTCAATCCCCAATCCTCAATGTTCAATACTCAATCCTCAATCCTCAATCCAAAATCCTCAATCTTCAAACCTCAATACTCAATCTTCAATCCTCAATCCTCAATCCTCAATCCTCAATCCTCAATCCTCAGTCCTCAATCTTCAATCCCCAATCCTCAGTCCTCAATCCTCAATCCTCATTCTTCAATCCTCAATACCCAATCCTCAATCCTCAATCCTCAATCCTCAATCCTCAATTCTCAATCCGCAATCCTCAGTCCTCAGTCCTCAAACCTCAATCCTCAACCCTCAGCCCTCATCGTCAATCCTCAATCCTCAATCCTCAATCCTCAATCTTCAATCCTGAATACACAATCTTCAACACTCAATCCTCAATTCTCAATCCTCAATCCTCAATTCTCAATCCTCAATCCTCAGTCCTCAGTCCTCAAACCTCAATCCTCAACCCTCAGCCCTCATCGTCAATCCTCAATCCTCAATCCTCAATCCTCAATCTTCAATCCTGAATACACAATCTTCAACCCTCAATCCTCAATTCTCTATCCTCAACACTCAATCCTTAATCCTCAATCCTCAATCATCAATCTTCAATCCTCAATACTCAATCATCAATCCTCAATCATCAATCCTCAGTCCTCAATCCTCAATCCTCAATCCTCAATCTTCAATCCTCAATACTCAATCATCAATCCTCAATCCTCAATCCTCAATCTTCAATCCTCAATACTCAATCTTCAATCCTCAATCCTCAATCATCAATCCTCAATCCTCAATCTTCAATCCTCAATCCTCAATCCTCAATCCTCAATCCTCAGTCTTCGATCCTCAATACCCAATCCTCAATCTTCAATCCTCAATCCTCAATCCTCAATTCTCAATCCTCAATCCTCAGTCCTCAGTCCTCAAACCTCAATCCTCAACCCTCAGCCCTCATAGTCAATCCTCAATCCTCAATCCTCAATCCTCAATCTTCAATCCTCAATACTCAATCTTCAATCCTCAATCCTCAATCCTCAATCCTCAGACCTCAGACATCAATACTGAACCCTCAGTCCTCGTCCTCAATCCACAGCCCTCAATCCTCAATCCTCAATCTTCAATCATCAATATTCAATCTTCAGTCCTCAATCCTCAATACTCAATCCTCAATCCTCAATGTTCAGTCTGCAATACCCAATCCTCAATCTTCAATCCTCAATCCTCAATCCTCAATCCTCAATCCTCAATCCTCAATCTTCAGACCTCAGTCCTCAACAATCAGTTGTAAATTCTCAATCCTCAATAGAATATCATCAATTCACAGTTTTCAATACTCAATGCTCAATCTGCAATCTTTAAATCTCTATCCACAAACACCAATTCTCATCACTCAACCCTCAATACTCAGTCCCCAGTCCCCAATCTTCAATCCTCAATCCTCAATACTCAATCTTCAATACTCAATCCTCAATCCTCAATCCTCAATCCTCAATCCTCAATCTTCAATCCTCATTCCTCAGTCCTCAATCCTCAATCCTCATTCTTCAATCCTCAATACCCAATCCTCAATCTTCAATCCTCAATCCTCAATCCTCAATTCTCAATCCTCAATCCTCAGTCCTCAGTCCTCAAACCTCAATCCTCAACCCTCAGCCCTAATCGTCAATCCTCAATCCTCGATCCTCAATCCTCAATCTTCAATCCTGAATACACAATCTTCAACCCTCAATCCTCAATTCTCAATCCTCAATACTCAATCCTCAATCCTCAATCCTCAATCCTCAATCTTCAATCCTCAATACTCAATCTTCAATCCTCAATCCTCAATCCTCAATCCTCAATCTTCAATCCTCAATCCTCAATCCTCAATCCTCAATCCTCAGTCTTCAATCCTCAATACCCAATCCTCAATCCTCAATCCTCAATCCTCAATCCTCAATCCTCAATGTTCAATACGCAATACGCAATCCTCAATCTTCAATCCCCAATCCTCCATCCTCAATCCTCAATCCTCAATCCTCAATCCTCAATCCTCAATCCTCAATCCTCAGTCCTCAAACCTCAATCCTGGATCCTCAATCCTGAATCCTCAATCTTCAGACCTCAGTCCTCAACAATCAGTTGTAAATTCTCAATCCTCAATAGAGTATCATCAATTCACAGTTTTCAATACTCAATACTCAATCTGCAATCTTTAAATATCTATCCACAAACACCAATTCTCATCACTCAACACTCAATACTCAGTCCCCAGTCCTCAATCTTCAATCCTCAATCCTCAATCCTCAACCCTCAATCCCCTACATTCAATCCTCAATACTCAATCTTCAATACTCAATCCTCAATCCTCAATCCTCAATCCCCAATCTTCAATCCTCAATCCTCAATCTTCAATCCTGTATACACAATCTTCAACCCTCAATCCTCAATTCTCAATCCTCAAAACTCAATCCTCAATCCTCAATCCTCAATCCTCAATCTTCAACCCTCAATACTCAATCATCAATCCTCAATCATCAATCCTCATTCCTCAATCCTCAATCCTCAATCCTCAATCTTCAATCCTCAACCCTCAATCCCCTACATTCAATCCTCAATACTCAATCTTCAATACTCAATCCTCAATCCTCAATCCTCAATCCTCAATCCTCAATCCTCAATCCTCAATCTTCAATCCTGAATACACAATCTTCAACCCTCAATCCTCAATTCTCAATCCTCAACACTCAATCCTTAATCCTCAATCCTCAATCCTCAATCTTCAATCCTCAATACTCAATCATCAATCCTCAATCATCAATCCTCAGTCCTCAATCCTCAATCCTCAATCCTCAATCTTCAATCCTCAATACTCAATCAAGAATCCTCAATCCTCAATCCTCAATCTTCAATCCTCAATACTCAATCTTCAATCCTCAATCCTCAATCCTCAATCCTCAATCTTCAATCCTCAATCCTCAATCCTCAATCCTCAATCCTCAGTCTTCGATCCTCAATACCCAATCCTCAATCTTCAATCCTCAATCCTCAATCCTCAATTCTCAATCCTCAATCCTCAGTCCTCAGTCCTCAAACCTCAATCCTCAACCCTCAGCCCTCATAGTCAATCCTCAATCCTCAATCCTCAATCCTCAATCTTCAATCATCAATACTCAATCTTCAATCCTCAATCCTCAATCCTCAATCCTCAGACCTCAGACATCAATACTGAACCCTCAGTCCTCGTCCTCAATCCACAGCCCTCAATCCTCAATCCTCAATCTTCAATCATCAATATTCAATCTTCAGTCCTCAATCCTCAATACTCAATCCTCAATCCTCAATGTTCAGTCAGCAATACCCAATCCTCAATCTTCAATCCTCAATCCTCAATCCTCAATCCTCAATCCTCAATCCTCAATCTTCAGACCTCAGTCCTCAACAATCAGTTGTAAATTCTCAATCCTCAATAGAATATCATCAATTCACAGTTTTCAATACTCAATACTCAATCTGCAATCTTTAAATCTCTATCCACAAACACCAATTCTCATCACTCAACCCTCAATACTCAGTCCCCAGTCCCCAATCTTCAATCCTCAATCCTCAATACTCAATCTTCAATACTCAATCCTCAATCCTCAATCCTCAATCCTCAATCCTCAATCTTCAATCCTCATTCCTCAGTCCTCAATCCTCAATCCTCATTCTTCAATCCTCAATACCCAATCCTCAACCTTCAATCCTCAATCCTCAATCCTCAACTCTCAATCCTCAATCCTCAGTCCTCAGTCCTCAAACCTCAATCCTCAACCCTCAGCCCTAATCGTCAGTCCTCAATCCTCGATCCTCAATCCTCAATCTTCAATCCTGAATACACAATCTTCAACCCTCAATCCTCAATTCTCAATCCTCAATACTCAATCCTCAATCCTCAATCCTCAATCCTCAGTCTTCAATCCTGAATACTCAATCTTCAATCCTCAATCCTCAATCCTCAATCCTCAATCTTCAATCCTCAATCCTCAATCCTCAATCCTCAATCCTCAGTCTTCAATCCTCAATACCCAATCCTCAATCCTCAATCCTCAATCCTCAATCCTCAATGTTCAATACGCAATACGCAATCCTCAATCTTCAATCCCCAATCCTCCATCCTCAATCCTCAATCCTCAATCCTCAATCCTCAATCCTCAATCCTCAGTACTCAAACCTCAATCCTGGATACTCAATCCTGAATCCTCAATCTTCAGACCTCAGTCCTCAACAATCAGTTGTAAATTCTCAATCCTCAATAGAGTATCATCAATTCACAGTTTTCAATACTCAATACTCAATCTGCAATCTTTAAATATCTATCCACAAACACCAATTCTCATCACTCAACACTCAATACTCAGTCCCCAGTCCTCAATCTTCAATCCTCAATCCTCAATCCTCAACCCTCAATCCCCTACATTCAATCCTCAATACTCAATCTTCAATACTCAATCCTCAATCCTCAATCCTCAATCCTCAATCTTCAATCCTCAATCCTCAATCTTCAATCCTGTATACACAATCTTCAACCCTCAATCCCCAATTCTCAATCCTCAAAACTCAATCCTCAATCCTCAATCCTCAATCCTCAATCTTCAACCCTCAATACTCAATCATCAATCCTCAATCATCAATCCTCAGTCCTCAATCCTCAATCCTCAATCCTCAATCTTCAATCCTCAATACTCAATCATCAATCCTCAATCCTCAATCCTCAATCTTCAATCCTCAATACTCAATCTTCAATCCTCAATTCTCAATCCTCAATCCTCAATCTTCAATCCTCAATCCTCAATCCTCAATCGTCAATCCTCAGTCGTCGATCCTCAGTACCCAATCCTCAATCATCAATCCTCAATCCTCAATCCTCAATTCTCAATTCTCAATCCTCAGCCCTCAGTCCTCAAACCTCAATCCTCAACCCTCAGCCCTCATAGTCAATCCTCAATACTCAATCCTCAATCCTCAATCTTCAATCCACAATACTCAACCTTCAATCCTCAATCCTCAATTCTCAATCCTCAATACTGAATCCTCAATCGTCAATTCTCAATCCCCAATCCTCAATGTTCAATACTCAATCCTCAATCCTCAATCCAAAATCCTCAATCTTCATACCTCAATACTCAATCTTCAATCCTCAATCCTCAATCCTCAATCCTCAATCCTCAATACTCAGTCCTCAATCTTCAATC
Organism: Calliopsis andreniformis; assembly: GCF_051401765.1. Classification (NCBI taxonomy): domain Eukaryota; kingdom Metazoa; phylum Arthropoda; class Insecta; order Hymenoptera; family Andrenidae; genus Calliopsis; species Calliopsis andreniformis. The sequence continues at coordinate 4,746,028 of NW_027480451.1, read as the reverse complement.
CCCAATCCTCAGTCCTCAATCCTCAATCCCCATTCTTCAACCCTCAATACCCAATCCTCAATCTTCAATCCTCAATCCTCAATCCTCAATTCTCAATCCTCAATCCTCAGTCCTCAGTCCTCAAACCTCAATCCTCAACCCTCAGCCCTCATCGTCAATCCTCAATCCTCAATCCTCAATCCTCAATCTTCAGTCCTGAATACACAATCTTCAACCCTCAATCCTCAATTCTCAATCCTCAACACTCAATCCTCAATACTCAATCATCAATCCTCAATCCTCAATCCTCAATCCTCAATCCTCAACCCTCAATCGTCAGTCTTCAATCCTCAATCCTCAATCCTCATTCTTCAATCCTCAATACCCAATCCTCAATCTTCAATCCTCAATCCTCAATCCTCAATTCTCAGTCCTCAGTCCTCAGTCCTCAAACCTCAATCCTCAGCCCTCAGCCCTCATAGTCAATCCTCAATCCTCAATCCTCAATCCTCAATCTTCAATCCTCAATACTCAACCTTCAATCCTCTATCCTCAATTCTCAATCCTCAATACTGAATCCTCAATCGTCAATCCTCAATCCCCAATCCTCAATCTTCAATACTCAATCCTCAATCCTCAATCCAAAATCCTCAATCTTCAAACCTCAATACTCAATCTTCAATCCTCAATCCTCAATCCTCAATCCTCAGACCTCAGACATCAATACTGAACCCTCAGTCCTCGTCCTCAATCCACAGCCCTCAATCCTCAATCCTCAATCTTCAATCATCAACCCTCAGCCCTCATCCTCAATCCTCATTCCTCAATCCTCAATCTTCAATCTTCAATCCTCAATAATCAATCTTCAACCCTCAATCCTCAGTCCTTAAACCTCAATTCAGAATCCTCAATCCTGAATTCTCAATTTTCAGCCCTCAGCCCTCAACAATCATTTGTCAATACTCAATCCTCAGTAGAATATCCTCAATTCACAGTTTTCAATACTCAATGCTCAATCTGCAATCTTCAAACCTCTATCCACAAACACCAATTCTCATCACTCAACCCTCAACACTCAGTCCTCAATTTTCAATCCTCAATCCTCAATCCACAATCCTCAATCCTCAATGATCAATCCTCAATCTTCAATACTAAATCCTCAATCCTCAATCCTCAATCCTCAATCCTCAATCCTCAATCATCAATCCTCAATCATGAATCCTCAATACTGAATCTTTAATCCTCAATCTTCAATCCTCAATCTTCAATCTTCAATCCTCAATCCGCAATCCTCAATCCTCAATCCTCAATCCTCAATCCTCAATCCCCAATCTTCAATCCTCAATACCCAATCCTCAATACTCAATCCTCAATCCTCAACCCTCAGTCCTCAACCCTCAATCCTCAGTCCTCAGTCCTCAAACCTCAATACTCAACCCTCAGCCCTCATCGTCAATCCTCAATCCTCAATCCTCAATCCTCAATCTTCAATCCTGTATACACAATCTTCAACCCTCAATCCTCAATTCTCAATCCTCAAAACTCAATCCTCAATCCTCAATCCTCAATCCTCAATCTTCAATCCTCAATACTCAATCATCAATCCTCAATCATCAATCCTCAGTCCTCAATCCTCAATCTTCAATCTTCAATCCTCAATAATCAATCTTCAACCCTCAATCCTCAGTCCTCAAACCTCAATTCTGAATCCTCAATCCTGAATCCTCAATTTTCAGCCCTCAGCCCTCAACAATCAGTTGTAAATTCTCAATCCTCAATAGAATATCCTCAATTCACAGTTTTCAATACTCAATGCTCAATCTGCAATCTTCAAACCTCTATCCACAAACACCAATTCTCATCACTCAACCCTCAACACTCAGTCCTCAATGTTCGATCCTCAATCCTCAATCCACAATCCTCAATCATCAATCTTCAATCCGCAATACTCAATCTTCAATCCTCAATCCTCAATCCTCAATCCTCAATCCTCATTCTTCAATCCTCAATACCCAATCCTCAATCTTCAATCCTCGATCCACAATCCTCAATTCTCAATCCTCAATCCTCAGTCCTCAGTCCTTAAACCTCAATCCTCAACCCTCAGACATCATCCTCAATCCTCAATCCTCAATCCTCAATCCTCAATCTTCAATCCTCAATACTCAATCTTCAATCCTCAATCCTCAATCCTCAGTCCTCAAACCTCAATCCTGGATCCTCAATCCTGAATCCTCAATCTTCAGACCTCAGTCCTCAACAATCAGTTGTAAATTCTCAATCCTCAATAGAATATCATCAATTCACAGTTTTCAATACTCAATACTCAATCTGCAATCTTTAAATCTCTATCCACAAACACCAATTCTCATCACTCAACCCTCAATACTCAGTCCCCAGTCCTCAATCGTCAATCCTCAATCCTCAATACTCAATCTTCAATACTCAATCCTCAATCCTCAATCCTCAATCCTCAATCTTCAATCCTCAATCCTCAGTCCTCAATCCTCAATCCTCATTCTTCAATCCTCAATACCCAATCCTCAATATTCAATCCTCAATCCTCAATCTTCAATTCTCAATCCTCAATCCTCAGTCCTCAGTCCGCAAACCTCAATCCTCAACCCTCAGCCCTCATCGTCAATCCTCAATCCTCAATCCTCAATCCTCAATCTTCAATCCTGAATACACAATCTTCAACCCTCAATCCTCAATTCTCAATCCTCAATACTCAATCCTCAATCCTCAATCCTCAATCTTCAATCCTCAATCCTCAATCCTCAACGCTCAATCCCCTACATTCAATCCTCAATACTCAATCTTCAATACTCAATCCTGAATCCTCAATCCTCAATCCTCAATCTTCAATCCTCAATCCTCAATCTTCAATCCTGTATACATAATCTTCAACCCTCAATCCTCAATTCTCAATCCTCAAAACTCAATCCTCAATCCTCAATCCTCAATCCTCAATCTTCAATCCTCAATACTCAATCATCAATCCTCAATCATCAATCCTCAGTCCTCAATCCTCAATCCTCAATCTTCAATCCTCAATACTCAATCATCAATCCTCAATCCTCAATCCTCAATCTTCAATCCTCAATACTCAGTCTTCAATCCTCAATCCTCAATCCTCAATCTTCAATCTTCAATCCTCAATCCTCAATCCTCAATCGTCAATCCTCAGTCTTCGATCCTCAATACCCAATCCTCAATCTTCAATCCTCAATCCTCAATCCTCAATTCTCAATCCTCAACCCTCAGTCCTCAGTCCTCAAACCTCAATCCTCAACCCTCAGCCCTCATAGTCAATCCTCAATCCTCAATCCTCAATCCTCAACCTTCAATCCTCAATACTCAACCTTCAATCCTCTATCCTCAATTCTCAGTCCTCAATACTGAATCCTCAATCGTCAATCCTCAATACCCAATCCTCAATCTTCAATACTCAATCCTCAATCCTCAATCCAAAATCCTCGATCTTCAAACCTCAATACTCAATCTTCAATCCTCAATCCTCAATCCTCAATCCTCAGACCTCAGACATCAATACTGAACCCTCAGTCCTCGTCCTCAATCCACAGCCCTCAATCCTCAATCCTCAATCTTCAATCATCAATATTCAACCTTCAGTCCTCAATACTCAATACTCAATCGTCAATCCTCAATCCTCAATGTTCAGTCAGCAATACCCAATCCTCAATCTTCAATCCTCAATCTTCAATCCTCAATCCTCAATCCTCAATCCTCAATCCTCAATCCTCAGTACTCAAACCTCAATCCTGAATCCTCAATCCTGAATCCTCAATCTTCAGACCTCAGTTCTCAAAAATCAGTTGTCAATTCTCAATCCTCAATGGAATATCATCAATTCACAGTTTTCAATACTCAATACTCAATCTGCTATCTTTAAATCTCTATCCACAAACATCAATTCTCATCACTCAACCCTCAACACTCAGTCCCCAATCCTCAATCTTCAATCCTCAATCCTCAAACCTCAATCCTCAATCCTCAATCTTCAATCCTCAATGCTTAATCATCAATCCTCAATCCTCAATCCTCAGTCCTCAATCCTCAAACCTCAATCCTCAACCCTCAGCCCTCATCCTCAATCCTCATTCCTCAATCCTCAATCTTCAATCTTCAATCCTCAATAATCAATCTTCAACCCTCAATCCTCAGTTCTCAAACCTCAATTCAGAATCCTCAATCCTGTATCCTCAATTTTCAGCCCTCGGCCCTCAACAATCAGTTGTCAATACTCAACCCTCAATAGAATATCCTCAATTCACAGTTTTCAATGCTCAATGCTCAATCTGCAATCTTCAAACCTCTATCCACAAACACCAATTCTCATCACTCAACCCTCAACACTCAGTCCTCAATGTTCAATCCTCAATCCTCAATCCACAATCCTCAATCATCAATCTTCAATTCGCAATACTCAATCTTCAATCCTCAATCCTCAATCCTCAATCCTCAATCCTCATCCTCAATCCTCAATACCCAATCCTCAATCTTCAATCCTCGATCCACAATCCTCAATTCTCAATCCTCAATCCTCAGTCCTCAGTCCTTAAACGTCAATCCTCAACCCTCAGCCATCATCCTCAATCCTCAATCCTCAATCCTCAATCCTCAATCTTCAGTCCTCAATACTCAATCTTCAATCCTCAATCCTCAATCCTCAGTCCTCAAACCTCAATTCTGAATCCTCAATCCTGAATCCTCAATCTTCAGCCCTCAGTCCTCAACAATCAGGTGACAATCCTCAATACCCAATAGAATATCGTCAATTCACAGCTTTCAATACTCAATACTTAATCTGCATTCTTCAAATCTCCATCCACAAACATCAATTCTCATCACTCAACCCTCAACACTCAGTCCTCAATGTTCAACCCTCAATCCTCAATTCTCAATCTTCAATCCTCAATACTCAATCTTTAATCCTGAATCCAGAATCCTCAATCTTCAATCCTCAATCCCCAATACTCAATCCTCAATTATCAATCCTCAATCCTCAATCATCAATCCTCAATCTTCAATACTCAATCCTCAATCCTCAACCCTCAATCCTCAATACTCAATCATCAATCCTCAATCATCAATCCTCAATACTCAATCTTTAATCCTCAATCTTCAATCCTCAATCTTCAATCTTCAATCCTCAATCCGCAATCCTCAATCCTCAATCCTCAATCCTCAATCCTCAATCCCCAATCTTCAATCCTCAGTACCCAATCCTCAATCCTCAATCCTCAATCCTCAGACCTCAAACATCAATACTCAACCATCAGTCCTCGTCCTCAATCCACAACCCTCAATCCTCAATCCTCAATCTTCAATCATCAATATTCAATCTTCAATCCTCAATCCTCAATTCTCAATCCTCAATCCTCTGACCTCAAACATGAATACTCAACCCTCAGTCCTCGTCCTCAATCCACAACCCTCAATCCTCAATCCTCAATATTCAATCCTCAGTCCTCAATCCGCAATGTTCAATCCGCAATACCCAATCCTCAATCTTCAACCCTCAATCCTCAATCCTCAATCCTCAATCCTCAATCCTCAATCCTGAGTCCTCAAACCTCAATCCTGAAACCTCAATCCTGAATCCTCAATCTTCAGACCTCAGTCCTCAACAATCAGTTGTCAATCCTTAATCCTCAATAGAATGTCATCAATTCACAGTTTTCAATACACAATACTCAACCTGCAATCTTTAAATCTCTATCCACAAACAGCAATTCTCATCACTCAACACTCTACACTCAGTCCCCAATCTTCAATCTTCAATCCTCAATCCTCAATCCTCAATCCTCAATCCTCAACCTTCAATCCTCAATACTCAATCATCAATCCTCAATCCTCAATCCTCAATCCTCAATCCTCAACCCTCAATCGTCAGTCTTCAATCCTCAATCCTCAATCCTCATTCTTCAATCCTCAATACCCAATCCTCAATCTTCAATCCTCAATCCTCAATCCTCAATTCTCAGTCCTCAGTCCTCAAACCTCAATCCTCAGCCCTCAGCCCTCATAGTCAATCCTCAATCCTCAATCCTCAATCCTCAATCTTCAATCCTCAATACTCAACCCTCAATCCTCAATCCTCAATTCTCAATCCTGAATACTGAATCCTCAATCGTCAATCCTCAATCCCCAATCCTCAATGTTCAATACTCAATCCTCAATCCTCAATCCAAGATCCTCAATCTTCAAACCTCAATACTCAATCTTCAATCCTCAATCCTCTATCCTCAATCCTCAATCCTCAATCCTCAATCTTCAATCCTGAATACACAATCTTCAACCCTCAATCCTCAATTCTCAATCCTCAATACTCAATCCTCAATCCTCAATCCTCAATCTTCAATCCTCAATCCTCAATCCTCAACGCTCAATCCCCTACATTCAATCCTCAATACTCAATCTTCAATACTCAATCCTCAATCCTCAATCCTCAATCCTCAATCTTCAATCCTCAATCCTCAATCTTCAATCCTGTATACATAATCTTCAACCCTCAATCCTCAATTCTCAATCCTCAAAACTCAATCCTCAACCCTCAATCCTCAATCCTCAATCTTCAATCCTCAATACTCAATCATCAATCCTCAATCATCAATCCTCAGTCCTCAATCCTCAATCCTCATTCTTCAATCCTCAATACTCAATCATCAATCCTCAATCCTCAATCCTCAATCTTCAATCCTCAATACTCAGTCTTCAATCCTCAATCCTCAATCCTCAATCCTCAATCTTCAATCCTCAATCCTCAATCCTCAATCCTCAATCCTCAATCCTCAATCTTCAGACCTCAGTCCTCAACAATCAGTTGTAAATTCTCAATCCTCAATAGAATATCATCAATTCACAGTTTTCAATACTCAATACTCAATCTGCAATCTTTAAATCTCTATCCACAAACACCCATTCTCATCACTCAACCCTCAATACTCAGTCCCCAGTCCCCAATCTTCAATCCTCAATCCTCAATACTCAATCTTCAATACTCAATCCTCAATCCTCAATCCTCAATCCTCAATCCTCAATCTTCAATCCTCATTCCTCAGTCCTCAATCCTCAATCCTCATTCTTCAATCCTCAATACCCAATCCTCAATCTTCAATCCTCAATCCTCAATCCTCAACTCTCAATCCTCAATCCTCAGTCCTCAGTCCTCAAACCTCAATCCTCAACCCTCAGCCCTAATCGTCAATCCTCAATCCTCGATCCTCAATCCTCAATCTTCAATCCTGAATACACAATCTTCAACCCTCAATCCTCAATTCTCAATCCTCAATACTCAATCCTCAATCCTCAATCCTCAATCCTCAATCTTCAATCCTCAATACTCAATCTTCAATCCTCAATCCTCAATCCTCAATCCTCAATCTTCAATCCTCAATCGTCAATCCTCAATCCTCAATCCTCAGTCTTCAATCCTCAATACCCAATCCTCAATCCTCAATCCTCAATCCTCAATCCTCAATGTTCAATACGCAATACGCAATCCTCAATCTTCAATCCCCAATCCTCCATCCTCAATCCTCAATCCTCAATCCTCAATCCTCAATCCTCAATCCTCAGTCCTCAAACCTCAATCCTGGATACTCAATCCTGAATCCTCAATCTTCAGACCTCAGTCCTCAACAATCAGTTGTAAATTCTCAATCCTCAATAGAGTATCATCAATTCACAGTTTTCAATACTCAATACTCAATCTGCAATCTTTAAATATCTATCCACAAACACCAATTCTCATCACTCAACACTCAATACTCAGTCCCCAGTCCTCAATCTTCAATCCTCAATCCTCAATCCTCAACCCTCAATCCCCTACATTCAATCCTCAATACTCAATCTTCAATACTCAATCCTCAATCCTCAATCCTCAATCCTCAATCTTCAATCCTCAATCCTCAATCTTCAATCCTGTATACACAATCTTCAACCCTCAATCCTCAATTCTCAATCCTCAAAACTCAATCCTCAATCCTCAATCCTCAATCCTCAATCTTCAACCCTCAATACTCAATCATCAATCCTCAATCATCAATCCTCAGTCCTCAATCCTCAATCCTCAATCCTCAATCTTCAATCCTCAATACTCAATCATCAATCCTCAATCCTCAATCCTCAATCTTCAATCCTCAATACTCAATCTTCAATCCTCAATTCTCAATCCTCAATCCTCAATCTTCAATCCTCAATCCTCAATCCTCAATCGTCAATCCTCAGTCGTCGATCCTCAGTACCCAATCCTCAATCTTCAATCCTCAATCCTCAATCCTCAATTCTCAATCCTCAATCCTCAGCCCTCAGTCCTCAAACCTCAATCCTCAACCCTCAGCCCTCATAGTCAATCCTCAATACTCAATCCTCAGTCCTCAATCTTCAATCCCCAATCCTCAGTCCTCAATCCTCAATCCCCATTCTTCAATCCTCAATACCCAATCCTCAATCTTCAATCCTCAATCCTCAATCCTCAATTCTCAATCCTCAATCCTCAGTCCTCAGTCCTCAAACCTCAATCCTCAACCCTCAGCCCTCATCGTCAATCCTCAATCCTCAATCCTCAATCCTCAATCTTCAGTCCTGAATACACAATCTTCAACCCTCAATCCTCAATTCTCAATCCTCAACACTCAATCCTCAATACTCAATCATCAATCCTCAATCCTCAATCCTCAATCCTCAATCCTCAACCCTCAATCGTCAGTCTTCAATCCTCAATCCTCAATCCTCAACCCTCAGCCCTCATAGTCAATCCTCAATCCTCAATCCTCAATCCTCAATCTTCAATCCTCAATCCTCAGTCCTCAATCCTCAATCCTCATTCTTCAATCCTCAATACCCAATCCTCAATCTTCAATCCTCAATCCTCAATCTTCAATTCTCAATCCTCAATCCTCAGTCCTCAGTCCTCAAACCTCAATCCTCAACCCTCAGCCCTCATCGTCAATCCTCAATCCTCAATCCTCAATCCTCAATCTTCAATCCTGAATACACAATCTTCAACCCTCAATCCTCAATTCTCAATCCTCAATACTCAATCCTCAATCCTCAATCCTCAATCTTCAATCCTCAATCCTCAATCCTCAACGCTCAATCCCCTACATTCAATCCTCAATACTCAATCTTCAATACTCAATCCTGAATCCTCAATCCTCAATCCTCAATCTTCAGCCCTGAGTCCTCAACAATCAGTTGTCAATCCTGAATCCTCAATAGAATATCCTCAATTCACAGTTTTCAATACTCAATACACGATCTGCAACCTTCAAGCCTCTATCCACAAACATTAATTCTCATCACTCAACCCTCAACACTCAGTCCTCAATGTTCAATCCTCAATCCTCAATCCACAATCCTCAATCGTCAATTTTCAATCCTCAATCCACAGTCTTCAATCTTCAATCGTCAATGCTCAATCCTCAATCCTCAATCATCAGTCCTCAACCCTCAATCCTCGACCCTCAAACCTCAATCTTCAATCCTCAATCCTCAATCCTCACTCCTCAAACCTCAATCCTGGATCCTCAATCCTGAATCCTCAATCTTCAGACCTCAGTCCTCAACAATCAGTTGTAAATCCTCAATCCTCAATAGAATATCATCAATTCACAGTTTTCAATACTCAATACTCAATCTGCAATCTTTAAATCTCCATCCACAAACATCAATTCTCATCACTCAGCCCTCAATACTCAGTCCCCAGTCCTCAATCTTCAATCCTCAATCCTCAATCCTCAATCCTCAATCCCCTACGTTCAATCCTCAATACTCAATCTTCAATCCTCAATCCTCAATCCTCAATCCTCAATCTTCAATCCTCAATCCTCAGTCCTCAATCCTCAATCCTCATTCTTCAATCCTCAATACCCAATCCTCAATCGTCAATCCTCAATCCTCAATCCTCAATTCTGAGTCCTCAATCCTCAGCCCTCAGTCCTCAAACCTCAATCCTCAACCCTCAGCCCTCATCGTCAATCCACAATCCTCAATCCTCAATCCTCAATCTTCAATCCTGAATACACAATCTTCAACCCTCAATCCTCAATCCTCAATTCTCAATCCTCAATACTCAATCCTCAATCCTCAATCCTCAATCCTCAATCCTCAATCTTCAGTCCTCAATACTCAATCATCAATCCTCAATCACCAATCCTCAGTCCTCAATCCTCAATCCTCAATCCTCAATCTTCAATCCTCAGTACTCAATCATCAATCCTCAATCCTCAATCCTCAACCTTCAATCCTCAATACTCAATCTTCAATCCTCAATCCTCAATCCACAATCCTCAATCTTCAATCCTCAATCCTCAATCCTCAATCCTCAATCCTCAGTCTTCAGTCCTCAATACCCAATCCTCAATCCTCAATCCTCAATCCTCAATCCTCAATCCTCAATCCACAATCCTCAGTCCTCAAACTTCAATCCTGGATCCTCAATCCTGAATCCTCAATCTTCAGACCTCAGTCCTCAACAATCAGTTGTAAATTCTCAATCCTCAATAGAATATCATCAATTCACAGTTTTCCATACTCAATACCCAATCTGCAACCTTTAAATCTCTATCCACAAACACCAATTCTCATCACTCAACCCTCAATACTCAGTCCCCAGTCCTCAATCTTCAATCCTCAACCCTCAATACTCAATCTTCAATACACAATCCTCAATCCTCAATCCTCAATCCTCAATCTTCAATCCTCAATCCTCAGTCCTCAATCCTCTATCCTCATTCTTCAATCCTCAATATCCAATCCTCAATCTTCAATCCTCAATCCTCAATCCTCAATTCTCAATCCTCAATCCTCAATCCTCAGTCCTCAAACCTCAATCCTCAACCCTCAGCCCTCATCGTCAATCCTCAATACTCAACCCTCAATCCTCAATCTTCAATCCTGAATACACAATCTTCAACACTCAATCCTCAATTCTCAATCCTCAATACTCAATCCTCAATCCTCAATCCTGAATCCTCAATCTTCAATCCTCAATACTCAATCTTCAATCCTCAATCCTCAATCCTCAATCCTCAATCCTCAATCTTCAATCCTCAATCCTCAATCCTCAATCCTCAATCCTCAGTCTTCAATCCTCAATACCCAATCCTCAATCCTCAATCCTCAACCCTCAATCCTCAATGTTCAATAAGCAATACCCAATCCTCAATCTTCAATCCCCAATCCTCAATCCTCAATCCTCAATCCTCAATCCTCAATCCTCAATCCTCAATCCTCAATCCTCAATCCTCAATCCTCAGTCCTCAAACCTCAATCCTGGATCCTCAATTCTGAATCCTCAATCTTCAGACCTCAGTCCTCAACAATCAGTTGTAAATTCTCAATGCTCACTAGAGTATCATCAATTCACAGTTTTCAATACTCAATACTCAATCTGCAATCTTTAAATCTCTATCCACAAACACCAATTCTCATCACTCAACACTCAATACTCAGTCCCCAGTCCTCAATCTTCAATCCTCAATCCTCAATCCTCAACCCTCAATCCCCTACATTCAATCCTCAATACTCAATCTTCAATACTCAATCCTCAATCCTCAATCCTCAATCCTCAATCTTCAATCCTCAATCCTCAATCTTCAATCCTGTATACACAATCTTCAACCCTCAATCCTCAACTCTCAATCCTCAAAACTCAATCCTCAATCCTCAATCCTCAATCCTCAATCTTCAATCCTCAATACTCAATCATCAATCCTCAATCATCAATCCTCAGTCCTCAATCCTCAATCCTCAATCCTCAATCTTCAATCCTCAATACTCAATCATCAATCTTCAATCCTCAATCCTCAATCTTCAATCCTCAATACTCAATCTTCAATCCTCAATCCTCAATCCTCAATCCTCAATCTTCAATCCTCAATCCTCAATCCTCAATCGTCTATCCTCAGTCTTCGATCCTCAATACCCAATCCTCAATCTTCAATCCTCAATCCTCAATCCTCAATTCTCAATCCTCAATCCTCAGTCCTCAGTCCTCAAACCTCAATCCTCAACCCTCAGCCCTCATAGTCAATCCACAATACTCAATCCTCAATCCTCAATCTTCAATCCTCAATACTCAACCTTCAATCCTCAATCCTCAATTCTCAATCCTCAATACTGAATCCTCAATCCTCAATTCTCAATCCTCAATCCTCAGTCCTCAGTCCTCAAACCTCAATCCTCAACCATCAGCCCTCACCGTCAATCCTCAATCCTCAATCCTCAATTCTCAATCCTCAATCCTCAGTCCTCAGTCCTCAAACCTCAATCCTCAACCATCAGCCCTCACCGTCAATCCTCAATCCTCAATCCTCAATCCTCAATCTTCAGCCCTGAGTCCTCAACAATCAGTTGTCAATCCTGAATCCTCAATAGAATATCCTCAATTCACTGTTTTCAATACTCAATACACAATCTGCAACCTTCAAGCCTCCATCCACAAACATCAATTCTCATCACTCAACCTTCAACACTCAGTCCTCAATGTTCAATCCTCAATCCTCAATCCACAATCCTCAATCGTCAATTTTCAATCCTCAATCCACAGTCTTCAATCTTCAATCGTCAATGCTCAATCCTCAATCCTCAATCATCAGTCCTCAACCCTCAATCCTCGACCCTCAAACCTCAATCTTCAATCCTCAATCCTCAATCCTCACTCCTCAAACCTCAATCCTGGATCCTCAATCCTGAATCCTCAATCTTCAGACCTCAGTCCTCAACAATCAGTTGTAAATTCTCAATCCTCAATAGAATATCATCAATTCACAGTTTTCAATACTCAATACTCAATCTGCAATCTTTAAATCTCTATCCACAAACATCAATTCTCATCACTCAGCCCACAATGCTCAGTCCCCAGTCCTCAATCTTCAATCCTCAATCCTCAATCCTCAATCCTCAATCCCCTACCTTCAATCCTCAATACTCAATCTTCAATCCTCAATCCTCAATCCTCAATCCTCAATCTTCAATCCTCAATCCTCAGTCCTCAATCATCAATCCTCATTCTTCAATCCTCAATACCCAATCCTCAATCTTCAATCCTCAATCCTCAATCCTCAATTCTGAATCCTCAATCCTCAGTCCTCAGTCCTCAAACCTCAATCCTCAACCCTCAGCCCTCATCGTCAATCCACAATCCTCAATCCTCAATCCTCAATCTTCAATCCTGAATACACAATCTTCAACCCTCAATCCTCAATCCTCAATTCTCAATCCTCAATACTCAATCCTCACTCCTCAATCCTCAATCCTGGATCCTCGATCCTGAATCCTCAATCTTCAGACCTCAGTCCTCAACAATCAGTTGTAAATTCTCAATCGACAATAGAATATCATCAATTCACAGCTTTCAATACTCAATACTCAATCTGCAATCTTTAAATCTCTATCCACAAACATCAATTCTCATCACTCAGCCCTCAATACTCAGTCCCCAGTCCTCAATCTTCAATCCTCAATCCTCAATCCTCAATCCTCAATCCCCTACCTTCAATCCTCAATACTCAATCTTCAATCCTCAATCCTCAATCCTCAATCCTCAATCTTCAATCCTCAATCCTCAGTCCTCAATCCTCAATCCTCATTCTTCAATCCTCAATACCCAATCCTCAATCTTCAATCCTCAATCCTCAATCCTCAATTCTGAATCCTCAATCCTCAGTCCTCAGTCCTCAAACCTCAATCCTCAACCCTCAGCCCTCATCGTCAATCCACAATCCTCAATCCTCAATCCTCAATCTTCAATCCTGAATACACAATCTTCAACCCTCAATCCTCAATCCTCAATTCTCAATCCTCAATACTCAATCCTCAATCCTCAATCCTCAATCCTCAATCCTCAATCTTCAGTCCTCAATACTCAATCATCAATCCTCAATCACCAATCCTCAGTCCTCAATCCTCAATCCTCAATCCTCAATCTTCAATCCTCAATACGCAATCATCAATCCTCAATCCTCAATCCTCAACCTTCAATCCTCAATACTCAATCTTCAATCCTCAATCCTCAATCCACAATCCTCAATCTTCAATCCTCAATCCTCAATCCTCAATCCTCAATCCTCAGTCTTCAATCCTCAATACCCAATCCTCAATCCTCAATCCTCAATCCTCAATCCTCAATCCTCAATCCACAATCCTCAGTCCGCAAACTTCAATCCTGGATCCTCAATCCTGAATCCTCAATCTTCAGACCTCAGTCCTCAACAATCAGTTGTAAATTCTCAATCATCAATAGAATATCATCAATTCACAGTTTTCAATACTCAATACTCAATCTGCAATCTTTAAATCTCTATCCACAAACACCAATTCTCATCACTCAACCCTCAATGCTCAGTCCCCAGTCCTCAATCTTCAATCCTCAACCCTCAATACTCAATCTTCAATACTCAATCCTCAATCCTCAATCCTCAATCCTCAATCTTCAATCCTCAATCCTCAGTCCTCAATCCTCTATGCTCATTCTTCAATCCTCAATATCCAATCCTCAATCTTCAATCCTCAATCCTCAATCCTCAATTCTCAATCCTCAATCCTCAATCCTCAGTCCTCAAACCTCAATCCTCAAACCTCAGCCCTCATCGTCAATCCTCAATCCTCAATCCTCAATCCTCAATCTTCAATCCTGAATACACAATCTTCAACCCTCAATACTCAATTCTCAATCCTCAATACTCAATCCTCAATCCTCAATCCTCAATCCTCAATCTTCAATCCTCAATACTCAATCTTCAATCGTCAATCCTCAATCCTCAATCCTCAATCCTCAATCTTCAATCCTCAATCCTCAATCCTCAATCCTCAATCCTCAGTCTTCAATCCTCAATACCCAATCCTCAATCCTCAAACCTCAATCCTCAATCCTCAATGTTCAATACGCAATACCCAATCCTCAATCTTCAATCCCCAATCCTCAATCCTCAATCCTCAATCCTCAATCCTCAATCCTCAATCCTCAATCCTCAGTCCTCAAACCTCAATCCTGGATCCTCAATCCTGAATCCTCAATCTTCAGACCTCAGTCCTCAACAATCAGTTGTAAATTCTCAATGCTCAATAGAGTATCATCAATTCACAGTTTTCAATACTCAATACTCAATCTGCAATCTTTAAATCTCTATCCACAAACACCAATTCTCATCACTCAACACTCAATACTCAGTCCCCAGTCCTCAATCTTCAATCCTCAATACTCAATCATCAATCTTCAATCCTCAATCCTCAATCTTCAATCCTCAATACTCAATCTTCAATCCTCAATCCTCAATCCTCAATCATCAATCCTCAGTCATCAATCCTCAATCCTCAATCCTCAATCTTCAATCCTCAATACTCAATCATCAATCTTCAATCCTCAATCCTCAATCTTCAATCCTCAAGCTGCAATCCTCAATCCTCAATCTTCAATCCTGTATACACAATCTTCAACCCTCAAGCCTCAATTCTCAATCCTCAAAACTCAATCCTCAATCCTCAATCCTCAATCCTCAATCTTCAATCCTCAATACTCAATCATCAATCCTCAATCATCAATCCTCAGTCCTCAATCCTCAATCCTCAATCCTCAATCTTCAATCCTCAATACTCAATCATCAATCTTCAATCCTCAATCCTCAATCTTCAATCCTCAATACTCAATCTTCAATCCTCAATCCTCAATCCTCAATCCTCAATCTTCAATCCTCAATCCTCAACACTCAATCCTTAATCCTCAATCCTCAATCCTCAATCTTCAATCCTCAATACTCAATCATCAATCCTCAATCATCAATCCTCAGTCCTCAATCCTCAATCCTCAATCCTCAACCTTCAATCCTCAATACTCAATCATCAATCCTCAATCCTCAATCCTCAATCTTCAATCCTCAATAGTCAATCTTCAATCCTCAATCCTCAATCCTCAATCCTCAATCTTCAATCCTCAATCCTCAATCCTCAATCTTCAATCCTGTATACACAATCTTCAACCCTCAATCCTCAATTCTCAATCCTCAAAACTCAATCCTCAATCCTCAATCCTCAATCCTCAATATTCAATCCTCAATACTCAATCATCAATCCTCAATCATCAATCCTCAGTCCTCAATCCTCAATCCTCAATCCTCAATCTTCAATCCTCAATACTCAATCATCAATCTACAATCCTCAATCCTCAATCTTCAATCCTCAATACTCAATCTTCAATCCTCAATCCTCAATCCTCAATCCTCAATCTTCAATCCTCAATCCTCAATCCTCAATCGTCTATCCTCAGTCTTCGATCCTCAATACACAATCCTCAATCTTCAATCCTCAATCCTCAATCCCCAATTCTCAATCCTCAATCCTCAGTCCTCAGTCCTCAAACCTCAATCCTCAACCCTCAGCCCTCATGGTCAATCCACAATACTCAATCCTCAATCCTCAATCTTCAATCCTCAATACTCAACCTTCAATCCTCAATCCTCAATTCTCAATCCTCAATACTGAATCCTCAATCGTCTATACTCAATCCCCAATCCTCAATGTTCAATACTCAATCCTCAATCCTCAATCCAAAATCCTCAATCTTCAAACCTCAATACTCAATCTTCAATCCTCAACCCTCAATCCTCAATCCTCAATCCTCAATCCTCAGTCCTCAATCTTCAATCCCCAATCTTCAGTCCTCAATCCTCAATCCTCATTCTTCAATCCTCAATACCCAATCCTCAATCCTCAATCCTCAATCCTCAATCCTCAATTCTCAATCCTCAATCCTCAGTCCTCAGTCCTCAAACCTCAATCCTCGACCCTCAGCCCTCATCGTCAATCCTCAATCCTCAATCCTCAATCCTCAATCTTCAATCCTGAATACACAATCTTCAACACTCAATCCTCAATTCTCAATCCTCAATCCTCAATTCTCAATCCTCAATCCTCAGTCCTCAGTCCTCAAACCTCAATCCTCAACCCTCAGCCCTCATCGTCAATCCTCAATCCTCAATCCTCAATCCTCAATCTTCAATCCTGAATACACAATCTTCAACCCTCAATCCTCAATTCTCTATCCTCAACACTCAATCCTTAATCCTCAATCCTCAATCATCAATCTTCAATCCTCAATACTCAATCATCAATCCTCAATCATCAATCCTCAGTCCTCAATCCTCAATCCTCAATCCTCAATCTTCAATCCTCAATACTCAATCATCAATCCTCAATCCTCAATCCTCAATCTTCAATCCTCAATACTCAATCTTCAATCCTCAATCCTCAATCCTCAATCCTCAATCTTCAATCCTCAATCCTCAATCCTCAATCCTCAATCCTCAGTCTTCGATCCTCAATACCCAATCCTCAATCTTCAATCCTCAATCCTCAATCCTCAATTCTCAATCCTCAATCCTCAGTCCTCAGTCCTCAAACCTCAATCCTCAACCCTCAGCCCTCATAGTCAATCCTCAATCCTCAATCCTCAATCCTCAATCTTCAATCCTCAATACTCAATCTTCAATCCTCAATCCTCAATCCTCAATCCTCAGACCTCAGACATCAATACTGAACCCTCAGTCCTCGTCCTCAATCCACAGCCCTCAATCCTCAATCCTCAATCTTCAATCATCAATATTCAATCTTCAGTCCTCAATCCTCAATACTCAATCCTCAATCCTCAATGTTCAGTCAGCAATACCCAATCCTCAATCTTCAATCCTCAATCCTCAATCCTCAATCCTCAATCCTCAATCCTCAATCTTCAGACCTCAGTCCTCAACAATCAGTTGTAAATTCTCAATCCTCAATAGAATATCATCAATTCACAGTTTTCAATACTCAATACTCAATCTGCAATCTTTAAATCTCTATCCACAAACACCAATTCTCATCACTCAACCCTCAATACTCAGTCCCCAGTCCCCAATCTTCAATCCTCACTCCTCAATACTCAATCTTCAATACTCAATCCTCAATCCTCAATCCTCAATCCTCAATCCTCAATCTTCAATCCTCATTCCTCAGTCCTCAATCCTCAATCCTCATTCTTCAATCCTCAATACCCAATCCTCAATCTTCAATCCTCAATCCTCAATCCTCAATTCTCAATCCTCAATCCTCAGTCCTCAGTCCTCAAACCTCAATCCTCAACCCTCAGCCCTAATCGTCAATCCTCAATCCTCGATCCTCAATCCTCAATCTTCAATCCTGAATACACAATCTTCAACCCTCAATCCTCAATTCTCAATCCTCAATACTCAATCCTCAATCCTCAATCCTCAATCCTCAATCTTCAGACCTCAGTCCTCAACAATCAGTTGTAAATTCTCAATCCTCAATAGAGTATCATCAATTCACAGTTTTCAATACTCAATACTCAATCTGCAATCTTTAAATATCTATCCACAAACACCAATTCTCATCACTCAACACTCAATACTCAGTCCCCAGTCCTCAATCTTCAATCCTCAATCCTCAATCCTCAACCCTCAATCCCCTACATTCAATCCTCAATACTCAATCTTCAATACTCAATCCTCAATCCTCAATCCTCAATCCCCAATCTTCAATCCTCAATCCTCAATCTTCAATCCTGTATACACAATCTTCAACCCTCAATCCTCAATTCTCAATCCTCAAAACTCAATCCTCAATCCTCAATCCTCAATCCTCAATCTTCAACCCTCAATACTCAATCATCAATCCTCAATCATCAATCCTCAGTCCTCAATCCTCAATCCTCAATCCTCAATCTTCAATCCTCAACACTCAATCCCCTACATTCAATCCTCAATACTCAATCTTCAATCCTCAATCCTCAATCCTCAATCCTCAATCCTCAATCCTCAATCCTCAATCCTCAATCTTCAATCCTGAATACACAATCTTCAACCCTCAATCCTCAATTCTCAATCCTCAACACTCAATCCTTAATCCTCAATCCTCAATCCTCAATCTTCAATCCTCAATACTCAATCATCAATCCTCAATCATCAATCCTCAGTCCTCAATCCTCAATCCTCAATCCTCAATCTTCAATCCTCAATACTCAATTAACAATCCTCAATCCTCAATCCTCAATCTTCAATCCTCAATACTCAATCTTCAATCCTCAATCCTCAATCCTCAATCCTCAATCTTCAATCCTCAATCCTCAATCCTCAATCCTCAATCCTCAGTCTTCGATCCTCAATACCCAATCCTCAATCTTCAATCCTCAATCCTCAATCCTCAATTCTCAATCCTCAATCCTCAGTCCTCAGTCCTCAAACCTCAATCCTCAACCCTCAGCCCTCATAGTCAATCCTCAATCCTCAATCCTCAATCCTCAATCTTCAATCCTCAATACTCAATCTTCAATCCTCAATCCTCAATCCTCAATCCTCAGACCTCAGACATCAATACTGAACCCTCAGTCCTCGTCCTCAATCCACAGCCCTCAATCCTCAATCCTCAATCTTCAATCATCAATATTCAATCTTCAGTCCTCAATCCTCAATACTCAATCCTCAATCCTCAATGTTCAGTCAGCAATACCCAATCCTCAATCTTCAATCCTCAATCCTCAATCCTCAATCCTCAATCCTCAATCCTCAATCTTCAGACCTCAGTCCTCAACAATCAGTTGTAAATTCTCAATCCTCAATAGAATATCATCAATTCACAGTTTTCAATACTCAATACTCAATCTGCAATCTTTAAATCTCTATCCACAAACACCAATTCTCATCACTCAACCCTCAATACTCAGTCCCCAGTCCCCAATCTTCAATCCTCAATCCTCAATAATCAATCTTCAATACTCAGTCCTCAATCCTCAATCCTCAATCCTCAATCCTCAATCTTCAATCCTCATTCCTCAGTCCTCAATCCTCAATCCTCATTCTTCAATCCTCAATACCCAATCCTCAATCTTCAATCCTCAATCCTCAATCCTCAACTCTCAATCCTCAATCCTCAGTCCTCAGTCCTCAAACCTCAATCCTCAACCCTCAGCCCTAATCGTCAGTCCTCAATCCTCGATCCTCAATCCTCAATCTTCAATCCTGAATACACAATCTTCAACCCTCAATCCTCAATTCTCAATCCTCAATACTCAATCCTCAATCCTCAATCCTCAATCCTCAGTCTTCAATCCTCAATACTCAATCTTCAATCCTCAATCCTCAATCCTCAATCCTCAATCTTCAATCCTCAATCCTCAATCCTCAATCCTCAATCCTCAGTCTTCAATCCTCAATACCCAATCCTCAATCCTCAATCCTCAATCCTCAATCCTCAATGTTCAATACGCAATACGCAATCCTCAATCTTCAATCCCCAATCCTCCATCCTCAATCCTCAATCCTCAATCCTCAATCCTCAATCCTCAATCCTCAGTACTCAAACCTCAATCCTGGATACTCAATCCTGAATCCTCAATCTTCAGACCTCAGTCCTCAACAATCAGTTGTAAATTCTCAATCCTCAATAGAGTATCATCAATTCACAGTTTTCAATACTCAATACTCAATCTGCAATCTTTAAATATCTATCCACAAACACCAATTCTCATCACTCAACACTCAATACTCAGTCCCCAGTCCTCAATCTTCAATCCTCAATCCTCAATCCTCAACCCTCAATCCCCTACATTCAATCCTCAATACTCAATCTTCAATACTCAATCCTCAATCCTCAATCCTCAATCCTCAATCTTCAATCCTCAATCCTCAATCTTCAATCCTGTATACACAATCTTCAACCCTCAATCCCCAATTCTCAATCCTCAAAACTCAATCCTCAATCCTCAATCCTCAATCCTCAATCTTCAACCCTCAATACTCAATCATCAATCCTCAATCATCAATCCTCAGTCCTCAATCCTCAATCCTCAATCCTCAATCTTCAATCCTCAATACTCAATCATCAATCCTCAATCCTCAATCCTCAATCTTCAATCCTCAATACTCAATCTTCAATCCTCAATTCTCAATCCTCAATCCTCAATCTTCAATCCTCAATCCTCAATCCTCAATCGTCAATCCTCAGTCGTCGATCCTCAGTACCCAATCCTCAATCATCAATCCTCAATCCTCAATCCTCAATTCTCAATTCTCAATCCTCAGCCCTCAGTCCTCAAACCTCAATCCTCAACCCTCAGCCCTCATAGTCAATCCTCAATACTCAATCCTCAATCCTCAATCTTCAATCTTCAATCCACAATACTCAACCTTCAATCCTCAATCCTCAATTCTCAATCCTCAATACTGAATCCTCAATCGTCAATTCTCAATCCCCAATCCTCAATGTTCAATACTCAATCCTCAATCCTCAATCCAAAATCCTCAATCTTCAAACCTCAATACTCAATCTTCAATCCTCAATCCTCAATCCTCAATCCTCAATCCTCAATACTCAGTCCTCAATCTTCAATCCCCAATCCTCAGTCCTCAATCCTCAATCCCCATTCTTCAATCCTCAATACCCAATCCTCAATCTTCAATCCTCAATCCTCAACCCTCAATTCTCAATCCTCAATCCTCAGTCCTCAGTCCTCAAACCTCAATCCTCAACCCTCAGCCCTCATCGTCAATCCTCAATCCTCAATCCTCAATCCTCAATCTTCAGTCCTGAATACACAATCTTCAACCCTCAATCCTCAATTCTCAATCCTCAACACTCAATCCTCAATACTCAATCATCAATCCTCAATCCTCAATCCTCAATCCTCAATCCTCAACCCTCAATCGTCAGTCTTCAATCCTCAATCCTCAATCCTCATTCTTCAATCCTCAATACCCAATCCTCAATCTTCAATCCTCAATCCTCAATCCTCAATTCTCAGTCCTCAGTCCTCAGTCCTCAAACCTCAATCCTCAGCCCTCAGCCCTCATAGTCAATCCTCAATCCTCAATCCTCAATCCTCAATCTTCAATCCTCAATACTCAACCTTCAATCCTCAACCCTCAATTCTCAATCCTCAATACTGAATCCTCAATCGTCAATCCTCAATCCCCAATCCTCAATGTTCAATACTCAATCCTCAATCCTCAATCCAAAATCCTCAATCTTCAAACCTCAATACCCAATCTTCAATCCTCAATCCTCAATCCTCAATCTTCAATCTTCAATCCTCAATCCGCAATCCTCAATCCTCAATCCTCAATCCTCAATCCTCAATCCCCAATCTTCAATCCTCAATACCCAATCCTCAATACTCAATCCTCAATCCTCAACCCTCAGTCCTCAACCCTCAATCCTCAGTCCTCAGTCCTCAAACCTCAATACTCAACCCTCAGCCCTCATCGTCAATCCTCAATCCTCAATCCTCAATCCTCAATCTTCAATCCTGTATACACAATCTTCAACCCTCAATCCTCAATTCTCGATCCTCAAAACTCAATCCTCAATCCTCAATCCTCAATCCTCAATCTTCAATCCTCAATACTCAATCATCAATCCTCAATCATCAATCCTCAGTCCTCAATCCTCAATCTTCAATCTTCAATCCTCAATAATCAATCTTCAACCCTCAATCCTCAGTCCTCAAACCTCAATTCTGAATCCTCAATCCTGAATCCTCAATTTTCAGCCCTCAGCCCTCAACAATCAGTTGTAAATTCTCAATCCTCAATAGAATATCCTCAATTCACAGTTTTCAATACTCAATGCTCAATCTGCAATCTTCAAACCTCTATCCACAAACACCAATTCTCATCAC
Organism: Calliopsis andreniformis; assembly: GCF_051401765.1. Lineage (NCBI taxonomy): Eukaryota > Metazoa > Arthropoda > Insecta > Hymenoptera > Andrenidae > Calliopsis > Calliopsis andreniformis. The sequence continues at coordinate 4,723,353 of NW_027480451.1, read as the reverse complement.
TCAACCCTCAACACTCAGTCCTCAATGTTCGATCCTCAATCCTCAATCCACAATCCTCAATCATCAATCTTCAATCCGCAATACTCAATCTTCAATCCTCAATCCTCAATCCTCAATCCTCAATCCTCATTCTTCAATCCTCAATACCCAATCCTCAATCTTCAATCCTCGATCCACAATCCTCAATTCTCAATCCTCAATCCTCAGTCCTCAGTCCTTAAACCTCAATCCTCAACCCTCAGACATCATCCTCAATCCTCAATCCTCAATCCTCAATCCTCAATCTTCAATCCTCAATACTCAATCTTCAATCCTCAATCCTCAATCCTCAGTCCTCAAACCTCAATCCTGGATCCTCAATCCTGAATCCTCAGTCTTCAGACCTCAGTCCTCAACAATCAGTTGTAAATTCTCAATCCTCAATAGAATATCATCAATTCACAGTTTTCAATACTCAATACTCAATCTGCAATCTTTAAATCTCTATCCACAAACACCAATTCTCATCACTCAACCCTCAATACTCAGTCCCCAGTCCTCAATCTTCAATCCTCAATCCTCAATACTCAACCTTCAATACTCAATCCTCAATCCTCAATCCTCAATCCTCAATCTTCAATCCTCAATCCTCAGTCCTCAATCCTCAATCCTCATTCTTCAATCCTCAATACCCAATCGTCAATCTTCAATCCTCAATCCTCAATCTTCAATTCTCAATCCTCAATCCTCAGTCCTCAGTCCTCAAACCTCAATCCTCAACCCTCAGCCCTCATCGTCAATCCTCAATCCTCAATCCTCAATCCTCAATCTTCAATCCTGAATACACAATCTTCAACCCTCAATCCTCAATTCTCAATCCTCAATACTCAATCCTCAATCCTCAATCCTCAATCTTCAATCCTCAATCCTCAATCCTCAACGCTCAATCCCCTACATTCAATCCTCAATACTCAATCTTCAATACTCAATCCTGAATCCTCAATCCTCAATCCTCAATCTTCAATCCTCAATCCTCAATCTTCAATCCTGTATACATAATCTTCAACCCTCAATCCTCAATTCTCAATCCTCAAAACTCAATCCTCAACCCTCAATCCTCAATCCTCAATCTTCAATCCTCAATACTCAATCATCAATCCTCAATCATCAATCCTCAGTCCTCAATCCTCAATCCTCAATCTTCAATCCTCAATACTCAATCATCAATCCTCAATCCTCAATCCTCAATCTTCAATCCTCAATACTCAGTCTTCAATCCTCAATCCTCAATCCTCAATCTTCAATCTTCAATCCTCAATCCTCAATCGTCAATCCTCAGTCTTCGATCCTCAATACCCAATCCTCAATCTTCAATCCTCAATCCTCAATCCTCAATTCTCAATCCTCAACCCTCAGTCCTCAGTCCTCAAACCTCAATCCTCAACCCTCAGCCCTCATAGTCAATCCTCAATCCTCAATCCTCAATCCTCAACCTTCAATCCTCAATACTCAACCTTCAATCCTCTATCCTCAATTCTCAGTCCTCAATACTGAATCCTCAATCGTCAATCCTCAATACCCAATCCTCAATCTTCAATACTCAATCCTCAATCCTCAATCCAAAATCCTCAATCTTCAAACCTCAATACTCAATCTTCAATCCTCAATCCTCAATCCTCAATCCTCAGACCTCAGACATCAATACTGAACCCTCAGTCCTCGTCCTCAATCCACAGCCCTCAATCCTCAATCCTCAATCTTCAATCATCAATATTCAACCTTCAGTCCTCAATACTCAATACTCAATCGTCAATCCTCAATCCTCAATGTTCAGTCAGCAATACCCAATCCTCAATCTTCAATCCTCAATCTTCAATCCTCAATCCTCAATCCTCAATCCTCAATCCTCAATCCTCAGTACTCAAACCTCAATCCTGAATCCTCAATCCTGAATCCTCAATCCTGAATCCTCAATCTTCAGACCTCAGTTCTCAAAAATCAGTTGTCAATTCTCAATCCTCAATGGAATATCATCAATTCACAGTTTTCAATACTCAATACTCAATCTGCTATCTTTAAATCTCTATCCACAAACATCAATTCTCATCACTCAACCCTCAACACTCAGTCCCCAATCCTCAATCTTCAATCCTCAATCCTCAAACCTCAATCCTCAATCCTCAATCTTCAATCCTCAATGCTTAATCATCAATCCTCAATCCTCAATCCTCAGTCCTCAATCCTCAAACCTCAATCCTCAATCCTCAATCCTCATCCTCAATCCTCAATACCCAATCCTCAATCTTCAATCCTCGATCCACAATCCTCAATTCTCAATCCTCAATCCTCAGTCCTCAGTCCTTAAACGTCAATCCTCAACCCTCAGCCAATCATCCTCAATCCTCAATCCTCAATCCTCAATCCTCAATCTTCAGTCCTCAATACTCAATCTTCAATCCTCAATCCTCAATCCTCAGTCCTCAAACCTCAATTCTGAATCCTCAATCCTGAATCCTCAATCTTCAGCCCTCAGTCCTCAACAATCAGGTGACAATCCTCAATACCCAATAGAATATCGTCAATTCACAGCTTTCAATACTCAATACTTAATCTGCATTCTTCAAATCTCCATCCACAAACATCAATTCTCATCACTCAACCCTCAACACTCAGTCCTCAATGTTCAATCCTCAATCCTCAATTCTCAATCTTCAATCCTCAATACTCAATCTTTAATCCTGAATCCACAATCCTCAATCTTCAATCCTCAATCCCCAATACTCAATCCTCAATTATCAATCCTCAATCCTCAATCATCAATCCTCAATCTTCAATACTCAATCCTCAATCCTCAACCCTCAATCCTCAATACTCAATCATCAATCCTCAATCATCAATCCTCAATACTCAATCTTTAATCCTCAATCTTCAATCCTCAATCTTCAATCTTCAATCCTCAATCCGCAATCCTCAATCCTCAATCCTCAATCCTCAATCCTCAATCCCCAATCTTCAATCCTCAGTACCCAATCCTCAATCCTCAATCCTCAATCCTCAGACCTCAAACATCAATGCTCAACCATCAGTCCTCGTCCTCAATCCACAACCCTCAATCCTCAATCCTCAATCTTCAATCATCAATATTCAATCTTCAATCCTCAATCCTCAATTCTCAATCCTCAATCCTCTGACATCAAACATGAATACTCAACCCTCAGTCCTCGTCCTCAATCCACAACCCTCAATCCTCAATCCTCAATATTCAATCCTCAGTCCTCAATCCGCAATGTTCAATCCGCAATACCCAATCCTCAATCTTCAACCCTCAATCCTCAATCCTCAATCCTCAATCCTCAATCCTCAATCCTGAGTCCTCAAACCTCAATCCTGAAACCTCAATCCTGAATCCTCAATCTTCAGACCTCAGTCCTCAACAATCAGTTGTCAATCCTTAATCCTCAATAGAATGTCATCAATTCACAGTTTTCAATACACAATACTCAACCTGCAATCTTTAAATCTCTATCCACAAACAGCAATTCTCATCACTCAACACTCTACACTCAGTCCCCAATCTTCAATCTTCAATCCTCAATCCTCAATCCTCAATCCTCAATCCTCAACCTTCAATCCTCAATACTCAATCATCAATCCTCAATCCTCAATCCTCAATCCTCAATCCTCAACCCTCAATCGTCAATCCTCAATCCTCAATCCCCAATCTTCAATCCTCAATACCCAATCCTCAATACTCAATCCTCAATCCTCAACCCTCAGTCCTCAACCCTCAATCCTCAGTCCTCAGTCCTCAAACCTCAACACTCAACCCTCAGCCCTCATCGTCAATCCTCAATCCTCAATCCTCAATCCTCAATCTTCAATCCTGTATACACAATCTTCAACCCTCAATCCTCAATTCTCGATCCTCAAAACTCAATCCTCAATCCTCAATCCTCAATCCTCAATCTTCAATCCTCAATACTCAATCATCAATCCTCAATCATCAATCCTCAGTCCTCAATCCTCAATCTTCACTCTTCAATCCTCAATAATCAATCTTCAACCCTCAATCCTCAGTCCTCAAACCTCAATTCTGAATCCTCAATCCTGAATCCTCAATTTTCAGCCCTCAGCCCTCAACAATCAGTTGTAAATTCTCAATCCTCAATAGAATATCCTCAATTCACAGTTTTCAATACTCAATGCTCAATCTGCAATCTTCAAACCTCTATCCACAAACACCAATTCTCATCACTCAACCCTCAACACTCAGTCCTCAATGTTCGATCCTCAATCCTCAATCCACAATCCTCAATCATCAATCTTCAATCCGCAATACTCAATCTTCAATCCTCAATCCTCAATCCTCAATCCTCAATCCTCATTCTTCAATCCTCAATACCCAATCCTCAATCTTCAATCCTCGATCCACAATCCTCAATTCTCAATCCTCAATCCTCAGTCCTCAGTCCTTAAACCTCAATCCTCAACCCTCAGACATCATCCTCAATCCTCAATCCTCAATCCTCAATCCTCAATCTTCAATCCTCAATACTCAATCTTCAATCCTCAATCCTCAATCCTCAGTCCTCAAACCTCAATCCTGGATCCTCAATCCTGAATCCTCAGTCTTCAGACCTCAGTCCTCAACAATCAGTTGTAAATTCTCAATCCTCAATAGAATATCATCAATTCACAGTTTTCAATACTCAATACTCAATCTGCAATCTTTAAATCTCTATCCACAAACACCAATTCTCATCACTCAACCCTCAATACTCAGTCCCCAGTCCTCAATCTTCAATCCTCAATCCTCAATACTCAATCTTCAATACTCAATCCTCAATCCTCAATCCTCAATCCTCAATCTTCAATCCTCAATCCTCAGTCCTCAATCCTCAATCCTCATTCTTCAATCCTCAATACCCAATCCTCAATCTTCAATCCTCAATCCTCAATCTTCAATTCTCAATCCTCAATCCTCAGTCCTCAGTCCTCAAACCTCAATCCTCAACCCTCAGCCCTCATCGTCAATCCTCAATCCTCAATCCTCAATCCTCAATCTTCAATCCTGAATACACAATCTTCAACCCTCAATCCTCAATTCTCAATCCTCAATACTCAATCCTCAATCCTCAATCCTCAATCTTCAATCCTCAATCCTCAATCCTCAACGCTCAATCCCCTACATTCAATCCTCAATACTCAATCTTCAATACTCAATCCTGAATCCTCAATCCTCAATCCTCAATCTTCAATCCTCAATCCTCAATCTTCAATCCTGTATACATAATCTTCAACCCTCAATCCTCAATTCTCAATCCTCAAAACTCAATCCTCAATCCTCAATCCTCAATCCTCAATCTTCAATCCTCAATACTCAATCATCAATCCTCAATCATCAATCCTCAGTCCTCAATCCTCAATCCTCAATCTTCAATCCTCAATACTCAATCATCAATCCTCAATCCTCAATCCTCAATCTTCAATCCTCAATACTCAGTCTTCAATCCTCAATCCTCAATCCTCAATCTTCAATCTTCAATCCTCAATCCTCAATCGTCAATCCTCAGTCTTCGATCCTCAATACCCAATCCTCAATCTTCAATCCTCAATCCTCAATCCTCAATTCTCAATCCTCAACCCTCAGTCCTCAGTCCTCAAACCTCAATCCTCAACCCTCAGCCCTCATAGTCAATCCTCAATCCTCAATCCTCAATCCTCAACCTTCAATCCTCAATACTCAACCTTCAATCCTCTATCCTCAATTCTCAGTCCTCAATACTGAATCCTCAATCGTCAATCCTCAATACCCAATCCTCAATCTTCAATACTCAATCCTCAATCCTCAATCCAAAATCCTCAATCTTCAAACCTCAATACTCAATCTTCAATCCTCAATCCTCAATCCTCAATCCTCAGACCTCAGACATCAATACTGAACCCTCAGTCCTCGTCCTCAATCCACAGCCCTCAATCCTCAATCCTCAATCTTCAATCATCAATATTCAACCTTCAGTCCTCAATACTCAATACTCAATCGTCAATCCTCAATCCTCAATGTTCAGTCAGCAATACCCAATCCTCAATCTTCAATCCTCAATCTTCAATCCTCAATCCTCAATCCTCAATCCTCAATCCTCAATCCTCAGTACTCAAACCTCAATCCTGAATCCTCAATCCTGAATCCTCAATCTTCAGACCTCAGTTCTCAAAAATCAGTTGTCAATTCTCAATCCTCAATGGAATATCATCAATTCACAGTTTTCAATACTCAATACTCAATCTGCTATCTTTAAATCTCTATCCACAAACATCAATTCTCATCACTCAACACTCTACACTCAGTCCCCAATCTTCAATCTTCAATCCTCAATCCTCAATCCTCAATCCTCAATCCTCAACCTTCAATCCTCAATACTCAATCATCAATCCTCAATCCTCAATCCTCAATCCTCAATCCTCAACCCTCAATCGTCAGTCTTCAATCCTCAATCCTCAATCCTCATTCTTCAATCCTCAATACCCAATCCTCAATCTTCAATCCTCAATCCTCAATCCTCAATTCTCAGTCCTCAGTCCTCAAACCTCAATCCTCAGCCCTCAGCCCTCATAGTCAATCCTCAATCCTCAATCCTCAATCCTCAATCTTCAATCCTCAATACTCAACCCTCAATCCTCAATCCTCAATTCTCAATCCTGAATACTGAATCCTCAATCGTCAATCCTCAATCCCCAATCCTCAATGTTCAATACTCAATCCTCAATCCTCAATCCAAGATCCTCAATCTTCAAACCTCAATACTCAATCTTCAATCCTCAATCCTCTATCCTCAATCCTCAATCCTCAATCCTCAATCTTCAATCCTGAATACACAATCTTCAACCCTCAATCCTCAATTCTCAATCCTCAATACTCAATCCTCAATCCTCAATCCTCAATCTTCAATCCTCAATCCTCAATCCTCAACGCTCAATCCCCTACATTCAATCCTCAATACTCAATCTTCAATACTCAATCCTCAATCCTCAATCCTCAATCCTCAATCTTCAATCCTCAATCCTCAATCTTCAATCCTGTATACATAATCTTCAACCCTCAATCCTCAATTCTCAATCCTCAAAACTCAATCCTCAACCCTCAATCCTCAATCCTCAATCTTCAATCCTCAATACTCAATCATCAATCCTCAATCATCAATCCTCAGTCCTCAATCCTCAATCCTCAATCTTCAATCCTCAATACTCAATCATCAATCCTCAATCCTCAATCCTCAATCTTCAATCCTCAATACTCAGTCTTCAATCCTCAATCCTCAATCCTCAATCCTCAATCTTCAATCCTCAATCCTCAATCCTCAATCCTCAATCCTCAATCCTCAATCTTCAGACCTCAGTCCTCAACAATCAGTTGTAAATTCTCAATCCTCAATAGAATATCATCAATTCACAGTTTTCAATACTCAATACTCAATCTGCAATCTTTAAATCTCTATCCACAAACACCAATTCTCATCACTCAACCCTCAATACTCAGTCCCCAGTCCCCAATCTTCAATCCTCAATCCTCAATACTCAATCTTCAATACTCAATCCTCAATCCTCAATCCTCAATCCTCAATCCTCAATCTTCAATCCTCATTCCTCAGTCCTCAATCCTCAATCCTCATTCTTCAATCCTCAATACCCAATCCTCAATCTTCAATCCTCAATCCTCAATCCTCAACTCTCAATCCTCAATCCTCAGTCCTCAGTCCTCAAACCTCAATCCTCAACCCTCAGCCCTAATCGTCAATCCTCAATCCTCGATCCTCAATCCTCAATCTTCAATCCTGAATACACAATCTTCAACCCTCAATCCTCAATTCTCAATCCTCAATACTCAATCCTCAATCCTCAATCCTCAATCCTCAATCTTCAATCCTCAATACTCAATCTTCAATCCTCAATCCTCTATCCTCAATCCTCAATCTTCAATCCTCAATCCTCAATCCTCAATCCTCAATCCTCAGTCTTCAATCCTCAATACCCAATCCTCAATCCTCAATCCTCAATCCTCAATCCTCAATGTTCAATACGCAATACGCAATCCTCAATCTTCAATCCCCAATCCTCCATCCTCAATCCTCAATCCTCAATCCTCAATCCTCAATCCTCAATCCTCAGTCCTCAAACCTCAATCCTGGATACTCAATCCTGAATCCTCAATCTTCAGACCTCAGTCCTCAACAATCAGTTGTAAATTCTCAATCCTCAATAGAGTATCATCAATTCACAGTTTTCAATACTCAATACTCAATCTGCAATCTTTAAATATCTATCCACAAACACCAATTCTCATCACTCAACACTCAATACTCAGTCCCCAGTCCTCAATCTTCAATCCTCAATCCTCAATCCTCAACCCTCAATCCCCTACATTCAATCCTCAATACTCAATCTTCAATACTCAATCCTCAATCCTCAATCCTCAATCCTCAATCTTCAATCCTCAATCCTCAATCTTCAATCCTGTATACACAATCTTCAACCCTCAATCCTCAATTCTCAATCCTCAAAACTCAATCCTCAATCCTCAATCCTCAATCCTCAATCTTCAACCCTCAATACTCAATCATCAATCCTCAATCATCAATCCTCAGTCCTCAACCCTCAATCCTCAATCCTCAATCTTCAATCCTCAATACTCAATCATCAATCCTCAATCCTCAATCCTCAATCTTCAATCCTCAATACTCAATCTTCAATCCTCAATTCTCAATCCTCAATCCTCAATCTTCAATCCTCAATCTTCAATCCTCAATCGTCAATCCTCAGTCGTCGATCCTCAGTACCCAATCCTCAATCTTCAATCCTCAATCCTCAATCCTCAATTCTCAATCCTCAATCCTCAGCCCTCAGTCCTCAAACCTCAATCCTCAACCCTCAGCCCTCATAGTCAATCCTCAATACTCAATCCTCAATCCTCAATCTTCAATCCACAATACTCAACCTTCAATCCTCAATCCTCAATTCTCAATCCTCAATACTGAATCCTCAATCGTCAATTCTCAATCCCCAATCCTCAATGTTCAATACTCAATCCTCAATCCTCAATCCAAAATCCTCAATCTTCAAACCTCAATACTCAATCTTCAATCCTCAATCCTCAATCCTCAATCCTCAATCCTCAATACTCAGTCCTCAATCTTCAATCCCCAATCCTCAGTCCTCAATCCTCAATCCCCATTCTTCAATCCTCAATACCCAATCCTCAATCTTCAATCCTCAATCCTCAATCCTCAATTCTCAATCCTCAATCCTCAGTCCTCAGTCCTCAAACCTCAATCCTCAACCCTCAGCCCTCATCGTCAATCCTCAATCCTCAATCCTCAATCCTCAATCTTCAGTCCTGAATACACAATCTTCAACCAATCAATCCTCAATTCTCAATCCTCAACACTCAATCCTCAATACTCAATCATCAATCCTCAATCCTCAATCCTCAATCCTCAATCCTCAACCCTCAATCGTCAGTCTTCAATCCTCAATCCTCAATCCTCAACCCTCAGCCCTCATAGTCAATCCTCAATCCTCAATCCTCTATCCTCAATCTTCAATCCTCAATCCTCAGTCCTCAATCCTCAATCCTCATTCTTCAATCCTCAATACCCAATCCTCAATCTTCAATCCTCAATCCTCAATCTTCAATTCTCAATCCTCAATCCTCAGTCCTCAGTCCTCAAACCTCAATCCTCAACCCTCAGCCCTCATCGTCAATCCTCAATCCTCAATCCTCAATCCTCAATCTTCAATCCTGAATACACAATCTTCAACCCTCAATCCTCAATTCTCAATCCTCAATACTCAATCCTCAATCCTCAATCCTCAATCTTCAATCCTCAATCCTCAATCCTCAACGCTCAATCCCCTACATTCAATCCTCAATACTCAATCTTCAATACTCAATCCTGAATCCTCAATCCTCAATCCTCAATCTTCAATCCTCAATCCTCAATCTTCAATCCTGTATACATAATCTTCAACCCTCAATCCTCAATTCTCAATCCTCAAAACTCAATCCTCAATCCTCAATCCTCAATCCTCAATCTTCAATCCTCAATACTCAATCATCAATCCTCAATCATCAATCCTCAGTCCTCAATCCTCAATCCTCAATCTTCAATCCTCAATACTCAATCATCAATCCTCAATCCTCAATCCTCAATCTTCAATCCTCAATACTCAGTCTTCAATCCTCAATCCTCAATCCTCAATCTTCAATCTTCAATCCTCAATCCTCAATCCTCAATCGTCAATCCTCAGTCTTCGATCCTCAATACCCAATCCTCAATCTTCAATCCTCAATCCTCAATCCTCAATTCTCAATCCTCAACCCTCAGTCCTCAGTCCTCAAACCTCAATCCTCAACCCTCAGCCCTCATAGTCAATCCTCAATCCTCAATCCTCAATCCTCAGACCTCAAACATCAATACTCAACCATCAGTCCTCGTCCTCAATCCACAACCCTCAATCCTCAATCCTCAATCTTCAATCATCAATATTCAATCTTCAATCCTCAATCCTCAATTCTCAATCCTCAATCCTCTGACCTCAAACATGAATACTCAACCCTCAGTCCTCGTCCTCAATCCACAACCCTCAATCCTCAATCCTCAATATTCAATCCTCAGTCCTCAATCCGCAATGTTCAATCCGCAATACCCAATCCTCAATCTTCAACCCTCAATCCTCAATCCTCAATCCTCAATCCTCAATCCTCAATCCTGAGTCCTCAAACCTCAATCCTGAAACCTCAATCCTGAATCCTCAATCTTCAGACCTCAGTCCTCAACAATCAGTTGTCAATCCTTAATCCTCAATAGAATGTCATCAATTCACAGTTTTCAATACACAATACTCAACCTGCAATCTTTAAATCTCTATCCACAAACAGCAATTCTCATCACTCAACACTCTACACTCAGTCCCCAATCTTCAATCTTCAATCCACAATCCTCAATCCTCAATCCTCAATCCTCAACCTTCAATCCTCAATACTCAATCATCAATCCTCAATCCTCAATCCTCAATCCTCAATCCTCAACCCTCAATCGTCAGTCTTCAATCCTCAATCCTCAATCCTCATTCTTCAAACCTCAATACTCAATCTTCAATCCTCAATCCTCTATCCTCAATCCTCAATCCTCAATCCTCAATCTTCAATCCTGAATACACAATCTTCAACCCTCAATCCTCAATTCTCAATCCTCAATACTCAATCCTCAATCCTCAATCCTCAATCTTCAATCCTCAATCCTCAATCCTCAACGCTCAATCCCCTACATTCAATCCTCAATACTCAATCTTCAATACTCAATCCTCAATCCTCAATCCTCAATCCTCAATCTTCAATCCTCAATCCTCAATCTTCAATCCTGTATACATAATCTTCAACCCTCAATCCTCAATTCTCAATCCTCAAAACTCAATCCTCAACCCTCAATCCTCAATCCTCAATCTTCAATCCTCAATACTCAATCATCAATCCTCAATCATCAATCCTCAGTCCTCAATCCTCAATCCTCAATCTTCAATCCTCAATACTCAATCATCAATCCTCAATCCTCAATCCTCAATCTTCAATCCTCAATACTCAGTCTTCAATCCTCAATCCTCAATCCTCAATCCTCAATCTTCAATCCTCAATCCTCAATCCTCAATCCTCAATCCTCAATCCTCAATCTTCAGACCTCAGTCCTCAACAATCAGTTGTAAATTCTCAATCCTCAATAGAATATCATCAATTCACAGTTTTCAATACTCAATACTCAATCTGCAATCTTTAAATCTCTATCCACAAACACCAATTCTCATCACTCAACCCTCAATACTCAGTCCCCAGTCCCCAATCTTCAATCCTCAATCCTCAATACTCAATCTTCAATACTCAATCCTCAATCCTCAATCCTCAATCCTCAATCCTCAATCTTCAATCCTCATTCCTCAGTCCTCAATCCTCAATCCTCATTCTTCAATCCTCAATACCCAATCCTCAACTCTCAATCCTCAATCCTCAGTCCTCAGTCCTCAAACCTCAATCCTCAACCCTCAGCCCTAATCGTCAATCCTCAATCCTCGATCCTCAATCCTCAATCTTCAATCCTGAATACACAATCTTCAACCCTCAATCCTCAATTCTCAATCCTCAATACTCAATCCTCAATCCTCAATCCTCAATCCTCAATCTTCAATCCTCAATACTCAATCTTCAATCCTCAATCCTCAATCCTCAATCCTCAATCTTCAATCCTCAATCCTCAATCCTCAATCCTCAATCCTCAGTCTTCAATCCTCAATACCCAATCCTCAATCCTCAGTCCTCAGTCCTTAAACCTCAATCCTCAACCCTCAGACATCATCCTCAATCCTCAATCCTCAATCCTCAATCCTCAATCTTCAATCCTCAATACTCAATCTTCAATCCTCAATCCTCAATCCTCAGTCCTCAAACCTCAATCCTGGATCCTCAATCCTGAATCCTCAGTCTTCAGACCTCAGTCCTCAACAATCAGTTGTAAATTCTCAATCCTCAATAGAATATCATCAATTCACAGTTTTCAATACTCAATACTCAATCTGCAATCTTTAAATCTCTATCCACAAACACCAATTCTCATCACTCAACCCTCAATACTCAGTCCCCAGTCCTCAATCTTCAATCCTCAATCCTCAATACTCAATCTTCAATACTCAATCCTCAATCCTCAATCCTCAATCCTCAATCTTCAATCCTCAATCCTCAGTCCTCAATCCTCAATCCTCATTCTTCAATCCTCAATACCCAATCCTCAATCTTCAATCCTCAATCCTCAATCTTCAATTCTCAATCCTCAATCCTCAGTCCTCAGTCCTCAAACCTCAATCCTCAACCCTCAGCCCTCATCGTCAATCCTCAATCCTCAATCCTCAATCCTCAATCTTCAATCCTCAATTCTCAATCCTCAATCCTCAGCCCTCAGTCCTCAAACCTCAATCCTCAACCCTCAGCCCTCATAGTCAATCCTCAATACTCAATCCTCAATCCTCAATCTTCAATCCACAATACTCAACCTTCAATCCTCAATCCTCAATTCTCAATCCTCAATACTGAATCCTCAATCGTCAATTCTCAATCCCCAATCCTCAATGTTCAATACTCAATCCTCAATCCTCAATCCAAAATCCTCAATCTTCAAACCTCAATACTCAATCTTCAATCCTCAATCCTCAATCCTCAATCCTCAATCCTCAATACTCAGTCCTCAATCTTCAATCCCCAATCCTCAGTCCTCAATCCTCAATCCCCATTCTTCAATCCTCAATACCCAATCCTCAATCTTCAATCCTCAATCCTCAATCCTCAATTCTCAATCCTCAATCCTCAGTCCTCAGTCCTCAAACCTCAATCCTCAACCCTCAGCCCTCATCGTCAATCCTCAATCCTCAATCCTCAATCCTCAATCTTCAGTCCTGAATACACAATCTTCAACCCTCAATCCTCAATTCTCAATCCTCAACACTCAATCCTCAATACTCAATCATCAATCCTCAATCCTCAATCCTCAATCCTCAATCCTCAACCCTCAATCGTCAGTCTTCAATCCTCAATCCTCAATCCTCATTCTTCAATCCTCAATACCCAATCCTCAATCTTCAATCCTCAATCCTCAATCCTCAATTCTCAGTCCTCAGTCCTCAGTCCTCAAACCTCAATCCTCAGCCCTCAGCCCTCATAGTCAATCCTCAATCCTCAATCCTCAATCCTCAATCTTCAATCCTCAATACTCAACCTTCAATCCTCAACCCTCAATTCTCAATCCTCAATACTGAATCCTCAATCGTCAATCCTCAATCCCCAATCCTCAATGTTCAATACTCAATCCTCAATCCTCAATCCAAAATCCTCAATCTTCAAACCTCAATACCCAATCTTCAATCCTCAATCCTCAATCCTCAATCCTCAATCCTCAATCCTCAGTCCTCAATCTTCAATCCTCAATCCTCAGTCCTCAATCCTCAATCCTCAGTCTTCGATCCTCAATACCCAATCCTCAATCTTCAATCCTCAATCCTCAATCCTCAATTCTCAATCCTCAATCCTCAGTTCTCAGTCCTCAAACCTCAATCCTCAACCCTCAGCCCTCATAGTCAATCCTCAATCCTCAATCCTCAATCCTCAATCTTCAATCCTCAATACACAACCTTCAATCCTCTATCCTCAATTCTCAATCCTCAATACTGAATCCTCAATCGTCAATCCTCAATCCCCAATCCTCAATCTTCAATACTCAATCCTCAATCCTCAATCCAAAATCCTCAATCTTCAAACCTCAATACTCAATCTTCAATCCTCAATCCTCAATCCTCAATCCTCAGACCTCAGACATCAATACTGAACCCTCAGTCCTCGTCCTCAATCCACAGCCCTCAATCCTCAATCCTCAATCTTCAATCATCAACCCTCAGCCCTCATCCTCAATCCTCATTCCTCAATCCTCAATCTTCAATCTTCAATCCTCAATAATCAATCTTCAACCCTCAATCCTCAGTCCTCAATCATGAATCCTCAATACTCAATCTTCAATCCTCAATCATCAATCCTCAGTCCTCAATCCTCAATCTTCAATCTTCAATCCTCAATAATCAATCTTCAACCCTCAATCCTTAGTCCTCAAACCTCAATTCTGAATCCTCAATCCTGAATCCTCAATTTTCAGCCCTCAGCCCTCAACAATTAGTTGTAAATTCTCAATCCTCAATAGAATATCCTCAATTCACAGTTTTCAATACTCAATGCTCAATCTGCAATCTTCAAACCTCTATCCACAAACACCAATTCTCATCACTCAACCCTCAACACTCAGTCCTCAATGTTCGATCCTCAATCCTCAATCCGCAATCCTCAATCCTCAATCCTCAATCCTCAATCCTCAATCCTCAATCCTCAATCCTCAGACCTCAAAGATCAATACTCAACCATCAGTCCTCGTCATCAATCCACAACCCTCAATCCTGAATCCTCAATCTTCAATCATCAATATTCAATCTTCAATCCTCAATCCTCAATCCTCAATCCTCAATCCTCTGACCTCAAACATGAATACTCAACCCTCAGTCCTCGTCCTCAATCCACAACACTCAATCCTCAATCCTCAATATTCAATCATCAATATTCAATCTTCAGTCCTCAATCCTCAATCCTCAATCCTCAGTCCTCAATCCGCAATGTTCAATCCGCAATACCCAATCCTCAATCTTCAACCCTCAATCCTCAATCTTCAATCCTCAATACTCAGTCTTCAATCCTCAATCCTCAATCCTCAATCCTCAATCTTCAATCCTCAATCCTCAATCCTCAATCGTCAATCCTCAGTCTTCGATCCTCAATACCCAATCCTCAATCTTCAATCCTCAATCCTCAATCCTCAATTCTCAATCCTCAACCCTCAACCCTCAGTCCTCAGTCCTCAAACCTCAATCCTCAGCCCTCAGCCCTCATAGTCAATCCTCAATCCTCAATCCTCAATCCTCAACCTTCAATCCTCAATACTCAACCTTCAATCCTCTATCCTCAATTCTCAGTCCTCAATACTGAATCCTCAATCGTCAATCCTCAATACCCAATCCTCAATCTTCAATACTCAATCCTCAATCCTCAATCCAAAATCCTCAATCTTCAAACCTCAATACTCAATCTTCAATCCTCAATCCTCAATCCTCAATCCTCAGACCTCAGACATCAATACTGAACCCTCAGTCCTCGTCCTCAATCCACAGCCCTCAATCCTCAATCCTCAATCTTCAATCATCAATATTCAACCTTCAGTCCTCAATACTCAATACTCAATCGTCAATCCTCAATCCTCAATGTTCAGTCAGCAATACCCAATCCTCAATCTTCAATCCTCAATCTTCAATCCTCAATCCTCAATCCTCAATCCTCAATCCTCAATCCTCAGTACTCAAACCTCAATCCTGAATCCTCAATCCTGAATCCTCAATCTTCAGACCTCAGTTCTCAAAAATCAGTTGTCAATTCTCAATCCTCAATGGAATATCATCAATTCACAGTTTTCAATACTCAATACTCAATCTGCTATCTTTAAATCTCTATCCACAAACATCAATTCTCAACACTCAACCCTCAACACTCAGTCCCCAATCCTCAATCTTCAATCCTCAATCCTCAAACCTCAATCCTCAATCCTCAATCTTCAATCCTCAATGCTCAATCATCAATCCTCAATCCTCAATCCTCAGTCCTCAATCCTCAAACCTCAATCCTCAACCCTCAGCCCTCATCCTCAATCCTCATTCCTCAATCCTCAATCTTCAATCTTCAATCCTCAATAATCAATCTTCAACCCTCAATCCTCAGTCCTCAAACCTCAATTCAGAATCCTCAATCCTGTATCCTCAATTTTCAGCCCTCAGCCCTCAACAATCAGTTGTCAATACTCAACCCTCAATAGAATATCCTCAATTCACAGTTTTCAATGCTCAATGCTCAATCTGCAATCTTCAAACCTCTATCCACAAACACCAATTCTCATCACTCAACCCTCAACACTCAGTCCTCAATGTTCAATCCTCAATCCTCAATCCACAATCCTCAATCATCAATCTTCAATCCGCAATACTCAATCTTCAATCCTCAATCCTCAATCCTCAATCCTCAATCCTCATCCTCAATCCTCAATACCCAATCCTCAATCTTCAATCCTCGATCCACAATCCTCAATTCTCAATCCTCAATCCTCAGTCCTCAGTCCTTAAACGTCAATCCTCAACCCTCAGCCATCATCCTCAATCCTCAATCCTCAATCTTCAGTCCTCAATACTCAATCTTCAATCCTCAATCCTCAAGCCTCAGTCCTCAAACCTCAGTTCTGAATCCTCAATCCAGAATCCTCAATCTTCAGCCCTCAGTCCTCAACAATCAGGTGACAATCCTCAATACCCAATAGAATATCGTCAATTCACAGCTTTCAATACTCAATACTTAATCTGCATTCTTCAAATCTCCATCCACAAACATCAATTCTCATCACTCAACCCTCAACACTCAGTCCTCAATGTTCAATCCTCAATCCTCAATTCTCAATCTTCAATCCTCAATACTCAATCTTTAATCCTGAATCCACAATCCTCAATCTTCAATCCTCAATCCCCAATACTCAATCCTCAATTATCAATCCTCAATCCTCAATCATCAATCCTCAATCTTCAATACTCAATCCTCAATCCTCAACCCTCAATCCTCAATCCTCAATCATCAATCCTCAATCATCAATCCTCAATACTCAATCTTTAATCCGCAATCTTCAATCCTCAATCTTCAATCTTCAATCCTCAATCCGCAACCCTCAATCCTCAATCCTCAATCCTCAATCCTCAATCCCCAATCTTCAATCCTCAGTACCCAATCCTCAATCCTCAATCCTCAATCCTCAGACCTCAAACATCAATACTCAACCATCAGTCCTCGTCCTCAATCCACAACCCTCAATCCTCAATCCTCAATCTTCAATCATCAATATTCAATCTTCAATCCTCAATCCTCAATTCTCAATCCTCAATCCTCTGACCTCAAACATGAATACTCAACCCTCAGTCCTCGTCCTCAATCCACAACCCTCAATCCTCAATCCTCAATATTCAATCCTCAGTCCTCAATCCGCAATGTTCAATCCGCAATACCCAATCCTCAATCTTCAACCCTCAATCCTCAATCCTCAATCCTCAATCCTCAATCCTCAATCCTGAGTCCTCAAACCTCAATCCTGAAACCTCAATCCTGAATCCTCAATCTTCAGACCTCAGTCCTCAACAATCAGTTGTCAATCCTTAATCCTCAATAGAATGTCATCAATTCACAGTTTTCAATACACAATACTCAACCTGCAATCTTTAAATCTCTATCCACAAACAGCAATTCTCATCACTCAACACTCAACACTCAGTCCCCAATCTTCAATCTTCAATCCTCAATCCTCAATCCTCAATCCTCAATCCTCAACCTTCAATCTTCAATACTCAATCATCAATCCTCAATCCTCAATCCTCAATCCTCAATCCTCAACCCTCAATCGTCAGTCTTCAATCCTCAATCCTCAATCCTCATTCTTCAATCCTCAATACCCAATCCTCAATCTTCAATCCTCAATCCTCAATCCTCAATTCTCAGTCCTCAGTCCTCAAACCTCAATCCTCAGCCCTCAGCCCTCATAGTCAATCCTCAATCCTCAATCCTCAAACCTCAATCTTCAATCCTCAATACTCAACCCTCAATCCTCAATCCTCAATTCTCAATCCTCAATACTGAATCCTCAATCGTCAATCCTCAATCCCCAATCCTCAATGTTCAATACTCAATCCTCAATCCTCAATCCAAAATCCTCAATCTTCAAACCTCAATACTCAATCTTCAATCCTCAATCCTCAATCCTCAATCCTCAATCCTCAATCCTCAATCTTCAATCCTGTATACATAATCTTCAACCCTCAATCCTCAATTCTCAATCCACAAAACTCAGTCCTCAATCCTCAATCCTCAATCCTCAATCTCCAATCCTCAATACTCAATCATCAATCCTCAATCATCAATCCTCAGTCCTCAATCCTCAATCCTCAATCCTCAATCCTCAATACTCAATCATCAATCCTCAATCTTCAATCCTCAATCTTCAATCCTCAATACTCAGTCTTCAATCCTCAATCCTCAATCCTCAATCCTCAATCCTCAATCCTCAGTCCTCAATCTTCAATCCCCAATCCTCAGTCCTCAATCCTCAATCCTCATTCTTCAATCCTCAATACCCAATCCTCAATCTTCAATCCTCAATCCTCAATCCTCAATTCTCAATCCTCAATCCTCAGTCCTCAGTCCTCAAACCTCAATCCTCAACCCTCAGCCCTCATCGTGAATCCTCAAGCCTCAATCCTCAATCCTCAATCTTCAATCCTGAATACACAATCTTCAACCCTCAATCCTCAATTCTCAATTCTCAACACTCAATCCTTAATCCTGAATCCTCAATCCTCAATCTTCAATCCTCAATACTCAATCATCAATCCTCAATCATCAATCCTCAGTCCTCAATCCTCAATCCTCAATCCTCAATCTTCAATCCTCAATACTCAATCATCAATCCTCAATCCTCAATCCTCAATCTTCAATCCTCAATAGTCAATCTTCAATCCTCAATCCTCTATCCTCAATCCTCAATCTTCAATCCTCAATCCTCAATCCTCAATCCTCAATCCTCAGTCTTCGATCCTCAATACCCAATCCTCAATCTTCAATCCTCAATCCTCAATCCTCAATTCTCAATCCTCAATCCTCAGTCCTCAGTCCTCAAACCTCAATCCTCAACCCTCAATCCTCAGTCCTCAAACCTCAATCCTGGATCCTCAATCCTGAATCCTCAATCTTCAGACCTCAGTCCTCAACAATCAGTTGTAAATTCTCAATCCTCAATAGAATATCATCAATTCACAGTTTTCAATACTCAATACTCAATCTGCAATCTTTAAATCTCTATCCACAAACACCAATTCTCATCACTCAACACTCAATACTCAGTCCCCAGTCCTCAATCTTCAATCCTCAATCCTCAATCCTCAACCCTCAATCCCCTACATTCAATCCTCAATACTCAATCTTCAATACTCAATCCTCAATCCTCAATCCTCAATCCTCAATCTTCAATCCAAAATCCTCAGTCCTCAATCCTGAATCCTCATTCTTCAATCCTCAATACCCAATCCTCAATCTTCAATCCTCGATCCTCAATCCTCAATTCTCAATCCTCAATCCTCAGTCCTCAGTCCTCAAACCTCAATCCTCAACCCTCAGCCCTCATCGTCAATCCTCAATCCTCAATCCTCAATCCTCAATCTTCAATCCTGTATACACAATCTTCAACCCTCAATCCTCAATTCTCAATCCTCAAAACTCAATCCTCAATCCTCAATCGTCAATCCTCAATCTTCAATCCTCAATACTCAATCATCAATCCTCAATCATCAATCCTCAGTCCTCAATCCTCAATCCTCAATCCTCAATCTTCAATCCTCAATACTCAATCATCAATCCTCAATCATCAATCCTCAGTCCTCAATGCTCAATCCTCAATCCTCAGTCTTCAATCCTCAATACTCAATCATCAATCCTCAATCCTCAATCCTCAATCTTCAATCCTCAATACTCAATCTTCAATCCTCAATCCTCAATCCCCAATCCTCAATCTTCAATCCTCAATCCTCAATCCTCAATCGTCAATCCTCAGTCTTCGATCCTCAATACCCAATCCTCAATCTTCAATCCTCAATCCTCAATCCTCAATTCTCAATCCTCAATCCTCAGTCCTCAGTCCTCAAACCTCAATCCTCAGCCCTCAGCCCTCATAGTCAATCCTCAATCCTCAATCCTCAATCCTCAATCTTCAATCCTCAATACTCAACCTTCAATCCTCAATCCTCAATTCTCAATCCTCAATACTGAATCCTCAATCGTCAATCCTCAATCCCCAATCCTCAATGTTCAATACTCAATCCTCAATCCTCAATCCAAAATCCTCAATCTTCAAACCTCAATACTCAATCATCAATCCTCAATCCTCAATCCTCAATCCTCAATCCTCAATCCTCAGTCCTCAATCTTCAATCCTCAATCCTCAGTCCTCAATCCTCAATCCTCATTCTTCAATCCTCAATACCCAATCCTCAGTCTTCAATCCTCAATCCTCAATCCTCAATTCTCAATCCTCAATCCTCAGTCCTCAGTCCTCAAACCTCAATCCTCAACCCTCAGCCCTCATCGTCAATCCTCAATCCTCAATCCTCAATCCTCAATCTTCAATCCTGAATACACAATCTTCAACCCTCAATCCTCAATTCTCAATCCTCAACACTCAATCCTTAATCCTCAATCCTCAATCCTCAATCTTCAATCCTCAATACTCAATCATCAATCCTCAATCATCAATCCTCAGTCCTCAATCCTCAATCCTCAATCCTCAATCTTCAATCCTCAATACTCAATCATCAATCCTCAATCCTCAATCCTCAATCTTCAATCCTCAATACTCAATCTTCAATCCTCAATCCTCAATCCTCAATCCTCAATCTTCAATCCTCAATCCTCAATCCTCAATCCTCAATCCTCAGTCTTCGATCCTCAATACCCAATCCTCAATCTTCAATCCTCAATCCTCAATCCTCAATTCTCAATCCTCAATCCTCAGTCCTCAGTCCTCAAACCTCAATCCTCAACCCTCAGCCCTCATAGTCAATCCTAAATCCTCAATCCTCAATCCTCAATCTTCAATCCTCAATACTCAACCTTCAATCCTCTATCCTCAATTCTCAGTCCTCAATACTGAATCCTCAATCGTCAATCCTCAATCCCCAATCCTCAATCTTCAATACGCAATCCTCAATCCTCAATCCAAAATCCTCAATCTTCAAACCTCAATACTCAATCTTCAATCCTCAATCCTCAATCCTCAATCCTCAGACCTCAGACATCAATACTGAACCCTCAGTCCTCGTCCTCAATCCACAGCCCTCAATCCTCAATTCTCAATCTTCAATCATCAATATTCAACCTTCAGTCCTCAATCCTCAATACTCAATCGTCAATCCTCAATCCTCAATGTTCAGTCAGCAATACCCAATCCTCAATCTTCAATCCTCAATCTTCATTCCTCAATCCTCAATCCTCAATCCTCAATCCTCAATCCTCAGTACTCAAACCTCAATCCTGAATCCTCAATCCTGAATCCTCAATCTTCAGACCTCAGTTCTCAAAAATCAGTTGTCAATTCTCAATCCTCAATAGAATATCATCAATTCACAGTTTTCAATACTCAATACTCCATCTGCTATCTTTAAATCTCTATCCACAAACATCAATTCTCATCACTCAGCCCTCAACACTCAGTCCCCAATCCTCAATCTTCAATCCTCAATCCTCAAACCTCAATCCTCAATCCTCAATCTTCAATCCTCAATGCTCAATCATCAATCCTCAATCCTCAATGCTCAGTCCTCAATCCTCAAACCTCAATCCTCAACCTTCAGCCCTCATCCTCAATCCTCATTCCTCAATCCTCAATCTTCAATCTTCAATCCTCAATAATCAATCTTCAACCCTCAATCCTCAGTCCTCAAACCTCAATTCAGAATCCTCAATCCTGTATCCTCAATTTTCAGCCCTCAGCCCTCAACAATCAGTTGCCCATACTCAACCCTCAATAGAATATCCTCAATTCACAGTTTTCAATACTCAATGCTCAATCTGCAATCTTCAAACCTCTATCCACAAACACCAATTCTCATCACTCAACCCTCAACACTCAGTCCTCAATGCTCAATCCTCAATCCTCAATCCACAATCCTCAATCATCAATCTTCAATCCACAATACTCAATCTTCAATCCACAATCCTCAATCCTCAATCCTCAATCCTCATTCTTCAATCCTCAATACCCAATCCTCAATCTTCAATCCTCAATCCACAATCCTCAATCTTCAATACGCAATCCTCAATCCTCAATCCAAAATCCTCAATCTTCAAACCTCAATACTCAATCTTCAATCCTCAATCCTCAATCCTCAATCCTCAGACCTCAGACATCAATACTGAACCCTCAGTCCTCGTCCTCAATCCACAGCCCTCAATCCTCAATTCTCAATCTTCAATCATCAATATTCAACCTTCAGTCCTCAATCCTCAATACTCAATCGTCAATCCTCAATCCTCAATGTTCAGTCAGCAATACCCAATCCTCAATCTTCAATCCTCAATCTTCATTCCTCAATCCTCAATCCTCAATCCTCAAACCTCAATCCTCAGTACTCAAACCTCAATCCTGAATCCTCAATCCTGAATCCTCAATCTTCAGACCTCAGTTCTCAAAAATCAGTTGTCAATTCTCAATCCTCAATAGAATATCATCAATTCACAGTTTTCAATACTCAATACTCAATCTGCTATCTTTAAATCTCTATCCACAAACATCAATTCTCATCACTCAACCCTCAACACTCAGTCCCCAATCCTCAATCTTCAATCCTCAATCCTCAAACCTCAATCCTCAATCCTCAATCTTCAATCCTCAATGCTCAATCATCAATCCTCAATCCTCAATGCTCAGTCCTCAATCCTCAAACCTCAATCCTCAACCCTCAGCCCTCATCCTCAATCCTCATTCCTCAATCCTCAATCTTCAATCTTCAAACCTCAATAATCAATCTTCAACCCTCAATCCTCAGTCCTCAAACCTCAATTCAGAATCCTCAATCCTGTATCCTCAATTTTCAGCCCTCAGCCCTCAACAATCAGTTGCCAATACTCAACCCTCAATAGAATATCCTCAATTCACAGTTTTCAATACTCAATGCTCAATCTGCAATCTTCAAACCTCTATCCACAAACACCAATTCTCATCACTCAACCCTCAACACTCAGTCCTCAATGCTCAATCCTCAATCCTCAATCCACAATCCTCAATCATCAATCTTCAATCCACAATACTCAATCTTCAATCCTCAATCCTCAATCCTCAATCCTCAATCCTCATTCTTCAATCCTCAATACCCAATCCTCAATCTTCAATCCTCAATCCACAATCCTCAATTCTCAATCTTCAATCTTCAATCCTCAATAATCAATCTTCAACCCTCAATCCTCAATACTCAATCATCAATCCTCAATCCTCAATCCTCAATCCTCAATCCTCAACCCTCAATCGTCAGTCTTCAATCCTCAATCCTCACCCTCATTCTTCAATCCTCAATACCCAATCCTCAATCTTCAATCCTCAATCCTCAATCCTCAATTCTCAGTCCTCAGTCCTCAAACCTCAATCCTCAGCCCTCAGCCCTCATAGTCAATCCTCAATCCTCAATCCTCAATCCTCAATCTTCAATCCTCAATACTCAACCTTCAATCCTCAATCCTCAGTTCTCAATCCTCAATACTGAATCCTCAATCGTCAATCCTTAATCCCCAATCCTCAATGTTCAATACTCAAACCTCAATCCTGAATCCAAAATCCTCAATCTTCAAACCTCAATACTCAATCTTCAATCCTCAATCCTCAATCCTCAATCCTCAATCCTCAATCCTCAGTCCTCAATCTTCAATCCTCAATCCTCAGTCCTCAATCCTCAATCCTCATTCTTCAATCCTCAATACCCAATCCTCAATCTTCAATCCTCAATCCTCAATCCTCAATTCTCAATCCTCAATCCTCAGCCCTCAGTCCTCGAACCTCAATACTCAACCCTCAGCCCTCATCGTCAATCCTCAATCCTCAATCCTCAATCCTCAATCTTCAATCCTGAATACACAATCTTCAACCCTCAATCCTCAATTCTCAATCCTCAACACTCAATCCTTAATCCTCAATCCTCAGTCCTCAATCTTCAATCCTCAATACTCAATCATCAATCCTCAATCATCAATCCTCAGTCCTCAATCCTCAATCCTCAATCCTCAATCTTCAATCCTCAATACTCAATCATCAATCCTCAATCCTCAATCCTCAATCTCCAATCCTCAATACTCAATCTTCAATCCTCAACACTCAATCCTCAATCCTCAATCTTCAATCCTCAATCCTCAATCCTCATTCCTCAATCCTCAGTCTTCGATCCTCAATACCCAATCCTCAATCTTCAATCCTCAATCCTCAATCCTCAATTCTCAATCCTCAATCCTCAGTTCTCTGTCCTCAAACCTCAATCCTCAACCCTCAGCCCTCATAGTCAATCCTCAATCCTCAATCCTCAATCCTCAATCTTCAATCCTCAATACTCAACCTTCAATCCTCTATCCTCAATTCTCAATCCTCAATACTGAATCCTCAATCGTCAATCCTCAATCCCCAATCCCCAATCTTCAATACTCAATCCTCAATCCTCAATCCAAAATCCTCAATCTTCAAACCTCAATACTCAATCTTCAATCCTCAACCCTCAATCCTCAATCCCCAGACCTCAGACATCAATACTGAACCCTCAGTCCTCGTCCTCAATCCACAGCCCTCAATCCTCAATCCTCAATCTTCAATCATCAATATTCAACCTTCAGTCCTCAATCCTCAATACTCAATCCTCAATCCTCAATCCTCAATGTTCAGTCAGCAATACCCAATCCTCAATCTTCAATCCTCAATCTTCAATCCTCAATCCTCAATCCTCAATCCTCAATCCTCAATCCTCAGTACTCAAACCTCAATCCTGAATCCTCAATCCTGAATCCTCAATCTTCAGACATCAGTTCTCAAAAATCAGTTGTCAATTCTCAATCCTCAATAGAATATCATCAATTCACAGTTTTCAATACTCAATACTCAATCTGCTATCTTTAAATCTCTATCCACAAACACCAATTCTCATCACTAAACCCTCAACACTCAGTCCCCAATCCTCATTCTTCAATCCTCAATCCACAAACCTCAATCCTCAATCCTCAGCCCTCATCCTCAATCCTCATTCCTCAATCCTCAATCTTCAATCTTCAATCCTCAATAATCAATCCTCAATCTTCAATCCTGTATACACAATCTTCAACCCTCAATCCTCAATTCTCAATCCTCAAAACTCAATCCTCAATTCTCAATCCTCAATCCTCAATCTTCAATCCTCAATACTCAATCATCAATCCTCAATCATCAATCCTCAGTCCTCAATCCTCAATCTTCAATCTTCAATCCTCAATAATCAATCTTCAACCCTCAATCCTCAGTCCTCAAACCTCAATTCAGAATCCTCAATCCTGAATCCTCAATTTTCAGCCCTCAGCCCTCAACAATCAGTTGTAAATTCTCAATCCTCAATAGAATATCCTCAATTCACAGTTTTCAATACTCAATGCTCAATCTGCAATCTTCAAACCTCTATCCACAAACACCAATTCTCATCACTCAACCCTCAACACTCAGTCCTCAATGTTCAATCCTCAATCCTCAATCCACAATCCTCAATCATCAATCTTCAATCCGCAATACTCAATCTTCAATCCTCAATCCTCAATCCTCAATCCTCAATCCTCATTCTTCAATCCTCAATACCCAATCCTCAATCTTCAATCCTCGATCCACAATCCTCAATTCTCAATCCTCAATCCTCAGTCCTCAGTCCTTAAACCTCAATCCTCAACCCTCAGACATTATCCTTAATCCTCAATCCTCAATCCTCAATCCTCAATCTTCAATCCTCAATACTCAATCTTCAATCCTCAATCCTCAATCCTCAGTCCTCAAACCTCAATCCTGGATCCTCAATCCTGAAGCCTCAATCTTCAGACCTCAGTCCTCAACAATCAGTTGTAAATTCTCAATCCTCAATAGAATATCATCAATTCACAGTTTTCAATACTCAATACTCAATCTGCAATCTTTAAATCTCTATCCACAAAACACCAATTCTCATCACTCAACCCTCAATACTCAGTCCCCAGTCCTCAGTCTTCAATCCTCAATCCTCAATACTCAATCTTCAATACTCAATCCTCAATCCTCAATCCTCAATCCTCAATCTTCAATCCTCAATCCTCAGTCCTCAATCCTCAATCCTCATTCTTCAATCCTCAATACCCAATCCTCAATCTTCAAACCTCAATCCTCAATCTTCAATTCTCAATCCTCAATCCTCAGTCCTCAGTCCTCAAACCTCAATCCTCAACCCTCAGCCCTCATCGTCAATCCACAATCCTCAATCCTCAGTCCTCAATCTTCAATCCTGAATACACAATCTTCAACCCTCAATACTCAATTCTCAATCCTGAATACTCAATCCTCAATCCTCAATCCTCAATCTTCAATCCTCAATCCTCAATCCTCAACGCTCAATCCCCTACATTCAATCCTCAATACTCAATCTTCAATACTCAATCCTCAATACTCAATCCTCAATCCTCAATCTTCAATCCTCAATCCTCAATCTTCAATCCTGTATACATAATCTTCAACCCTCAATCCTCAATTCTCAATCCTCAAAACTCAATCCTCAATCCTCAATCCTCAATCCTCAATCTTCAATCCTCAATACTCAATCATCAATCCTCAATCATCAATCCTCAGTCCTCAATCCTCAATCCTCAATCTTCAATCCTCAATACTCAATCATCAATCCTCAATCCTCAATCCTCAATCTTCAATCCTCAATACTCAGTCTTCAATCCTCAATCCTCAATCCTCAATCCTCAATCTTCAATCCTCAATCCTCAATCCTCGATCGTCAATCCTCAGTCTTCGATCCTCAATACCCAATCCTCAATCTTCAATCCTCAATCCCCAATCCTCAATTCTCAATCCTCAATCCTCAGTCCTCAGTCCTCAAACCTCAATCCTCAACCCTCAGCCCTCATAGTCAATCCTCAATACACAATCCTCATTCCTCAATCTTCAATCCTCAATACTCAACCTTCAATCCTCAATCCTCAATTCTCAATCCTCAATACTGAATCCTCAATCGTCAATCCTCAATCCCCAATCCTCAATGTTCAATACTCAATCCTCAATCCTCAATCCAAAATCCTCAATCTTCAAACCTCAATACACAATCTTCAATTCTCAATCCTCAATCCTCAATCCTCAATCCTCAATCCTCAATCCTCAGTCCTCAATCTTCAATCCCCAATCCTCAGTCCTCAATCCTCAATCCTCATTCTTCAATCCTCAATACACAATCCTCAATCTTCAATCCTCAATCCTCAATCCTCAATTCTCAATCCTCAATCCTCAGTCCTCAGTCCTCAAACATCAATCCTCAACCCTCAGCCCTCATCGTCAATCCTCAAGCCTCAACCCTCAATCCTCAATATTCAATCCTGAATACACAATCTTCAACCCTCAATCCTCAATTCACAATCCTCAACACTCAATCCTTAATCCTCAATCCTCAATCCTCAATCCTCAATCTTCAATCCTCAATACTCAATCATCAATCCTCAATCATCAATCCTCAGTCCTCAATCCTCAATCCTCAATCCTCAATCTTCAATCCTCAATCATCAATCCTCAATCCTCAATCCCCAATCCTCAATCCTCAATCTTCAATCCTCAATACTCAATCTTCAATCCTCAATCCTCAATCCTCAATCCTCAATCTTCAATCCTCAATCCTCAATCCTCAATCCTCAATCCTCAGTCTTCGATCCTCAATACCAAATCCTCAATCTTCAATCCTCAATCCTCAATCCTCAATTCTCAATCCTCAATCCTCAGTCCTCAGTCCTCAAACCTCAATCCTCAACCCTCAATCCTCAGTCCTCAAACCTCAATCCTGGATCCTCAATCCTGAATCCTCAATCTTCAGACCTCAGTCCTCAACAATGAGTTGTAAATTCTCAATCCTCAATAGAATATCATCAATTCACAGTTTTCAATACTCAATACTCAATCTGCAATCTTTAAATCTCTATCCACAAACACCAATTCTCATCACTCAACACTCAATACTCAGTCCCCAGTCCTCAATCTTCAATCCTCAATCCTCAATCCTCAACCCTCAATCCCCTACATTCAATTATCAATACTCAATCTTCAATACTCAATCCTCAATCCTCAATCCTCAATCCTCAATCTTCAATCCAAAATCCTCAGTCCTCAATCCTGAATCCTCATTCTTCAATCCTCAATACCCAATCCTCAATCTTCAATCCTCGATCCTCAATCCTCAATCTTCAATCCTCAATATTCAATCCTCAATCCTCAATCCTCAATCCTCAATCCTCAATCATCAATCCTCAGTCCTCAATGCTCAATCCTCAATCCTCAATCTTCAATCCTCAATACTCAATCATCAATCCTCAATCCTCAATCTTCAATCCTCAATACTCAATCTTCAATCCTCAATCCTCAATCCCCAATCCTCAATCTTCAATCCTCAATTCTCAATCCTCAATCGTCAATCCTCAGTCTTCGATCCTCAATACCCAATCCTCAATCTTCAATCCTCAATCCTCAATCCTCAATTCTCAATCCTCAATCCTCAGTCCTCAGTCCTCAAACCTCAATCCTCAGCCCTCAGCCCTCATAGTCAATCCTCAATCCTCAATCCTCAATCCTCAATCTTCAATCCTCAATACTCAACCTTCAATCCTCAATCCTCAATTCTCAATCCTCAATACTGAATCCTCAATCGTCAATCCTCAATCCCCAATCCTCAATGTTCAATACTCAATCCTCAATCCTCAATCCAAAATCCTCAATCTTCAAACCTCAATACTCAATCTTCAATCCTCAATCCTCAATCCTCAATCCTCAATCCTCAATCCTCAGTCCTCAATCTTCAATCCTCAATCCTCAGTCCTCAATCCTCAATCCTCATTCTTCAATCCTCAATACCCTATCCTCAGTCTTCAATCCTCAATCCTCAATCCTCAATTCTCAATCCTCAAACCTCAGTCCTCAGCCCTCAAACCTCAATCCTCAACCCTCAGCCCTCATAGTCAATCCTCAATCCTCAATCCTCAATCCTCAATCTTCAATCCTCAATACTCAATCATCAATCCTCAATCCTCAATCCTCAATCTTCAATCCTCAATACTCAGTCTTCAATCCTCAATCCTCAATCCTCAATCCTCAATCTTCAATCCTCAATTCTCAATCCTGGATCGTCAATCCTCAGTCTTCGATCCTCAATACCCAATCCTCAATCTTCAATCCTCAATCCCCAATCCTCAATTCTCAATCCTCAATCCTCAGTCCTCAGTCCTCAAACCTCAATCCTCAACCCTCGGCCCTCATAGTCAATCCTCAATACACAATCCTCATTCCTCAATCTTCAATCCTCAATACTCAACCTTCAATCCTCAATCCTCAATTCTCAATCCTCAATACTGAATCCTCAATCGTCAATCCTCAATCCCCAATCCTCAATGTTCAATACTCAATCCTCAATCCTCAATCCAAAATCCTCAATCTTCAAACCTCAATACTCAATCTTCAATTCTCAATCCTCAATCCTAAATCCTTAATCCTCAATCCTCAGTCCTCAATCTTCAATCCCCAATCCTCAGTCCTCAATCCTCAATCCTCATTCTTCAATCCTCAATACACAATCCTCAATCTTCAATCCTCAATCCTCAATCCTCAATTCTCAATCCTCAATCCTCAGTCCTCAGTCCTCAAACCTCAATCCTCAACCCTCAGCCCTCATCGTCAATCCTCAAGCCTCAACCCTCAATCCTCAATCTTCAATCCTGAATACACAATCTTCAACCCTCAATCCTCAATTCTCAATCCTCAACACTCAATCCTTAATCCTCAATCCTCAATCCTCAATCTTCAATCCTCAATACTCAATCATCAATCCTCAATCATCAATCCTCAGTCCTCAATCCTCAATCCTCAATCCTCAATCTTCAATCCTCAATACTCAATCATCAATCCTCAATCCTCAATCCTCAATCTTCAATCCTCAATACTCAATCTTCAATCCTCAATCCTCAATCCTCAATCCTCAATCTTCAATCCTCAATCCTCAATCCTCAATCCTCAATCCTCAGTCTTCGATCCTCAATACCCAATCCTCAATCTTCAATCCTCAATCCTCAATCCTCAATTCTCAATCCTCAATCCTCAGTCCTCAGTCCTCAAACCTCAATCCTCAACCCTCAATCCTCAGTCCTCAAACCTCAATCCTGGATCCTCAATCCTGAATCCTCAATCTTCAGACCTCAGTCCTCAACAATGAGTTGTAAATTCTCAATCCTCAATAGAATATCATCAATTCACAGTTTTCAATACTCAATACTCAATCTGCAATCTTTAAATCTCTATCCACAAACACCAATTCTCATCACTCAACACTCAATACTCAGTCCCCAGTCCTCAATCTTCAATCCTCAATCCTCAATCCTCAACCCTCAATCCCCTACATTCAATTATCAATACTCAATCTTCAATACTCAATCCTCAATCCTCAATCCTCAATCCTCAATCTTCAACCCAAAATCCTCAGTCCTCAATCCTGAATCCTCATTCTTCAATCCTCAATACCCAATCCTCAATCTTCAATCCTCGATCCTCAATCCTCAATCTTCAATCCTCAATCTTCAATCCTCAATCCTCAATCCTCAGTCCTCAATCCTCAAACCTCAATCCTCAACCCTCAGCCCTCATCCTCAATCCTCATTCCTCAATCCTCAATCTTCAATCTTCAATCCTCAATAATCAATTCTCAACCCTCAATCCTCAGTCCTCAAACCTCAATTCAGAATCCTCAATCCTGTATCCTCAATTTTCAGCCCTCAGCCCTCAACAATCAGTTGTCAATACTCAACCCTCAATAGAATATCCTCAATTCACAGTTTTCAATGCTCAATGCTCAATCTGCAATCTTCAAACCTCTATCCACAAACACCAATTCTCATCACTCAACCCTCAACACTCAGTCCTCAATGTTCAATCCTCAATCCTCAATCCACAATCCTCAATCATCAATCTTCAATCCGCAATACTCAATCTTCAATCCTCAATCCTCAATCCTCAATCCTCAATCCTCATCCTCAATCCTCAATACCCAATCCTCAATCTTCAATCCTCGATCCACAATCCTCAATTCTCAATCCTCAATCCTCAGTCCTCAGTCCTTAAACGTCAATCCTCAACCCTCAGCCATCATCCTCAATCCTCAATCCTCAATCATCAGTCCTCAATACTCAATCTTCAATCCTCAATCCTCAATCCTCAGTCCTCAAACCTCAGTTCTGAATCCTCAATCCAGAATCCTCAATCTTCAGCCCTCAGTCCTCAACAATCAGGTGACAATCCTCAATACCCAATAGAATATCGTCAATTCACAGCTTTCAATACTCAATACTTAATCTGCATTCTTCAAATCTCCATCCACAAACATCAATTCTCATCACTCAACCCTCAACACTCAGTCCTCAATGTTCAATCCTCAATCCTCAATTCTCAATCTTCAATCCTCAATACTCAATCTTTAATCCTGAATCCACAATCCTCAATCTTCAATCCTCAATCCCCAATACTCAATCCTCAATTACCAATCCTCAATCCTCAATCATCAATCCTCAATCTTCAATACTCAATCCTCAATCCTCAACCCTCAATCCTCAATACTCAATCATCAATCCTCAATCATCAATCCTCAATACTCAATCTTTAATCCTCAATCCTCAATCCTCAATCCTCAATCCTCAACCCTCAATCGTCAGTCTTCAATCCTCAATCCGCAATCCTCATTCTTCAATCCTCAATACCCAATCCTCAATCTTCAATCCTCAATCCTCAATCCTCAATTCTCAGTCCTCAGTCCTCAAACCTCAATCCTCAGCCCTCAGCCCTCATAGTCAATCCTCAATCCTCAATCCTCAAACCTCAATCTTCAATCCTCAATACTCAACCCTCAATCCTCAATCCTCAATTCTCAATCCTCAATACTGAATCCTCAATCGTCAATCCTCAATCCCCAATCCTCAATGTTCAATACTCAATCCTCAATCCTCAATCCAAAATCCTCAATCTTCAAACCTCAATACTCAATCTTCAATCCTCAATCCTCAATCCTCAATCCTCAATCCTCAATCCTCAATCTTCAATCCTGTATACATAATCTTCAACCCTCAATCCTCAATTCTCAATCCACAAAACTCAGTCCTCAATCCTCAATCCTCAATCCTCAATCTCCAATCCTCAATACTCAATCATCAATCCTCAATCATCAATCCTCAGTCCTCAATCCTCAATCCTCAATCCTCAATCCTCAATACTCAATCATCAATCCTCAATCTTCAATCCTCGATCTTCAATCCTCAATACTCAGTCTTCAATCCTCAATCCTCAATCCTCAATCCTCAATCCTCAATCCTCAGTCCTCAATCTTCAATCCCCAATCCTCAGTCCTCAATCCTCAATCCTCATTCTTCAATCCTCAATACCCAATCCTCAATCTTCAATCCTCAATCCTCAATCCTCAATTCTCAATCCTCAATCCTCAGTCCTCAGTCCTCAAACCTCAATCCTCAACCCTCAGCCCTCATCGTGAATCCTCAAGCCTCAATCCTCAATCCTCAATCTTCAATCCTGAATACACAATCTTCAACCCTCAATCCTCAATTCTCAATTCTCAACACTCAATCCTTAATCCTCAATCCTCAATCCTCAATACTCAATCATCAATCCTCAATCCTCAATCCTCAATCTTCAATCCTCAATACTCAATCTTCAATCCTCAATCCTCAATCCTCAATCCTCAATCTTCAATCCTCAATCCTCAATCCTCAATCCTCAATCCTCAGTCTTCGATCCTCAATACCCAATCCTCAATCTTCAATCCTCAATCCTCAATCCTCAATTCTCAATCCTCAATCCTCAGTCCTCAGTCCTCAAACCTCAATCCTCAACCCTCAATCCTCAGTCCTCAAACCTCAATCCTGGATCCTCAATCCTGAATCCTCAATCTTCAGACCTCAGTCCTCAACAATGAGTTGTAAATTCTCAATCCTCAATAGAATATCATCAATTCACAGTTTTCAATACTCAATACTCAATCTGCAATCTTTAAATCTCTATCCACAAACACCAATTCTCATCACTCAACACTCAATACTCAGTCCCCAGTCCTCAATCTTCAATCCTCAATCCTCAATCCTCAACCCTCAATCCCCTACATTCAATTATCAATACTCAATCTTCAATACTCAATCCTCAATCCTCAATCCTCAATCCTCAATCTTCAATCCAAAATCCTCAGTCCTCAATCCTGAATCCTCATTCTTCAATCCTCAATACCCAATCCTCAATCTTCAATCCTCGATCCTCAATCCTCAATCTTCAATCCTCAATCTTCAATCCTCAATCCTCAATCCTCAATCCTCAATCCTCAATCATCAATCCTCAGTCCTCAATGCTCAATCCTCAATCCTCAATCTTCAATCCTCAATACTCAATCATCAATCCTCAATCCTCAATCCTCAATCTTCAATCCTCAATACTCAATCTTCAATCCTCAATCCTCAATCCCCAATCCTCAATCTTCAATCCTCAATTCTCAATCCTCAATCGTCAATCCTCAGTCTTCGATCCTCAATACCCAATCCTCAATCTTCAATCCTCAATCCTCAATCCTCAATTCTCAATCCTCAACCCTCAACCCTCAGTCCTCAGTCCTCAAACCTCAATCCTCAACCCTCAGCCCTCATAGTCAATCCTCAATCCTCAATCCTCAATCCTCAACCTTCAATCCTCAATACTCAACCTTCAATCCTCTATCCTCAATTCTCAGTCCTCAATACTGAATCCTCAATCGTCAATCCTCAATACCCAATCCTCAATCTTCAATACTCAATCCTCAATCCTCAATCCAAAATCCTCAATCTTCAAACCTCAATACTCAATCTTCAATCCTCAATCCTCAATCCTCAATCCTCAGACCTCAGACATCAATACTGAACCCTCAGTCCTCGTCCTCAATCCACAGCCCTCAATCCTCAATCCTCAATCTTCAATCATCAATATTCAACCTTCAGTCCTCAATACTCAATACTCAATCGTCAATCCTCAATCCTCAATGTTCAGTCAGCAATACCCAATCCTCAATCTTCAATCCTCAATCTTCAATCCTCAATCCTCAATCCTCAATCCTCAATCCTCTATCCTCAGTACTCAAACCTCAATCCTGAATCCTCAATCCTGAATCCTCAATCTTCAGACCTCAGTTCTCAAAAATCAGTTGTCAATTCTCAATCCTCAATGGAATATCATCAATTCACAGTTTTCAATACTCAATACTCAATCTGCTATCTTTAAATCTCTATCCACAAACATCAATTCTCATCACTCAACCCTCAACACTCAGTCCCCAATCCTCAATCTTCAATCCTCAATCCTCAAACCTCAATCCTCAATCCTCAATCTTCAATCCTCAATGCTCAATCATCAATCCTCAATCCTCAATCCTCAGTCCTCAATCCTCAAACCTCAATCCTCAACCCTCAGCCCTCATCCTCAATCCTCATTCCTCAATCCTCAATCTTCAATCTTCAATCCTCAATAATCAATCTTCAACCCTCAATCCTCAGTCCTCAAACCTCAATTCAGAATCCTCAATCCTGTATCCTCAATTTTCAGCCCTCAGCCCTCAACAATCAGTTGTCAATACTCAACCCTCAATAGAATATCCTCAATTCACAGTTTTCAATGCTCAATGCTCAATCTGCAATCTTCAAACCTCTATCCACAAACACCAATTCTCATCACTCAACCCTCAACACTCAGTCCTCAATGTTCAATCCTCAATCCTCAATCCACAATCCTCAATCATCAATCTTCAATCCGCAATACTCAATCTTCAATCCTCAATCCTCAATCCTCAATCCTCAATCCTCATCCTCAATCCTCAATACCCAATCCTCAATCTTCAATCCTCGATCCACAATCCTCAATTCTCAATCCTCAATCCTCAGTCCTCAGTCCTTAAACGTCAATCCTCAACCCTCAGCCATCATCCTCAATCCTCAATCCTCAATCTTCAGTCCTCAATACTCAATCTTCAATCCTCAATCCTCAATCCTCAGTCCTCAAACCTCAGTTCTGAATCCTCAATCCAGAATCCTCAATCTTCAGCCCTCAGTCCTCAACAATCAGGTGACAATCCTCAATACCCAATAGAATATCGTCAATTCACAGCTTTCAATACTCAATACTTAATCTGCATTCTTCAAATCTCCATCCACAAACATCAATTCTCATCACTCAACCCTCAACACTCAGTCCTCAATGTTCAATCCTCAATCCTCAATTCTCAATCTTCAATCCTCAATACTCAATCTTTAATCCTGAATCCACAATCCTCAATCTTCAATCCTCAATCCCCAATACTCAATCCTCAATTATCAATCCTCAATCCTCAATCATCAATCCTCAATCTTCAATACTCAATCCTCAATCCTCAACCCTCAATCCTCAATCCTCAATCATCAATCCTCAATCATCAATCCTCAATACTCAATCTTTAATCCGCAATCTTCAATCCTCAATCTTCAATCTTCAATCCTCAATCCGCAATCCTCAATCCTCAATCCTCAATCCTCAATCCTCAATCCCCAATCTTCAATCCTCAGTACCCAATCCTCAATCCTCAATCCTCAATCCTCAGACCTCAAACATCAATACTCAACCATCAGTCCTCGTCCTCAATCCACAACCCTCAATCCTCAATCCTCAATCTTCAATCATCAATATTCAATCTTCAA
The DNA here is from genome assembly GCF_051401765.1 of Calliopsis andreniformis. Lineage (NCBI taxonomy): Eukaryota > Metazoa > Arthropoda > Insecta > Hymenoptera > Andrenidae > Calliopsis > Calliopsis andreniformis. Next base: position 4,687,112 of record NW_027480451.1, on the reverse strand, counting down.
TCCTCAATCCTCAATTCTCAATCCTCAATCCTCTGACCTCAAACATGAATACTCAACCCTCAGTCCTCGTCCTCTATCGACAACCCTCAATCCTCAATCCTCAATATTCAATCCTCAGTCCTCAATCCGCAATGTTCAATCCGCAATACCCAATCCTCAATCTTCAACCCTCAATCCTCAATCCTCAATCCTCAATCCTCAATCCTCAATCCTGAGTCCTCAAACCTCAATCCTGAAACCTCAATCCTGAATCCTCAATCTTCAGACCTCAGTCCTCAACAATCAGTTGTCAATCCTTAATCCTCAATAGAATGTCATCAATTCACAGTTTTCGATACACAATACTCAACCTGCAATCTTTAAATCTCTATCCACAAACAGCAATTCTCATCACTCAACACTCAACACTCAGTCCCCAATCTTCAATCTTCAATCCTCAATCCTCAATCCTCAATCCTCAATCCTCAACCTTCAATCTTCAATACTCAATCATCAATCCTCAATCCTCAATCCTCAATCCTCAATCCTCAACCCTCAATCGTCAGTCTTCAATCCTCAATCCTCAATCCTCATTCTTCAATCCTCAATACCCAATCCTCAATCTTCAATCCTCAATCCTCAATCCTCAATTCTCAGTCCTCAGTCCTCAAACCTCAATCCTCAGCCCTCAGCCCTCATAGTCAATCCTCAATCCTCAATCCTCAAACCTCAATCTTCAATCCTCAATACTCAACCCTCAATCCTCAATCCTCAATTCTCAATCCTCAATACTGAATCCTCAATCGTCAATCCTCAATCCCCAATCCTCAATGTTCAATACTCAATCCTCAATCCTCAATCCAAAATCCTCAATCTTCAAACCTCAATACTCAATCTTCAATCCTCAATCCTCAATCCTCAATCCTCAATCCTCAATCCTCAATCTTCAATCCTGTATACATAATCTTCAACCCTCAATCCTCAATTCTCAATCCACAAAACTCAGTCCTCAATCCTCAATCCTCAATCCTCAATCTCCAATCCTCAATACTCAATCATCAATCCTCAATCATCAATCCTCAGTCCTCAATCCTCAATCCTCAATCCTCAATCCTCAATACTCAATCATCAATCCTCAATCTTCAATCCTCAATCTTCAATCCTCAATACTCAGTCTTCAATCCTCAATCCTCAATCCTCAATCCTCAATCCTCAATCCTCAGTCCTCAATCTTCAATCCCCAATCCTCAGTCCTCAATCCTCAATCCTCATTCTTCAATCCTCAATACCCAATCCTCAATCTTCAATCCTCAATCCTCAATCCTCAATTCTCAATCCTCAATCCTCAGTCCTCAGTCCTCAAACCTCAATCCTCAACCCTCAGCCCTCATCGTGAATCCTCAAGCCTCAATCCTCAATCCTCAATCTTCAATCCTGAATACGCAATCTTCAACCCTCAATCCTCAATTCTCAATTCTCAACACTCAATCCTTAATCCTCAATCCTCAATCCTCAATCTTCAATCCTCAATACTCAATCATCAATCCTCAATCATCAATCCTCAGTCCTCAATCCTCAATCCTCAATCCTCAATCTTCAATCCTCAATACTCAATCATCAATCCTCAATCCTCAATCCTCAATCTTCAATCCTCAATAGTCAATCTTCAATCCTCAATCCTCTATCCTCAATCCTCAATCTTCAATCCTCAATCCTCAATCCTCAATCCTCAATCCTCAGTCTTCGATCCTCAATACCCAATCCTCAATCTTCAATCCTCAATCCTCAATCCTCAATTCTCAATCCTCAATCCTCAGTCCTCAGTCCTCAAACCTCAATCCTCAACCCTCAATCCTCAGTCCTCAAACCTCAATCCTGGATCCTCAATCCTGAATCCTCAATCTTCAGACCTCAGTCCTCAACAATCAGTTGTAAATTCTCAATCCTCAATAGAATATCATCAATTCACAGTTTTCAATACTCAATACTCAATCTGCAATCTTTAAATCTCTATCCACAAACACCAATTCTCATCACTCAACACTCAATACTCAGTCCCCAGTCCTCAATCTTCAATCCTCAATCCTCAATCCTCAACCCTCAATCCCCTACATTCAATCCTCAATACTCAATCTTCAATACTCAATCCTCAATCCTCAATCCTCAATCCTCAATCTTCAATCCAAAATCCTCATTCCTCAATCCTGAATCCTCATTCTTCAATCCTCAATACCCAATCCTCAATCTTCAATCCTCGATCCTCAATCCTCAATTCTCAATCCTCAATCCTCAGTCCTCAGTCCTCAAACCTCAATCCTCAACCCTCAGCCCTCATCGTCAATCCTCAATCCTCAATCCTCAATCCTCAATCTTCAATCCTGTATACACAATCTTCAACCCTCAATCCTCAATTCTCAATCCTCAAAACTCAATCCTCAATCCTCAATCGTCAATCCTCAATCTTCAATCCTCAATACTCAATCATCAATCCTCAATCATCAATCCTCAGTCCTCAATCCTCAATCCTCAATCCGCAATCTTCAATCCTCAATACTCAATCATCAATCCTCAATCATCAATCCTCAGTCCTCAATGCTCAATCCTCAATCCTCAGTCTTCAATCCTCAATACTCAATCATCAATCCTCAATCCTCAATCCTCAATCTTCAATCCTCAATACTCAATCTTCAATCCTCAATCCTCAATCCCCAATCCTCAATCTTCAATCCTCAATCCTCAATCCTCAATCGTCAATCCTCAGTCTTCGATCCTCAATACCCAATCCTCAATCTTCAATCCTCAATCCTCAATCCTCAATTCTCAATCCTCAATCCTCAGTCCTCAGTCCTCAAACCTCAATCCTCAGCCCTCAGCCCTCATAGTCAATCCTCAATCCTCAATCCTCAATCCTCAATCTTCAATCCTCAATACTCAACCTTCAATCCTCAATCCTCAATTCTCAATCCTCAATACTGAATCCTCAATCGTCAATCCTCAATCCCCAATCCTCAATGTTCAATACTCAATCCTCAATCCTCAATCCAAAATCCTCAATCTTCAAACCTCAATACTCAATCATCAATCCTCAGTCCTCAATCCTCAATCCTCAATCCTCAATCCTCAGTCCTCAATCTTCAATCCTCAATCCTCAGTCCTCAATCCTCAATCCTCATTCTTCAATCCTCAATACCCAATCCTCAGTCTTCAATCCTCAATCCTCAATCCTCAATTCTCAATCCTCAATCCTCAGTCCTCAGTCCTCAAACCTCAATCCTCAACCCTCAGCCCTCATCGTCAATCCTCAATCCTCAATCCTCAATCCTCAATCTTCAATCCTGAATACACAATCTTCAACCCTCAATCCTCAATTCTCAATCCTCAACACTCAATCCTTAATCCTCAATCCTCAATCCTCAATCTTCAATCCTCAATACTCAATCATCAATCCTCAATCATCAATCCTCAGTCCTCAATCCTCAATCCTCAATCCTCAATCTTCAATCCTCAATACTCAATCATCAATCCTCAATCCTCAATCCTCAATCTTCAATCCTCAATACTCAATCTTCAATCCTCAATCCTCAATCCTCAATCCTCAATCTTCAATCCTCAATCCTCAATCCTCAATCCTCAATCCTCAGTCTTCGATCCTCAATACCCAATCCTCAATCCTCAATCTTCAATCCTCAATGCTCAATCATCAATCCTCAATCCTCAATGCTCAGTCCTCAATCCTCAAACCTCAATCCTCAACCCTCAGCCCTCATCCTCAATCCTCATTCCTCAATCCTCAATCTTCAATCTTCAAACCTCAATAATCAATCTTCAACCCTCAATCCTCAGTCCTCAAACCTCAATTCAGAATCCTCAATCCTGTATCCTCAATTTTCAGCCCTCAGCCCTCAACAATCAGTTGCCAATACTCAACCCTGAATAGAATATCCTCAATTCACAGTTTTCAATACTCAATGCTCAATCTGCAATCTTCAAACCTCTATCCACAAACACCAATTCTCATCACTCAACCCTCAACACTCAGTCCTCAATGCTCAATCCTCAATCCTCAATCCACAATCCTCAATCATCAATCTTCAATCCACAATACTCAATCTTCAATCCTCAATCCTCAATCCTCAATCCTCAATCCTCATTCTTCAATCCTCAATACCCAATCCTCAATCTTCAATCCTCAATCCACAATCCTCAATTCTCAATCTTCAATCTTCAATCCTCAATAATCAATCTTCAACCCTCAATCCTCAATACTCAATCATCAATCCTCAATCCTCAATCCTCAATCCTCAATCCTCAACCCTCAATCGTCAGTCTTCAATCCTCAATCCTCACCCTCATTCTTCAATCCTCAATACCCAATCCTCAATCTTCAATCCTCAATCCTCAATCCTCAATTCTCAGTCCTCAGTCCTCAAACCTCAATCCTCAGCCCTCAGCCCTCATAGTCAATCCTCAATCCTCAATCCTCAATCCTCAATCTTCAATCCTCAATACTCAACCTTCAATCCTCAATCCTCAGTTCTCAATCCTCAATACTGAATCCTCAATCGTCAATCCTCAATCCCCAATCCTCAATGTTCAATACTCAAACCTCAATCCTGAATCCAAAATCCTCAATCTTCAAACCTCAATACTCAATCTTCAATCCTCAATCCTCAATCCTCAATCCTCAATCCTCAATCCTCAGTCCTCAATCTTCAATCCTCAATCCTCAGTCCTCAATCCTCAATCCTCATTCTTCAATCCTCAATACCCAATCCTCAATCTTCAATCCTCAATCCTCAATCCTCAATTCTCAATCCTCAATCCTCAGCCCTCAGTCCTCGAACCTCAATACTCAACCCTCAGCCCTCATCGTCATTCCTCAATCCTCAATCCTCAATCCTCAACCCTCAATCCCCTACATTCAATCCTCAATACTCAATCTTCAATACTCAATCCTCAATCCTCAATCCTCAATCCTCAATCTTCTATCCTCAATCCTCAGTCCTCAATCCTGAATCCTCAATCTTCAATCCACAATACCCAATCCTCAATCTTCAATCCTCAATCCTCAATCATCAATTCTCAATCCTCAATCCTCAGTCCTCAGTCCTCAAACCTCAATCCTCAACCCTCAGCCCTCATCGTCAATCCTCAATCCTCAATCCTCAATCCTCAATCTTCAATCCTGTATACACAATCTTCAACCCTCAATCATCAATTCTCAATCCTCAAAACTCAATCCTCAATCCTCAATCCTCAATCCTCAATCTTCAATCCTCAATACTCAATCATCAATCCTCAATCATCAATCCTCAGTCCTCAATACTCAATCCTCGATCCACAATCTTCAATCCTCAATACTCAATCATCAATCCTCAATCCTCAATCCTCAATCTTCAATCCTGAATACTCAATCTTCAATCCTCAATCCTCAATCCCCAATCCTCAATCTTCAATCCTCAATCCTCAATCGTCAATCCTCAGTCTTCGATCCTCAATACCCAATCCTCAATCGTCAATCCTCAATCCTCAATCCTCAATCCTCAATCTTCAATCCTCAATCCTCAATCCTCAATCGTCAATCCTCAGTCTTCGATCCTCAATACCCAATCCTCAATCGTCAATCCTCAATCCTCAATCCTCAATTCTCAATCCTCAATCCTCAGTCCTCAGCCCTCAAACCTCAATCCTCAACCCTCAGCCCTCATAGTCAATCCTCAATCCTCAATCCTCAATCCTCAATCTTCAATCCTCAATCCTCAACACTCAATCCTCAATCCTCAGTCTTCAATCCTCAATACCCAATCCTCAATCCTCAATCCTCAATCCTCAATCCTCAATGTTCAATACGCAATACCCAATCCTCAATCTTCAATCCCCAATCCTCAATCCTCAACCCTCAATCCTCAATCCTCAATCCTCAATCCTCAATTCTCAATCCTCAAAACTCAATCCTCAATCCTCAATCCTCAATCCTCAATCTTCAATCCTCAATACTCAATCCTCAATACACAATCATCAATCCTCAATCCTCAACCCTCAGCCCTCATCCTCAATCCTCATTCCTCAATCCTCAATCTTCAATCTTCAATCCTCAATAATCAATCTTCAACCCTCAATCCTCAGTCCTCAAACCTCAATTCAGAATCCTCAATCCTGAATCCTCAATTTTCAGCCCTCAGCCCTCAACAATCAGTTGTCAATACTCAATCCTCAATAGAATATCATCAAGTCACAGTTTTCAATACTCAATGCTCAATCTGCAATCTTCAAACCTCTATCCACAAACACCAATTCTCATCACTCAACCCTCAACACTCAGTCCTCAATGTTCAATCCTCAATCCTCAATCCACAATCCTCAATAATCAATCTTCAATCCGCAATACTCAATCTTCAATCCTCAATCCTCAATCTTCAATCCTCAATACTCAATCTTCAATCCTCAATCCTCAATCCTCAGTCCTCAAACCTCAATTCTGAATCCTCAATCCTGAATCCTCAATCTTCAGCCCTCAGTCCTCAACAATCAGGTGACAATCCTCAATACCCAATAGAATATCGTCAATTCACAGCTTTCAATACTCAATACTTAAACTGCATTCTTCAAATCTCCATCCACATACATCAATTCTCATCACTCAACCCTCAACACTCAGTCCTCAATGTTGAATCCTCAATCCTCAATTCTCAATCTTCAATCCTCAATACTCAATCTTTAATCCTGAATCCACAATCCTCAATCTTCAATCCTCAATCCCCAATACTCAATCCTCAATCCCCAATCCTCAATCCTCAATCCTCAATCCTCAGTCCTCAAACCTCAATCCTGGATCCTCAATCCTGAATCCTCAATCTTCAGACCTCAGTCCTCAACAATCAGTTGTAAATTCTCAATCCTCAATAGAGTATCATCAATTCACAGTTTTCAATACTCAATACTCAATCTGCAATCTTTAAATCTCTATCCACAAACACCAATTCTCATCACTCAACACTCAATACTCAGTCCCCAGTCCTCAATCTTCAATCCTCAATCCTCAATCCTCAACCCTCAATCCCCTACATTCAATCCTCAATACTCAATCTTCAATACTCAGTCCTCAATCCTCAATCCTCAATCCTCAACCTTCAATCCTCAATCCTCAATCTTCAATCCTGTATACACAATCTTCAACCCTCAATCCTCAATTCTCAATCCTCAAAACTCAATCCTCAATCCTCAATCCTCAATCCTCAATCTTCAATCCTCAATACTCAATCATCAATCCTCAATCATCAATCCTCAGTCCTCAATCCTCAATCCTCAATCCTCAATCTTCAATCCTCAATACTCAATCATCAATCCTCAATCCTCAATCCTCAATCTTCAATCCTCAATACTCAATCTTCAATCCTCAATCCTCAATCCTCAATCCCCAATCTTCAATCCTCAATCCTCAATCCTCAATCGTCAATCCTCAGTCTTCGATCCTCAATACCCAATCCTCAATCTTCAATCCTCAATCCCCAACCCTCAATTCTCAATCCTCAATCCTCAGTCCTCAGTCCTCAAACCTCAATCCTCAACCCTCAGCCCTCATCGTCAATCCTCAATCCTCAATCCTCAATCCTCAATCTTCAATCCTCAATACTCAATCTTCAATCCTCAATCCTCAATCCTCAATCCTCAATCTTCAATCCTCAATCCTCAATCCTCAATCCTCAATCCTCAGTCTTCAATCCTCAATACCCAATCCTCAATCCTCAATCCTCAATCCTCAATCCTCAATGTTCAATACGCAATACCCAATCCTCAATCTTCAATCCCCAATCCTCAATCCTCAATCCTCAATCCTCAATCCTCAATCCTCAATCCTCAATCCTCAATCCTCAATCCTCAGTACTCAAACCTCAATCCTGAATCCTCAATCCTGAATCCTCAATCTTCAGACATCAGTGCTCAAAAATCAGTTGTCAATTCTCAATCCTCAATAGAATATCATCAATTCACAGTTTTCAATACTCAATACTCAATCTGCTATCTTTAAATCTCTATCCACAAACATCAATTCTCATCACTCAACCCTCAACACTCAGTCCCCAATCCTCAATCTTCAATCCTCATTCCTCAATCCTCAATCCTCAATCCTCAATCTTCAATCCTCAATACTCAATCATCAATCCTCAATCCTCAATCCTCAGTCCTCAATCCTCAAACCTCAATCTTCAACCCTCAGCCCTCATCCTCGATCCTCATTCCTCAATCCTCAATCTTCAATCTTCAATCCTCAATAATCAATCTTCAACCCTCAATCCTCAGTCCTCAAACCTCAATTCTGAATCCTCAATCCTGAATCCTCAATTTTCAGCCCTCAGCCCTCAACAATCAGTTGTAAATTCTCAATCCTCAATAGAATGTCATCAATTCACAGTTTTCAATACTCAATACTCAATCTGCAATCTTTAAATCTCTATCCACAAACACCAATTCTCATCACTCAACCCTCAATACTCAGTCCCCAGTCCTCTATCTTCAATCCTCAATCCTCAATCCTCAACCCTCAATCCCCTACATTCAATCCTCAATACACAATCTTCAATACTCAATCTTCAATCCTCAATCCTCAATCCTCAGTCTTCAATCCTCAATCCTCAGTCCTCAATCCTCAATCCTCATTCTTCAATCCACAATACCCAATCCTCAATCTTCAATCCTCAATCCTCAATCCTCAATTCTCAATCCTCAATCCTCAGTCCTCAGTCCTCAAACCTCAATCCTCAACTCTCAGCCCTCATAGTCAATCCTCAGTCCTCAATCCTCAATCCTCAATCTTCAATCCTCAATACTCAACCTTCAATCCGCTATCCTCAATTCTCAATCCTCAATACTGAATACTCAATCGTCAATCCTCAATCCCCAATCCTCAATCTTCAATACTCTATCCTCAATCCTCAATCCAAAATCCTCAATCTTCAAACCTCAATACTCAATCTTCAATCCTCAATCATCAATCCTCAATCCTCAATCCTCAGACCTTAGACATCAATACTGAACCCTCAGTCCCCGTCCTCAATCCACAGCCCTCAATCCTCAATCCTCAATCTTCAATCATCAATATTCAATCTTCAGTCCTCAATCCTCAATACTCAATTCTCAATCCTCAATCCTCAATGTTCAGTCAGCAATACCCAATCCTCAATCTTCAATCCTGTATACACAATCTTCAACCCTCAATCCTCAATTCTCAATCCTCAAAACTCAATCCTCAATCCTCAATCCTCAATCCTCAATCTTCAATCCTCAATACTCAATCCTCAATACACAATCATCAATCCTCAATCCTCAACCCTCAGCCCTCATCCTCAATCCTCATTCCTCAATCCTCAATCTTCAATCTTCAATCCTCAATAATCAATCTTCAACCCTCAATCCTCAGTCCTCAAACCTCAATTCAGAATCCTCAATCCTGAATCCTCAATTTTCAGCCCTCAGCCCTCAACAATCAGTTGTCAATACTCAATCCTCAATAGAATATCCTCAATTCACAGTTTTCAATACTCAATGCTCAATCTGCAATCTTCAAACCTCTATCCACAAACACCAATTCTCATCACTCAACCCTCAACACTCAGTCCTCAATGTTCAATCCTCAATCCTCAATCCACAATCCTCAATAATCAATCTTCAATCCGCAATACTCAATCTTCAATCCTCAATCCTCAATCTTCAATCCTCAATACTCAATCTTCAATCCTCAATCCTCAATCCTCAGTCCTCAAACCGCAATTCTGAATCCTCAATCCTGAATCCTCAATCTTCAGCCCTCAGTCCTCAACAATCAGGTGACAATCCTCAATACCCAATAGAATATCGTCAATTCACAGCTTTCAATACTCAATACTTAAACTGCATTCTTCAAATCTCCATCCACAAACATCAATTCTCATCACTCAACCCTCAACACTCAGTCCTCAATGTTGAATCCTCAATCCTCAATTCTCAATCTTCAATCCTCAATACTCAATCTTTAATCCTGAATCCACAATCCTCAATCTTCAATCCTCAATCCCCAATACTCAATCCTCAATCCCCAATCCTCAATCCTCAATCCTCAATCCTCAGTCCTCAAACCTCAATCCTGGATCCTCAATCCTGAATCCTCAATCTTCAGACCTCAGTCCTCAACAATCAGTTGTAAATTCTCAATCCTCAATAGAGTATCATCAATTCACAGTTTTCAATACTCAATACTCAATCTGCAATCTTTAAATCTCTATCCACAAACACCAATTCTCATCACTCAACACTCAATACTCAGTCCCCAGTCCTCAGTCTTCAATCCTCAATCCTCAATCCTCAACCCTCAATCCCCTACATTCAATCCTCAATACTCAATCTTCAATACTCAGTCCTCAATCCTCAATCCTCAATCCTCAACCTTCAATCCTCAATCCTCAATCTTCAATCCTGTATACACAATCTTCAACCCTCAATCCTCAATTCTCAATCCTCAAAACTCAATCCTCAATCCTCAATCCTCAATCCTCAATCTTCAATCCTCAATACTCAATCATCAATCCTCAATCATCAATCCTCAGTCCTCAATCCTCAATCCTCAATCCTCAATCTTCAATCCTCAATACTCAATCATCAATCCTCAATCCTCAATCCTCAATCTTCAATCCTCAATACTCAATCTTCAATCCTCATTCCTCAATCCTCAATCCTCAACCCTCAGCCCTCATCCTCAATCCTCATTCCTCAATCCTCAATCTTCAATCTTCAAACCTCAATAATCAATCTTCAACCCTCAATCCTCAGTCCTCAAACCTCAATTCAGAATCCTCAATCCTGTATCCTCAATTTTCAGCCCTCAGCCCTCAACAATCAGTTGCCAATACTCAACCCTCAATAGAATATCCTCAATTCACAGTTTTCAATACTCAATGCTCAATCTGCAATCTTCAAACCTCTATCCACAAACACCAATTCTCATCACTCAACCCTCAACACTCAGTCCTCAATGCTCAATCCTCAATCCTCAATCCACAATCCTCAATCATCAATCTTCAATCCACAATACTCAATCTTCAATCCTCAATCCTCAATCCTCAATCCTCAATCCTCATTCTTCAATCCTCAATACCCAATCCTCAATCTTCAATCCTCAATCCACAATCCTCAATTCTCAATCTTCAATCTTCAATCCTCAATAATCAATCTTCAACCCTCAATCCTCAATACTCAATCATCAATCCTCAATCCTCAATCCTCAATCCTCAATCCTCAACCCTCAATCGTCAGTCTTCAATCCTCAATCCTCACCCTCATTCTTCAATCCTCAATACCCAATCCTCAATCTTCAATCCTCAATCCTCAATCCTCAATTCTCAGTCCTCAGTCCTCAAACCTCAATCCTCAGCCCTCAGCCCTCATAGTCAATCCTCAATCCTCAATCCTCAATCCTCAATCTTCAATCCTCAATACTCAACCTTCAATCCTCAATCCTCAGTTCTCAATCCTCAATACTGAATCCTCAATCGTCAATCCTCAATCCCCAATCCTCAATGTTCAATACTCAAACCTCAATCCTGAATCCAAAATCCTCAATCTTCAAACCTCAATACTCAATCTTCAATCCTCAATCCTCAATCCTCAATCCTCAATCCTCAATCCTCAGTCCTCAATCTTCAATCCTCAATCCTCAGTCCTCAATCCTCAATCCTCATTCTTCAATCCTCAATACCCAATCCTCAATCTTCAATCCTCAATCCTCAATCCTCAATTCTCAATCCTCAATCCTCAGCCCTCAGTCCTCGAACCTCAATACTCAACCCTCAGCCCTCATCGTCATTCCTCAATCCTCAATCCTCAATCCTCAACCCTCAATCCCCTACATTCAATCCTCAGTACTCAATCTTCAATACTCAATCCTCAATCCTCAATCCTCAATCCTCAATCTTCTATCCTCAATCCTCAGTCCTCAATCCTGAATCCTCAATCTTCAATCCACAATACCCAATCCTCAATCTTCAATCCTCAATCCTCAATCATCAATTCTCAATCCTCAATCCTCAGTCCTCAGTCCTCAAACCTCAATCCTCAACCCTCAGCCCTCATCGTCAATCCTCAATCCTCAATCCTCAATCCTCAATCTTCAATCCTGTATACACAATCTTCAACCCTCAATCATCAATTCTCAATCCTCAAAACTCAATCCTCAATCCTCAATCCTCAATCCTCAATCTTCAATCCTCAATACTCAATCATCAATCCTCAATCATCAATCCTCAGTCCTCAATACTCAATCCTCGATCCACAATCTTCAATCCTCAATACTCAATCATCAATCCTCAATCCTCAATCCTCAATCTTCAATCCTGAATACTCAATCTTCAATCCTCAATCCTCAATCCCCAATCCTCAATCTTCAATCCTCAATCCTCAATCGTCAATCCTCAGTCTTCGATCCTCAATACCCAATCCTCAATCGTCAATCCTCAATCCTCAATCCTCAATCCTCAATCTTCAATCCTCAATCCTCAATCCTCAATCATCAATCTTCAATCCACAATACTCAATCTTCAATCCTCAATCCTCAATCCTCAGTCCTCAGTCCTCAAACCTCAATCCTCAACCCTCAGCCCTCATCGTCAATCCTCAATCCTCAATCCTCAATCCTCAATCTTCAATCCTCAATACTCAATCTTCAATCCTCAATCCTCAATCCTCAATCCTCAATCTTCAATCCTCAATCCTCAATCCTCAATCCTCAATCCTCAGTCTTCAATCCTCAATACCCAATCCTCAATCCTCAATCCTCAATCCTCAATCCTCAATGTTCAATACGCAATACCCAATCCTCAATCTTCAATCCCCAATCCTCAATCCTCAATCCTCAATCCTCAATCCTCAATCCTCAATCCTCAATCCTCAATCCTCAGTACTCAAACCTCAATCCTGAATCCTCAATCCTGAATCCTCAATCTTCAGACATCAGTGCTCAAAAATCAGTTGTCAATTCTCAATCCTCAATAGAATATCATCAATTCACAGTTTTCAATACTCAATACTCAATCTGCTATCTTTAAATCTCTATCCACAAACATCAATTCTCATCACTCAACCCTCAACACTCAGTCCCCAATCCTCAATCTTCAATCCTCATTCCTCAATCCTCAATCCTCAATCCTCAATCTTCAATCCTCAATACTCAATCATCAATCCTCAATCCTCAATCCTCAGTCCTCAATCCTCAAACCTCAATCTTCAACCCTCAGCCCTCATCCTCGATCCTCATTCCTCAATCCTCAATCTTCAATCTTCAATCCTCAATAATCAATCTTCAACCCTCAATCCTCAGTCCTCAAACCTCAATTCTGAATCCTCAATCCTGAATCCTCAATTTTCAGCCCTCAGCCCTCAACAATCAGTTGTAAATTCTCAATCCTCAATAGAATGTCATCAATTCACAGTTTTCAATACTCAATACTCAATCTGCAATCTTTAAATCTCTATCCACAAACACCAATTCTCATCACTCAACCCTCAATACTCAGTCCCCAGTCCTCTATCTTCAATCCTCAATCCTCAATCCTCAACACTCAATCCCCTACATTCAATCCTCAATACTCAATCTTCAATACTCAATCTTCGATCCTCAATCCTCAATCCTCAGTCTTCAATCCTCAATCCTCAGTCCTCACTCCTCAATCGTCATTCTTCAATCCACAATACCCAATCCTCAATCTTCAATCCTCAATCCTCGATCCGCAATTCTCAATCCTCAATCCTCAGACTTCAGTCCTCAAACCTCAATCCTCAGCTCTCAGCCCTCATAGTCAATCCTCAATCATCAATCCTCAATCCTCAATCTTCAATCCTCAATACTCAACCTTCAATCCGCTATCCTCAATTCTCAATCCTCAATACTGAATCCTCAATCGTCAATCCTCAATCCCCAATCCTCAATCTTCAATACTCTATCCTCAATCCTCAATCCAAAATCCTCAATCTTCAAACCTCAATACTCAATCTTCAATCCTCAATCCTCAATCCTCAATCCTCAATCCTCAGACCTCAGACATCAATACTGAACCCTCAGTCCTCGTCCTCAATCCACAGCCCTCAATCCTCAATCCTCAATCTTCAATCATCAATATTCAATCTTCAGTCCTCAATCCTCAATACTCAATCCTCAATCCTCAATCCTCAATGTTCAGTCAGCAATACCCAATCCTCAATCTTCAATCCTCAATCCTCAATCCTCAATCCTCAATCCTCAATCCTCAATCCTCAATCGTCAGTACTCAAACCTCAATCCTGAATCCTCAATCCTGAATCCTCAATCTTCAGACCTCAGTGCTCAAAAATCAGTTGTCAATTCTCAATCCTCAATAGAATATCATCAATTCACAGTTTTCAATACTCAATACTCAATCTGCTATCTTTAAATCTCTATCCACAAACATCAATTCTCATCACTCAACCCTCAACACTCAGTCCCCAATCCTCAATCTTCAATCCTCAATCCTCAATACTCAATCCTCAATCCTCAATCTTCAATCCTCAATACTCAATCATCAATCCTCAATCCTCAATCCTCTGTCCTCAATCCTCAAACCTCAATCCTCAACCCTCAGCCCTCATCCTCAATCCTCATTCCTCAATCCTCAATCTTCAATCTTCAATCCTCAATAATCAATCTTCAACCCTCAATCCTCAGTCCTCAAACCTCAATTCTGAATCCTCAATCCTGAATCCTCAATTTTCAGCCCTCAGCCCTCAACAATCAGTTGTAAATTCTCAATCCTCAATAGAATATCATCAATTCACAGTTTTCAATACTCAATACTCAATCTGCAATCTTTAAATCTCTATCCACAAACACCAATTCTCATCACTCAACCCTCAATACTCAGTCCCCAGTCCTCAATCTTCAATCCTCAATCCTCAACCCTCAACCCTCAATCCCCTACATTCAATCCTCAATACTCAATCTTCAATACTCAATCCTCAATCCTCAATCCTCAATCCTCAATCTTCAATCCTCAATCCTCAGTCCTCAATCCTCAATCCTCATTCTTCAATCCTCAATACCCAATCCTCAATCTTCAATCCTCAATCCTCAATCATCAATTCTCAATCCTCAATCCTCAGTCCTCAGTCCTCAAACCTCAATCCTCAAACCTCAGCCCTCATTGTCAATCCTCAATACTCAATCCTCAATCCTCAATCTTCAATCCTCAATACTCAATCTTCAATCCTCAATCCTCAATCCTCAATCCTCAATCTTCAATCCTCAATCCTCAATCCTCAATCCTCAATCCTCAGTCTTCAATCCTCAATACCCAATCCTCAATCCTCAATCCTCAATCCTCAATCCTCAATGTTCAATACGCAATACGCAATCCTCAATCTTCAATCCCCAATCCTCAATCCTCAATCCTCAATCCTCAATCCTCAATCCTCAATCCTCAATCCTCAGTCCTCAAACCTCAATCCTGGATCCTCAATCCTGAATCCTCAATCTTCAGACCTCAGTCCTCAACAATCAGTTGTAAATTCTCAATCCTCAATAGAATATCATCAATTCACAGTTTTCAATACTCAATACTCAATCTGCAATCTTTAAATCTCTATCCACAAACACCAATTCTCATCACTCAACACTCAACACTCAGTCCCCAGTCCTCAATCTTCAATCCTCAATCCTCAATCCTCAACCCTCAATCCCCTACATTCAATCCTCAATACTCAATCTTCAATACTCAATCCTCAAACCTCAATCCTCAATCCTCAATCTTCAATCCTCAATCCTCAGTCCTCAATCCTGAATCCTCATTCTTCAATCCTCAATACCCAATCCCCAATCTTCAATCCTCAATCCTCAATCCTCAATTCTCAATCCTCAATCCTCAGTCCTCAGTCCTCAAACCTCAATCCTCATCCCTCAGCCCTCATCGTCAATCCTCAATCCTCAATCCTCAATCCTCAATCTTCAATCCTGTATACACAATCTTCAACCCTCAATCCTCAATTCTCAATCCTCAAAACTCAATCCTCAATCCTCAATCCTCAATCCTCAATCTTCAATCCTCAATACTCAATCATCAATCCTCAATAATCAATCTTCAATCCGCTATACTCAATCTTCAATCCTCAATCCTCAATCCTCAATCCTCAATCCTCATTCTTCAATCCTCAATACCCAATCCTCAATCTTCAATCCACGATCCACAATCCTCAATTCTCAATCCTCAATCCTCAGTCCTCAGTCCTTAGACCTCAATCCTCAACCCTCAGCCATAATCCTCAATCCTCAATCCTCAATCCTCAATCTTCAATCCTCAATACTCAATCATCAATCCTCAATCCTCAATCCTCAATCTTCAATCCTCAATACTCAATCTTCAATCCTCAATCCTCAATCCTCAATCCTCAATCTTCAATCCTCAATCCTCAATCCTCAATCGTCAATCCTCAGTCTTCGATCCTCAATACCCAATCCTCAATCTTCAATCCTCAATCCCCAACCCTCAATTCTCAATCCTCAATCCTCAGTCCTCAGTCCTCAAACCTCAATCCTCAACCCTCAGCCCTCATCGTCAATCCTCAATCCTCAATCCTCAATCCTCAATCTTCAATCCTCAATACTCAATCTTCAATCCTCAATCTTCAATCCTCAATCCCCAACCCTCAATTCTCAATCCTCAATCCTCAGTCCTCAGTCCTCAAACCTCAATCCTCAACCCTCAGCCCTCATCGTCAATCCCCAATCCTCAATCCTCAATGTTCAATACGCAATACCCAATCCTCAATCTTCAATCCCCAATCCTCAATCCTCAATCCTCAATCCTCAATCCTCAATCCTCAATCCTCAATCCTCAATCCTCAACCCTCAGCCCTCATCGTCAATCCCCAATCCTCAATCCTCAATGTTCAATACGCAATACCCAATCCTCAATCTTCAATCCTCAATCCTCAGTCCTCAATCCTCAATCTTCAATCCTCAATCCTCAATCCTCAATCCTCAATCCTCAGTCTTCAATCCTCAATACCCAATCCTCAATTCTCAATCCTCAATCCTCAATCCTCAATGTTCAATACGCAATACCCAATCCTCAATCTTCAATCCCCAATCCTCAATCCTCGATCCTCAATCCTCAATCCTCAATCCTCAATCCTGAATCCTCAGTCCTCAAACCTCAATCCTGGATCCTCAATCCTGAATCCTCAATCTTCAGACCTCAGTCCTCAACAATCAGTTGTAAATTCTCAATCCTCAATAGAATATCATCAATTCACAGTTTTCAATACTCAATACTCAATCTGCAATCTTTAAATCTCTATCCACAAACACCAATTCTCATCGCTCAACACTCAACACTCAGTCCCCAGTCCTCAATCTTCAATCCTCAATCCTCAATCCTCAACCCTCAATCCCCTACATTCAATCCTCAATACTCAATCTTCAATACTCAATCCTCAATCCTCAATCCTCAATCCTCAATCTTCAATCCTCAATCCTCAGTCCTCAATCCTGAATCCTCATTCTTCAATCCTCAATACCCAATCCTCAATCTTCAATCCTCAATCCACAATCCTCAATTCTCAATCCTCAATCCTCAGTCCTCAGTCCTCAAACCTCAATCCTCAACCCTCAGCCCTCATCGTCAATCCTCAATCCTCAATCCTCAATCCTCAATCTTCAATCCTGTATACACAATCTTCAACCCTCAATCCTCAATTCTCAATCCTCAAAACTCAATCCTCAATCCTCAATCTTCAATCCTCAATCTTCAATGCTCAATACTCAATCATCAATCCTCAATCATCAATCTTCAATCCTCAATACTCAATCCTCAATCCTCAATCTTCAATCCTCAATACTCAATCATCAATCCTCAATCCTCAACCCTCAGCCCTCATCCTCAATCCTCATTCCTCAATCCTCAATCTTCAATCTTCAATCCTCAATAATCAATCTTCAACCCTCAATCCTCAGTCCTCAAACCTCAACTCAGAATCCTCAATCCTGAATCCTCAATTTTCAGCCCTCAGCACTCAACAATCAGTTGTCAATACTCAATCCTCAATAGAATATCCTCAATTCACAGTTTTCAATACTCAATGCTCAATCTGCAATCTTCAAACCTCTATCCACAAACACCAATTCTCATCACTCAACCCTCAACACTCAGTCCTCAATGTTCAATCCTCAATCCTCAATCCACAATCCTCAATAATCAATCTTCAATCCGCAATACTCAATCTTCAATCCTCAATCCTCAATCCTCAATCCTCAATCCTCATTCTTCAATCCTCAATACCCAATCCTCAATCTTCAATCCTCGATCCACAATCCTCAATTCTCAATCCTCAATCCTCAGTCCTCAGTCCTTAAACCTCAATCCTCAACCCTCAGCCATCATCCTCAATCCTCAATCCTCAATCCTCAATCCTCAATCTTCAATCCTCAATACTCAATCTTCAATCCTCAATCCTCAATCCTCAGTCCTCAAACCTCAATTCTGAATCCTCAATCCTGAATCCTCAATCTTCAGCCCTCAGTCCTCAACAATCAGGTGACAATCCTCAATACCCAATAGAATATCGTCAATTCACAGCTTTCAATACTCAATACTTAATCTGCATTCTTCAAATCTCCATCCACAAACATCAATTCTCATCACTCAACCCTCAACACTCAGTCCTCAATGTTCAATCCTCAATCCTCAATTCTCAATCTTCAATCCTCAATACTCAATCTTTAATCCTGAATCCACAATCCTCAATCTTCAATCCTCAATCCCCAATACTCAATCCTCAATTATCAATTCTCAATCCTCAATCATCAATCCTCAATCTTCAATACTCAATCCTCAATCCTCAATCCTCAATCCTCAATCCTCAGTCCTCAATCCTCAATCATCAATCCTTAATCATCAATCCTCAATACTCAATCTTTAATCCTCAATCTTCAATCCTCAATCTTCAGTCTTCAACCCTCAGTCCTCATTCTTCAATCCTCAATAACCAATCCTCAATCTTCAATCCTCAATCCTCAATCCTCAATTCTCAATCCTCAATCCTCAATCCTCAGACCTCAAACATCAATACTCAACCATCAGTCCTCGTCCTCAATCCACAACCCTCAATCCTCAATCCTCAATCTTCAATCATCAATATTCAATCTTCAATCCTCAATCCTCAATCCTCAATCCTCAATCCTCTGACCTCAAACATGAATACTCAACCCTCAGTCCTCGTCCTCAATCCACAACCCTCAACCCTCAATCCTCAATATTCAATCATCAATATTCAATCTTCAGTCCTCAATCCTCAATCCTCAATCCTCAGTCCTCAATCCTCAATGTTCAATCCGCAATACCCAATCCTCAATCTTCAACCCTCAATCCTCAATCCTCAATCCTCAATCCTCAATCCTTAATCCTGAGTCCTCAAACCTCAATCCTGAAACCTCAATCCTGAATCCTCAATCTTCAGACCTCAGTCCTCAACAATCAGTTGTCAATTCTTAATCCTCAATATAATGTCATCAATTCACAGTTTTCAATACTCAATACTCAATCTGCAATCTTTAAATCTCTATCCACAAACACCAATTCTCATCACTCAACCCTCAACACTCAGTCCCCAATCTTCAATCTTCAATCCTCAATCCTCAATCCTCAATCCTCAATCCTCAATCTTCAATCCTCAATACTCAATCATCAATCCTCAATCCTCAATCCTCAATCCTCAATCCTCAACCCTCAATCGTCAGTCTTCAATCCTCAATCCTCAATCCTCATTCTTCAATCCTCAATACCCAATCCCAATCTTCAATACTCAATCCTCAATCCTCAATTCTCAATCCTCAATCCTCAGTCCTCAGTCCTCAAACCTCAATCCTCAACCCTCAGCCCTCATCGTCAATCCTGAATCCTCAATCCTCAATCCTCAATCTTCAATCCTGAATACACAATCTTCAACCCTCAATCCTCAATTCTCAATCCTCAACACTCAATCTTTAATCCTCAATCCTCAATCCTCAATCTTCAATCCTCAATACTCAATCATCAATCCTCGATCATCAATCCTCAGTACTCAATCCTCAATCCTCAATCCTCAATCTTCAATCCTCAATACTCAATCATCAATCCTCAATCCTCAATCCTCAATCTTCAATCCTCAATACTCAATCTTCAATCCTCAATCCTCAATCCTCAATCTTCAATCCTCAATACTCAATCATCAATCCTCAATCCTCAACCCTCAGCCCTCATCCTCAATCCTCATTCCTCAATCCTCAATCTTCAATCTTCAATCCTCAATAATCAATCTTCAACCCTCAATCCTCAGTCCTCAAACCTCAACTCAGAATCCTCAATCCTGAATCCTCAATTTTCAGCCCTCAGCACTCAACAATCAGTTGTCAATACTCAATCCTCAATAGAATATCCTCAATTCACAGTTTTCAATACTCAATGCTCAATCTGCAATCTTCAAACCTCTATCCACAAACACCAATTCTCATCACTCAACCCTCAACACTCAGTCCTCAATGTTCAATCCTCAATCCTCAATCCACAATCCTCAATAATCAATCTTCAATCCGCAATACTCAATCTTCAATCCTCAATCCTCAATCCTCAATCCTCAATCCTCATTCTTCAATCCTCAATACCCAATCCTCAATCTTCAATCCTCGATCCACAATCCTCAATTCTCAATCCTCAATCCTCAGTCCTCAGTCCTTAAACCTCAATCCTCAACCCTCAGCCATCATCCTCAATCCTCAATCCTCAATCCTCAATCCTCAATCTTCAATCCTCAATACTCAATCTTCAATCCTCAATCCTCAATCCTCAGTCCTCAAACCTCAATTCTGAATCCTCAATCCTGAATCCTCAATCTTCAGCCCTCAGTCCTCAACAATCAGGTGACAATCCTCAATACCCAATAGAATATCGTCAATTCACAGCTTTCAATACTCAATACTTAATCTGCATTCTTCAAATCTCCATCCACAAACATCAATTCTCATCACTCAACCCTCAACACTCAGTCCTCAATGTTCAATCCTCAATCCTCAATTCTCAATCTTCAATCCTCAATACTCAATCTTTAATCCTGAATCCACAATCCTCAATCTTCAATCCTCAATCCCCAATACTCAATCCTCAATTATCAATTCTCAATCCTCAATCATCAATCCTCAATCTTCAATACTCAATCCTCAATCCTCAATCCTCAATCCTCAATCCTCAGTCCTCAATCCTCAATCATCAATCCTTAATCATCAATCCTCAATACTCAATCTTTAATCCTCAATCTTCAATCCTCAATCTTCAGTCTTCAACCCTCAGTCCTCATTCTTCAATCCTCAATAACCAATCCTCAATCTTCAATCCTCAATCCTCAATCCTCAATTCTCAATCCTCAATCCTCAATCCTCAGACCTCAAACATCAATACTCAACCATCAGTCCTCGTCCTCAATCCACAACCCTCAATCCTCAATCCTCAATCTTCAATCATCAATATTCAATCTTCAATCCTCAATCCTCAATCCTCAATCCTCAATCCTCTGACCTCAAACATGAATACTCAACCCTCAGTCCTCGTCCTCAATCCACAACCCTCAACCCTCAATCCTCAATATTCAATCATCAATATTCAATCTTCAGTCCTCAATCCTCAATCCTCAATCCTCAGTCCTCAATCCTCAATGTTCAATCCGCAATACCCAATCCTCAATCTTCAACCCTCAATCCTCAATCCTCAATCCTCAATCCTCAATCCTTAATCCTGAGTCCTCAAACCTCAATCCTGAAACCTCAATCCTGAATCCTCAATCTTCAGACCTCAGTCCTCAACAATCAGTTGTCAATTCTTAATCCTCAATATAATGTCATCAATTCACAGTTTTCAATACTCAATACTCAATCTGCAATCTTTAAATCTCTATCCACAAACACCAATTCTCATCACTCAACCCTCAACACTCAGTCCCCAATCTTCAATCTTCAATCCTCAATCCTCAATCCTCAATCCTCAATCCTCAATCTTCAATCCTCAATACTCAATCATCAATCCTCAATCCTCAATCCTCAATCCTCAATCCTCAACCCTCAATCGTCAGTCTTCAATCCTCAATCCTCAATCCTCATTCTTCAATCCTCAATACCCAATCCCAATCTTCAATACTCAATCCTCAATCCTCAATTCTCAATCCTCAATCCTCAGTCCTCAGTCCTCAAACCTCAATCCTCAACCCTCAGCCCTCATCGTCAATCCTGAATCCTCAATCCTCAATCCTCAATCTTCAATCCTGAATACACAATCTTCAACCCTCAATCCTCAATTCTCAATCCTCAACACTCAATCTTTAATCCTCAATCCTCAATCCTCAATCTTCAATCCTCAATACTCAATCATCAATCCTCGATCATCAATCCTCAGTACTCAATCCTCAATCCTCAATCCTCAATCTTCAATCCTCAATACTCAATCATCAATCCTCAATCCTCAATCCTCAATCTTCAATCCTCAATACTCAATCTTCAATCCTCAATCCTCAATCCTCAATCCTCAATCCTCAATCCTCAACCCTCAATCCCCTCACATTCAATCCTCAATACTCAATCTTCAATACTCAATCCTCAATCCTCAATCCTCAATCCTCAATCTTCAATCCTCAATCCTCAGTCCTCAATCCTGAATCCTCATTCTTCAGTCCTCAATACCCAATCCTCAATCTTCAATCCTCAATCCTCAATCCTCAATTCTCAATCCTCAATCCTCAGTCCTCAGTCCTCAAACCTCAATCCTCAACCCGCAGCCCTGATCGTCAATCCTCAATCCTCAATCCTCAATCCTCAATCTTCAATCCTGTACACACAATCTTCAATCCTCAACCCTCAGCCCTCATCCTCAATCCTCATTCCTCAATCCTCAATCTTCAATCTTCAATCCTCAATAATCAATCTTCAACCCTTAATCCTCAGTCCTCAAACCTCAATTCAGAATCCTCAATCCTGAATCCTCAATTTTCAGCACTCAGCCCTCAACAATCTGTTGTCAATACTCAATCCTCAATAGAATATCCTCAATTCACAGTTTTCAATACTCAATGCTCAATCTGCAATCTTCAAACCTCTATCCACAAACACCAATTCTCATCACTCAACCCTCAACACTCAGTCTTCAATGTTCAGTCCTCAATCCTCAATCCACAATCCGCAATAATCAATCTTCAATCCGCAATACTCAATCTTCAATCCTCAATCCTCAATCCTCCATCCTCAATCCTCATTCTTCAATCCTCAATACCCAATCCTCAATCTTCAATCCTCGATCCTCAGTCCTCAAACCTCAATCCTGGATCCTCAACCCTGAATCCTCATTCTTCAGACCTCAGTCCTCAACAATCAGTTGTAAATTCTCAATCCTCAATAGAGTATCATCAATTCACAGTTTTCAATACTCAATACTCAATCTGCAATCTTTAAATCTCTATCCACAAACACCAATTCTCATCACTCAACACTCAATACTCAGTCCCCAGTCCTCAATCTTCAATCCTCAATCTTCAATCCTCAATACTCAATCTTTAATCCTGAATCCACAATCCTCAATCTTCAATCCTCAATCCCCAATACTCAATCCTCAATCCCCAATCCTCAATCCTCAAACCTCAATCCTGGATCCTCAACCCTGAATCCTCATTCTTCAGACCTCAGTCCTCAACAATCAGTTGTAAATTCTCAATCCTCAATAGAGTATCATCAATTCACAGTTTTCAATACTCAATACTCAATCTGCAATCTTTAAATCTCTATCCACAAACACCAATTCTCATCACTCAACACTCAATACTCAGTCCCCAGTCCTCAATCTTCAATCCTCAATCCTCAATCCTCAACCCTCAATCCCCTACATTCAGTCCTCAATACTCAATCTTCAATACTCAATCCTCAATCCTCAATCCTCAATCCTCAATCTTCAATCCTCAATCCTCAATCTTCAATACTGTATACACAATCTTCAACCCTCAATCCTCAATTCTCAATCCTCAAAACTCAATCCTCAATCCTCAATCCTCAATCCTCAATCTTCAATCCTCAATACTCAATCATCAATCCTCAATCATCAATCCTCAGTCCTCAATCCTCAATCCTCAATCCTCAATCTTCAATCCTCAATACTCAATCATCAATCCTCAATCCTCAATCCTCAATCTTCAATACTCAATACTCAATCTTCAATCCTCAATCCTCAATCCTCAATCCTCAATCTTCAATCCTCAATCCTCAATCCTCAATCGTCAATCCTCAGTCCTCAATCTTCAATCCCCAATCCTCAGTCCTCAATCCTCAATCCTCATTCTTCAATCCTCAATACCCAATCCTCAATCTTCAATCCTCAATCCTCAATCCTCAATTCTCAATCCTCAATCCTCAGTCCTCAGTCCTCAAACCTCAATCCTCAACCCTCAGCCCTCATCGTCAATCCTCAATCCTCAATCCTCAATCCTCAATCTTCAATCCTGAATACACAATCTTCAACCCTCAATCCTCAATTCTCAATCCTCAACACTCAATCCTTAATCCTCAATCCTCAATCCTCAATCTTCAATCCTCAATACTCAATCATCAATCCTCAATCATCAAGCCTCAGTCCTCAATCCTCAATCTTCAATCCTCAATCTTCAATCCTCAATACTCAATCATCAATCCTCAATCCTCAATCCTCAATCTTCAATCCTCAATACTCAATCTTCAATCCTCAATCCTCAATCCTCAATCCTCAATCTTCAATCCTCAATCCCCAATCCTCAATCCTCAATCCTCAGTCTTCGATCCTCAATACCCAATCCTCAATCTTCAATCCTCAATCCTCAATCCTCAATTCTCAATCCCCAATCCTCAGTCCTCAGTCCTCAAACCTCAATCCTCAACCCTCAGACCTCATCGTCAATCCTCAATCCTCAATCCTCAATCCTCAATCTTCAATCCTGTATACACAATCTTCATCCCTCAATCCTCAATTCTCAATCCTCAAAACTCAATCCTCAATCCTCAATCCTCAATCCTCAATCTTCAATCCTCAATACTCAATCATCAATCCTCAATCATCAATCTTCAATCCTCAATACTCAATCCTCAATCCTCAATCTTCAATCCTCAATACTCAATCGTCAATCCTCAATCCTCAACCCTCAGCCCTCATCCTCAATCCTCATTCCTCAATCCTCAATCTTCAATCTTCAATCCTCAATAATCAATCTTCAACCCTCAATCCTCAGTCCTCAAACCTCAATTCAGAATCCTCAATCCTGAATCCTCAATTTTCAGCCCTCAGCCCTCAGCCCTCAACAATCAGTTGTCAATAATCAATCCTCAATAGAATATCCTCAATTCACAGTTTTCAATACTCAATGCTCAATCTGCAATCTTCAAACCTCTATCCACAAACACCAATTCTCATCACTCAACCCTCAACACTCAGTCCTTAATGTTCAATCCTCAATCCTCAATCCACAATCCTCAATAATCAATCTTCAATCCGCAATACTCAATCTTCAATCCTCAATCCTCAATCCTCAATCCTCAATCCTCATTCTTCAATCCTCAATACCCAATCCTCAATCTTCAATCCTCGATCCACAATCCTCAATTCTCAATCCAGAATCCTCAGTCCTCAGTCCTTAAACCTCAATCCTCAACCCTCAGCCATAATCCTCAATCCTCAATCCTCAATCCTCAATCCTCAATCTTCAATCCTCAATACTCAATCTTCAATCCTCAATCATCAATCCTCAGTCCTCAAACCTCAATTCTGAATCCTCAATCCTGAATCCTCAATCTTCAGCCCTCAGTCCTCAACAATCAGGTGACAATCCTCAATACCCAATAGAATATCGTCAATTCACAGCTTTCAATACTCAATACTTAATCTGCATTCTTCAAATCTCCATCCACAAACATCAATTCTCATCACTCAACCCTCAACACTCAGTCCTCAATGTTCAATCCTCAATCCTCAATTCTCAATCTTCAATCCTCAATACTCAATCTTTAATCCTGAATCCACAATCCTCAATCTTCAATCCTCAATCCCCAATACTCAATCCTCAATCCCCAATCCTCAATCCTCAATCCTCAATCCTCAGTCCTCAAACCTCAATCCTGGATCCTCAATCCTGAATCCTCAATCTTCAGACCTCAGTCCTCAACAATCAGTTGTAAATTCTCAATCCTCAATAGAGTATCATCAATTCACAGTTTTCAATACTCAATACTCAATCTGCAGTCTTTAAATCTCTATCCACAAACACCAATTCTCATCACTCAACACTCAATACTCAGTCCCCAGTCCTCAATCTTCAATCCTCAATCCTCAATCCTCAACCCTCAATCCCCTACATTCAATCCTCAATACTCAATCTTCAATACTCAATCCTCAATCCTCAATCCTCAATCCTCAATCTTCAATCCTCAATCCTCAATCTTCAATCCTGTATACACAATCTTCGACCCTCAATACTCAATTCTCAATCCTCAAAACTCAATCCTCAATCCTCAATCCTCAATCCTCAATCTTCAATCCTCAATACTCAATCATCAATCCTCAATCATCAATCCTCAGTCCTCATGCCTCAATCCTCAATCCTCAATCTTCAATCCTCAATACTCAATCATCAATCCTCAATCCTCAATCCTCAATCTTCAGTCCTCAATACTCAATCTTCAATCCTCAATCCTCAATCCTCAATCCTCAATCTTCAATCCTCAATCCTCAATCCTCAATCGTCAATCCTCCGTCTTCGATCCTCAATACCCAATCCTCAATCTTCAATCCTCAATCCCCAATCCTCAATTCTCAATCCTCAATCCTCAGTCCTCAATCCTCAATCTTCAATCCTCAATACTCAACCTTCAATCCACAATCCTCAATTCTCAATCCTCAATACTGAATCCTCAATCGTCAATCCTCAATCCCCAATCCTCAATGTTCAATACTCAATCCTCAATCCTCAATCCTCAATCCTCAGTCCTCAATGTTCAATCCCCAATCCTCAGTCCTCAATCCTCAATCCTCATTCTTCAATCCTCAATCATCAATCCTCAGTCCTCAATGTTCAATCCCCAATCCTCAGTCCTCAATCCTCAATCCTCATTCTTGAATCCTCAATACCCAATCCTCAATCTTCAATCCTCAATCCTCAATCCTCAATTCTCAATCCTCAATCCTCAGTCCTCAGTCCTCAAACCTGAATCCTCAACCCTCAGCCCTCATCGTCAATCCTCAATCCTCAATCCTCAATCCTCAATATTCAATTCTGAATACACAATCTTCAACCCTCAATCCTCAATTCTCAATCCTCAACACTCAATCCTTAATCCTCAATCCTCAATCCTCTATCTTCAATCCTCAATACTCAATCCTCAATCCTCAATCTTCAATCCTCAATACTCAACCTTCAATCCTCAATCCTCAATTCTCAATCCTCAATACTGAATCCTCAATCGTCAATCCTCAATCCCCAATCCTCAATGTTCAATACTCAATCCTCAATCCTCAATCCAAAATCCTCAATCTTCAAACCTCAATACTCATTCTTCAATTCTCAATCCTCAATCCTCAATACTCAATCCTCAATCCTCAGTCCTCAATCTTCAATCCCCAATCCTCAGTCCTCAATCCTCAATCCTCATTCTTCAATCCTCAATACCCAATCCTCAATCTTCAATCCTCAATCCTCAATCCTCAATTCTCAATCCTCAATCCTCAGTCCTCAGTCCTCAAACCTCAATCCTCAACCCTCAGCCCTCATCGTCAATCCTCAATCCTCAATCCTCAATCCTCAATCTTCAATCCTGAATACACAATCTTCAACCCTCAATCCTCAATTCTCAATCCTCAACACTCAATCCTTAATCCTCAATCCTCAATCCTCAATCTTCAATCCTCAATACTCAATCATCAATCCTCAATCATCAATCCTCAGTCCTCAATCCTCAATCCTCAATCCTCAATCTTCAATCCTCAATACTCAATCATCAATCCTCAATCCTCAATCCTCTATCTTCAATCCTCAATACTCAATCTTCAATCCTCAATCCTCAATCCTCAATCCTCAATCCTCAGTCCTCAATCTTCAATCCCCAATCCTCAGTCCTCAATCCTCAATCCTCATTCTTCAATCCTCAATACCCAATCCTCAATCTTCAATCTTCAATCGTCAATCCCCAATCCTCAATTCTCAATCCTCAATCCTCAGTCCTCAGTCCTCAAACCTCAATCCTCAACCCTCAGCCCTCATCGTCAATCCTCAATCCTCAATCCTCAATCCTCAATCTTCAATCCTGAATACACAATCTTCAACCCTCAATCCTCAATTCTCAATCCTCAACACTCAATCCTTAATCCTCAATCCTCAATCCTCAATCTTCAATCCTCAATACTCAATCATCAATCCTCAATCATGAATCCTCAGTCCTCAATCCTCAATCCTCAATCCTCAATCTTCAATCCTCAATACTCAATCATCAATCCTCAATCCTCAATCCTCTATCTTCAATCCTCAATACTCAATCTTCAATCCTCAATCCTCAATCCTCAATCCTCAATCCTCAGTCCTCAATCTTCAATCCCCAATCCTCAGTCCTCAATCCTCAATCCTCATTCTTCAATCCTCAATACCCAATCCTCAATCTTCAATCCTCAATCCTCAATCCTCAATTCTCAATCCTCAATCCTCAGTCCTCAGTCCTCAAACCTCAATCCTCAACCCTCAGCCCTCATCGTCAATCCTCAATCCTCAATCCTCAATCCTCAATCTTCAATCCTGAATACACAATCTTCAACCCTCAATCCTCAATTCTCAATCCTCAATACTCAATCATCAATCCTCAATCCTCAATCCTCAATCTTCAATCCTCAATACTCAATCTTCAATCCTCAATCCTCAATCCTCAATCCTCAATCTTCAATCCTCAATCTTCAATCCTCAATCCTCAATCCTCAGTCTTCGATCCTCAATACCCAATCCTCAATCTTCAATCCTCAATCCTCAATCCTCAATTCTCAATCCTCAATCCTCAGTCCTCAGTCCTCAAACCTCAATCCTCAACCCTCAGCCCTCATCGTCAATCCTCAATCCTCAATACCCAATCTTCAATCCTCAATCCTCAATCCTCAATCCTCAATCCTCTATCTTCAATCCTCAATACTCAATCTTCAATCCTCAATCCTCGATCCTCAATCCTCAATCCTCAGTCCTCAATCTTCAATCCCCAATCCTCAGTCCTCAATCCTCAATCCTCATTCTTCAATCCTCAATACCCAATCCTCAATCTTCAATCTTCAATCCTCAATCCTCAATCCTCAATTCTCAATCCTCAATCCTCAGTCCTCAGTCCTCAAATCTCAATCCTCAACCCTCAGCCCTCATCGTCAATCCTCAAACCTCAATCCTCAATCCTCAATCTTCAATCCTGAATACACAATCTTCAACCCTCAATCCTCAATTCTCAATCCTCAACACTCAATCCTTAATCCTCAATCCTCAATCCTCAATCTTCAATCCTCAATACTCAATCATCAATCCTCAATCATGAATCCTCAGTCCTCAATCCTCAATCCTCAATCCTCAATCTTCAATCCTCAATACTCAATCATCAATCCTCAATCCTCAATCCTCTATCTTCAATCCTCAATACTCAATCTTCAATCCTCAATCCTCAATCCTCAATCCTCAATCCTCAGTCCTCAATCCTCAATCCTCAATCTTCAATCCTCAATCCTCAATCCTCAATCCTCAATCCTCAATCCTCAATCTTCAATCCTCAATCCTCAATCCTCAATCGTCAATCCTCCGTCTTCGATCCTCAATACCCAATCCTCAATCTTCAATCCTCAATCCCCAATCCTCAATTCTCAATCCTCAATCCTCAGTCCTCAATCCTCAATCTTCAATCCTCAATACTCAACCTTCAATCCACAATCCTCAATTCTCAATCCTCAATACTGAATCCTCAATCGTCAATCCTCAATCCCCAATCCTCAATGTTCAATACTCAATCCTCAATCCTCAATCCAAAATCCTCAATCTTCAAACCTCAATACTCAATCTTCAATTCTCAATCCTCAATCCTCAATCCTCAATCCTCAATCCTCAGTCCTCAATGTTCAATCCCCAATCCTCAGTCCTCAATCCTCAATCCTCATTCTTCAATCCTCAATACCCAATCCTCAATCTTCAATCCTCAATCCTCAATCCTCAATTCTCAATCCTCAATCCTCAGTCCTCAGTCCTCAAACCTGAATCCTCAACCCTCAGCCCTCATCGTCAATCCTCAATCCTCAATCCTCAATCCTCAATCTTCAATTCTGAATACACAATCTTCAACCCTCAATCCTCAATTCTCAATCCTCAACACTCAATCCTTAATCCTCAATCCTCAATCCTCTATCTTCAATCCTCAATACTCAATCCTCAATCCTCAATCTTCAATCCTCAATACTCAACCTTCAATCCTCAATCCTCAATTCTCAATCCTCAATACTGAATCCTCAATCGTCAATCCTCAATCCCCAATCCTCAATGTTCAATACTCAATCCTCAATCCTCAATCCAAAATCCTCAATCTTCAAACCTCAATACTCATTCTTCAATTCTCAATCCTCAATCCTCAATACTCAATCCTCAATCCTCAGTCCTCAATCTTCAATCCCCAATCCTCAGTCCTCAATCCTCAATCCTCATTCTTCAATCCTCAATACCCAATCCTCAATCTTCAATCCTCAATCCTCAATCCTCAATTCTCAATCCTCAATCCTCAGTCCTCAGTCCTCAAACCTCAATCCTCAACCCTCAGCCCTCATCGTCAATCCTCAATCCTCAATCCTCAATCCTCAATCTTCAATCCTGAATACACAATCTTCAACCCTCAATCCTCAATTCTCAATCCTCAACACTCAATCCTTAATCCTCAATCCTCAATCCTCAATCTTCAATCCTCAATACTCAATCATCAATCCTCAATCATCAATCCTCAGTCCTCAATCCTCAATCCTCAATCCTCAATCTTCAATCCTCAATACTCAATCATCAATCCTCAATCCTCAATCCTCTATCTTCAATCCTCAATACTCAATCTTCAATCCTCAATCCTCAATCCTCAATCCTCAATCCTCAGTCCTCAATCTTCAATCCCCATCCTCAGTCCTCAATCCTCAATCCTCATTCTTCAATCCTCAATACCCAATCCTCAATCTTCAATCTTCAATCGTCAATCCCCAATCCTCAATTCTCAATCCTCAATCCTCAGTCCTCAGTCCTCAAACCTCAATCCTCAACCCTCAGCCCTCATCGTCAATCCTCAATCCTCAATTCTCAATCCTCAATCTTCAATCCTGAATACACAATCTTCAACCCTCAATCCTCAATTCTCAATCCTCAACACTCAATCCTTAATCCTCAATCCTCAATCCTCAATCTTCAATCCTCAATACTCAATCATCAATCCTCAATCATGAATCCTCAGTCCTCAATCCTCAATCCTCAATCCTCAATCTTCAATCCTCAATACTCAATCATCAATCCTCAATCCTCAATCCTCTATCTTCAATCCTCAATACTCAATCTTCAATCCTCAATCCTCAATCCTCAATCCTCAATCCTCAGTCCTCAATCTTCAATCCCCAATCCTCAGTCCTCAATCCTCAATCCTCATTCTTCAATCCTCAATACCCAATCCTCAATCTTCAATCCTCAATCCTCAATCCTCAATTCTCAATCCTCAATCCTCAGTCCTCAGTCCTCAAACCTCAATCCTCAACCCTCAGCCCTCATCGTCAATCCTCAATCCTCAATCCTCAATCCTCAATCTTCAATCCTGAATACACAATCTTCAACCCTCAATCCTCAGTTCTCAATCCTCAATACTCAATCATCAATCCTCAATCCTCAATCCTCAATCTTCAATCCTCAATACTCAATCTTCAATCCTCAATCCTCAATCCTCAATCCTCAATCTTCAATCCTCAATCCTCAATCCTAAATCCTCAATCCTCAGTCTTCGATCCTCAATACCCAATCCTCAATCTTCAATCCTCAATCCTCAATCCTCAATTCTCAATCCTCAATCCTCAGTCCTCAGTCCTCAAACCTCAATCCTCAACCCTCAGCCCTCATCGTCAATCCTCAATCCTCAATACTCAATCTTCAATCCTCAATCCTCAATCCTCAATCCTCAATCCTCTATCTTCAATCCTCAATACTCAATCTTCAATCCTCAATCCTCAATCCTCAATCCTCAATCCTCAGTCCTCAATCTTCAATCCCCAATCCTCAGTCCTCAATCCTCAATCCTCATTCTTCAATCCTCAATACCCAATCCTCAATACCCAATCCTCAATCTTCAATCTTCAATCCTCAATCCTCAATCCTCAATTCTCAATCCTCAATCCTCAGTCCTCAGTCCTCAAATCTCAATCCTCAACCCTCAGCCCTCATCGTCAATCCTCAAACCTCAATCCTCAATCCTCAATCTTCAATCCTGAATACACAATCTTCAACCCTCAATCCTCAATTCTCAATCCTCAACACTCAATCCTTAATCCTCAATCCTCAATCCTCAATCTTCAATCCTCAATACTCAATCATCAATCCTCAATCATGAATCCTCAGTCCTCAATCCTCAATCCTCAATCCTCAATCTTCAATCCTCAATACTCAATCATCAATCCTCAATCCTCAATCCTCTATCTTCAATCCTCAATACTCAATCTTCAATCCTCAATCCTCAATCCTCAATCCTCAATCCTCAATCCTCAGTCCTCAATCCTCAATCCTCAATCTTCAATCCTCAATCCTCAATCCTCAATCCTCAATCCTCAGTCTTCGATCCTCAATACCCAATCCTCAATCTTCTATCCTCAATCCTCAATCCTCAATTCTCAATCCTCAATCCTCAGTCCTCAGTCCTCAAACCTCAATCCTCAACCCTCAGCCCTCATCGTCAATCCTCAATCCTCAATACTCAATCCTCAATCCTCAATCCTCAATCCTCAGTCCTCAAACCTCAATTCTGAATCCTCAATCCTGAATCCTCAATCTTCAGCCCTCAGTCCTCAACAATCAGGTGACAATCCTCAATACCCAATAGAATATCGTCAATTCACAGCTTTCAATACTCAATACTTAATCTGCATTCTTCAAATCTCCATCCACAAACATCAATTCTCATCACTCAACCCTCAACACTCAGTCCTCAATGTTCAATCCTCAATCCTCAATTCTCAATCTTCAATCCTCAATACTCAATCTTTAATCCTGAATCCACAATCCTC
Source organism: Calliopsis andreniformis (assembly GCF_051401765.1). Classification (NCBI taxonomy): domain Eukaryota; kingdom Metazoa; phylum Arthropoda; class Insecta; order Hymenoptera; family Andrenidae; genus Calliopsis; species Calliopsis andreniformis. Next base: position 4,653,783 of record NW_027480451.1, on the reverse strand, counting down.
AATCTTCAATCCTCAATCCTCAATCTTCAATCCTGTATACACAATCTTCAACCCTCAATCCTCAATTCTCTATCCTCAATCCTCAATCCTCAATCTTCAATCCTCAATCCTCAATCCTCAATCCTCAATTCTCAATCCTCAATCCTCAGTCCTCAGTCCTCAAACCTCAATCCTCAACCCTCAGCCCTCATAGTCAATCCTCAATACTCAATCCTCAATCCTCAATCTTCAATCCTCAATACTCAACCTCCAATCCTCAATCCTCAATTCTCAATCCTCAATACTGAATCCTCAATCGTCAATCCTCAATCCCCAATCCTCAATGTTCAATACTCAATCCTCAATCCTCTATCCAAAATCCTCAATCTTCAAACCTCAATACTCAATCTTCAATTCTCAATCCTCAATCCTCAATCCTCAATCCTCAATCCTCAGTCCTCAGTCCTCAAACCTCAATACTCAACCCTCCGTCCTCGTCCTCAATCCACAACCATCAATCCTCAATCCTCAATATTCAATCATCAATATTCAATCTTCAGTCCTCAATCCTCAATCCTCAATCCTCAATCCTCAATGCTCAATCCGCAATACCCAATCCTCAATCATCTATCCGCAATCCTCAATCCTCAATCCACAATCTTCAATCCTCAATCCTCAACCTTCAACCCTCAATACTCAATCTTCAATCCTCAATCCTCAATCCTCAATCCTCAATCCTCATTGTTCAATCCTCAACACCCAATCCTCAATCTTCAATCCTCAATCCTCAATCCTCAATTCTCTATCCTCAATCCTCAATCCTCAGACCTCAAACATCAATACTCAACCCTCAGTCCTCGTCCTCAATCCACAACCCTGAATCCTCGATCCTCAATCTTCAATCATCAATATTCAATCTTCAATCCTCAATCCTCAATGTTCTATCCTCAATACGCAATCCTCAATCTTCAATCCTCAATCCTCAATCCTCAATCCTCAATCCTCAACCTTAATCTTCAATCCTCAGTTCTCAATCTTCAATCATCATTCCTCAATCTTCAATCCTCAATCCTCAATCTTCAATCCTCAATACCCAATCCTCAATCTTCAATCCTCAATCCTCAATCCTCAGTCCTCAATCCTCAATCCTCAATCTTCAATCCTCAATCCTCAATCCTCAATCCTCAATCCTCAATCCTCAATCTTCAATCCTCAATCCTCAATCCTCAATCGTCAATCCTCCGTCTTCGATCCTCAATACCCAATCCTCAATCTTCAATCCTCAATCCCCAATCCTCAATTCTCAATCCTCAATCCTCAGTCCTCAATCCTCAATCTTCAATCCTCAATACTCAACCTTCAATCCACAATCCTCAATTCTCAATCCTCAATACTGAATCCTCAATCGTCAATCCTCAATCCCCAATCCTCAATGTTCAATACTCAATCCTCAATGCTCAATCCAAAATCCTCAATCTTCAAACCTCAATACTCAATCTTCAATTCTCAATCCTCAATCCTCAATCCTCAATCCTCAATCCTCAGTCCTCAATGTTCAATCCCCAATCCTCAGTCCTCAATCCTCAATCCTCATTCTTCAATCCTCAATACCCAATCCTCAATCTTCAATCCTCAATCCTCAATCCTCAATTCTCAATCCTCAATCCTCAGTCCTCAGTCCTCAAACCTGAATCCTCAACCCTCAGCCCTCATCGTCAATCCTCAATCCTCAATCCTCAATCCTCAATCTTCAATTCTGAATACACAATCTTCAACCCTCAATCCTCAATTCTCAATCCTCAACACTCAATCCTTAATCCTCAATCCTCAATCCTCTATCTTCAATCCTCAATACTCAATCCTCAATCCTCAATCTTCAATCCTCAATACTCAACCTTCAATCCTCAATCCTCAATTCTCAATCCTCAATACTGAATCCTCAATCGTCAATCCTCAATCCCCAATCCTCAATGTTCAATACTCAATCCTCAATCCTCAATCCAAAATCCTCAATCTTCAAACCTCAATACTCATTCTTCAATTCTCAATCCTCAATCCTCAATACTCAATCCTCAATCCTCAGTCCTCAATCTTCAATCCCCAATCCTCAGTCCTCAATCCTCAATCCTCATTCTTCAATCCTCAATACCCAATCCTCAATCTTCAATCCTCAATCCTCAATCCTCAATTCTCAATCCTCAATCCTCAGTCCTCAGTCCTCAAACCTCAATCCTCAACCCTCAGCCCTCATCGTCAATCCTCAATCCTCAATCCTCAATCCTCAATCTTCAATCCTGAATACACAATCTTCAACCCTCAATCCTCAATTCTCAATCCTCAACACTCAATCCTTAATCCTCAATCCTCAATCCTCAATCTTCAATCCTCAATACTCAATCATCAATCCTCAATCATCAATCCTCAGTCCTCAATCCTCAATCCTCAATCCTCAATCTTCAATCCTCAATACTCAATCATCAATCCTCAATCCTCAATCCTCTATCTTCAATCCTCAATACTCAATCTTCAATCCTCAATCCTCAATCCTCAATCCTCAATCCTCAGTCCTCAATCTTCAATCCCCAATCCTCAGTCCTCAATCCTCAATCCTCATTCTTCAATCCTCAATACCCAATCCTCAATCTTCAATCTTCAATCGTCAATCCCCAATCCTCAATTCTCGATCCTCAATCCTCAGTCCTCAGTCCTCAAACCTCAATCCTCAACCCTCAGCCCTCATCGTCAATCCTCAATCCTCAATCCTCAATCCTCAATCTTCAATCCTGAATACACAATCTTCAACCCTCAATCCTCAATTCTCAATCCTCAACACTCAATCCTTAATCCTCAATCCTCAATCCTCAATCTTCAATCCTCAATACTCAATCATCAATCCTCAATCATGAATCCTCAGTCCTCAATCCTCAATCCTCAATCCTCAATCTTCAATCCTCAATACTCAATCATCAATCCTCAATCCTCAATCCTCTATCTTCAATCCTCAATACTCAATCTTCAATCCTCAATCCTCAATCCTCAATCCTCAATCCTCAGTCCTCAATCTTCAATCCCCAATCCTCAGTCCTCAATCCTCAATCCTCATTCTTCAATCCTCAATACCCAATCCTCAATCTTCAATCCTCAATCCTCAATCCTCAATTCTCAATCCTCAATCCTCAGTCCTCAGTCCTCAAACCTCAATCCTCAACCCTCAGCCCTCATCGTCAATCCTCAATCCTCAATCCTCAATCCTCAATCTTCAATCCTGAATACACAATCTTCAACCCTCAATCCTCAATTCTCAATCCTCAATACTCAATCATCAATCCTCAATCCTCAATCCTCAATCTTCAATCCTCAATACTCAATCTTCAATCCTCAATCCTCAATCCTCAATCCTCAATCTTCAATCCTCAATCCTCAATCCTCAATCCTCAATCCTCAGTCTTCGATCCTCAATACCCAATCCTCAATCTTCAATCCTCAATCCTCAATCCTCAATTCTCAATCCTCAATCCTCAGTCCTCAGTCCTCAAACCTCAATCCTCAACCCTCAGCCCTCATCGTCAATCCTCAATCCTCAATACTCAATCTTCAATCCTCAATCCTCAATCCTCAATCCTCAATCCTCTATCTTCAATCCTCAATACTCAATCTTCAATCCTCAATCCTCAATCCTCAATCCTCAATCCTCAGTCCTCAATCTTCAATCCCCAATCCTCAGTCCTCAATCCTCAATCCTCATTCTTCAATCCTCAATACCCAATCCTCAATACCCAATCCTCAATCTTCAATCTTCAATCCTCAATCCTCAATCCTCAATTCTCAATCCTCAATCCTCAGTCCTCAGTCCTCAAATCTCAATCCTCAACCCTCAGCCCTCATCGTCAATCCTCAAACCTCAATCCTCAATCCTCAATCTTCAATCCTGAATACACAATCTTCAACCCTCAATCCTCAATTCTCAATCCTCAACACTCAATCCTTAATCCTCAATCCTCAATCCTCAATCTTCAATCCTCAATACTCAATCATCAATCCTCAATCATGAATCCTCAGTCCTCAATCCTCAATCCTCAATCCTCAATCTTCAATCCTCAATACTCAATCATCAATCCTCAATCCTCAATCCTCTATCTTCAATCCTCAATACTCAATCTTCAATCCTCAATCCTCAATCCTCAATCCTCAATCCTCAGTCCTCAATCCTCAATCCTCAATCTTCAATCCTCAATCCTCAATCCTCAATCCTCAATCCTCAGTCTTCGATCCTCAATACCCAATCCTCAATCTTCAATCCTCAATCCTCAATCCTCAATTCTCAATCCTCAATCCTCAGTCCTCAGTCCTCAAACCTCAATCCTCAACCCTCAGCCCTCATCGTCAATCCTCAATCCTCAATACTCAATCCTCAATCCTCAATCCTCAATCCTCAGTCCTCAAACCTCAATTCTGAATCCTCAATCCTGAATCCTCAATCTTCAGCCCTCAGTCCTCAGCAATCAGGTGACAATCCTCAATACCCAATAGAATATCGTCAATTCACAGCTTTCAATACTCAATACTTAATCTGCATTCTTCAAATCTCCATCCACAAACATCAATTCTCATCACTCAACCCTCAACACTCAGTCCTCAATGTTCAATCCTCAATCCTCAATTCTCAATCTTCAATCCTCAATACTCAATCTTTAATCCTGAATCCACAATCCTCAATCTTCAATCCTCAATCCTCAATCTTCAATCCTGTATACACAATCTTCAACCCTCAATCCTCAATTCTCTATCCTCAATCCTCAATCCTCAATCTTCAATCCTCAATCCTCAATCCTCAATCCTCAATTCTCAATCCTCAATCCTCAGTCCTCAGTCCTCAAACCTCAATCCTCAACCCTCAGCCCTCATAGTCAATCCTCAATACTCAATCCTCAATCCTCAATCTTCAATCCTCAATACTCAACCTCCAATCCTCAATCCTCAATTCTCAATCCTCAATACTGAATCCTCAATCGTCAATCCTCAATCCCCAATCCTCAATGTTCAATACTCAATCCTCAATCCTCTATCCAAAATCCTCAATCTTCAAACCTCAATACTCAATCTTCAATTCTCAATCCTCAATCCTCAATCCTCAATCCTCAATCCTCAGTCCTCAGTCCTCAAACCTCAATACTCAACCCTCCGTCCTCGTCCTCAATCCACAACCATCAATCCTCAATCCTCAATATTCAATCATCAATATTCAATCTTCAGTCCTCAATCCTCAATCCTCAATCCTCAATCCTCAATCCTCAATGTTCAATCCGCAATACCCAATCCTCAATCATCTATCCGCAATCCTCAATCCTCAATCCACAATCTTCAATCCTCAATCCTCAACCTTCAACCCTCAATACTCAATCTTCAATCCTCAATCCTCAATCCTCAATCCTCAATCCTCATTGTTCAATCCTCAACACCCAATCCTCAATCTTCAATCCTCAATCCTCAATCCTCAATTCTCTATCCTCAATCCTCAATCCTCAGACCTCAAACATCAATACTCAACCCTCAGTCCTCGTCCTCAATCCACAACCCTCAATCCTCGATCCTCAATCTTCAATCATCAATATTCAATCTTCAATCCTCAATCCTCAATGTTCTATCCTCAATACGCAATCCTCAATCTTCAATCCTCAATCCTCAATCCTCAATCCTCAATCCTCAACCTTAATCTTCAATCCTCAGTACTCAATCTTCAATCCTCATTCCTCAATCTTCAATCCTCAATCCTCAATCTTCAATCCTCAATACCCAATCCTCAATCTTCAATCCTCAATCCTCAATCCTCAGTCCTCAATCCTCAATCCTCAATCCTCAATCTTCAATCCTCAGTCACAAATCCTCGATCTTCAATACTCACGCCTCAATCCTCAATCTTCAATCCTCAATCCTCAATCCTCAGTCCTCAATCCTCAATCCTCAATCCTCAATCTTCAATCCTCAGTCACAAATCCTCAATCTTCAATACTCACTCCTCAATCCTCAATCTTCAATCCTCAATACTCAGTCTTCAATCCTCAATCCTCAATCCTCAATCCTCAATCCTCATTCTTCAATCCTCAACACCCAATCCTCAATCTTCAATCCTCAATCCTCAATCCTCAATCCTCAATCCTCAATCCTCAATCCTCAACCCTCAATCCTCAATCCTCAATGTTCAATCCGCAATACCCAATCCTCAATCTTCTATCCGCAATCCTCAATCCTCAATCCTCAATCCTCAATCCTCAATCCTCAATCCTCAATCTTCAATCCTCAATACTCAATCTTCAATCCTCAATCCTCAATCCTCAACCCTCATTCTTCAATCCTCAACACCCAATCCTCAATCTTCAATCCTCAAACCTCAATCCTCAGTCCTCAAACCCCAATCCTTAATCCACAATCCTGAACCCCCAATATTCAGCCCTCAGACCTCAACAATCAGTTGTGTGTCCTCAATCGTCAATAGAATATCCTCAATTCACAGGATTCAATACTCAATACTCAGCCTGCAATCTTCAAATCTCTATCCACAAACATCAATTCTCATCACTCAACCCTCAATATTCAACGCACAACCCTCAACCATCAATCCTCAGTCCTCAAAAGTCAATCCCTAATCCTCAATCCTGAATCCTCAATCTTCAGCCCTTAGTCCTCAACAATCAATTGTCAATCCTCATTCCACCATAGAATATCCTCAATTCACAGTTTTCAATACTCAATCCCTATTCTTCAATCTTCAAATCTCAATCCACAAACATCAATTCTCATCACTCAACCCTCAACACTCAGTCCTCAATCTTCAATCCTCCATCCTCAATCCTCAATCCTCAATCCTCAATCCTCAATCGTCAGGCTTCAATGCTCAATATTCAATCTTCAATCCTGAATCCTCAATCCTCTATCGTCAATCATCATTCTTCAATCCTCAATACCCAATCCTCAATCTTGAATCCTCAATCCTCAATCCTCAATTCTCAATCCTCAATCCTCATCCCTCAGTCCTCAAACCTCAATCCTTAACCCTCAGCCCTCATCCTCAATCCTTAATCGACAATCCTCAATCCTCAATCTTCTATCCTCAATACTCAATCTTCAATCCTGAATCCTCAGTCCTCAATGTTCAATCCTCAATCCTCAATTATCAATCTTCAATCCTCAATTCTCAATCTTCGATCCTCAATCTTGAATCCTCAGTCCCCAATTCTCAATCTTCTATCATCAATCCTCAATCTTCCCATCGTCAATCCTCAATACTCAGTCTGCAATCCTCAATCCTCAATCCTCCATCCTCAACACTCAATCCTCAAGCGTCAATCCTCAATCCTCAATCCTCAATCCTCAATCTTCAATCCTCAATTCTCAATCTTCAATCCTCAGTCCTCAACTCTCAATCCTCAACACTCGATCCTCAAACCTCAATCCTCAACCGTCAGTCCTCGTCCTCAATCCTCAAACCTCAATCCTCAATCCTCAATATTCAAACATCAATACTCAATGTTCAATCCTCAATCCTCAACCCTCAATCCTCAATCCTCAATCCTCAGTATTCAAAACACAACCCTCATCCATCAATCCTCAATACTCAACCATCAATCCTCAATTCTCAATACTCAGTAGAATATACTGAATTCTCATGGTTGAATACTCAATCCAAAATATTCAATAATCAAATCTCAATCCTCAAACATCAATCCTCAACACACAATCCTCAACACTCAGTCCTCTCTCTTCAATCCTCCATCCTCAATCCTCAATCCTCCAGCGTCAATCCTCAATCCTCGATCCTCAACCCTCAATCCTCAGTCCTCAAACCTCAATCCTGAATCCTCAATCCTGAATCCTCAATCTTCAGCCCTCAGTCCTCAACAATCGGTGGTCAACCCTCAATCCTCAATAGAATATCATGAATTCACAGTTTTCAATACTCAATACTCAACCTGCAATCTTCAAATCTCTATCCACAAACATCAATTCACAACACTCAACCCTCAAAACTCAGTCCCCAATCCTCAATATTCAAGCCTCAATCCTCAATCCTCAATCCACAATCCTCAACATTCAATCCTCAATACTCAATCTTGAATCCTCAATCCTCAATCCTCAATCCTCAATTCGCAATCCTCAATAGTCAATCTTCAATCCTCAATACTCAATATTCAATCCTCAATCCTCAATCCTCAATCCTCAATTCTCATTCTTCGATCCTCAATACCCAATCCTCAATCTTCAATCCTCAATCCTCAATCCTCAATTCTCAATCCTCAATCCTCTGTCCTTAGTCCTCAATCCTCAATCCTCAACCCTCAGCCCTCATCCTCAATCCTCAATCCTCAATCCTCAAACCTCAATCTTCAATCCTCAATACTCAATCTTCAATCCTCAATCCTCAGTCCTCAAACCTCAATTCTGAATCCTCAATCCTGAATCCTCAATCTTCAGCCCTCAGTCCTCAACATTCAGTTGTCAATCCACAATCCTCAATAGAATATCCTCAATTCACAGTTTTCAATACCCAATACACAATCTGCAATCTTCAAATCTCTATCCAGAAACATAAATTCTCATCACTCAACCCTCAACACTCAGTACTCAATTTTCAATCCTCATCCTCAATTTTGAATCTTCAATGCCCAATACTGAATCTTCAATTCGCAGTCCTCAATCCCCAATCCTCAATCCTCAATCCTCAATCCTCAGTCTTCAATCCTCAGTACTCAATCTTCAATCCTCAATCCGCAATCCTCAATCCTCATTCGTCAATCCTCAATACCCAATCCTCAATCTTCAATCCTCAATCCTCAATTCTCAATTCTCAATCCTCAATCCTCAGACCTCAGACATCAATATTCAACACTCAGTCCTCGTCCTCAATCCACAACCCTCAATCCTCAACCCTCAATGCTTAATCATCAATATTCAATCCTCAGTCTTCAATCCTCAATCCTCAATCCTCAATCCTCAATCCTCAATCCTCATTGTTCAATCCTCAACACCCAATCCTCAATCTTCAATCCTCAATCCTCAATCCTCAATTCTCAATCCTCAATCCTCAATCCTCAGACCTCAAACATCACTACTCAACCCTCAGTCCTCGTCCTCAGTCCACAACCCCCAATCCTCGATCCTCAATCTTCAATCATCAATATTCAATCTTCAATCCTCAATCCTCAATCCTCAATACACAATCCTCAATCCTCAATGTTCTATCCTCAATACGCAATCCTCAATCTTCAATCCTCAATCCTCAATCCTCAATCCTCAATCCTCAACCTTAATCTTCAATCCTCAGTACTCAATCTTCAATCCTCATTCCTCAATCTTCAATCCTCAATCCTCAATCTTCAATCCTCAACACCCAATCCTCAATCTTCAATCCTCAATCCTCAATCCTCAGTCCTCAATCCTCAATCCTCAATCCTCAATCTTCAATCCTCAGTCACAAATACTCAATCTTCAATACTCACGCCTCAATCCTCAATCTTCAATCCTCAATCCTCAATCCTCAGTCCTCAATCCTCAATCCTCAATCCTCAATCTTCAATCCTCAGTCACAAATCCTCAATCTTCAATACTCACTTCTCAATCCTCAATCTTCAATCCTCAATACTCAGTCTTCAATCCTCAATCCTCAATCCTCAATCCTCAATCCTCATTCTTCAATCCTCAATACCCAATCCTCAATCTTCAATCCTCAATCCTCAATCCTCAATCCTCAACCCTCAATCCTCAATCCTCAACCCTCAATCCTCAATCCTCAATGTTCAATCCGCAATACCCAATCCTCAATCTTCTATCCGCAATCCTCAATCCTCAATCCTCAATCCTCAATCCTCAATCCTCAATCCTCAATCTTCAATCCTCAATACTCAATCTTCAATCCTCAATCCTCAATCCTCAATCCTCAACCCTCATTCTTCAATCATCAACACCCAATCCTCAATCTTCAATCCTCAAACCTCAATCCTCAATTCTCAATACTCATTCCTCAATCCTCAGACCTCAAACATCAATACTCAACCCTCAGTCCTCGTCCTCAATCCACAACCCTCAATCCTCGATCCTCAATCTTCAATCATCAATATTCAATCTTCAATCCTCAATCCTCAATCCTCAATACTCAATCCTCAATCCTCATTGTTCTATCCTCAATACGCAATCCTCAACCATCAATCCTCAATCCTCAATCCTCAATCCTCACCCTCAAGCCTCAATCCTCAGTCCTCAAACCTCAATCCAGAAGCCACAATCCTGAACCCCCAATATTCAGCCCTCAGACCTCAACAATCAGTTGTGAATCCTCAATCGTCAATAGAATATCCTCAATTCACAGTTTTCAATACTCAATCCCTATTCTTCTATCTTCAAATCTCAATCCACAAACATCAATTCTCATCACTCAACCCTCAACACTCAGTCCTCAATCTTCAATCCTCAACCATCAATCCTCAATATTCAATCCTCAATACTCAATCTTCAATCCTCAATCCTCAATTCTCAATCCTCAATGCTCAATCCTCAATCGTCAATCCTCAATCCCCAATCCTCAATCTTCAATCCTCAATACTCAATCTTCAATCCTCAATCCTCAGTCCTCAATCCTCAACCCTCAATCCCCTACATTCAATCCTCAATACTCAATCTTCAATACTCAATCCTCAATCCTCAATCCTCAATCCTCAATCTTCAATCCTCAATCCTCAGTCCTCAATCCTGAATCCTCATTCTTCAATCCTCAATACCCAATCCTCCATCTTCAATCCTCAATCCACAATCCTCAATTCTCAATCCTCAATCCTCAGTCCTCAGTCCTCAAACCTCAATCCTCAACCCTCAGCCCTCATCGTCAATCCTCAATCCTCAATCCTCAATCCTCAATCTTCAATCCTGTATACACAATCTTCAACCCTCAATCCTCAATTCTCAATCCTCAAAACTCAATCCTCAATCCTCAATCTTCAATCCTCAATCTTCAATGCTCAATACTCAATCATCAATCCTCAATCATCAATCTTCAATCCTCAGTCCTCAAACCTCAATTCAGAATCCTCAATCCTGAATCCTCAATTTTCAGCCCTCAGCACTCAACAATCAGTTGTCAATACTCAATCCTCAATAGAATATCCTCAATTCACAGTTTTCAATACTCAATGCTCAATCTGCAATCTTCAAACCTCTATCCACAAACACCAATTCTCATCACTCAACCCTCAACACTCAGTCCTCAATGTTCAATCCTCAATCCTCAATCCACAATCCTCAATAATCAATCTTCAATCCGCAATACTCAATCTTCAATCCTCAATCCTCAATCCTCAATCCTCAATCCTCATTCTTCAATCCTCAATACCCAATCCTCAATCTTCAATCCTCGATCCACAATCCTCAATTCTCAATCCTCAATCCTCAGTCCTCAGTCCTTAAACCTCAATCCTCAACCCTCAGCCATCATCCTCAATCCTCAATCCTCAATCCTCAATCCTCAATCTTCAATCCTCAATACTCAATCTTCAATCCTCAATCCTCAATCCTCAGTCCTCAAACCTCAATTCTGAATCCTCAATCCTGAATCCTCAATCTTCAGCCCTCAGTCCTCAACAATCAGGTGACAATCCTCAAAACCCAATAGAATATCGTCAATTCACAGCTTTCAATACTCAATACTTAATCTGCATTCTTCAAATCTCCATCCACAAACATCAATTCTCATCACTCAACCCTCAACACTCAGTCCTCAATGTTCAATCCTCAATCCTCAATTCTCAATCTTCAATCCTCAATACTCAATCTTTAATCCTGAATCCACAATCCTCAATCTTCAATCCTCAATCCCCAATACTCAATCCTCAATTATCAATTCTCAATCCTCAATCATCAATCCTCAATCTTCAATACTCAATCCTCAATCCTCAATCCTCAATCCTCAATCCTCAGTCCTCAATCCTCAATCATCAATCCTTAATCATCAATCCTCAATACTCAATCTTTAATCCTCAATCTTCAATCCTCAATCTTCAGTCTTCAACCCTCAGTCCTCATTCTTCAATCCTCAATAACCAATCCTCAATCTTCAATCCTCAATCCTCAATCCTCAATTCTCAATCCTCAATCCTCAATCCTCAGACCTCAAACATCAATACTCAACCATCAGTCCTCGTCCTCAATCCACAACCCTCAATCCTCAATCCTCAATCTTCAATCATCAATATTCAATCTTCAATCCTCAATCCTCAATCCTCAATCCTCAATCCTCTGACCTCAAACATGAATACTCAACCCTCAGTCCTCGTCCTCAATCCACAACCCTCAACCCTCAATCCTCAATATTCAATCATCAATATTCAATCTTCAGTCCTCAATCCTCAATCCTCAATCCTCAGTCCTCAATCCTCAATGTTCAATCCGCAATACCCAATCCTCAATCTTCAACCCTCAATCCTCAATCCTCAATCCTCAATCCTCAATCCTTAATCCTGAGTCCTCAAACCTCAATCCTGAAACCTCAATCCTGAATCCTCAATCTTCAGACCTCAGTCCTCAACAATCAGTTGTCAATTCTTAATCCTCAATATAATGTCATCAATTCACAGTTTTCAATACTCAATACTCAATCTGCAATCTTTAAATCTCTATCCACAAACACCAATTCTCATCACTCAACCCTCAACACTCAGTCCCCAATCTTCAATCTTCAATCCTCAATCCTCAATCCTCAATCCTCAATCCTCAATCTTCAATCCTCAATACTCAATCATCAATCCTCAATCCTCAATCCTCAATCCTCAATCCTCAACCCTCAATCGTCAGTCTTCAATCCTCAATCCTCAATCCTCATTCTTCAATCCTCAATACCCAATCCCAATCTTCAATACTCAATCCTCAATCCTCAATTCTCAATCCTCAATCCTCAGTCCTCAGTCCTCAAACCTCAATCCTCAACCCTCAGCCCTCATCGTCAATCCTGAATCCTCAATCCTCAATCCTCAATCTTCAATCCTGAATACACAATCTTCAACCCTCAATCCTCAATTCTCAATCCTCAACACTCAATCTTTAATCCTCAATCCTCAATCCTCAATCTTCAATCCTCAATACTCAATCATCAATCCTCGATCATCAATCCTCAGTACTCAATCCTCAATCCTCAATCCTCAATCTTCAATCCTCAATACTCAATCATCAATCCTCAATCCTCAATCCTCAATCTTCAATCCTCAATACTCAATCATCAATCCTCAATCCTCAATCCTCAATCCTCAATCCTCAATCCTCAACCCTGAATCCCCTACATTCAATCCTCAATACTCAATCTTCAATACTCAATCCTCAACCCTCAATCCTCAATCCTCAATCTTCAATCCTCAATCCTCAGTCTTCAATCCTGAATCCTCATTCTTCAGTCCTCAATACCCAATCCTCAATCTTCAATCCTCAATCCTCAATCCTCAATTCTCAATCCTCAATCCTCAGTCCTCAGTCCTCAAACCTCAATCCTCAACCCTCAGCCCTGATCGTCAATCCTCAATCCTCAATCCTCAACCCTCAATCTTCAATCCTGTACACACAATCTTCAACCCTCAATCCTCAATTCTCAATCCTCAAAACTCAATCCTCAATCGTCAATCCTCAATCCTCAATCCTCAATCCTCAATCCTCAATCTTCAATCCTCAATACTCAATCATCAATCCTCAATCCTCAACCCTCAGCCCTCATCCTCAATCCTCATTCCTCAATCCTCAATCTTCAATCTTCAATCCTCAATAATCAATCTTCAACCCTTAATCCTCAGTCCTCAAACCTCAATTCAGAATCCTCAATCCTGAATCCTCAATTTTCAGCACTCAGCCCTCAACAATCTGTTGTCAATACTCAATCCTCAATAGAATATCCTCAATTCACAGTTTTCAATACTCAATGCTCAATCTGCAATCTTCAAACCTCTATCCACAAACACCAATTCTCATCACTCAACCCTCAACACTCAGTCTTCAATGTTCAATCCTCAATCCTCAATCCACAATCCGCAATAATCAATCTTCAATCCGCAATACTCAATCTTCAATCCTCAATCCTCAATCCTCCATCCTCAATCCTCATTCTTCAATCCTCAATACCCAATCCTCAATCTTCAATCCTCGATCCTCAGTCCTCAAACCTCAATCCTGGATCCTCAACCCTGAATCCTCATTCTTCAGACCACAGTCCTCAACAATCAGTTGTAAATTCTCAATCCTCAATAGAGTATCATCAATTCACAGTTTTCAATACTCAATACTCAATCTGCAATCTTTAAATCTCTATCCACAAACACCAATTCTCATCACTCAACACTCAATACTCAGTCCCCAGTCCTCAATCTTCAATCCTCAATCTTCAATCCTCAATACTCAATCTTTAATCCTGAATCCACAATCCTCAATCTTCAATCCTCAATCCCCAATACTCAATCCTCAATCCCCAATCCTCAATCCTCAATCCTCAATCCTCAGTCCTCAAACCTCAATCCTGGATCATCAACCCTGAATCCTCATTCTTCAGACCTCAGTCCTCAACAATCAGTTGTAAATTCTCAATCCTCAATAGAGTATCATCAATTCACAGTTTTCAATACTCAATACTCAATCTGCAATCTTTAAATCTCTATCCACAAACACCAATTCTCATCACTCAACACTCAATACTCAGTCCCCAGTCCTCAATCTTCAATCCTCAATCCTCAATCCTCAACCCTCAATCCCCTACATTCAGTCCTCAATACTCAATCTTCAATACTCAATCCTCAAACCTCAATCCTCAATCCTCAATCTTCAATCCTCAATCCTCAATCTTCAATACTGTATACACAATCTTCAACCCTCAATCCTCAATTCTCAATCCTCAAAACTCAATCCTCAATCCTCAATCCTCAATCCTCAATCTTCAATCCTCAATACTCAATCATCAATCCTCAATCATCAATCCTCAGTCCTCAATCCTCAATCCTCAATCCTCAATCTTCAATCCTCAATACTCAATCATCAATCCTCAATCCTCAATCCTCAATCTTCAATACTCAATACTCAATCTTCAATCCTCAATCCTCAATCCTCAATCCTCAATCTTCAATCCTCAATCCTCAATCCTCAATCGTCAATCCTCAGTCCTCAATCTTCAATCCCCAATCCTCAGTCCTCAATCCTCAATCCTCATTCTTCAATCCTCAATACCCAATCCTCAATCTTCAATCCTCAATCCTCAATCCTCAATTCTCAATCCTCAATCCTCAGTCCTCAGTCCTCAAACCTCAATCCTCAACCCTCAGCCCTCATCGTCAATCCTCAATCCTCAATCCTCAATCCTCAATCTTCAATCCTGAATACACAATCTTCAACCCTCAATCCTCAATTCTCAATCCTCAACACTCAATCCTTAATCCTCAATCCTCAATCCTCAATCTTCAATCCTCAATACTCAATCATCAATCCTCAATCATCAAGCCTCAGTCCTCAATCCTCAATCTTCAATCCTCAATCTTCAATCCTCAATACTCAATCATCAATCCTCAATCCTCAATCCTCAATCTTCAATCCTCAATACTCAATCTTCAATCCTCAATCCTCAATCCTCAATCCTCAATCTTCAATCCTCAATCCCCAATCCTCAATCCTCAATCCTCAGTCTTCGATCCTCAATACCCAATCCTCAATCTTCAATCCTCAATCCTCAATCCTCAATTCTCAATCCTCAATCCTCAGTCCTCAGTCCTCAAACCTCAATCCTCAACCCTCAGACCTCATCGTCAATCCTCAATCCTCAATCCTCAATCCTCAATCTTCAATCCTGTATACACAATCTTCATCCCTCAATCCTCAATTCTCAATCCTCAAAACTCAATCCTCAATCCTCAATCCTCAATCCTCAATCTTCAATCCTCAATACTCAATCATCAATCCTCAATCATCAATCTTCAATCCTCAATACTCAATCCTCAATCCTCAATCTTCAATCCTCAATACTCAATCGTCAATCCTCAATCCTCAACCCTCAGCCCTCATCCTCAATCCTCATTCCTCAATCCTCAATCTTCAATCTTCAATCCTCAATAATCAATCTTCAACCCTCAATCCTCAGTCCTCAAACCTCAATTCAGAATCCTCAATCCTGAATCCTCAATTTTCAGCCCTCAGCCCTCAACAATCAGTTGTCAATACTCAATCCTCAATAGAATATCCTCAATTCACAGTTTTCAATACTCAATGCTCAATCTGCAATCTTCAAACCTCTATCCACAAACACCAATTCTCATCACTCAACCCTCAACACTCAGTCCTTAATGTTCAATCCTCAATCCTCAATCCACAATCCTCAATAATCAATCTTCAATCCGCAATACTCAATCTTCAATCCTCAATCCTCAATCCTCAATCCTCAATCCTCATTCTTCAATCCTCAATACCCAATCCTCAATCTTCAATCCTCGATCCACAATCCTCAATTCTCAATCCAGAATCCTCAGTCCTCAGTCCTTAAACCTCAATCCTCAACCTTCAGCCATAATCCTCAATCCTCAATCCTCAATCCTCAATCCTCAATCTTCAATCCTCAATACTCGATCTTCAATCCTCAATCATCAATCCTCAGTCCTCAAACCTCAATTCTGAATCCTCAATCCTGAATCCTCAATCTTCAGCCCTCAGTCCTCAACAATCAGTTGACAATCCTCAATACCCAATAGAATATCGTCAATTCACAGCTTTCAATACTCAATACTTAATCTGCATTCTTCAAATCTCCATCCACAAACATCAATTCTCATCACTCAACCCTCAACACTCAGTCCTCAATGTTCAATCCTCAATCCTCAATTCTCAATCTTCAATCCTCAATACTCAATCTTTAATCCTGAATCCACAATCCTCAATCTTCAATCCTCAATCCCCAATACTCAATCCTCAATCCCCAATCCTCAATCCTCAATCCTCAATCCTCAGTCCTCAAACCTCAATCCTGGATCCTCAATCCTGAATCCTCAATCTTCAGACCTCAGTCCTCAACAATCAGTTGTAAATTCTCAATCCTCAATAGAGTATCATCAATTCACAGTTTTCAATACTCAATACTCAATCTGCAGTCTTTAAATCTCTATCCACAAACACCAATTCTCATCACTCAACACTCAATACTCAGTCCCCAGTCCTCAATCTTCAATCCTCAATCCTCAATCCTCAACCCTCAATCCCCTACATTCAATCCTCAATACTCAATCTTCAATACTCAATCCTCAATCCTCAATCCTCAATCCTCAATCTTCAATCCTCAATCCTCAATCTTCAATCCTGTATACACAATCTTCGACCCTCAATACTCAATTCTCAATCCTCAAAACTCAATCCTCAATCCTCAATCCTCAATCCTCAATCTTCAATCCTCAATACTCAATCATCAATCCTCAATCATCAATCCTCAGTCCTCATGCCTCAATCCTCAATCCTCAATCTTCAATCCTCAATACTCAATCATCAATCCTCAATCCTCAATCCTCAATCTTCAGTCCTCAATACTCAATCTTCAATCCTCAATCCTCAATCCTCAATCCTCAATCTTCAATCCTCAATCCTCAATCCTCAATCGTCAATCCTCCGTCTTCGATCCTCAATACCCAATCCTCAATCTTCAATCCTCAATCCCCAATCCTCAATTCTCAATCCTCAATCCTCAGTCCTCAATCCTCAATCTTCAATCCTCAATACTCAACCTTCAATCCACAATCCTCAATTCCTAATCCTCAATACTGAATCCTCAATCGTCAATCCTCAATCCCCAATCCTCAATGTTCAATACTCAATCCTCAATCCTCAATCCAAAATCCTCAATCTTCAAACCTCAATACTCAATCTTCAATTCTCAATCCTCAATCCTCAATCCTCAATCCTCAATCCTCAGTCCTCAATGTTCAATCCCCAATCCTCAGTCCTCAATCCTCAATCCTCATTCTTCAATCCTCAATACCCAATCCTCAATCTTCAATCCTCAATCCTCAATCCTCAATTCTCAATCCTCAATCCTCAGTTCTCAGTCCTCAAACCTGAATCCTCAACCCTCAGCCCTCATCGTCAATCCTCAATCCTCAATCCTCAATCCTCAATCTTCAATTCTGAATACACAATCTTCAACCCTCAATCCTCAATTCTCAATCCTCAACACTCAATCCTTAATCCTCAATCCTCAATCCTCTATCTTCAATCCTCAATACTCAATCCTCAATCCTCAATCTTCAATCCTCAATACTCAACCTTCAATCCTCAATCCTCAATTCTCAATCCTCAATACTGAATCCTCAATCGTCAATCCTCAATCCCCAATCCTCAATGTTCAATACTCAATCCTCAATCCTCAATCCAAAATCCTCAATCTTCAAACCTCAATACTCATTCTTCAATTCTCAATCCTCAATCCTCAATACTCAATCCTCAATCCTCAGTCCTCAATCTTCAATCCCCAATCCTCAGTCCTCAATCCTCAATCCTCATTCTTCAATCCTCAATACCCAATCCTCAATCTTCAATCCTCAATCCTCAATCCTCAATTCTCAATCCTCAATCCTCAGTCCTCAGTCCTCAAACCTCAATCCTCAACCCTCAGCCCTCATCGTCAATCCTCAATCCTCAATCCTCAATCCTCAATCTTCAATCCTGAATACACAATCTTCAACCCTCAATCCTCAATTCTCAATCCTCAACACTCAATCCTTAATCCTCAATCCTCAATCCTCAATCTTCAATCCTCAATACTCAATCATCAATCCTCAATCATCAATCCTCAGTCCTCAATCCTCAATCCTCAATCCTCAATCTTCAATCCTCAATACTCAATCATCAATCCTCAATCCTCAATCCTCTATCTTCAATCCTCAATACTCAATCTTCAATCCTCAATCCTCAATCCTCAATCCTCAATCCTCAGTCCTCAATCTTCAATCCCCAATCCTCAGTCCTCAATCCTCAATCCTCATTCTTCAATCCTCAATACCCAATCCTCAATCTTCAATCTTCAATCGTCAATCCCCAATCCTCAATTCTCAATCCTCAATCCTCAGTCCTCAGTCCTCAAACCTCAATCCTCAACCCTCAGCCCTCATCGTCAATCCTCAATCCTCAATCCTCAATCCTCAATCTTCAATCCTGAATACACAATCTTCAACCCTCAATCCTCAATTCTCAATCCTCAACACTCAATCCTTAATCCTCAATCCTCAATCCTCAATCTTCAATCCTCAATACTCAATCATCAATCCTCAATCATGAATCCTCAGTCCTCAATCCTCAATCCTCAATCCTCAATCTTCAATCCTCAATACTCAATCATCAATCCTCAATCCTCAATCCTCTATCTTCAATCCTCAATACTCAATCTTCAATCCTCAATCCTCAATCCTCAATCCTCAATCCTCAGTCCTCAATCTTCAATCCCCAATCCTCAGTCCTCAATCCTCAATCCTCATTCTTCAATCCTCAATACCCAATCCTCAATCTTCAATCCTCAATCCTCAATCCTCAATTCTCAATCCTCAATCCTCAGTCCTCAGTCCTCAAACCTCAATCCTCAACCCTCAGCCCTCATCGTCAATCCTCAATCCTCAATCCTCAATCCTCAATCTTCAATCCTGAATACACAATCTTCAACCCTCAATCCTCAATTCTCAATCCTCAATACTCAATCATCAATCCTCAATCCTCAATCCTCAATCTTCAATCCTCAATACTCAATCTTCAATCCTCAATCCTCAATCCTCAATCCTCAATCTTCAATCCTCAATCCTCAATCCTCAATCCTCAATCCTCAGTCTTCGATCCTCAATACCCAATCCTCAATCTTCAATCCTCAATCCTCAATCCTCAATTCTCAATCCTCAATCCTCAGTCCTCAGTCCTCAAACCTCAATCCTCAACCCTCAGCCCTCATCGTCAATCCTCAATCCTCAATACTCAATCTTCAATCCTCAATCCTCAATCCTCAATCCTCAATCCTCTATCTTCAATCCTCAATACTCAATCTTCAATCCTCAATCCTCAATCCTCAATCCTCAATCCTCAGTCCTCAATCTTCAATCCCCAATCCTCAGTCCTCAATCCTCAATCCTCATTCTTCAATCCTCAATACCCAATCCTCAATCTTCAATCTTCAATCCTCAATCCTCAATCCTCAATTCGCAATCCTCAATCCTCAGTCCTCAGTCCTCAAATCTCAATCCTCAACCCTCAGCCCTCATCGTCAATCCTCAAACCTCAATCCTCAATCCTCAATCTTCAATCCTGAATACACAATCTTCAACCCTCAATCCTCAATTCTCAATCCTCAACACTCAATCCTTAATCCTCAATCCTCAATCCTCAATCTTCAATCCTCAATACTCAATCATCAATCCTCAATCATGAATCCTCAGTCCTCAATCCTCAATCCTCAATCCTCAATCTTCAATCCTCAATACTCAATCATCAATCCTCAATCCTCAATCCTCTATCTTCAATCCTCAATACTCAATCTTCAATCCTCAATCCTCAATCCTCAATCCTCAATCCTCAGTCCTCAATCCTCAATCCTCAATCCTCAATCTTCAATCCTCAATCCTCAATCCTCAATCCTCAATCCTCAGTCTTCGATCCTCAATACCCAATCCTCAATCTTCAATCCTCAATCCTCAATCCTCAATTCTCAATCCTCAATCCTCAGTCCTCAGTCCTCAAACCTCAATCCTCAACCCTCAGCCCTCATCGTCAATCCTCAATCCTCAATACTCAATCCTCAATCCTCAATCCTCAATCCTCAGTCCTCAAACCTCAATTCTGAATCCTCAATCCTGAATCCTCAATCTTCAGCCCTCAGTCCTCAACAATCAGGTGACAATCCTCAATACCCAATAGAATATCGTCAATTCACAGCTTTCAATACTCAATACTTAATCTGCATTCTTCAAATCTCCATCCACAAACATCAATTCTCATCACTCAACCCTCAACACTCAGTCCTCAATGTTCAATCCTCAATCCTCAATTCTCAATCTTCAATCCTCAATACTCAATCTTTAATCCTGAATCCACAATCCTCAATCTTCAATCCTCAATCCCCAATACTCAATCCTCAATCCCCAATCCTCAATCGTCAATCCTCAATCCTCAGTCCTCAAACCTCAATCCTGGATCCTCAATCCTGAATCCTCAATCTTCAGACCTCAGTCCTCAACAATCAGTTGTAAATTCTCAATCCTCAATAGAGTATCATCAATTCACAGTTTTCAATACTCAATACTCAATCTGCAGTCTTTAAATCTCTATCCACAAACCCCAATTCTCATCACTCAACACTCAATACTCAGTCCCCAGTCCTCAATCTTCAATCCGCAATCCTCAATCCTCAACCCTCAATCCCCTACATTCAATCCTCAATACTCAATCTTCAATACTCAATCCTCAATCCTCAATCCTCAATCCTCAATCTTCAATCCTCAATCCTCTATCTTCAATCCTGTATACACAATCTTCAACCCTCAATCCTCAATTCTCAATCCTCAAAACTCAATCCTCAATCCTCAATCCTCAATCCTCAATCTTCAATCCTCAATACTCAATCATCAATCCTCAATCATCAATCCTCAGTCCTCAATCCTCAATCCTCAATCCTCAATCTTCAATCCTCAATACTCAATCATCAATCCTCAATCCTCAATCCTCAATCTTCAATCCTCAATACTCTATCTTCAATCCTCAATCCTCAATCCTCAATCCTCAATCTTCAATCCTCAATCCTCAATCCTCAATCGTCAATCCTCCGCCTTCGATCCTCAATACCCAATCATCAATCTTCAATCCTCAATCCCCAATCCTCAATTCTCAATCCTCAATCCTCAGTCCTCAGTCCTCAAACCTCAATCCTCAACCCTCAGCCCTCATAGTCAATCCTCAATACTCAATCCTCAATCCTCAATCTTCAATCCTCAATACTCAACCTCCAATCCTCAATCCTCAATTCTCAATCCTCAATACTGAATCCTCAATCGTCAATCCTCAATCCCCAATCCTCAATGTTCAATACTCAATCCTCAATCCTCTATCCAAAATCCTCAATCTTCAAACCTCAATACTCAATCTTCAATTCTCAATCCTCAATCCTCAATCCTCAATCCTCAATCCTCAGTCCTCAGTCCTCAAACCTCAATACTCAACCCTCCGTCCTCGTCCTCAATCCACAACCATCAATCCTCAATCCTCAATATTCAATCATCAATATTCAATCTTCAGTCCTCAATCCTCAATCTCAATCCTCAATCCTCAATCCTCAATGTTCAATCCGCAATACCCAATCCTCAATCATCTATCCGCAATCCTCAATCCTCAATCCACAATCTTGAATCCTCAATCCTCAACCTTCAACCCTCAATACTCAATCTTCAATCCTCAATCCTCAATCCTCAATCCTCAATCCTCATTGTTCAATCCTCAACACCCAATCCTCAATCTTCAATCCTCAATCCTCAATCCTCAATTCTCTATCCTCAATCCTCAATCCTCAGACCTCAAACATCAATACTCAACCCTCAGTCCTCGTCCTCAATCCACAACCCTCAATCCTCGATCCTCAATCTTCAATCATCAATATTCAATCTTCAATCCTCAATCCTCAATGTTCTATCCTCAATACGCAATCCTCAATCTTCAATCCTCAATCCTCAATCCTCAATCCTCAATCCTCAACCTTAATCTTCAATCCTCAGTACTCAATCTTCAATCCTCATTCCTCAATCTTCAATCCTCAATCCTCAATCTTCAATCCTCAATACCCAATCCTCAATCTTCAATCCTCAATCCTCAATCCTCAGTCCTCAATCCTCAATCCTCAATCCTCAATCTTCAATCCTCAGTCACAAATCCTCGATCTTCAATACTCACGCCTCAATCCTCAATCTTCAATCCTCAATCCTCAATCCTCAGTCCTCAATCCTCTATCCTCAATCCTCAATCTTCAATCCTCAGTCACAAATCCTCAATCTTCAATACTCACTCCTCAATCCTCAATCTTCAATCCTCAATACTCAGTCTTCAATCCTCAATCCTCAATCCTCAATCCTCAATCCTCATTCTTCAATCCTCAACACCCAATCCTCAATCTTCAATCCTCAATCCTCAATCCTCAATCCTCAATCCTCAATCCTCAATCCTCAACCCTCAATCCTCAATCCTCAATGTTCAATCCGCAATACCCAATCCTCAATCTTCTATCCGCAATCCTCAATCCTCAATCCTCAATCCTCAATCCTCAATCCTCAATCCTCAATCTTCAATCCTCAATACTCAATCTTCAATCCTCAATCCTCAATCCTCAACCCTCATTCTTCAATCCTCAACACCCAATCCTCAATCTTCAATCCTCAAACCTCAATCCTCAGTCCTCAAACCCCAATCCTTAATCCACAATCCTGAACCCCCAATATTCAGCCCTCAGACCTCAACAATCAGTTGTGTGTCCTCAATCGTCAATAGAATATCCTCAATTCACAGGATTCAATACCGAATACACAATCTGCAATCTTCAAATCTCTATCCAGAAACATAAATTCTCATCACTCAACCCTCAACACTCAGTACTCAATTTTCAATCCTCATCCTCAATTTTGAATCTTCAATGCCCAATACTGAATCTTCAATTCGCAGTCCTCAATCCCCAATCCTCAATCCTCAATCCTCAATCCTCAGTCTTCAATCCTCAGTACTCAATCTTCAATCCTCAATCCGCAATCCTCAATCCTCATTCGTCAATCCTCAATACCCAATCCTCAATCTTCAATCCTCAATCCTCAATTCTCAATTCTCAATCCTCAATCCTCAGACCTCAGACATCAATATTCAACACTCAGTCCTCGTCCTCAATCCACAACCCTCAATCCTCAACCCTCAATGCTTAATCATCAATATTCAATCCTCAGTCTTCAATCCTCAATCCTCAATCCTCAATCCTCAATCCTCAATCCTCATTGTTCAATCCTCAACACCCAATCCTCAATCTTCAATCCTCAATCCTCAATCCTCAATTCTCAATCCTCAATCCTCAATCCTCAGACCTCAAACATCACTACTCAACCCTCAGTCCTCGTCCTCAGTCCACAACCCCCAATCCTCGATCCTCAATCTTCAATCATCAATATTCAATCTTCAATCCTCAATCCTCAATCCTCAATACACAATCCTCAATCCTCAATGTTCTATCCTCAATACGCAATCCTCAATCTTCAATCCTCAATCCTCAATCCTCAATCCTCAATCCTCAACCTTAATCTTCAATCCTCAGTACTCAATCTTCAATCCTCATTCCTCAATCTTCAATCCTCAATCCTCAATCTTCAATCCTCAACACCGAATCCTCAATCTTCAATCCTCAATCCTCAATCCTCAGTCCTCAATCCTCAATCCTCAATCCTCAATCTTCAATCCTCAGTCACAAATACTCAATCTTCAATACTCACGCCTCAATCCTCAATCTTCAATCCTCAATCCTCAATCCTCAGTCCTCAATCCTCAATCCTCAATTCTCAATCTTCAATCCTCAGTCACAAATCCTCAATCTTCAATACTCACTTCTCAATCCTCAAACTTCAATCCTCAATACTCAGTCTTCAATCCTCAATCCTCAATCCTCAATCCTCAATCCTCATTCTTCAATCCTCAATACCCAATCCTCAATCTTCAATCCTCAATCCTCAATCCTCAATCCTCAACCCTCAATCCTCAATCCTCAACCCTCAATCCTCAATCCTCAATGTTCAATCCGCAATACCCAATCCTCAATCTTCTATCCGCAATCCTCAATCCTCAATCCTCAATCCTCAATCCTCAATCCTCAATCCTCAATCTTCAATCCTCAATACTCAATCTTCAATCCTCAATCCTCAATCCTCAATCCTCAACCCTCATTCTTCAATCATCAACACCCAATCCTCAATGTTCAATCCTCAAACCTCAATCCTCAATTCTCAATACTCATTCCTCAATCCTCAGACCTCAAACATCAATACTCAACCCTCAGTCCTCGTCCTCAATCCACAACCCTCAATCCTCGATCCTCAATCTTCAATCATCAATATTCAATCTTCAATCCTCAATCCTCAATCCTCAATACTCAATCCTCAATCCTCATTGTTCTATCCTCAATACGCAATCCTCAACCATCAATCCTCAATCCTCAATCCTCAATCCTCACCCTCAAGCCTCAATCCTCAGTCCTCAAACCTCAATCCAGAAGCCACAATCCTGAACCCCCAATATTCAGCCCTCAGACCTCAACAATCAGTTGTGAATCCTCAATCGTCAATAGAATATCCTCAATTCACAGTTTTCAATACTCAATCCCTATTCTTCTATCTTCAAATCTCAATCCACAAACATCAATTCTCATCACTCAACCCTCAACACTCAGTCCTCAATCTTCAATCCTCAACCATCAATCCTCAATATTCAATCCTCAATACTCAATCTTCAATCCTCAATCCTCAATTCTCAATCCTCAATGCTCAATCCTCAATCGTCAATCCTCAATCCCCAATCCTCAATCTTCAATCCTCAATACTCAATCTTCAATCCTCAATCCTCAGTCCTCAAACCTCAATTCTGAATCCTCAATCCTGAATCCTCAATCTTCAGCCCTCAGTCCTCAACATTCAGTTGTCAATCCACAATCCTCAATAGAATATCCTGAATTCACAGTTTTCAATACCCAATACACAATCTGCAATCTTCAAATCTCTATCCAGAAACATAAATTCTCATCACTCAACCCTCAACACTCAGTACTCAATTTTCAATCCTCATCCTCAATTTTGAATCTTCAATGCCCAATACTGAATCTTCAATTCGCAGTCCTCAATCCCCAATCCTCAATCCTCAATCCTCAATCCTCAGTCTTCAATCCTCAGTACTCAATCTTCAATCCTCAATCCGCAATCCTCAATCCTCATTCGTCAATCCTCAATACCCAATCCTCAATCTTCAATCCTCAATCCTCAATTCTCAATTCTCAATCCTCAATCCTCAGACCTCAGACATCAATATTCAACGCTCAGTCCTCGTCCTCAATCCACAACCCTCAATCCTCAACCCTCAATGCTTAATCATCAATATTCAATCCTCAGTCTTCAATCCTCAATCCTCAATCCTCAATCCTCAATCCTCAATCCTCATTGTTCAATCCTCAACACCCAATCCTCAATCTTCAATCCTCAATCCTCAATCCTCAATTCTCAATCCTCAATCCTCAATCCTCAGACCTCAAACATCACTACTCAACCCTCAGTCCTCGTCCTCAGTCCACAACCCCCAATCCTCGATCCTCAATCTTCAATCATCAATATTCAATCTTCAATCCTCAATCCTCAATTCTTAATACACAATCCTCAATCCTCAATGTTCTATCCTCAATACGCAATCCTCAATCTTCAATCCTCAAACCTCAATCCTCAATCCTCAATCCTCAACCTTAATCTTCAATCCTCAGTACTCAATCTTCAATCCTCATTCCTCAATCTTCAATCCTCAATCCTCAATCTTCAATCCTCAACACCCAATCCTCAATCTTCAATCCTCAATCCTCAATCCTCAGTCCTCAATCCTCAATCCTCAATCCTCAATCTTCAATCCTCAGTCACAAATACTCAATCTTCAATACTCACGCCTCAATCCTCAATCTTCAATCCTCAATCCTCAATCCTCAGTCCTCAATCCTCAATCCTCAATCCTCAATCTTCAATCCTCAGTCACAAATCCTCAATCTTCAATACTCACTTCTCAATCCTCAATCTTCAATCCTCAATACTCAGTCTTCAATCCTCAATCCTCAATCCTCAATCCTCAATCCTCATTCTTCAATCCTCAATACCCAATCCTCAATCTTCAATCCTCAATCCTCAATCCTCAATCCTCAACCCTCAATCCTCAATCCTCAATCCTCAACCCTCAACCCTCAATCCTCAATGTTCAATCCGCAATACCCAATCCTCAATCTTCTATCCGCAATCCTCAATCCTCAATCCTCAATCCTCAATCCTCAATCCTCAATCCTCAATCTTCAATCCTCAATACTCAATCTTCAATCCTCAATCCTCAATCCTCAATCCTCAACCCTCATTCTTCAATCATCAACACCCAATCCTCAATCTTCAATCCTCAAACCTCAATCCTCAATTCTCAATACTCATTCCTCAATCCTCAGACCTCAAACATCAATACTCAACCCTCAGTCCTCGTCCTCAATCCACAACCCTCAATCCTCGATCCTCAATCTTCAATCATCAATATTCAATCTTCAATCCTCAATCCTCAATCCTCAATACTCAATCCTCAATCCTCATTGTTCTATCCTCAATACGCAATCCTCAACCATCAATCCTCAATCCTCAATCCTCAATCCTCACCCTCAAGCCTCAATCCTCAGTCCTCAAACCTCAATCCTGAAGCCACACTCCTGAACCCCCAATATTCAGCCCTCAGACCTCAACAATCAGTTGTGAATCCTCAATCGTCAATAGAATATCCTCAATTCACAGTTTTCAATACTCAATCCCTATTCTTCTATCTTCAAATCTCAATCCACAAACATCAATTCTCATCACTCAACCCTCAACACTCAGTCCTCAATCTTCAATCCTCAACCATCAATCCTCAATATTCAATCCTCAATACTCAATCTTCAATCCTCAATCCTCAATTCTCAATCCTCAATGCTCAATCCTCAATCGTCAATCCTCAATCCCCAATCCTCAATCTTCAATTCTCAATCCTCAATCCTCAATCCTCAGTCCTCAATCCTCGATCCTCAATACTCAATCTTCAATCCTCAATCCTCAATCCTCAATCCTGAATTCTCAATCCTCAATCCTCAATCCTCAATCTTCAATCCTCAATACTCAATTTGCAATCCGCAATCCTCAATCGTCAGTCCTCAATCCTCGATCCTCAATACTCAATCTTCAATCCTCAATCCTCAATCCTCAGTCCTCAATCCTCAATCCTCAATCTTAATCTTCAATCCTCAGTACTCAATCTTCAATCCTCAATCCTCAATCCTCAATCCTCAATCCTCAATCTTCAATCCTCAATACTCAATCTTCAATCCTCAATCCTCAATACTCAATCTGCAATCCTCAATCCTCAGTCCTCACTCCTCAATCCTCATTCTTCAATCCTCAATACCGAATCCTCAATCTTCAATCCTCAATCCTCAATCCTCAATCCTCAATCCCCAATCTTCAATCCTCAATACCCAATCTTCAATCCTCAATCCTCAATCCTCAATCCTCATTCTTCAATCCTCAATACCCAATCCTCAATCTTCAATCCTCAATCCTCAATCCTCAATCCTCAATCTTCAATCCTCAATCCTCAATCCTCAATCCTCAATCCTCAATCTTCAATCCTCGATACTCAATCTTCAATCCTCAATCCTCAATCCTCAATCCTCAATCCTCAATACTCAATCCTCAATCCTCAATCCTCAATCGTCAATTTTCAATTCTCAATACTCAATCTTCAATCCTCAATCCTCAATCCTCAATCCTCAATCCTCATTCTTCAATCCTCAATACCCAATCCTCAATATTCAATCCTCATTCCTCAATCCTCAATCCTCAATCCTCACTCCTCAATCCTCAATCTTCAATCCTCAGTCCCAAATCCTCAATCTTGAATACTCACTCCTCAATCCTCAGTCTTCAATCCTCAATGCTCAATCCTCAATCCTCAATCCTCAATCTTCAATCCTCAATACTCAACCTTCAATCCTCAATCCTCAATTCTCAATCACCAATGCTCAATCCTCAATCGTCAATCCTCAATCCCCAATCCTCAATCTTCAATCCTCAATCCTCAATCCCCAATCCTCAATCCTCAGTCTTCAGTCCTCAATACTCAATCATCAATCCTCAATCCTCACTCCTCAATCCTCAATCCTCAATCCTCAATCCTCAATCTTCGATCCTCAATACTCAATCTGCAATACTCAAACCTCAGTCCTCACTCCTCAATCCTCATTCTTCAATCCTCAATACCGAATCCTCAATCTTCAATCCTCAATCCTCAATCCTCGATCCTCAATCCCCAATCTTCAATCCTCAATACCCAATCTTCAATCCTCAATCCTCAATCCTCAATCCTCAATCCTCAATCCTCAATCCTCAATACTCAATCGTCAATCTTCAATCCTCAATACTCAATCTTCAATCCTCAATCCTCAATACTCAATACTCAATCCTCATTCTTCAATCCTCAATACCCAATCCCCAATCTTCAATCCTCAATCCTCAATCCTCAGAACTCAAACATCAATACTCAACCGTCAGACCTCGTCCTCAATCCACAACCCCCAATACTCAATCCTCAATCTTCAATTCTCAATCCTCAATCCTCAGCCCTCAATCCTCGGTCCTCAAACCACAATCCTGAATCCTCAATCCTGAATCCTCAACCTTCAGCCCTCAGTCCTCAACAATCAGTTGTGAATCCTCAATCCTCAAGAGAATATCATCAATTCACAGTTTTCAATACTCAATACTCAATCTGCAATCTTCAAATCTCTATCCTCAAACATCAATTCTCATCACTCAACCCTCAACACTCAGTCGTCAATCCTCAATCCTCAATCCTCAATCCTCAATCCTCATTCTTCAATCCTCAATACCCAATCCTCAATCTTCAATCCTCAATCCTCAATCCTCAACACCCAATCCTCAATCTTCAATCCTCAAACCTCAATCCTCAGTCCTCAAACCTCAATCCTGAATCCACAATCCAGAACCCCCAATATTCAGCCCTCAGACCTCAACAATCAGTTGTATGTCCTCAATCGTCAATAGAATATCCTCAATTCACAGGTTTCAATACTCAATACTCAGCCTGCAATCTTCAAATCTCGATCCACAAACATCAATTCTCATCACTCAACCCTCAATATTCAACGCACAACCCTCAACCATCAATCCTCAGTCCTCAAAACTCAATCCCTAATCCTCAATCCTGAATCCTCAATCTTCAGCCCTTAGTCCTCAACAATCAATTGTCAATCCTCAGTCCACCATAGAATATCGTCAATTCACAGTTTTCAATACTCAATCCCTATTCTTCAATCTTCAAAACTCAATCCACAAACATCAATTCTCATCACTCAACCCTCAACACTCAGTCCTCAATCTTCAATCCTCCATCCTCAATCCTCAATCCTCAATCCTCAATCCTCAATCGTCAGGCTTCAATGCTCAATACTCAATCTTCAATCCTGAATCCTCAATCCTCAATCCTCAATCATCATTCTTCAATCCTCAATACCCAATCCTCAATCTTGAATCCTCAATCCTCAATCCTCAATTCTCAATCCTCAATCCTCAGCCCTCAGTCCTCAAACCTCAATCCTTAACCCTCAGCCCTCATCCTCAATCCTTAATCGACAATCCTCAATCCTCAATCTTCTATCCTCAATACTCAATCTTCAATCCTGAATCCTCAGTCCTCAATGTTCAATCCTCAATCCTCAATTGTCAATCTTCAATCCTCAATTCTCAATCTTCGATCCTCAATCTTGAATCCTCAGTCCCCAATTCTCAATCTTCTATCATCAACCCTCAATCTTCCCATCGTCAATCCTCAATACTCAGTCTGCAATCCTCAATCCTCAATCCTCCATCCTCAACACTCAATCCTCAAGCGTCAATCCTCAATCCTCAATCCTCAATCCTCAATCTTCAATCCTCAATTCTCAATCTTCAATCCTCAGTCCTCAACTCTCAATCCTCAACACTCGATCCTCAAACCTCAATCCTCAACCGTCA
Source organism: Calliopsis andreniformis (assembly GCF_051401765.1). Taxonomy (NCBI): domain Eukaryota; kingdom Metazoa; phylum Arthropoda; class Insecta; order Hymenoptera; family Andrenidae; genus Calliopsis; species Calliopsis andreniformis. The sequence goes on along the minus strand of NW_027480451.1, from coordinate 4,622,938 downwards.
GTCCTCGTCCTCAATCCTCAAACCTCAATCCTCAATCCTCAATATTCAAACATCAATACTCAATGTTCAATCCTCAATCCTCAACCCTCAATCCTCAATCCTCAATCCTCAATATTCAAAACACAAACCTCATCCATCAATCCTCAATACTCAACCATCAATCCTCAATTCTCAATACTCAGTAGAATATACTGAATTCTCACGGTTGAATACTCAATCCAAAATATTCAATAATCAAATCTCAATCCTCAAACATCAATCCTCAACACACAATCCTCAACACTCAGTCCTCTCTCTTGAATCCTCCATCCTCAATCCTCAATCCTCCAGCGTCAATCCTCAATCCTCGATCCTCAACCCTCAATCCTCAGTCCTCAAACCTCAATCCTCAATCCTCAATCTTCAATCATCAATATTCAATCTTCAATCCTCAATCCTCAATCCTCAATACACAATCCTCAATCCTCAATGTTCTATCCTCAATACGCAATCCTCAATCTTCAATCCTCAATCCTCAATCCTCAATCCTCAATCCTCAACCTTAATCTTCAATCCTCAGTACTCTATCTTCAATCCTCATTCCTCAATCTTCAATCCTCAATCCTCAATCTTCAATCCTCAATACCCAATCCTCAATCTTCAATCCTCAATCCTCAATCCTCAGTCCTCAATCCTCAATCCTCAATCCTCAATCTTCAATCCTCAGTCACAAATACTCAGTCTTCAATACTCACGCCTCAATCCTCAATCTTCAATCCTCAATCCTCAATCCTCAGTCCTCAATCCTCAATCCTCAATCCTCAATCTTCAATCCTCAGTCACAAATCCTCAATCTTCAATACTCACTTCTGAATCCTCAATCTTCAATCCTCAATACTCAGTCTTCAATCCTCAATCCTCAATCCTCAATCCTCAATCCTCATTCTTCAATCCTCAATACCCAATCCTCAATCTTCAATCCTCAATCCTCAATCCTCAATCCTCAACCCTCAATCCTCAATCCTCAACCCTCAATCATCAATCCTCAATGTTCAATCCGCAATACCCAATCCTCAATCTTCTATCCGCAATCCTCAATCCTCAATCCTCAATACTCAATCCTCAATCCTCAATCCTCAATCTTCAATCGTCAATACTCAATCTTCAATCCTCAATCCTCAATCCTCAATCCTCAACCCTCATTCTTCAATCATCAACACCCAATCCTCAATCTTCAATCCTCAAACCTCAATCCTCAATTCTCAATACTCATTCCTCAATCCTTAGACCTCAAACATCAATACTCAACCCTCAGCCCTCGTCCTCAATCCACAACCCTCAATCCTCGATCCTCAATCTTCAATCATCAATATTCAATCTTCAATCCTCAATCCTCAATCCTCAATACTCAATCCTCAATCCTCATTGTTCTATCCTCAATACGCAATCCTCAACCATCAATCCTCAATCCTCAATCCTTAATCCTCACCCTCAAGCCTCAATCCTCAGTCCTCAAACCTCAATCCTGAAGCCACAATCCTGAACCCCCAATATTCAGCCCTCAGACCTCAACAATCAGTTGTGAATCCTCAATCGTCAATAGAATATCCTCAATTCACTGTTTTCAATACTCAATCCCTATTCTTCAATCTTCAAATCTCAATCCACAAACATCAATTCTCATCACTCAACCCTCAACACTCAGTCCTCAATCTTCAATCCTCAACCATCAATCCTCAATCTTCAATCCTCAATACTCAATCTTCAATCCTCAATCCTCAATTCTCAATCCTCAATGCTCAATCCTCAATCGTCAATCCTCAATCCCCAATCCTCAATCTTCAATTCTCAATCCTCAATCCTCAATCCTCAGTCCTCAATCCTCGATCCTCAATACTCAATCTTCAATCCTCAATCCTCAATCCTCAATCCTCAATTCTCAATCCTCAATCCTCAATCCTCAATCTTCAATCCTCAATACTCAATTTGCAATCCGCAATCCTCAATCCTCAGTCCTCAATCCTCGATCCTCAATACTCAATCTTCAATCCTCAATCCTCAATCCTCAGTCCTCAATCCTCAATCCTCAATCTTAATCTTCAATCCTCAGTACTCAATCTTCAATCCTCAATCCTCAATCCTCAATCCTCAATCCTCAATCTTCAATCCTCAATACTCAATCTTCAATCCTCAATCCTCAATACTCAATCTGCAATCCTCAATCCTCAGTCCTCACTCCTCAATCCTCATTCTTCAATCCTCAATACCGAATCCTCAATCTTCAATCCTCAATCCTCAATCCTCAATCCTCAATCCCCAATCTTCAATCCTCAATACCCAATCTTCAATCCTCAATCCTCAATCCTCAATCCTCAATCCTCAATCCTCAATCCTCAATACTCAATCGTCAATCTTCAATCCTCAATACTCAATCTTCAATCCTCAATCCTCAATACTCAATACTCAATCCTCATTCTTCAATCCTCAATACCCAATCCCCAATCTTCAATCCTCAATCCTCAATCCTCAGAACTCAAACATCAATACTCAACCGTCAGTCCTCGTCCTCAATCCACAACCCCCAATACTCAATCCTCAATCTTCAATTCTCAATCCACAATCCTCAGCCCTCAATCCTCGGTCCTCAAACCACAATCCTGAATCCTCAATCCTGAATCCTCAACCTTCAGCCCTCAGTCCTCAACAATCAGTTGTCAATCCTCAATCCTCAAGAGAATATCATCAATTCACAGTTTTCAATACTCAATACTCAATCTGCAATCTTCAAATCTCTATCCTCAAACATCAATTCCCATCACTCAACCCTCAACACTCAGTCGTCAATCCTCAATCCTCAATCCTCAATCCTCAATCCTCATTCTTCAATCCTCAATACCCAATCCTCAATCTTCAATCCTCAATCCTCAATCCTCAATTCTCAATCCTCATTCCTCAACCCTCAGACCTCAAACAGCAATACTCAACCCTCCGTCCTCGTCCTCAATCCACAACCATCAATCCTCAATCCTCAATATTCAATCATCAATATTCAATCTTCAGTCCTCAATCCTCAATCCTCAATCCTCAATCCTCAATCCTCAATGTTCAATCCGCAATACCCAATCCTCAGTCATCTATCCGCAATCCTCAATCCTCAATCCTCAATCTTCAATCCTCCATACTCAACCTTCAATCCTCAATACTCAATCTTCAATCCTCAATCCTCAATCCTCAATCCTCAATCCTCATTGTTCAATCCTCAACACCCAATCCTCAATCTTCAATCCTCAATCCTCAATCCTCAGTCCTCAATCCTCAATCCTCAATCCTCAATCTTCAATCCTCAGTCACAAATCCTCAATCTTCAATACTCACGCCTCAATCCTCAATCTTCAATCCTCAATCCTCAATCCTCAGTCCTCAATCCTCAATCCTCAATCCTCAATCTTCAATCCTCAGTCACAAATCCTCAATCTTCAATACTCACTTCTCAATCCTCAATTTTCAATCCTCAATACTCAGTCTTCAATCCTCAATCCTCAATCCTCAATCCTCAATCCTCATTCTTCAATCCTCAATACCCAATCCTCAATCTTCAATCCTCAATCCTCAATCCTCAATCCTCAATCCTCAATCCTCAATCCTCAACCCTCAATCCTCAATCCTCAATGTTCAATCCGCAATACCCAATCCTCAATCTTCTATCCGCAATCCTCAATCCTCAATCCTCAATCCTCAATCCTCAATCCTCAATCCTCAATCTTCAATCCTCAATCCTCAACCTTCAACCCTCAATACTCAATCTTCAATCCTCAATCCTCAATCCTCAATCCTCAATCCTCATTGTTCAAACCTCAACACCCAATCCTCAATCTTCAATCCTCAATCCTCAATCCTCAATTCTCAATCCTCAATCCTCAATCCTCAGACCTCAAACATCAATACTCAACCCTCAGTCCTCGTCCTCAATCCACAACACTCAATCCTCGATCCTCAATCTTCAATCGTCAATATTCAATCTTCAATCCTCAATCCTCAATCCTCAATACACAATCCTCAATCCTCAATGTTCTATCCTCAATACGCAATCCACAGTCTTCAATCCTCAACCCTCAATCCGCAATCCTCAATCCTCAACCTTAATCTTCAATCCTCAGTACTCAATCTTCAATCCTCATTCCTCAATCTTCAATCCTCAATCCTCAATCTTCAATCCTCAATACCCAATCCTCAATCTTCAATCCTCAATCCTCAATCCTCAGTCCTCAATCCTCAATCCTCAATCCTCAATCTTCAATCCTCAGTCACAAATCCTCAATCTTCAATACTCGCGCCTCAATCCTCAATCTTCAATCCTCAATCCTCAATCCTCAGTCCTCAATCCTCAATCCTCAATCCTCAATTTTCAATCCTCAGTCACAAATCCTCAATCTTCAATACTCACTCCTCAATCCTCAATCTTCAATCCTCAATACTCAGTCTTCAATCCTCAATCCTCAATCCTCAATCCTCAATCCTCATTCTTCAATCCTCAACACCCAATCCTCAATCTTCAATCCTCAATCCTCAATCCTCAATCCTCAATCCTCAATGTTCAATCCGCAATACCCAATCCTCAATCTTCTATCCGCAATCCTCAATCCTCAATCCTCAATCCTCAATCCTCAATCCTCAATCCTCAATCTTCAATCTTCAATACTCAATCCTCATTCTTCAATCCTCAATACCCAATCCTCAATCCTCAATCCTCAATCCTCAATCCTCAATCCTCAATCTTCAATCCTCAATACTCAATCTTCAATCCTCAATCCTCAATCCTCAATCCTCAACACTCATTCTTCAATCCTCAACGCCCAATCCTCAATCTTCAATCCTCAAACCTCAATCCTCAATTCTCAATACTCATTCCTCAATCCTCAGACCTCAAACATCAATACTCAACCCTCAGTCCTCGTCCTCAATCCACAACCCTCAATCCGCGATCCTCAATCTTCAATCATCAATATTCAACTTTCAATCCTCAATCCTCAATCCTCAATACTCAATCCTCAATCCTCATTGTTCTATCCTCAATACGCAATCCTCAACCTTCAATCCTCAATCCTCAATCCTCAATCCTCACCCTCAAGCCTCAATCCTCAGTCCTCAAACCTCAATCCTGAAGCCACAATCCTGAACCCCCAATATTCAGCCCTCAGACCTCAACAATCAGGTGTGAATCCTCAATCGTCAATAGAATATCCTCAATTCACAGGTTTCAATACTCACTACTCAGCCTGCAATCTTCAAATCTCTACCCACAAACATCAATTCTCATCACTCAGCCCTCAATATTCAACGCACAACCCTCAACCATCAATCCTCAGTCCTCAAAACTCAATCTCTAATCCTCAATCCTGAATCCTCAATCTTCAGCCCTCAGTCCTCAACAATCAATTGTCAATCCTCAGTCCTCCATAGAATATCCTCAATTCACAGTTTTCAATACTCAATCCCTATTCTTCAATCTTCAAATCTCAATCCACAAACATCAATTCTCATCACTCAACCCTCAACACTCAGTCCTCAATCTTCAATCCTCAATCATCAATCCTCAATCTTCAATCCTCAATACTCAATCTTCAATCCTCAATCATCAATTCTCAATCCTCAATGCTCAATCCTCAATCGTCAATCCTCAATCCCCAATCCTCAATCTTCAATTCTCAATCCTCAATCCTCAATCCTCAGTCCTCAATCCTCGATCCTCAATACTCAATCTTCAATCCTCAATCCTCAATCCTCAATCCTCAATTCTCAATCCTCAATCCTCAATCCTCAATCTTCAATCCTCAATACTCAATCTGCAATACGCAATCCTCAGTCCTCACTCCTCAACCCTCACTCTTCAATCCTCAACACCCAATCCTCAATCTTCAATCCTCAATCCTCAATCCTCAATTCTCAATGCTCAATCCTCAATCCTCAGACCTCAAACAGCAATACTCAACCCTCAGTCCTCGTCCTCAATCCACAACCATCAATCCTCAATCCTCAATCTTCAATCATCAGTATTCAATCTTCAGTACTCAATCCTCAATCCTCAATCCTCAATCCTCAATCCTCAATGTTCAATCCGCAATACCCAATCCTCAATCTTCTATCCGCAATCCTCAATCCTCATTCCTGAATCCTCAATCCTCAATCCTCAATCTTCAATCCTCAATACTCAATCTTCAATCCTCAATCGTCAATCATCAATCCTCAATCCTCATTCTTCAATCCTCAACACCCAATCCTCAATCTTCAATCCTCAATCCTCAATCCTCAATTCTCAATCCTCAATGCTCAATCCTCAGACCTCAAACATCAATACTCAACCCTCAGTCCTCGTCCTCAATCCACAACCCTCAACCCTCGATCCTCAATCTTCAATCATCAGTATTCAATCTTCAATCCTCAATCCTCAATCCTCAATACTCAATCCTCAATCCTTTATGTTCTATTCTCAATACGCAATCCTCAATCTTCAATCCTCAATCCTCAATCCTCAATCCTCAATCCTCAATCTTAATCTTAAATCCTCAGTACTCAATCTTGAATCCTCAATCCTCAATCCTCAATCCTCAATCCTCAATCTTCAATCCTCAATACTCAATACTCAATCCTCATTCTTCAATCCTCAATACCCAATCCTCAATCTTCAATCCTCAATCCTCAATCCTCAATCCTCAATCCTCAATCTTCAATCGTCAATCGTCAATCCTCAATCCTCAATCCTTAATCTTCAATCCTCAATACTCAATATTCAATCTTCAAACCTCAATCCTCAATCCTCAATCCTCAATCCTCAATCGTCAATCTTCAATCCTCAATACTCAATCTTCAATCCTCAATCCTCAATCCTCAATCCTCAATCCTCAATCCTCAATCCTCAATCCTCAATCCTCAATCCTCAATCCTCAATACTCAATCGTCAATGTTCAATCCTCAATACTCAATCTTCAATCCTCAATCCTCAATACTCAATACTCAATCCTCATTCTTCAATCCTCAATACCCAATCCCCAATCTTCAATCCTCAATCCTCAATCCTCAGAACTCAAACATCAATACTCAACCGTCAGTCCTCGTCCTCAATCCACAACCCCCAATACTCAATCCTCAATCTTCAATTCTCAATCCTCAAACCTCAGCCCTCAATCCTCGGTCCTCAAACCACAATCCTGAATCCTCAATCCTGAATCCTCAACCTTCAGCCCTCAGTCCTCAACAATCAGTTGTCAATCCTCAATCCTCAAGAGAATATCATCAATTCACAGTTTTCAATACTCAATACTCAATCTGCAATCTTCAAATCTCTATCCTCAAACATCAATTCTCATCACTCAACCCTCAACACTCAGTCGTCAATCCTCAATCCTCAATCCTCAATCCTCAATCCTCATTCTTCAATCCTCAATACCCAATCCTCAATCTTCAATCCTCAATCCTCAATCCTCAATTCTCAATCCTCATTCCTCAACCCTCAGACCTCAAACAGCAATACTCAACCCTCAGTCCTCGTCCTCAATCCACAACCATCAATCCTCAATCCTCAATATTCAATCATCAATATTCAATCTTCAGTCCTCAATCCTCAATCCTCAATCCTCAATCCTCAATCCTCAATGTTCAATCATCAATATTCAATCTTCAACCCTCAATCCTCAGTCCTCAATACTAAATCCTCAATCCTCAATGTTCTATCCTCAATGTTCTATCCTCAATACGAAATCCTCAATCTTCAATCCTCAATCCTCAATCCTCAATCCTCAATCCTCAACCTTAATCTTCAATCCTCAGTACTCAATCTTCAATCCTCATTCCTCAATCCTCAATCCTCAATCCTCAATCTTCAATCCTCAATACCCAATCCTCAATCTTCAATCCTCAATCCTCAATCCTCAGTCCTCATTCCTCAATCCTCAATTCTCAATCTTCAATCCTCAGTCACAAATCCTCAATCTTCAATACTCACTCCTCAATCCTCAATCTTCAATCCTCAATCCTCAATCCTCAGTCCTCAACCCTCAATCCTCAATCCTCAATCTTCAATCCTCAGTCACAAATCCTCAATCTTCAATACTCACTCCTCAATCCTCAATCTTTAATCCTCAATACTCAGTCTTCAATCCTCAATCCTCAATCCTCAATCCTCAATCCTCATTCTTCAATCCTCAATACCCAATCCTCAATCTTCAATCCTCAATCCTCAATCCTCAATTCTCAATCCTCAATCCTCAATCCTCAATCCTCAATCCTCAATCCTCAATGTTCAATCCGCAATACCCAATCCTCAATCTTCTATCCGCAATCCTCAATCCTCAATCCTCAATCCTCAATCCTCAATCCTCAATCCTCAATCTTCAATCTTCAATACTCAATCCTCATTCTTCAATCCTCAATACCCAATCCTCAATCCTCAATCCTCAATCCTCAATCCTCAATCCTCAATCTTCAATCCTCAATACTCAATCTTCAATCCTCAATCCTCAATCCTCAATCCTCAACACTCATTCTTCAATCCTCAACGCCCAATCCTCAATCTTCAATCCTCAAACCTCAATCCTCAATTCTCAATACTCATTCCTCAATCCTCAGACCTCAAACATCAATACTCAACCCTCAGTCCTCGTCCTCAATCCACAACCCTCAATCCTCGATCCTCAATCTTCAATCATCAATATTCAACTTTCAATCCTCAATCCTCAATCCTCAATACTCAATCCTCAATCCTCATTGTTCTATCCTCAATACGCAATCCTCAACCTTCAATCCTCAATCCTCAATCCTCAATCCTCACCCTCAAGCCTCAATCCTCAGTCCTCAAACCTCAATCCTGAAGCCACAATCCTGAACCCCCAATATTCAGCCCTCAGACCTCAACAATCAGGTGTGAATCCTCAATCGTCATTAGAATATCCTCAATTCACAGGTTTCAATACTCAATACTCAGCCTGCAATCTTCAAATCTCTATCCACAAACATCAATTCTCATCACTCAGCCCTCAATATTCAACGCACAACCCTCAACCATCAATCCTCAGTCCTCAAAACTCAATCCCTAATCCTCAATCCTGAATCCTCAGTCTTCAGCCCTCAGTCCTCAACAATCAATTGTCAATCCTCAGTCCTCCATAGAATATCCTCAATTCACAGTTTTCAATACTCAATCCCTATTCTTCAATCTTCAAATCTCAATCCACAAACATCAATTCTCATCACTCAACCCTCAACACTCAGTCCTCAATCTTCAATCCTCAATCATCAATCCTCAATCTTCAATCCTCAATACTCAATCTTCAATCCTCAATCCTCAATTCTCAATCCTCAATGCTCAATCCTCAATCGTCAATCCTCAATCCCCAATCCTCAATCTTCAATTCTCAATCCTCAATCCTCAATCCTCAGTCCTCAATCCTCGATCCTCAATACTCAATCTTCAATCCTCAATCCTCAATCCTCAATCCTCAATTCTCAATCCTCAATCCTCAATCCTCAATCTTCAATCCTCAATACTCAATCTGCAATACGCAATCCTCAGTCCTCACTCCTCAACCCTCACTCTTCAATCCTCAACACCCAATCCTCAATCTTCAATCCTCAATCCTCAATCCTCAATTCTCAATGCTCAATCCTCAATCCTCAGACCTCAAACAGCAATACTCAACCCTCAGTCCTCGTCCTCAATCCACAACCATCAATCCTCAATCCTCAATCTTCAATCATCAGTATTCAATCTTCAGTACTCAATCCTCAATCCTCAATCCTCAATCCTCAATCCTCAATGTTCAATCCGCAACACCCAATCCTCAATCTTCTATCCGCAATCCTCAATCCTCATTCCTGAATCCTCAATCCTCAATCCTCAATCTTCAATCCTCAATACTCAATCTTCAATCCTCAATCGTCAATTATCAATCCTCAATCCTCATTCTACAATCCTCAACACCCAATCCTCAATCTTCAATCCTCAATCCTCAATCCTCAATTCTCAATCCTCAATGCTCAATCATCAGACCTCAAACATCAATACTCAACCCTCAGTCCTCGTCCTCAATCCACAACACTCAATCCTCGATCCTCAATCTTCAATCATCAATATTCAATCTTCAATCCTCAATCCTCAATCCTCAATACTCAATCCTCAATCCTCAATACTCAATCCTCAATCCTTTATGTTCTATTCTCAATACGCAATCCTCAATCTTCAATCCTCAATTCTCAATCCTCAATCCTCAATCCTCAATCTTAATCTTAAATCCTCAGTACTCAATCTTGACTCCTCAATCCTCAATCCTCAATCCTCAATCCTCAATCTTCAATCCTCAATACTCAATACTCAATCCTCATTCTTCAATCCTCAATACCCAATCCTCAATCTTCAACCATCAATCCTCAATCCTCAATCCTCAATCCTCAATCTTCAATCGTCAATCGTCAATCCTCAATCCTCAATCCTTAATCTTCAATCCTCAATACTCAATATTCAATCTTCAATCCTCAATCCTCAATCCTCAATCCTCAATCCTCAATCGTCAATCTTCAATCCTCAATACTCAATCTTCAATCCTCAATCCTCAATCCTCAATCCTCAATCCTCATTCTTCAATCCTCAATACCCAATCCTCAATCTTCAATCCTCAATCCTCAATCCTCAATCCTCAATCCTCAATCCTCAATCCCCAATCTTCAATCCTCAGTCCCAAATCCTCAATCTTCAATACTTACTCCTCAATCCTCAATCTTCAATCCTCAATACTTAGTCCTCAATCCTCAATCCTCAATCCTCAATCCTCAATACTCATTCTTCAATCCTCAATACCCAATCCTCAATCTTCAATCCTCAATCCTCAATCCTCAATTCTCAATCCTCAATCCTCAATCCTCAATCCTCAATCCTCGATCCTCAATGGTCAATCCGCAATACCCAATCCTCAACCTTCTATCCGCAATCCTCAATCCTCAATCCTCAATCCTGAATCCTCAATCCTCAATCCTCAATCTTCAATCCTCAACACTCAATCTTCAATCCTCAATCCTCAATCCTCAATACTCAATCCTCATTCTTCAATCCTCAACACCCAATCCTCAATCTTCAATCCTCAAACCTCAATCCTCAATTCTCAATCCTCATTCCTCAATCCTCAGACCTCAAACGTCAATACTCAGCCCTCAGTCCTCGTCCTCAATCCACAACCCTCAATCCTCGATCCTCAATCTTCAATCATCAATATTCAATCTTCAATCCTCCATCCTCAATCCTCAATACTCAATCCTCAATCCTCAATGTTCTATCCTCAATACGCAATCCTCAACCTTCAATCCTCAATCCTCAATCCTCAATCCTCAATCCTCAATCCTCAATCCTCAGTCCTGAATCCTCATTCCTGAATCCACAATCCTGAACCCTCAATATTCAGCCCTCAGTCCACAACAATCAGTTGTGAATCCTCAATCCTCAATAGAATATCCTCAGATCACAGGTTTCAATACTCAATACTCAGCCAGCAATCTTCAAATCTCTATCCACAAACATCAATTCTCAGCACTCAACCCTCAATATTCAACGCACAACCCTCAACCATCAATCTTAAGTCCTCAAAACTCAATCCCTAATCCTCAATCCTGAATCCTCAATCTTCAGCCCTCAGTCCTCAACTCTCAATTGTCAATCCTCAGTCCTCCATAGAATATCCTCAATTCACAGTTTTCAATACTCAATCCCTATTCTTCAATCTTCAAATCTCAATCCACAAACATCAATTCTCATCACTCAACCCTCAACACTCAGTCCTCAATCTTCAATCCTCAATCATCAATCCTCAATCTTCAATCCTCAATGCTCAACCCTCAATCGTCAATCCTCAATCCCCAATCGTCAATCTTCAATTCTCAATCCTCAATCCTCAATCCTCAGTCCTCAATCCTCGATCCTCAATACTCAATCTTCAATCCTCAATCCTCAATCCTCAATCCTCAATTCTCAATCCTCAATCCTCAATCCTCAATCTTCAATCCTCAATACTCAATCTGCAATACGCAATCCTCAGTCCTCACTCCTCAACCCTCACTCTTCAATCCTCAACACCCAATCCTCAATCTTCAATTCTCAATCCTCAATCCTCAATTCTCAATGCTCAATCCTCAATCCTCAGACCTCAAACAGCAATACTCAACCCTCAGTCCTCGTCCTCAATCCACAACCATCAATCCTCAATCCTCAATCTTCAATCATCAGTATTCAATCTTCAGTACTCAATCCTCAATCCTCAATCCTCAATCCTCAATCCTCAATGTTCAATCCGCAATACCCAATCCTCAATCTTCTATCCGCAATCCTCAATCCTCATTCCTGAATCCTCAATCCTCAATCCTCAATCTTCAATCCTCAATACTCAATCTTCAATCCTCAATCGTCAATTATCAATCCTCAATCCTCATTCTACAATCCTCAACACCCAATCCTCAATCTTCAATCCTCAATCCTCAATCCTCAATTCTCAATCCTCAATGCTCAATCCTCAGACCTCAAACATCAATACTCAACCCTCAGTCCTCGTCCTCAATCCACAACCCTCAATCCTCGATCCTCAATCTTCAATCATCAATATTCAATCTTCAATCCTCAATCCTCAATCCTCAATACTCAATCCTCAATCCTCAATACTCAATCCTCAATCCTTTATGTTCTATTCTCAATACGCAATCCTCAATCTTCAATCCTCAATTCTCAATCCTCAATCCTCAATCCTCAATCTTAATCTTAAATCCTCAGTACTCAATCTTGAATCCTCAATCCTCAATCCTCAATCCTCAATCCTCAATCTTCAATCCTCAATACTCAATACTCAATCCTCATTCTTCAATCCTCAATACCCAATCCTCAATCTTCAACCATCAATCCTCAATCCTCAATCCTCAATCCTCAATCTTCAATCGTCAATCGTCAATCCTCAATCCTCAATCCTTAATCTTCAATCCTCAATACTCAATATTCAATCTTCAATCCTCAATCCTCAATCCTCAATCCTCAATCCTCAATCGTCAATCTTCAATCCTCAATACTCAATCTTCAATCCTCAATCCTCAATCCTCAATCCTCAATCCTCATTCTTCAATCCTCAATACCCAATCCTCAATCTTCAATCCTCAATCCTCAATCCTCAATCCTCAATCCTCAATCCTCAATCCCCAATCTTCAATCCTCAGTCCCAAATCCTCAATCTTCAATACTTACTCCTCAATCCTCAATCTTCAATCCTCAATACTTAGTCCTCAATCCTCAATCCTCAATCCTCAATCCTCAATACTCATTCTTCAATCCTCAATACCCAATCCTCAATCTTCAATCCTCAATCCTCAATCCTCAATTCTCAATCCTCAATCCTCAATCCTCAATCCTCAATCCTCAATCCTCAATGGTCAATCCGCAATACCCAATCCTCAACCTTCTATCCGCAATCCTCAATCCTCAATCCTCAATCCTGAATCCTCAATCCTCAATCCTCAATCTTCAATCCTCAACACTCAATCTTCAATCCTCAATCCTCAATCCTCAATACTCAATCCTCATTCTTCAATCCTCAACACCCAATCCTCAATCTTCAATCCTCAAACCTCAATCCTCAATTCTCAATCCTCATTCCTCAATCCTCAGACCTCAAACGTCAATACTCAGCCCTCAGTCCTCGTCCTCAATCCACAACCCTCAATCCTCGATCCTCAATCTTCAATCATCAATATTCAATCTTCAATCCTCCATCCTCAATCCTCAATACTCAATCCTCAATCCTCAATGTTCTATCCTCAATACGCAATCCTCAACCTTCAATCCTCAATCCTCAATCCTCAATCCTCAATCCTCAATCCTCAATCCTCAGTCCTGAATCCTCATTCCTGAATCCACAATCCTGAACCCTCAATATTCAGCCCTCAGTCCACAACAATCAGTTGTGAATCCTCAATCCTCAATAGAATATCCTCAGTTCACAGGTTTCAATACTCAATACTCAGCCAGCAATCTTCAAATCTCTATCCACAAACATCAATTCTCATCACTCAACCCTCAATATTCAACGCACAACCCTCAACCATCAATCTTCAGTCCTCAAAACTCAATCCCTAATCCTCAATCCTGAATCCTCAATCTTCAGCCCTCAGTCCTCAACTCTCAATTGTCAATCCTCAGTCCTCCATAGAATATCCTCAGTTCACAGTTTTCAATACTCAATCCCTATTCTTCAATCTTCAAATCTCAATCCACAAACATCAATTCTCATCACTCAACCCTCAACACTCAGTCCTCAATCTTCAATCCTCAATCATCAATCCTCAATCTTCAATCCTCAATACTCAGTCTTCAATCCTCAATCCTCAATTCTCAATCCTCAATGCTCAATCCTCAATCGTCAATCCTCAATCCCCAATCCTCAATCTTCAATTCTCAATCCTCAATCCTCAATCCTCAGTCCCCAACCTTCGATCCACAATACTCAATCTTCAATCCTCAATTCTCAATCCTCAATTCTCAATCCTCAATCCTCAATCCTCAATCTTCAATCCTCAATACTCAATCTGCAATCCTCAATCCTCAGTCCTCAATCCTCAATCCTCATTCTTCAATCCTCAACACCCAATCCTCAATCTTCAATACTCAATCCTCAATCCTCAATCCTCATTCCTCAATCCCCAATCTTCAATCCTCAGTCCCAAATCCTCAATCTTCAATCCTCAATACTCAGTCCTCAATCCTCAATCCTCAATCCTCAATCCTCAATCCTCATTCTTCAATCCTCAACACCCAATCCTCAATATTCAATCCTCAATCCTCAATCCTCAATTCTCAATCCTCAATCCTCAATCCTCAATCCTCAATCCTCAATCCTCAATGGTCAACCCGCAATACCCAATCCTCAACATTCTATCCGCAATATTCAATCCTCAATACTCAATCCTCAATCTTCAATCCTCAATCCTCAATCTTCAATACTCAATACTCAACCTTCAATCCTCAATCCTCAATCCTCAATACTCAATCCTCATTCTTCAATCCTCAACAGCCAATCCTCAATCTTCAATCCTCAATCCTCAATCCTCAATTGCCAATCCTCATTCCTCAATCCTCAGACCTCAAACATCAATACTCAACCCTCAGTCCTCGTCCTCAATCCACAACCCTCAATCCTCGATCCTCAATCTTCAATCATCAATATTCAATCTTCAATCCTCAATCCTCAATCCTCAATACTCAATCCTCAATCCTCAATGTTCTATCCTCAATACGCAATCCTCAACCTTCAATCCTCAATCCTCAATCCTCAATCCTCAATCCTCAATCCTCAATCCTCAGTCCTCAATCCTCATTCCTGGATCCACAATCCTGAACCCTCAATATTCAGCCCTCAGTCCTCAACAATCAGTTGTGAATCCTCAATCCTCAATAGAATATCCTCAGTTCACAGGTTTCAATACTCAATACTCAGCCTGCAATCTTCAAATCTCTATCCACAAACATCAATTCTCATCACTCAACCCTCAATATTCAACGCACAACCCTCAACCATCAATCCCCAATACTCAACCATCAATCCTCAATTCTCAGACTCAATAGAATATCCTGAATTCTCATGGTTCAGTACTCAATCCACAATATCCAGTAATCAAATCTCAATCCTCAAACATCAATTCTCAACACTCAATCCTCAACACTCAGTCCTCTCTCTTCAATCCTCCATCCTCAATCCTCAATCCTCAAGCGTCAATCCTCAATCCTCAATCTTCAATCCTCAATACTCAATCTTGAATCCTCAATCCTCAATCCTCAATCCTCAATCCTCAATCCTCAATCTTAATCTTCAATCCTCAGTTCTCAATCTTCAATCCTCAATCCTCAATCCTCAATCCTCAATCCTCAATCCTCAATCGTCAGGCTTCAATGCTCAATACTCAATCTTCAATCCTCAATCCTCAATCCTCAATCCTCAATCCTCATTCTTCAATCCTCAATACCCAATCTTCAATCTTCAATCCTCAATCCTCAATCCTCAATTCTCAATTCTCAATCCTCAGTCCTCAGTCCTCAAACCTCAATCCTCAACCCTCAGACCTCATCCTCAATCCTTAATCGACAATCCTCAATCCTCAATCTTCTATCCTCAATACTCAATCTTCAATCCTGAATCCTCAGACTTCAAACATCAATACTCAACCCTCAGTCCTCGTCCTCAATCCTCAATCCTCAATATTCAGTCATTAATATTCAACCTTCAATCCTCAATCCTCAATCCTCTATCCTCAACACTCAATCCTCAATGTTCAATCCTCAATACCCAATCATCAGCCTTCAATCCTCAATCCTCAATCCTCAATCATCAATCCTCAATCCTCAGTCCTCAAACCTCAATCCTCAACCATCAGCCCTCATCCTCAATCCTTAATCGACAATCCTCAATCCTCAATCTTCTATCCTCAATACTCAATCTTCAATCCTGAATCCTCAGTCCTCAATGTTCAATCCTCAATCCTCAATTATCAATCTTCAATCCTCAATTCTCAATCTTCGGTCCTCAATCTTGAATCCTCAGTCCCCAATTCTCAATCTTCTATCCTCAATCCTCAATCCTCCCATCGTCAATCCTCAATACTCAGTCTGCAATCCTCAATCGTCAATACTCAATCCTCAATCCTCAATCGTCAATCCTCAATACTCAATCTTCAGTCCTCAATCCTCAATCCTCAATCCTCAATCCTCAATCCTCAATCCTCAATCGTCAATCTTCAATCCTCAATACTCAATCTTCAATCCTCAATCCTCAATCCTCATTCTTCAATCCTCAATACCCAATCCTCAATCTTCAATCCTCAATCCTCAATCCTCAATCCTCAATCCTCAATCCTCAATCCTCATTCTTCAATCCTCAATACCCAATCCTCAATCTTCAATCCGCAATCCTCAATCCTCAATCCTCAATCCTCAATCCTCAATCCTCAATCCTCAGACATCAAACATCAATACTCAACCGTCAGTCCTCGTCCTCAATCCACAACCCTCAATCCTCGATCCTCAATCTTCAATCATCAATATTCAATTTTCAATCCTCAATCCTCAATCCTCAATACTCAATACTCAATCCTCAACGTTCTATTCTCAATACGCAATCCTCAATCTTCAATCCTCAATCCTCAATCCTCAATCCTCAATCCTCAATCCTCAATCCTCAATCCTCAATCCTCAATCTTAATCTTCAATCCTCAACCCTCAACCCTCAATCCTCAATCCTCAATCCACAATCCTCAAACCCCAATCTTCAATCCTCAGTCCCAAATCCTCAATCTTCAATACTCACTCCTCAATCCTCAATCCTCAATCCTCAATCGTCAATCTCAATCTTCAATCCTCAGTACTCAATCTCCAACCCTCAATCCTCAATCCTCAATCCTCAATCCTCAATCTTCAATCCTCAATACTCAATCTTGAATCCTCAATCCTCAATCCTCAATCCTCAATCCTCAATCCTCAATCTTAATCTTCAATCCTCAGTTCTCAATCTTCAATCCTCAATCCTCAATCCTCAATCCTCAATCCTCAATCTTCAATCCTCAATCCTCAATCTTCGATCCCCAATACTCAATCTTCAATCCTCAATCCTCAATCCTCAATCTTCAATCCTCAATCGTCAATCCTCAATCCACAATCCTCAATCTTCAATCCTCAATACTCAATCTTCAATCCTCAACCCTCAATCCTCAATCCCCAATCCTCAATCCTCAATCCTCAATCGTCAACCTTCAATCATCAATATTCAATTTTCAATCCTCAATCCTCAATCCTCAATACTCAATCCTCAATGTTCTATCCTCAATACGCAATCCTCAATCTTCAATCCTCAATCCTCAATCCTCAATCCTCAATCCTCAATCCTCAATCCTCAATCCTCAATCTTAATCTTCAATCCTCAACCCTCAATCCTCAATCCTCAATCCTCAATCCACAATCCTCAAACCCCAATCTTCAATCCTCAGTCCCAAATCCTCAATCTTCAATACTCACTCCTCAATCCTCAATCTTCAATCCTCAATACTCAGTCTTCAATCCTCAATCCTCAATCCTCAATCCTCAATCCTCATTCTTCAATCCTCTATCCTCAATCCTCAATCCTCAATCCTCGATCCTCAATCTTCAATCCTCAATACTCAATCTTCAATCCTCCATCCTCAATCCTCAATCCTCAGTCCTCAATCCTCAATCGTCAGGCTTCAATGCTCAATACTCAATCTTCAATCCTCAATCCTCAATCCTCAATCCTCAATCCTCATTCTTCAATCCTCAATACCCAATCCTCAATCTTCAATCCTCAATCCTCAATCCTCAATTCTCAATTCTCAATCCTCAGTCCTCAGTCCTCAAACCTCAATCCTCAACCCTCAGACCTCATCCTCAATCCTTAATCGACAATCCTCAATCCTCAATCTTCTATCCTCAATACTCAATCTTCAATCCTGAATCCTCAGACTTCAAACATCAATACTCAACCCTCAGTCCTCGTCCTCAATCCACAACCCTCAATCCTCAATCCTCAATATTCAGTCATTAATATTCAACCTTCAATCCTCAACCCTCAATCCTCTATCCTCAACACTCAATCCTCAATGTTCAATCCTCAATACCCAATCCTCAGTCTTCAATCCTCAATCCTCAATCCTCAATCCTCAATCCTCAATCCTCAGTCCTCAAACCTCAATCCTCAACCCTCAGCCCTCATCCTCAATCCTTAATCGACAATCCTCAATCCTCAATCTTCTATCCTCAATACTCAATCTTCAATCCTGTATCCTCAGTCCTCAATGTTCAATCCTCAATCCTCAATTATCAATCTTCAATCCTCAATTCTCAATCTTCGGTCCTCAATCTTGAATCCTCAGTCCCCAATTCTCAATCTTCTATCCTCAATCCTCAATCCTCCCATCGTCAATCCTCAATACTCAGTCTGCAATCCTCAATCGTCAATACTCAATCCTCAATCCTCAATCGTCAATCCTCAATACTCAATCTTCAGTCCTCAATCCTCAATCCTCAATCCTCAATCCTCAATCCTCAATCCTCAATCGTCAATCTTCAATCCTCAATACTCAATCTTCAATCCTCAATCCTCAATCCTCAATCCTCAATCCTCATTCTTCAATCCTCAATACCCAATCCTCAATCTTCAATCCCCAATCCTCATTCCTCAATCCTCAATCCTCAATCCTCAATCCTCATTCTTCAATCCTCAATACCCAATCCTCAATCTTCAATCCGCAATCCTCAATCCTCAATCCTCAATCCTCAATCCTCAATCCTCAATCCTCAGACATCAAACATCAATACTCAACCGCCAGTCCTCGTCCTCAATCCACAACCCTCAATCCTCGATCCTCAATCTTCAATCATCAACATTCAATTTTCAATCCTCAATCCTCAATCCTCAATACTCAATCCTCAATCGTCTGGATTCAATGCTCAATACTCAATCTTCAATCCTCAATCCTCAATCCTCAATCCTCAATCCTCATTCTTCAATCCTCAATACCCAATCCTCAATCTTCAATCCTCAATCCTCAATCCTCAACTCTCAATCCTCAATCCTCAGTCCTCAGTTCTCAAACCTCAATCCTCAACCCTCAGCCCTCATCCTCAATCCTTAATCGACAATCCTCAATCCTCAATCTTCTATCCTCAATACTCAATCTTCAATCCTGAATCCTCATTCCTCAATGTTCAATCCTCAATCCTCAATTATCAATCTTCAATCCTCAATTCTCAATCTTCGATCCTCAATCTTGAATCCTCAGTCCCCAATTCTCAATCTTCTATCCTCAATCCTCAATCCTCCCATCGTCAATCCTCAATACTCAGTCTGCAACCCTCAATCGTCAATGCTCAATCCTCAATCCTCAATCGTCAATCCTCAATACTCAATCTTCAATCCTGAATCCTCAATCCTCAATCCTCAATCCTCAATCCTCAATCCTCAATCGTCAATCATCAATCCTCAATACTCAATCTTCAATCCTCAATCCTCAATCCTCAATCCTCAATCCTCATTCTTCAATCCTCAATACCCAATCCTCAATCTTCAATCCTGAATCCTCAATCCTCAATCCTCAATCCTCAATCCTCAATCCTCAAACCCCAATCTTCAATCCCTAGTCCCAAATCCTCAATCTTCAATACTCACTCCTCAATCCTCAATCTTCAATCCTCAATACTCAGTCTTCAATCCTCAATCCTCAATCCTCAATCCTCAATCCTCATTCTTCAATCCTCTACCCTCAATCCTCAATCCTCAATCCTCGATCCTCAATCTTCAATCCTCAATACTCAATCTTCAATCCTCCATCCTCGATCCTCAATCCTCAATCCTCAATCCTCAATCCTCAAACCTCAATCCTCAATCCTCAGTCCTCAAACCTCAATCCTGAATCCACGACCCTGAATCCTCAATCTTCAGCCCTAAGTCCTCAACAAACAGTTGTCAATCCTCAATCCTCAATAGAATATCCTCAATTCACAGTTTTCAATACTCAATACTCAATCTGCAATCTTCAGACCTCTATCCACAAGCATCAATTCTCATCACTCAACCCTCAATACTCAGTCCCCAATTCTCAATCTTCAATCCTCAATCCTCAATCACCAATCCTCAATCTGAACCTTCAATCCTCAATACTCAATCTTCAGTCCTCAATCCTCAATCCTCAATCGTCAGGCTTCAATGCTCAATACTCAGTCTTCAATCCTCAATCCTCAATCCTCAATCCTCAATCCTCATTCTTCAATCCTCAATACCCAATCCTCAATCTTCAATCCTCAATCCTCAATCCTCAACCCTCAGCCCTCATCCTCAATCCTTAATCGACAATCCTCAATCCTCAATCTTCTAGCCTCAATATTCAATCTTCAATCCTCAATCCTCAATCCTCAATACTCAATCCTCAATCCTCAATGTTCTATCCTCAATACGCAATCCTCAACCTTCAATCCTCAATCCTCAATCCTCAATCCTCAATCCTCAATCCTCAATCCTCAGTCCTCAATCCTCATTCCTGGATCCACAATCCTGAACCCTCAATATTCAGCCCTCAGTCCTCAACAATCAGTTGTGAATCCTCAATCCTCAATAGAATATCCTCAGTTCACAGGTTTCAATACTCAATACTCAGCCTGCAATCTTCAAATCTCTATACACAAACATCAATTCTCATCACTCAACCCTCAATATTCAACGCACAACCCTCAACCATCAATCCCCAATACTCAACCATCAATCCTCAATTCTCAGACTCAATAGAATATCCTGAATTCTCATGGTTCAGTACTCAATCCACAATATCCAGTAATCAAATCTCAATCCTCAAACATCAATTCTCAACACTCAATCCTCAACACTCAGTCCTCTCTCTTCAATCCTCCATCCTCAATCCTCAATCCTCAAGCGTCAATCCTCAATCCTCAATCTTCAATCCTCAATACTCAATCTTGAATCCTCAATCCTCAATCCTCAATCCTCAATCCTCAATCCTCAATCTTAATCTTCAATCCTCAGTTCTCAATCTTCAATCCTCAATCCTCAATCCTCAATCCTCAATCCTCAATCCTCAATCGTCAGGCTTCAATGCTCAATACTCAATCTTCAATCCTCAATCCTCAATCCTCAATCCTCAATCCTCATTCTTCAATCCTCAATACCCAATCTTCAATCTTCAATCCTCAATCCTCAATCCTCAATTCTCAATTCTCAATCCTCAGTCCTCAGTCCTCAAACCTCAATCCTCAACCCTCAGACCTCATCCTCAATCCTTAATCGACAATCCTCAATCCTCAATCTTCTATCCTCAATACTCAATCTTCAATCCTGAATCCTCAGACTTCAAACATCAATACTCAACCCTCAGTCCTCGTCCTCAATCCACAACCCTCAATCCTCAATCCTCAATATTCAGTCATTAATATTCAACCTTCAATCCTCAACCCTCAATCCTCTATCCTCAACACTCAATCCTCAATGTTCAATCCTCAATACCCAATCCTCAGTCTTCAATCCTCAATCCTCAATCCTCAATCCTCAATCCTCAATCCTCAGTCCTCAAACCTCAATCCTCAACCCTCAGCCCTCATCCTCAATCCTTAATCGACAATCCTCAATCCTCAATCTTCTATCCTCAATACTCAATCTTCAATCCTGTATCCTCAGTCCTCAATGTTCAATCCTCAATCCTCAATTATCAATCTTCAATCCTCAATTCTCAATCTTCGGTCCTCAATCTTGAATCCTCAGTCCCCAATTCTCAATCTTCTATCCTCAATCCTCAATCCTCCCATCGTCAATCCTCAATACTCAGTCTGCAATCCTCAATCGTCAATACTCAATCCTCAATCCTCAATCGTCAATCCTCAATACTCAATCTTCAGTCCTCAATCCTCAATCCTCAATCCTCAATCCTCAATCCTCAATCCTCAATCGTCAATCTTCAATCCTCAATACTCAATCTTCAATCCTCAATCCTCAATCCTCAATCCTCAATCCTCATTCTTCAATCCTCAATACCCAATCCTCAATCTTCAATCCCCAATCCTCATTCCTCAATCCTCAATCCTCAATCCTCAATCCTCATTCTTCAATCCTCAATACCCAATCCTCAATCTTCAATCCGCAATCCTCAATCCTCAATCCTCAATCCTCAATCCTCAATCCTCAATCCTCAGACATCAAACATCAATACTCAACCGCCAGTCCTCGTCCTCAATCCACAACCCTCAATCCTCGATCCTCAATCTTCAATCATCAACATTCAATTTTCAATCCTCAATCCTCAATCCTCAATACTCAATCCTCAATCGTCTGGATTCAATGCTCAATACTCAATCTTCAATCCTCAATCCTCAATCCTCAATCCTCAATCCTCATTCTTCAATCCTCAATACCCAATCCTCAATCTTCAATCCTCAATCCTCAATCCTCAACTCTCAATCCTCAATCCTCAGTCCTCAGTTCTCAAACCTCAATCCTCAACCCTCAGCCCTCATCCTCAATCCTTAATCGACAATCCTCAATCCTCAATCTTCTATCCTCAATACTCAATCTTCAATCCTGAATCCTCATTCCTCAATGTTCAATCCTCAATCCTCAATTATCAATCTTCAATCCTCAATTCTCAATCTTCGATCCTCAATCTTGAATCCTCAGTCCCCAATTCTCAATCTTCTATCCTCAATCCTCAATCCTCCCATCGTCAATCCTCAATACTCAGTCTGCAACCCTCAATCGTCAATGCTCAATCCTCAATCCTCAATCGTCAATCCTCAATACTCAATCTTCAATCCTCAATCCTCAATCCTCAATCCTCAATCCTCAATCCTCAATCCTCAATCGTCAATCATCAATCCTCAATACTCAATCTTCAATCCTCAATCCTCAATCCTCAATCCTCAATCCTCATTCTTCAATCCTCAATACCCAATCCTCAATCTTCAATCCTGAATCCTCAATCCTCAATCCTCAATCCTCAATCCTCAATCCTCAAACCCCAATCTTCAATCCCTAGTCCCAAATCCTCAATCTTCAATACTCACTCCTCAATCCTCAATCTTCAATCCTCAATACTCAGTCTTCAATCCTCAATCCTCAATCCTCAATCCTCAATCCTCATTCTTCAATCCTCTACCCTCAATCCTCAATCCTCAATCCTCGATCCTCAATCTTCAATCCTCAATACTCAATCTTCAATCCTCCATCCTCGATCCTCAATCCTCAATCCTCAATCCTCAATCCTCAAACCTCAATCCTCAATCCTCAGTCCTCAAACCTCAATCCTGAATCCACGACCCTGAATCCTCAATCTTCAGCCCTAAGTCCTCAACAAACAGTTGTCAATCCTCAATCCTCAATAGAATATCCTCAATTCACAGTTTTCAATACTCAATACTCAATCTGCAATCTTCAGACCTCTATCCACAAGCATCAATTCTCATCACTCAACCCTCAATACTCAGTCCCCAATTCTCAATCTTCAATCCTCAATCCTCAATCACCAATCCTCAATCTGAACCTTCAATCCTCAATACTCAATCTTCAGTCCTCAATCCTCAATCCTCAATCGTCAGGCTTCAATGCTCAATACTCAGTCTTCAATCCTCAATCCTCAATCCTCAATCCTCAATCCTCATTCTTCAATCCTCAATACCCAATCCTCAATCTTCAATCCTCAATCCTCAATCCTCAACCCTCAGCCCTCATCCTCAATCCTTAATCGACAATCCTCAATCCTCAATCTTCTAGCCTCAATATTCAATCTTCAATCCTGAATCCTCAATCCTCAATCCTCAATCCTCAATCCTCAATCCTCAATCATCAATCTTCAATCCTCAATACTCAATCTTCAATCCTCAATCCTCAATCCTCAATCCTCAATCCTCATTCTTCAATCCTCAATACCCAATCCTCAATCTTCAATCCTGAATCCTCAATCCTCAATCCTCAATCCTCAATCCTCAATCCTCAAACCCCAATCTTCAATCCCTATTCCCAAATCCTCAATCTTCAATACTCACACCTCAATCCTCAATCTTCTATCCTCAATACTCAGTCTTCAATCCTCAATCCTCAATCCTCATTCTTCAATCCTCAATCCTCAATCCTCAATCCTCAATACTCGATCCTCAATCTTCAATCCTCAATACTCAATATTCAATCCTCATTCTTCAATCCTCAATACCCAATCCTCAATCGTCAATCCTCAATCCTCAATCCTCAACCCTCAGACCTCATCCTCAATCCTTAATCGACAATTCTCAATCCTCAATCTTCTATCCTCAATACTCAATCTTCAATCCTGAATCCTCAGACTTCAAACATCAATACTCAACCCTCAGTCCTCGTCCTCAATCCACAACCCTCAATCCTCAATCCTCAATATTCAGTCATTAATATTCAACCTTCAATCCTCAATCCTCAATCCTCTATCCTCAACACTCAATCCTCAATGTTCAATCCTCAATACCCAATCATCAGTCTTCAATCCTCAATCCTCAATCCTCAATCCTCAATCCTCAATCCTCAGTCCTCAAACCTCAATCCTCAACCCTCAGCCCTCATCCTCAATCCTTAATCGACAATCCTCAATCCTCAATCTTCTATCCTCAATACTCAATCTTCAATCCTGAATCCTCAGTCCTCAATGTTCAATCCTCAATCCTCAATTATCAATCTTCAATCCTCAATTCTCAATCTTCGGTCCTCAATCTTGAATCCTCAGTCCCCAATTCTCAATCTTCTATCCTCAATCCTCAATCCTCCCATAGTCAATCCTCAATACTCAGTCTGCAATCCTCAATCGTCAATACTCAATCCTCAATCCTCAATCGTCAATCCTCAATACTCAATCTTCAGTCCTCAATCCTCAATCCTCAATCCTCAATCCTCAATCCTCAATCCTCAATCGTCAATCTTCAATCCTCAATACTCAATCTTCAATCCTCAATCCTCAACCCTCAATCCTCAATCCTCATTCTTCAATCCTCAATACCCAATCCTCAATCTTCAATCCTCGATCCTCATTCCTCAATCCTCAATCCTCAATCCTCAATCCTCATTCTTCAATTCTCAATACCCAATCCTCAATCTTCAATCCGCAATCCTCAATCCTCAATCCTCAATCCTCAATCCTCGATCCTCAATCCTCGATCCTCAATCTTCAATCCTCAATTCTCAATCTTCAATCCTCCATCCTCAATCCTCAATCCTCAATCCACAATCCTCAATCCTCAATCCTCCATCTTCAATACCCAATGCTCAATCTTCAATCCTCAATCCTCAATCCTCAATCCTCAGTCCTCAATCCTCAATCCTCAATCGTCAATCTTCAATCCTCAATACTCAATCTTCAATCCTCAATCCTCAATACTCAATACTCAATCCTCATTCTTCAATCCTCAATACCTAATCCTCAATCTTCAATCCTCAATCCTCAATCCTCAATCCTCAATACTCAATACTCAATCCTCATTCTTCAATCCTCAGTACCCAATCCTCAATCTTCAATCCTCAATCCTCAATTCTCAATCTTCAACCCTCAATCCTCAGACGTCAAACATCAATACTCAACCCTCAGTCCTCGTCCTCAATCCACAACCCCCAATACTCAATCCTCAATCTTCAATTCTCAATCCTCAATCCTCAATCCACAATCCTGAATCCTCAATCCTGAATCCTCAACCTTCAGCCCTCAGTCCACAACAATCAGTTGTCAATCCTCAATCCTCAAGAGAATATCATCAATTCACAGTTTTCAATACTCAATACTCAACCTGCAATTTTCAAATCTCTATTCACAAACATCAATTCTCATCACTCAACCCTCAACACTCAGTCCCCAATCCTCAATATTCAAGCCTCAATCCTCAATCCTCAATCCACAATCCTCAACCTTCAATCCTCAATACTCAATCTTCAATCCTCAATCCCCAACCCTCAATCCTCAATTCGCAATCCTCAATAGTCGATCTTCAACCCTCAATACTCAATATTCAATCCTCAATCCTCAATCCTCAATCCTCAATCATCATTCTTCAATCCTCAATACCCTATCCTCAATCTTCAATCCTCAATCCTCAATCATCAATACCCAATCCTGAATCTTCAATCCTCAATCCTCAATCCACAATTCTCAATCCTCAGTCCTCAATCCTCAGACCTCAAACATAAATATTCAACCCTCAGTCCTCGTCCTCAATCCACAACCCGCAATCCTCAATCCTCAACCCTCAATCCTCAATCTTCAATCCTCAATCCTCAATCCTCAATTCTCTATCCTCAATCCTCAATCCTCAATCCTCAATCCTCAATCTTCAATCCCCAATCCTCAATCCTCAATCCTCAATCCTCAATATTCAATCCTCAATCGTCAATCTTCAATCCTCAATACTCAATCTTCAATCCTCGATCCTCTGTCCTCAATCCTCAATCCTCATTCTTCAATCCTCAATACCCAATCCTCAATCTTAAATCCTCAATCCTCAATTCGCAATCCTCAATCCTCAATCCTCAGGCCTCAAGTATCGATACTCAACCCTCAGTCCTCGTCCTCAATCCACGACCTTCAATCCTCAATCCTCAATCTTCATTCATCAATATTCAACCTTCAATCCTCAATCCTCAATCCTCAATCCTCAATCCTCAATCCTCAATGTTCAATCCTCAATACCCGATCCTCAGTCTTCAATCCTCAATCCTCAATCCTCAATCCTCAATCCTCAATCCTCAATCCTCAGTCCTCAAACCTCAATCATGAATCCTCAATCCTGAATCCTCAATCTTCAGCCCTCAGTCCTCAACAATCAGTGGTCGATCCTCAATCCTCAATAGAATATCATGAATTCACAGTTTTCAATACTCAATACTCAACCTGCAATCTTCAAATCTCTATCCACAAACATCAATTCTCATCACTCAACCCTCAACACTCAGTCCCCAATCCTCAATATTCAAGCCGCAATCCTCAATATTCAAGCCTCAACCCTCAATCCTCAATCAGCAATCCTCAACCTTCAATCCTCAATACTCAATCTTCAATCCTCAATCCTCAATCCTCAATCCTGAATTCGCAATCCTCAATAGTCAATCTTCAATCCTCAATACTCAATATTCAATCCTCAATCCTCAATCCTCAATCCTCAATCCTCTTTCTTCGATCCTCAATACCCAATCCTCAATCTTCAATCCTCAATCCTCAATCCTCAACTCTCAATCCTCAATCCTCCGTCCTTAGTCCTCAAACCTCAATCCTCAACACTCAGCCCTCATCCTCAATCCTCAATCCTCAATCCTCAATCCTCAATCTTCAATCCTCAATACTCAATCTTCAACCCTCAATCCTCAGTCCTCAAACCTCAATTCTGAATCCTCAATCCTGAATCCTCAATCTTCAGCCCTCAGTCCTCAACATTCAGTTGTCAATCCTCAATCCTCAATAGAATATCCTGAATTCACAGTTTTCAATACTCAATACTCAATCTGCAATCTTCAAATCTCTATCCAGAAACATAAATTCTCATCACTCAACCCTCAACACTCAGTACTCAATGTTCAATCCTCATCCTCAATTCTCAACCCTCAATCCTCAGTCCTCAGTCCGCAAACCTCAATCCTCAACCCTCAGCCCTCATCCTCAATCCTCAATCCTCAATCCTCAATTCTCAATCTTCAATCCTCAATACTCAATCTTCAATCCTCAATGCTCAGTCCTCAAATTTCAATTCTGAATCCTCATACCGGAACCCTCAATCTTCAGCCCTCAGTCCTCAACAATCTGTTGTCAATCCTCAATCCTCAATAGAATATACTCAATTCACAGTTTTCAATACTCAATACTCAATCTGCAATCTTCAAATCTCTATCCACAAACATCAATTCTCATCACTCAACCCTCAACACTCAGTCCTCAATGTTCAACCCTCAATCCTCAATTCTCAATCTTCAATCCTCAATTCTCAATCTTCGATCCTCAATCTTGAATCCTCAGTCCCCAATTCTCAATATTCTATCCTCAATCCTCAATCCTCCCATCGTCAATCCTCAATACTCAGTCTGCAATCCTCGATCCTCAATCCTCCATCCTCAACCCTCAATCCTCAAGCGTCAATCCTCAATCCTCAATCCTCAATCCTCAATCTTCAATCCTCAATTCTCAATCTTCAATCCTCAATCCTGAACTCTCAAACCTCAACACTCGATCCTCAAACCTCAATCCTCAACGGCCAGTCCTCGTCCTCAATCCTCAAACCTCAATCCTCAATCCTCAATATTCAATCATCAATACTCAATCTTCAATCCTCAATCCTCAATCCTCAATCCTCAATCCTCAATCCTCAATATTCAACACACAACCCTCATACATCAATCCTCAATACTCAACCATCAATCCTCAATTTTCAATACTCAATAGAATATACAGAACCCTCATGGTTGAATACTCATTCCAAAATATTCAATAATCAAATCTCAATCCTCAAACATCAATCCTCAACACTCAATCCTCAACACTCAGTCCTCTCCCTTCAATCCTCCATCCTCAATCCTCAATCCTCAAGCGTCAATCCTCAATCCTCGATCCTCAACCCTCAATCCTCAGTCCTCAAACCTCAATCCTGAATCCTCAATCCTCAATCCTCAATGTTCAAACCTCAATACCCAATCCTCAGTCTTCAATCCTCAATCCTCAATCCTCAATCCCCAATCCTCAACCCTCAATCCTCAGTCCTCAAACCTCAATCCTGAATCCTCAATCCTGAATCCTCAACCTTCAGCCCTCAGTCCTCAACAATCAGTGGTCAATCCTCAATCCTCAATAGAATATCATGAATTCACAGTTTTCAATACTCAATACTCAACCTGCAATCTTCAAATCTCTATCCACAAACATCAATTCTCATCACTCAACCCTCAACACTGAGTCCCCAATCCTCAATATTCAAGCCTCAATCCTCAATCCTCAATCCACAATCCTCAACCTTCAATCCTCAAAACTCAATTTTCAATCCTCAATCCTCAATCCTCAATCCTCAATTCGCAATCCTCAATAGTCAATCTTCAATCCTCAATACTCAATACACAGTCCTCAATCCTCAATCCTCAATCCTCAATCCTCATTCTTCGATCCTCAATACCCAATCCTCAATCTTTGATCCTCAATCCTCAATCCTCAATTCTCAATCCTCAATCCTCTGTCCTTAGTCCTCAAACCTCAATCCTCAGCCCTCAGCCCTCATCCTCAATCCTCAATCCTCAATCCTCAACCCTCAATCTTCAATCCTCAATACTCAATCTTCAATCCTCAATCCTCAGTCCTCAAACCTCAATTCTGAATCCTCAATCCTCAATCCTCAATCCTCAATCCCCAATCCTCATTCTTCGATCCTCAATACCCAATCCTCAATCTTCAATCCTCAATCGTCAATCCTCAATTCTCAATTCTCAATCCTCAATCCTCAGACCTCAGACATCAATATTCAACACTCAGTCCTCGTCCTCAATCCACAACCCTCAATCCTCAACCCTCAATCTTTAATCATCAATATTCAATCTTCAATCCTCAATCCTCGATCCACATTCTTCAATCCTCAATACCCAATCCTCAATCTTCAATCCTCAACCTTCAGCCCTCAGTCCTCATCAATCAGTTGTCAATCCTCAATCCTCAATAGAATATCATCTATTCACAGTTTTCAATACTCAATACTCAATCTGCAATCTTCAAATCTCTATCCATAAACATCAATTCTCATCATTCAACCCTCAACACTCAGTCCCCAATCCTCAATATTCAATCCTCAATCCTCAATCCTCAATCCACAATCCTCAACCTTCAATCCTCAATACTCAATCTTCAATCCTGAATCCTCAATACTCAATCCTCAATGCTCAATCCTCGATCGTCAATCTTCGATCCTCAATACTCAATCTTCAATCCTCAATCCTCAATCCTCAATCCCCAATCCACATTCTTCAATCCTCAATACCCAATCCTCAATCTTCAACCCTCAATCCTCAATCCTCAATTCTCAATCCTCAATCCTCAGTCCTCAGTCCTCAAACCTCAATCCTCAACCCTCAGCCCTCATCCTCAATCCTCAATCCTCAATCCTCAATTCTCAATCTTCAATCCTCAATACTCAATCTTCAATTCTCAATGCTCAGTCCTCAAATTTCAATTCTGAATCCTCAATCCGGAACCCTCAACCTTCAGCCCTCAGTCCTCAACAATCAGTTGTCAATCCTGAATCCTCAATAGAATATACTCAATTCACAGTTTTCAATACTCAATACTCAATCTGCAATCTTCAAATCTCTATCCACAAACATCAATTCTCATCACTCAACCCTCAACACTCAGTCCTCAATGTTCAATCCTCAATCCTGAATACTCAATCTTCAATCCTCAATACTGAACCTTCAATCCTTAATCCTCCATCCTCAGTCCTCAATCCTCAATCCTCAATCTTTAATCCTCAATACTCAAACTTCAATCCTCAATCCTCAATCCTCAATTCTCAATCCTCAATCCTCAAACCTCAATCGACAATCTTCAATCCTCAATCTTCAATCTTCAATCCTCAATCCTCTGTCCTCAATCCTCAATCCTCATTCTTCAATCCTCAATACCCAATCCTCAATCTTAAATCCTCAATCCTCAATTCGCAATCCTCAATCCTCAATGCTCAGGCCTCAAGTATCAATACTCAACCCTCAGTCCTCGTCCTCAATCCACGACCTTCAATCATCAATCCTCAATCTTCATTCATCAATATTCAATCCTCAATCCTCAATCCTCAATCCTCAATCCTCAATGCTCAATCCTCAACAGCCAATCCTCAATCTTCAATCCTCAATCCTCAGTCCTCAATTCTCAATCCTCAATCCTCAATCCTCAATCCTCAATCCTCAATCCTCAATCCTCAGTCCTCAAACCTCAATCCTGAACCCTCAATCCTGAATCCGCAATCTTCAGCCCTCAGTCCTCAACAATCAGTGGTCCATCCTCAATCCTCAATAGAATATCATGATTTCACAGTTTTCAATACTCAATACTCAACCTGCAATCTTCAAATCTCTATCCACAAACATCAATCCTCATCACTCAACCCTCAACACTCAGTCCCCAATCCTCAATATTCAAGCCTCAATCCTCAATCCACAATCCTCAACATTGAATCCTCAATACTCAATCTTCAATCCTCAATCCCCAACCCTCAATCCCCAATTCGCAATCCTCAATAGTCGATCTTCAATCCACAATACTCAATATTCAATCCTCAATCCTCAATCCATAATCCTCAATCATCATTCTTCAATCCTCAATACCCTATCCTCAATCTTCAATCCTCAATCCTCAATCCTCAATACCCAATCCTCAATCTTCAATCCTCAATCCTCAATCCTCAATTCTCAATCCTCAATCCTCAATCCTCAGACCTCAATCATAAATATTCAACCCTCAGTCCTCGTCCTCAATCCACAACCCTCAATCCTCAATCCTCAATCCTCAATCCTCAATCTTCAATCCTCAATCCTCAATCCTCAATCCTCAATCCTCAATCGTCAATCCTCAATCTTCAATCCTCAATACTCAATCATCAATCCTCAATCCTCAATCCTCAATCCTCAATCCTCAATCCTCAATCCTCAATATTCAATCCTCAATACTCAATATTCAATCCTCAATCCTCAATACTCAATCCCCAATCCTCATTCTTCAATCCTCATTCTTCAATCCTCAATACCCAATCCTCAATCTTCAATCCTCAATCCTCAATCCTCAGTTCGCAATCCTCAATCCTCAATCCTCAGACCTCAGGCATCAACACTCAACCCTCAGTCCTCGTTCTCAATCCATAACCCTCAATCCTCTATCTTCATTCTTCGTTCATCAGTATTTAACCTTCAATCCTCAATCCTCAATACTCAGTCCTCAATCCTCAATGTTCAATCCTCAACAGCCAATCCTCAATCTTCAATCCTCAATCCTCAATCCTCAATTCTCAATCCTCAATCCTCAATCCTCAGTCCTCTCACCTCAAACCTCAATCCTGAATCCTCAATCCTGAATCCTCAAGCTTCAGCACTCAGTCCTCAGCAATCAGATGTCAATCCTCAATCCTCAATAGAATATCATCAATTCATAGTTTTCAATACTCAATACTCAATCTGCAATTTTCAAATCTCCATCCACAATCATCAATTCTCATCATACAACCCTCAACACTCAGTCCCCAATCCTCAATATTCAATGCTCAATCCTCAATCCTCAATCCACAATCCTCAACCTTCAATCCTCAATACTCAATCTTCAATGCTCAATCCTCAATTCTCAATCTTCAATCCTCAATACTGAACCTTCAATCCTCAATCCGCAATCCTCAGTCCTCAACCCTCAATACTCACTCTTAATCTTCAATCCTCAGTACTCAATCTTCAATCCTCAATCCTCAATCCTCAATCCTCAATCCTCAATCTTCAATCCTCAATACTCAATCTTCAATCCTCAATCCTCAATCCTCAATCGTCAATCCTCAATCCTCAATCCTCAATCGTCAATCTTCAATCCTCAATCCTCTGACCTCAATCCTCAATCCTCATTCTTCAATCCTCAATACCCAATCTTCAATCTTAAATCCTCAATCCTCAATTCGCAATCCTCAATCCTCAATCCTCAGGCCTCAAGTATCAATACTCAACCCTCAGACCTCGTCCTCAATCCACGACCTTCAATCCTCAATCCTCAATCTTCATTCATCAATATTCAACCTTCAATCCTCAATCCTCAATCCTCAATCCTCAGTCCTCAATCCTCAAAATTCAACACACAACCCTCATACATCAATCCTCAATACTCAACCATCAATCCTCAATTCTCAATACTCAATAGAATATACTGAATTCTCATGGTTGAATACTTATTCCAAAATATTCAATAATCAATTCTCAATCCTCAAACATCAATCCTCAACACTCAGTCCTCTCTCTTCAATCCTCCATCCTCAATCCTCAATCCTCAAGCGTCAATCCTCAATCCTCGATCCTCAACCCTCAATCCTCAGTCCTCAAACCTCAATCCTGAATCCTCAATCCTGAATCCTCAATCTTCAGCCCTCAGTCCTCAACAATCGGTGGTCAATCCTCAATCCTCAATACAATATCATGAACTCACAGTTTTCAATACTCAATACTCAACCTGCAATCTTCAAATCTCTATCCACAAACATCAATTCACAACACTCAACCCTCAACACTCAGTCCCCAATCCTCAATATTCAAGCCTCAATCCTCAATCCTCAATCCACAATCCTCAACATTCAATCCTCAATACTCAATCTTGAATCCTCAATCCTCAATCCTCAATCCTCAATTCGCAATCCTCAATAGTCAATCTTCAATCCTCAATACTCAATATTCAATCCTCAATCCTCAATCCTCAATCCTCAATCCTCATTCTTCGATCCTCAATACCAAATCCTCAATCTTCAATCCTCAATGCTCAATCCTCAATTCTCAACCCTCAATCCTCTGTCCTTAGTCCTCAAACCTCAATCCTCAACCCTCAGCCCTCACCCTCAATCCTCAATCCTCAATCCTCAACCCTCAATCCTCAATCCTCAATGTTCAAACCTCAATACCCAATCCTCAGTCTTCAAGCCTCAATCCTCAATCCTCATTCCTCAATCCTCAATCCTCAATCCTCAATCCTCAGTCCTCAGACCTCAATCCTGAATCATCAATCCTGAATCCTCAATCTTCAGCCCTCAGTCCTCAACAATCAGTGGTCCATCCTCAATCCTCAATAGAATATCATGATTTCACAGTTTTCAATACTCAATACTCAACCTGCAATCTTCAAATCTCTATCCACAAACATCAATCCTCATCACTCAACCCTCAACACTCAGTCCCCAATCCTCAATATTCAAGCCTCAATCCTCAATCCTCAATCCTCAATCCTCAATCATCATTCTTCAATCCTCAATACCCTATCCTCAATCTTCAATCCTCAATCCTCAATCCTCAATACCCAATCCTCAATCTTCAATCCTCAATCCTCAATCCTCAATTCTCAATCCTCAGTCCTCAATCCTCAGACCTCAAACATAAATATTCAACCCTCAGTCCTCGTCCTCAATCCACAACCCGCAATCCTCAATCCTCAATCCTCAATCCTCAATCTTCAATCCTCAGTCCTCAATCCTCAATCCTCAATCCTCAATCCTCAATCCTCAATCCTCAATCTTCAATCCCCAATCCTCAATCCTCAGTCCTCAAACCTCAATCCTGAATCCTCAATCCTCTGTCCTCAATCCTCAATCCTCATTCTTCAATCCTCAATACCCAATCCTCAATCTTAAATCCTCAATCCTCAATTCGCAATCCTCAATCCACAATCCTCAGGCCTCAAGTATCAATACTCAACCCTCAGTCCTCGTCCTCAATCCACGACCTTCAATCCTCAATCCTCAATCATCATTCATCAATATTCAACCTTCAATCCTCAATCCTCAATCCTCAATCCTCAATCCTCAATCCTCAATGTTCAATCCTCAATACCCGATCCTCAGTCCTCAATCCTCAATCCTCAATCCTCAATACTCAATCTTCAATCCTCAATCCACCGTCCTCAAACCTCAATTCTGAATCCTCAATCCTGAATCCTCAATCTTCAGCCCTCAGTCCTCAACATTCAGTTGTCAATCCTCAATCCTGAATAGAATATCCTCAATTCACAGATTTCAATACTCAATACTCAATCTGCAATCTTCAAATCTCTATTCAGAAACATAAATTCTCATCACTCAACCCTCAACACTCAGTACTCAATGTTCAATCCTCATCCTCAATTCTCAATCTTCAATCCTCAATACTGAATCTTCAATTCGCAATCCTCAATCCGCAATCCTCAATCCTCAATCCTCAATCCTCAATCTTCAATCCTCAATACTCAATCGTCAATCCTCAATCCGAAATCCTCAATCCTCATTCGTCAATCCTCAATACCCAATCCTCAATCTTCAATCCTCAATCCTCAATCCTCAATCCTCAATCCTCAATCCTCAATCTTAACCTTCAATCCTCAGTACTCAATCTTCAATCCTCAATCCTCAATCCTCAATCCTCAATCCTCAATCCTCAATCTTCAATCCTCAATCCTCAATCCTCAATCCTCAATCCTCAATCCTCAATCCTCAGTCCTCAAACCTCAATCCTGAATCCTCAATCCTGAATCCTCAATCTTCAGCCCTCAGTCCTCAACAATCAGTGGTCTATCCTCAATCCTCAATAGAATATCTTGAATTCACAGATTTCAATACTCAATACTCAACCAGCAATCTTCAAATCTCTATCCACAAACATCAATTCTCATCAGTCAACCCTCAACGCTCAGCCCCAATCCTCAATATTCAAGCCTCAATCCTCAATTCTCAATCCACAATCCTCAACCTTCAATCCTCAATACTCAATCTTCAATCCCCAATCCTCAATACTCAATCCTCAATTCGCAATCCTCAATAGTCAATCTTCAATCCTCAATACTCAATATTCAATCCTCAATCCTCAATCCTCAATCCTCAATTCTCATTCTTCGAACCTGAGTACCCAATCCTTAATCTTCAATCCTCAATCCTCAATCCTCAATTCTCAATCCTCAATCCTCTGTCCTTAGTCCTCAAACCTCAATCCTCAACCCTCAGCCCTCATCCTCAATCCTCAATCCTCAATCCTCAATCCTCAACCTTCAATCCTCAATACTCAATCTTCAATCCTCAATCCTCAGTCCTCAAACCTCAATTCTGAATCCTCAATCCTGAATCCTCAATCTTCAGCACTCAGTCCTCAACATTCAGTTGTCAATCCTCAATCCTCAATAGAATATCCTCAATTCACAGTTTTCAATACTCAATACTCAATCTGCAATCTTCAAATCTCTATCCAGAAACATAAATTCTCATCACTCAACCCTCAACACTCAGTATTCAATTTTCAATCCTCATCCTCAATTCTGAATCTTCAATCCTCAATACTGAATCTTCAATTCGCAATCCTCAATCCCCAATCCTCAATCCACAATACACAATCTTCAATCCTCAATCCTCAATCCTCAATCCTCAATCCTCATTCTTCAATCCTCAGTACCCAATCCTCAATCCTCAATCCTCAATCCTCAATCCACAATCCTCAATCCTCAATCCTCAATCCTCAATCGTCAATCTTCAATCCTCAATCCTCTGCCCTCAATCCTCAATCCTCAATCCTCAATCTTCAATCCTCAATACTCAATCTTCAATCCTCTATCCTCAATCCTCAATCCTCAATCCTCAATCTTCAGTCTTAATCTTCAATCCTCAGTACACAATCTTCAATCCTCAATCCTCAATCCTCAATCCTCAATCCTCAATCCTCAATATTCAATCCTCGATACTCAATCTTCAATCCTCAATACTCAATCTTCAATCCTCAATC
Organism: Calliopsis andreniformis; assembly: GCF_051401765.1. Taxonomy (NCBI): domain Eukaryota; kingdom Metazoa; phylum Arthropoda; class Insecta; order Hymenoptera; family Andrenidae; genus Calliopsis; species Calliopsis andreniformis. Next base: position 4,585,895 of record NW_027480451.1, on the reverse strand, counting down.
CTCAATCCTCAATCCTCAATCCTCATTCTTCAATCCTCAATACCCAATCCTCAGTCTTCAACCCTCAATCCTCAATCCTCAATTCTCAATCCTCAATCCTCAGTCCTCAGTCCTCAAACCTCAATCCTCAACCCTCAGACCTCATCCTCAATCCTCAATCCTCAATCCTCAATTCTCAATCTTCAATCCTCAATACTCAATCTTCAACCCTCAATGCTCAGTCCTCAAATTTCAATTCTGAATCCTCAATCCGGAACCCTCAATCTTCAGCCCTCAGTCCTCAACAATCGGTTGTCAATCCTCAATCCTCAATAGAATATACTCAATTCACAGTTTTCAATACACAATACTCAATCTGCAATCTTCAAATCTCTATCCACAAACATCAATTCTCATCACTCAACCCTCAACACTCAGTCCTCAATGTTCAACCCTCAATCCTCAATTCTCAATCTTCAATCCTCAATACTGAACCTTCAATCCTCAATCCTCAATCCTCAGTCCTCAACCCTCAATCCTCACTCCTAATCTTCAATCCTCAGTACTCAATTTCAATCCTCAATCCTCAATACTCAATCCTCAATCCTCAATCTTCAATCCTCAATACTCAATCTTCAATCCTCAATCCTCAATCCTCAATCCTCAATCCTCAATCCTCAATCTTAATCTTCAATCCTCAGTACTCAATCTTCAATCCTCAATCCTCAATCCTCAATCCTCAATCCTCAATCCTCAATCTTCAATCCTCAATACTCAATCTTCAATCCTCAATCCTCAATCCTCAACCCTCAATCCTCAATCCTCAATCCTCAATCGTCAATCTTCAATCCTCAATCCTCTGCCCTCGATCCTCAATCCTCATTCTTCAATCCTCAATACCCAATCCTCAATCTTAAATCCTCAATCCCCAATTCGCAATCCTCAATCCCCAATCCTCAGGCCTCAAGTATCAAGACTCAACCCTCAGTCCTCGTCCTCAATCCACGACCTTCAATCCTCAATCCTCAATCTTCATTCATCAATATTCAACCTTCAGTTCTCAATCCTCAATCCTCAATCCTCAATCCTCAAAATTCAACACACAACCCTCATACATCAATCCTCAATACTCAACCATCAATCCTCAATTCTCAATACTCAATAGAATATACTGAATTCTCATGGTTGAATACTCATTCCAAAATATTCAATAATCAATTCTCAATCCTCAAACATCAATCCTCAACACTCAGTCCTCTCTCTTCAATCCTCCATCCTCAATCCTCAATCCTCAAGCGTCAATCCTCAATCCTCGATCCTCAACCCTCAATCCTCAGTCCTCAAACCTCAATCCTGAATCCTCAATCCTGAATCCTCAATCTTCAGCCCTCAGTCCTCAACAATCGGTGGTCAATCCTCAATCCTCAATACAATATCATGAACTCACAGTTTTCAATACTCAATACTCAACCTGCAATCTTCAAATCTCTATCCACAAACATCAATTCACAACACTCAACCCTCAACACTCAGTCCCCAATCCTCAATATTCAAGCCTTAATCCTCAATCCTCAATCCACAATCCTCAACATTCAATCCTCAATACTCAATCTTGAATCCTCAATCCTCAATCCTCAATCCTCAATTCGCAATCCTCAATAGTCAATCTTCAATCCTCAATACTCAATATTCAATCCTCAATCCTCAATCCTCAATCCTCAATCCTCATTCTTCGATCCTCAATACCAAATCCTCAATCTTCAATCCTCAATGCTCAATCCTCAATTCTCAACCCTCAATCCTCTGTCCTTAGTCCTCAAACCTCAATCCTCAACCCTCAGCCCTCACCCTCAATCCTCAATCCTCAATCCTCAACCCTCAATCCTCAATCCTCAATGTTCAAACCTCAATACCCAATCCTCAGTCTTCAAGCCTCAATCCTCAATCCTCAATCCTCAATCCTCAATCCTCAATCCTCAATCCTCAGTCCTCAGACCTCAATCCTGAATCATCAATCCTGAATCCTCAATCTTCAGCCCTCAGTCCTCAACAATCAGTGGTCCATCCTCAATCCTCAATAGAATATCATGATTTCACAGTTTTCAATACTCAATACTCAACCTGCAATCTTCAAATCTCTATCCACAAACATCAATCCTCATCACTCAACCCTCAACACTCAGTCCCCAATCCTCAATATTCAATCCTCAATCCTCAATCCTCAATCCTCAATCCTCAATCATCATTCTTCAATCCTCAATACCCTATCCTCAATCTTCAATCCTCAATCCTCAATCCTCAATACCCAATCCTCAATCTTCAATCCTCAATCCTCAATCCTCAATTCTCAATCCTCAGTCCTCAATCCTCAGACCTCAAACATAAATATTCAACCCTCAGTCCTCGTCCTCAGTCCACAACCCGCAATCCTCAATCCTCAATCCTCAATCCTCAATCTTCAATCCTCAGTCCTCAATCCTCAATCCTCAATCCTCAGTCCTCAATCCTCAATCCTCAATCTTCAATCCCCAATCCTCAATCCTCAATTCGCAATCCTCAATCCTCAATCCTCAGGCCTCAAGTATCGATACTCAACCCTCAGTCCTCGTCCTCAATCCACGACCTTCAATCCTCAATCCTCAATCTTCATTCATCAATATTCAACCTTCAATCCTCAATCCTCAGTCCTCAATCCTCAATCCTCAATCCTCTTTGTTCAATCCTCAATACCCGATCCTCAGTCTTCAATCCTCAATCCTCAATCCTCAATCCTCAATCCTCAATCCTCAATCCTCAATCCTCAGTCCTCAAACCTCAATCCAGAATCGTCAATCCTGAATCCTCAACCTTCAGCCCTCAGTCCTCAACAATCAGTGGTCCATCCTCAATCCTCAATAGAATATCATGATTTCACAGTTTTCAATACTCAATACTCAACCTGCAATCTTCAAATCTCTATCCACAAACATCAATTCTCATCACTCAACCCTCAACACTCAGTCCCCAATCCTCAATCTTCAATCCTCAATCCTCAATCCTCAATCCTCAATCCTCAATCTTCAATCCTCAATACTGAACCTTCAGTCCTCAACCCTCAATCCTCAGTCCTCAATCCTCAATCCTCACTCTTAATCTTCAATCCTCAGTACTCAATCTTCAATCCTCAATCCTCAATCCTCAATCCTCAATCCTCAATCTTCAATCCTCAATACTCAATCTTCAATACTCAATCCTCAATCCTGAATGCTCAATCCTCAATCCTCAATACTCAATCGTCAATCTTCAATCCTCATTACTCAATCTTCAATCCTCAATCCTCTGTCCTCAATCCTCAATCCTCATTCTTCAATCCTCAATACCCAATCCTCAATCTTCAACCCTCAATCCTCAATCCTCAATTCTCAATCCTCAATCCTCAGTCCTCAGTCCTCAAACCTCAATCCTCAACCTTCAGCCCTCATCCTCAATCCTCAATCCTCAATCCTCAATCCTCAATTCTCAATCTTCATTCCTCAATACACAATCCTCAATCCTCAATGCTCAGTCCTCAAATTTCAATTCTGAATCCTCAATCCGGAACCCTCAATTTTCAGCCCTCAGTCCTCAACAATCGGTTGTCAATCCTCAATCCTCAATAGAATATCATGAATTCACAGTTTTCAATACTCAATACTCAACCAGCAATCTTCAAATCTCTATCCACAAACATCAATTCTCATCACTCAACCCTCAACACTCAGCCCCAATCCTCAATATTCAAGCCTCAATCCCCAAATCTCAATCCACAATCCTCAACATTCAATCCTCAATACTCAATCTTCAATCCCCAATCCTCAATCCTCAATCCTCAATTCGCAATCCTCAATAGTCAATCTTCAATCCTCAATACTCAATATTCAATCCTCAATCCTCAATCCTCAATCCTCAATCCTCACTCTTCGAACCTCAACTGCCAATCCTCAATCTTCAATCCTCAATCCTCAATCCTCAATCCTCAATCCTCAATCCTCAATCCTCAATCCTCAATCGTCAATCTTCAATCCTCAATACTCAATCTTCAATCCTCAATCCTCTGTCCTCAATCCTCAATCCTCATTCTTCAATCCTCAATACCCAACCCTCAATCTTAAATCCTCAATCCTCAATTCGCAATCCTCAATCCACAATCCTCAGGCCTCAAGTATCAATACTCAACCCTCAGTCCTCGTCCTCAATCCACGACCTTCAATCCTCAATCCTCAATCATCATTCATCAATATTCAACCTTCAATCCTCAATCCTCAATCCTCAATCCTCAATCCTCAATCCTCAATGTTCAATCCTCAATACCAGATCCTCAGTCCTCAATCCTCAATCCTCAATCCTCAATACTCAGTCTTCAATCCTCAATCCACCGTCCTCAAACCTCAATTCTGAATCCTCAATCCTGAATCCTCAATCTTCAGCCCTCAGTCCTCAACATTCAGTTGTCAATCCTCAATCCTGAATAGAATATCCTCAATTCACAGATTTCAATACTCAATACTCAATCTGCAATCTTCAAATCTCTATTCAGAAACATAAATTCTCATCACTCAACCCTCAACACTCAGTCCTCAATGTTCAACCCTCAATCCTCAATTCTCAATCTTCAATACTCAATACTGAACCTTCAATCCTCAATCCTCAATCCTCAGTCCTCAACGCTCAATCCTCACTCCTAATCTTCAATCCTCAGTACTCAATTTCAATCCTCAATCCTCAATAGAATATACTCAATTCACAGTTTTCAATACACAATACTCAATCTGCAATCTTCAAATCTCTATCCACAAACATCAATTCTCATCACTCAACCCTCAACACTCAGTCCTCAATGTTCAACCCTCAATCCTCAATTCTCAATCTTCAATACTCAATACTGAACCTTCAATCCTCAATCCTCAATCCTCAGTCCTCAACGCTCAATCCTCACTCCTAATCTTCAATCCTCAGTACTCAATTTCAATCCTCAATCCTCAATACTCAATCCTCAATCCTCAATCTTCAATCCTCAATACTCAATCTTCAATCCTCAATCCTCAATCCTCAATCCTCAATCCTCAATCCTCAATCTTAATCTTCAATCCTCAGTACTCAATCTTCAATCCTCAATCCTCAATCCTCAATCCTCAATCCTCAATCCTCAATCTTCAATCCTCAATACTCAATCTTCAATCCTCAATCCTCAATCCTCAACCCTCAATCCTCAATCCTCAATCCTCAATCGTCAATCTTCAATCCTCAATCCTCGGCCCTCGATCCTCAATCCTCATTCTTCAATCCTCAATACCCAATCCTCAATCTTAAATCCTCAATCCCCAATTCGCAATCCTCAATCCTCAATCCTCAGGCCTCAAGTATCAAGACTCAACCCTCAGTCCTCGTCCTCAATCCACGACCTTCAATCCTCAATCCTCAATCTTCATTCATCAATATTCAACCTTCAGTTCTCAATCCTCAATCCTCAATCCTCAATCCTCAATCCTCAATGTTCAATCCTCAATACCCGATCCTCAGTCTTCAATCCTCAATCCTCAATCCTCAATCCTCTATCCTCAGTCCTCAAACCTCAATCCTGAATCCTCAATCCTGAATCCTCAATCTTCAGCCCTCAGTCCTCAACAATCAGTGGTCAATCCTCAATCCTCAATAGAATATCATGAATTCACAGTTTTCAATACTCAATACTCAACCAGCAATCTTCAAATCTCTATCCACAAACATCAATTCTCATCACTCAACCCTCAACACTCAGCCCCAATCCTCAATATTCAAGCCTCAATCCCCAAATCTCAATCCACAATCCTCAACATTCAATCCTCAATACTCAATCTTCAATCCCCAATCCTCAATCCTCAATCCTCAATTCGCAATCCTCAACAGTCAATCCTCAATCCTCAATCCTCAATCCTCAATCCTCAATCCTCAATCCTCAATCCACAATCGTCAATCTTCAATCCTCAATACTCAATCTTCAATCCTCAATCCTCTGTCCTCAATCCTCAATCCTCATTCTTCAATCCTCAATACCCAATCCTCAATCTTAAGTCCTCAATCCTCAATTCGCAATCCTCAATCCACAATCCTCAGGCCTCAAGTATCAACACTCAACCCTCAGTCCTCGTCCTCAATCCACGACCTTCAATCCACAATCCTCAATCATCATTCATCAATATTCAACCTTCAATCCTCAATCCTCAATCCTCAATCCTCAATCCTCAATCCTCAATGTTCAATCCTCAATACCCGATCCTCAGTCTTCAATCCTTAATCCTCAAACCTCAATACTCAATCTTCAATCCTCAATCCACCGTCCTCAAACCTCAATTCTGAATCCTCAATCCTGAATCCTCAATCTTCAGCCCTCAGTCCTCAACATTCAGTTGTCAATCCGCAATCCTGAATACAATATATCCTCAATTCACAGTTTTCAATACTCAATACTCAATCTGCAATCTTCAAATCTCTATCCAGAAACATAAATTCTCATCACTCAACCCTCAACACTCAGTACTCAATGTTCAATCCTCATCCTCAATTCTCAATATTCAATCCTCAATACTGAATCTTCAATTCGCAATCCTCAATCCCCAATCCTCAATCCTCAATCCTCAATCCTCAATCTTCAATCCTCAATAATCAATCTTCAATCCTCAATCCGAAATCCTCAATCCTCATTCGTCAATCCTCAATACCCAATCCTCAATCTTCAATCCTCAATCCTCAATTCTCAATCCTCAATCCTCAATCCTCAGACCTCAGACATCAATATTCAACACTCAGTCCTAGTCCTCAATCCACAACGCTCAATCCGCAACCCTCAATCTTTAATCATCAATATTCAATCTTCAATCCTCAATCCTCGATCCTCAATCCTCAATCCTCAATCCTCAATCTTCACTCCTCAAACCTCAATCCTCAATCCTCAATGTTCAAACCTCAATACCCAATCCTCAGTCTTCAATCCTCAATCCTCAATCCTCAATCATCAATCCTCAATCCTCAATCCTCAATCCTCAGTCCTCAAACCTCAATCCTGAATCCTCAATCCTGAATCCTCAATCTTCAGCCCTCAGTCCTCAACAATCAGTGGTCCATCCTCAATCCTCAATAGAATATCATGATTTCACAGTTTTCAAAACTCAATACTCAACCTGCAATCTTCAAATCTCTATCCACAAACATCAATCCTCATCACTCAACCCTCAACACTCAGTCCCCAATCCTCAATATTCAATCCTCAATCCTCAATCCTCAATCCTCAATCCTCAATCATCATTCTTCAATCCTCAATACCCTATCCTCAATCTTCAATCCTCAATCCTCAATCCTCAATACCCAATCCTCAATCTTCAATCCTCAATCCTCAATCCTCAATTCTCAATCCTCAGTCCTCAATCCTCAGACCTCAAACATAAATATTCAACCCTCAGTCCTCGTCCTCAATCCACAACCCGCAATCCTCAATCCTCAATCCTCAATCCTCAATCTTCAATCCTCAGTCCTCAATCCTCAATCCTCAATCCTCAATCCTCAATCCTCAATCCTCAATCTTCAATCCCCAATCCTCAATCCTCAATTCGCAATCCTCAATCCTCAATCCTCAGGCCTCAAGTATCGATACTCAACCCTCAGTCCTCGTCCTCAATCCACGACCTTCAATCCTCAATCCTCAATCTTCATTCATCAATATTCAACCTTCAATCCTCAATCCTCAGTCCTCAATCCTCAATCCTCAATCCTCTTTGTTCAATCCTCAATACCCGATCCTCAGTCTTCAATCCTCAATCCTCAATCCTCAATCCTCAATCCTCAATCCTCAATCCTCAATCCTCAGTCCTCAAACCTCAATCCAGAATCGTCAATCCTGAATCCTCAACCTTCAGCCCTCAGTCCTCAACAATCAGTGGTCCATCCTCAATCCTCAATAGAATATCATGATTTCACAGTTTTCAATACTCAATACTCAACCTGCAATCTTCAAATCTCTATCCACAAACATCAATTCTCATCACTCAACCCTCAACACTCAGTCCCCAATCCTCAATCTTCAATCCTCAATCCTCAATCCTCAATCCTCAATCCTCAATCTTCAATCCTCAATACTGAACCTTCAGTCCTCAACCCTCAATCCTCAGTCCTCAATCCTCAATCCTCACTCTTAATCTTCAATCCTCAGTACTCAATCTTCAATCCTCAATCCTCAATCCTCAAACCTCAATCCTCAATCTTCAATCCTCAATACTCAATCTTCAATACTCAATCCTCAATCCTGAATGCTCAATCCTCAATCCTCAATACTCAATCGTCAATCTTCAATCCTCATTACTCAATCTTCAATCCTCAATCCTCTGTCCTCAATCCTCAATCCTCATTCTTCAATCCTCAATACCCAATCCTCAATCTTCAACCCTCAATCCTCAATCCTCAATTCTCAATCCTCAATCCTCAGTCCTCAGTCCTCAAACCTCAATCCTCAACCCTCAGCCCTCATCCTCAATCCTCAATCCTCAATCCTCAATCCTCAATTCTCAATCTTCATTCCTCAATACACAATCCTCAATCCTCAATGCTCAGTCCTCAAATTTCAATTCTGAATCCTAAATCCGGAACCCTCAATTTTCAGCCCTCAGTCCTCAACAATCGGTTGTCAATCCTCAATCCTCAATAGAATATCATGAATTCACAGTTTTCAATACTCAATACTCAACCAGCAATCTTCAAATCTCTATCCACAAACATCAATTCTCATCACTCAACCCTCAACACTCAGCCCCAATCCTCAATATTCAAGCCTCAATCCCCAAATCTCAATCCACAATCCTCAACATTCAATCCTCAATACTCAATCTTCAATCCCCAATCCTCAATCCTCAATCCTCAATTCGCAATCCTCAATAGTCAATCTTCAATCCTCAATACTCAATATTCAATCCTCAATCCTCAATCCTCAATCCTCAATCCTCACTCTTCGATCCTCAACTGCCAATCCTCAATCTTCAATCCTCAATCCTCAATCCTCAATCCTCAATCCTCAATCCTCAATCCTCAATCCTCAATCGTCAATCTTCAATCCTCAATACTCAATCTTCAATCCTCAATCCTCTGTCCTCAATCCTCAATCCTCATTCTTCAATCCTCAATACCCAACCCTCAATCTTAAATCCTCAATCCTCAATTCGCAATCCTCAATCCACAATCCTCAGGCCTCAAGTATCAATACTCAACCCTCAGTCCTCGTCCTCAATCCACGACCTTCAATCCTCAATCCTCAATCATCATTCATCAATATTCAACCTTCAATCCTCAATCCTCAATCCTCAATCCTCAATCCTCAATCCTCAATGTTCAATCCTCAATACCCGATCCTCAGTCCTCAATCCTCAATCCTCAATCCTCAATACTCAGTCTTCAATCCTCAATCCACCGTCCTCAAACCTCAATTCTGAATCCTCAATCCTGAATCCTCAATCTTCAGCCCTCAGTCCTCAACATTCAGTTGTCAATCCTCAATCCTGAATAGAATATCCTCAATTCACAGATTTCAATACTCAATACTCAATCTGCAATCTTCAAATCTCTATTCAGAAACATAAATTCTCATCACTCAACCCTCAACACTCAGTCCTCAATGTTCAACCCTCAATCCTCAATTCTCAATCTTCAATACTCAATACTGAACCTTCAATCCTCAATCCTCAATCCTCAGTCCTCAACGCTCAATCCTCACTCCTAATCTTCAATCCTCAGTACTCAATTTCAATCCTCAATCCTCAATAGAATATACTCAATTCACAGTTTTCAATACACAATACTCAATCTGCAATCTTCAAATCTCTATCCACAAACATCAATTCTCATCACTCAACCCTCAACACTCAGTCCTCAATGTTCAACCCTCAATCCTCAATTCTCAATCTTCAATACTCAATACTGAACCTTCAATCCTCAATCCTCAATCCTCAGTCCTCAACGCTCAATCCTCACTCCTAATCTTCAATCCTCAGTACACAATTTCAATCCTCAATCCTCAATACTCAATCCTCAATCCTCAATCTTCAATCCTCAATACTCAATCTTCAATCCTCAATCCTCAATCCTCAATCCTCAATCCTCAATCCTCAATCTTAATCTTCAATCCTCAGTACTCAATCTTCAATCCTCAATCCTCAATCCTCAATCCTCAATCCTCAATCCTCAATCTTCAATCCTCAATACTCAATCTTCAATCCTCAATCCTCAATCCTCAACCCTCAATCCTCAATCCTCAATCCTCAATCGTCAATCTTCAATCCTCAATCCTCTGCCCTCGATCCTCAATCCTCATTCTTCAATCCTCAATACCCAATCCTCAATCTTAAATCCTCAATCCCCAATTCGCAATCCTCAATCCTCAATCCTCAGGCCTCAAGTATCAAGACTCAACCCTCAGTCCTCGTCCTCAATCCACGACCTTCAATCCTCAATCCTCAATCTTCATTCATCAATATTCAACCTTCAGTTCTCAATCCTCAATCCTCAATCCTCAATCCTCAATCCTCAATGTTCAATCCTCAATACCCGATCCTCAGTCTTCAATGCTCAATCCTCAATCCTCAATCCTCTATCCTCAGTCCTCAAACCTCAATCCTGAATCCTCAATCCTGAATCCTCAATCTTCAGCCCTCAGTCCTCAACAATCAGTGGTCAATCCTCAATCCTCAATAGAATATCATGAATTCACAGTTTTCAATACTCAATACTCAACCAGCAATCTTCAAATCTCTATCCACAAACATCAATTCTCATCACTCAACCCTCAACACTCAGCCCCAATCCTCAATATTCAAGCCTCAATCCCCAAATCTCAATCCACAATCCTCAACATTCAATCCTCAATACTCAATCTTCAATCCCCAATCCTCAATCCTCAATCCTCAATTCGCAATCCTCAACAGTCAATCCTCAATCCTCAATCCTCAATCCTCAATCCTCAATCCTCAATCCTCAATCCACAATCGTCAATCTTCAATCCTCAATACTCAATCTTCAATCCTCAATCCTCTGTCCTCAATCCTCAATCCTCATTCTTCAATCCTCAATACCCAATCCTCAATCTTAAGTCCTCAATCCTCAATTCGCAATCCTCAATCCACAATCCTCAGGCCTCAAGTATCAACACTCAACCCTCAGTCCTCGTCCTCAATCCACGACCTTCAATCCACAATCCTCAATCATCATTCATCAATATTCAACCTTCAATCCTCAATCCTCAATCCTCAATCCTCAATCCTCAATCCTCAATGTTCAATCCTCAATACCCGATCCTCAGTCTTCAATCCTTAATCCTCAAACCTCAATACTCAATCTTCAATCCTCAATCCACCGTCCTCAAACCTCAATTCTGAATCCTCAATCCTGAATCCTCAATCTTCAGCCCTCAGTCCTCAACATTCAGTTGTCAATCCGCAATCCTGAATACAATATATCCTCAATTCACAGTTTTCAATACTCAATACTCAATCTGCAATCTTCAAATCTCTATCCAGAAACATAAATTCTCATCACTCAACCCTCAACACTCAGTACTCAATGTTCAATCCTCATCCTCAATTCTCAATATTCAATCCTCAATACTGAATCTTCAATTCGCAATCCTCAATCCCCAATCCTCAATCCTCAATCCTCAATCCTCAATCTTCAATCCTCAATAATCAATCTTCAATCCTCAATCCGAAATCCTCAATCCTCATTCGTCAATCCTCAATACCCAATCCTCAATCTTCAATCCTCAATCCTCAATTCTCAATCCTCAATCCTCAATCCTCAGACCTCAGACATCAATATTCAACACTCAGTCCTAGTCCTCAATCCACAACGCTCAATCCGCAACCCTCAATCTTTAATCATCAATATTCAATCTTCAATCCTCAATCCTCGATCCTCAATCCTCAATCCTCAATCCTCAATCTTCACTCCTCAAACCTCAATCCTCAATCCTCAATGTTCAAACCTCAATACCCAATCCTCAGTCTTCAATCCTCAATCCTCAATCCTCAATCATCAATCCTCAATCCTCAATCCTCAATCCTCAGTCCTCAAACCTCAATCCTGAATCCTCAATCCTGAATCCTCAATCTTCAGCCCTCAGTCCTCAACAATCAGTGGTCCATCCTCAATCCTCAATAGAATATCATGATTTCACAGTTTTCAATACTCAATACTCAACCTGCAATCTTCAAATCTCTATCCACAAGCATCAATGCTCATCACTCAACCCTCAACACTCAGTCCCCAATCCTCAATATTCAAGCCTCAATCCTCAATCCTCAATCCACAATCCTCAACCGTCAATCCTCAATACTCAATCTTCGATCCTCAATCCCCAACCCTCAATCCTCAATTCGCAATCCTCAACAGTCGATCTTCAATCCTCAATACTCAATATTCAATCCTCAATCCTCAATCCATAATCCTCGATCATCATTCTTCAATCCTGAATACCCTATCCTCAATCTTCAATCCTCAATCCTCAATCCTCAATACCCAATCCTCAATCTTCAATCCTCAATCCTCAATCCTCAATTCTCAATCCTCAATCCTCAATCCTCAGACCTCAATCATAAACATTCAACCCTCAGTCCTCGTCCTCAATCCACAACCCTCAATCCTCAATCCTCAATCCTCAATCCTCAATCTTCAATCCTCAATCCTCAATCCTCAATCGTCAATCCTCAATCGTCAATCCTCAATTTTCAATCCTCAATACTGAATCTTCAATCCTCAATCCTCAATCCTCAATCCTCAATCCTCAATCCTCAATCCTCAATATTCAATCCTCAATACTCAATATTCAATCCTCAATCCTCAATACTCAATCCCCAATCCTCATTCTTCAATCCTCATTCTTCAATCCTCATTCTTCAATCCTCAATACCCAATCCTCAATCTTCAATCCTCAATCCTCAACCCTCAGTTAGCAATCCTCAATCCTCAATCCTCAGACCTCAGGCATCAACACTCAACCCTCAGTCCTCGTTCACAATCCATAACCCTCAATCCTCTATCCTGAATCTTCGTTCATCAATATTCAACCTTCAATCCTCAATCCTCAATACTCAATCCTCAATCCTCAATGTTCAATCGTCAACAGCAAATCCTCAATCTTCAATCCTCAATCCTCAATCCTCAATTCTCAATCCTCAATCCTCAAACCTCAGTCCTCTCTCCTCAAACCTCAATCCTGAATCCTCAATCCTGAATCCTCAAGCTTCAGCCCTCAGTCCTCACCAATCAGATGTCAATCCTCAATCCTCAATAGAATATCATCAATTCACAGTTTTCAATACTCAATACGCAATCTGCAATCTTCAAATCTCTATCCACAAACATCAATTCTCATCATTCAACCCTCAACACTCAGTCCCCAATCCTCAATATTCAATGCTCAATCCTCAATCCTCAATCCATAATCCTCAACCTTCAATCCCCAATACTCAATCTTCAATCCTCAATCCTCAATACCCAATCCTCAATTCTCAATCCTCGATCGTCAATCTTCAATCCTCAATACTCAATCTTCAATCCTCAATCCTCAATCCTCAATCCTCAATCCTCATTCTTCAATCCTCAATACCCAATCCTCAGTCTTCAACCCTCAATCCTCAATCCTCAATTCTCAATCCTCAATCCTCAGTCCTCAGTCCTGAAACCTGAATCCTCAACCCTCAGCCCTCATCCTCAATCCTCAATCCTCAATCCTCAATTCTCAATCTTCAATCCTCAATACTCAATCTTCAATCCTCAATGCTCAGTCCTCAAATTTCAATTCTGAATCCTCAATCCGGAACCCTCAATTTTCAGCCCTGAGTCCTCAACAATCGGTTGTCAATCCTCAATCCTCAATAGAATATACTCAATTCACAGTTTTCAGTACTCAATACTCAATCTGCAATCTTCAAATCTCTATCCACAAACATCAATTCTCATCACTCAACCTTCAACACTCAGTCCTCAATGTTCAACCCTCAATCCTCAATTCTCAATCTTCAATCCTCAATACTGAACCTTCAATCCTCAATCCTCAATCCTCAGTCCTCAACCCTCAATCCTCACTCTTCGATCCTCAACTGCCAATCCTCAATCTTCAATCCTCAATCCTCAATCCTCAATCCTCAATCCTCAATCCTCAATCCTCAATCCTCAATCGTCAATCATCAATCCTCAATACTCAATCTTCAATCCTCAATCCTCTGTCCTCAATGTTCAATCCTCAATACCCGATCCTCAGTCATCAATCCTTAATCCTCAATCCTCAATACTCAATCTTCAATCCTCAATCCACCGTCGTCAAACCTCAATCCTGAATCCTCAATCCTGAATCCTCAATCTTCAGCCCTCAGTCCTCAACATTCAGTTGTCAATCCGCAATCCTGAATACAATATATCCTCAATTCACAGTTTTCAATACTCAATACTCAATCTGCAATCTTCAAATCTCTATCCAGAAACATAAATTCTCATCACTCAACCATCAACACTCAGTACTCAATGTTCAATCCTCATCCTCAATTCTCAATCTTCAATCCTCAATACTGAATCTTCAATTCGCAATCCTCAATCCCCAATCCTCAATCCTCAATCCTCAATCCTCAATCTTCAATCCTCAATACTCAATCTTCAATCCTCAATCCGAAATCCTCAATCCTCATTCGTCAATCCTCAATACCCAATCCTCAATCTTCAATCCTCAGTCCTCAATTCTCAATCCTCAATCCTCAATCCTCAGACCTCAGACATCAATATTCAACACTCAGTCCTCGTCCTCAATCCACAACCCTCAATTCGCAACCCTCAATCTTTAATCATCATTATTCAATCTTCAATCCTCAATCCTCGATCCTCAATCCTCAATCCTCAATACTCAATCTTCACTCCTCAAACCTCAATCCTCAATCCTCAATGTTCAAACCTCAATACCCAATCCTCAGTCTTCAATCCTCAATCCTCAATCCTCAATCCTCAATCCTCAATCCTCAATCCTCAATCCTCAGTCCTCAAACCTCAATCCTGAATCCTCAATCCTGAATCCTCAATCTTCAGCCCTCAGTCCTCAACAATCAGTGGTCCATCCTCAATCCTCAATAGAGTATCATGATTTCACAGTTTTCAATACTCAATACTCAACCTGCAATCTTCAAATCTCTATCCACAAGCATCAATGCTCATCACTCAACCCTCAACACTCAGTCCCCAATCCTCAATATTCAAGCCTCAATCCTCAATCCTCAATCCACAATCCTCAACCGTCAATCCTCAATACTCAATCATCGATCCTCAATCCCCAACCCTCAATCCTCAATTCGCAATCCTCAACAGTCGATCTTCAATCCTCAATACTCAATATTCAATCCTCAATCCTCAATCCATAATCCTCGATCATCATCCTTCAATCCTGAATACCCTATCCTCAATCTTCAATCCTCAATCCTCAATCCTCAATACCCAACCCTCAATCTTCAATCCTCAATCCTCAATCCTCAATTCTCAATCCTCAATCCTCAATCCTCAGACCTCAATCATAAATATTCAACCCTCAGTCCTCGTCCTCAATCCACAACCCTCAATCCTCAATCCTCAATCCTCAATCCTCAATCTTCAATCCTCAGTCCTCAATCCTCAATCGTCAATCCTCAATCGTCAATCCTCAATCTTCAATCCTCAATACTGAATCTTCAATCCTCAATCCTCAATCCTCAATCCTCAATCCTCAATCCTCAACATTCAATCCTCAATCCTCAATACTCAATCCCCAATCCTCATTCTTCAATCCTCATTCTTCAATCCTCATTCTTCAATCCTCAATACCCAATCCTCAATCTTCAATCCTCAATCCTCAATCCTCAGTTCGCAATCCTCAATCCTCAATCCTCAGACCTCAGGCACCAACACTCAACCCTCAGTCCTCGTTCACAATCCATAACCCTCAATCCTCTATCCTCAGTCTTCGTTCATCAATATTCAACCTTCAATCCTCAATTCTCAATACTCAATCCTCAATCCTCAATGTTCAATCCTCAACAGCAAATCCTCAATCTTCAATCCTCAATCCTCAATCCTCAATTCTCAATCCTCAATCCTCAATCCTCAGTCCTCCCTCCTCAAACCTCAATCCTGAATCCTCAATCCTGAATCCTCAAGCTTCAGCCCTCAGTCCTCAGCAATCAGATGTCAATCCTCAATCCTCAATAGAATATCATCAATTCACAGTTTTCAATACTCAATACGCAATCTGCAATCTTCAAATCTCTATCCACAAACATCAATACTCATCATTCAACCCTCAACACTCAGTCCCCAATCCTCAATATTCAATGCTCAATCCTCAATCCTCAATCCATAATCCTCAACCTTCAATCCCCAATACTCAATCTTCAATCCTCAATCCTCAATACCCAATCCTCAATTCTCAATCCTCGATCGTCAATCTTCAATCCTCAATACTCAATCTTCAATTCTCAATCCTCAATCCTCAATCCTCAATCCTCATTCTTCAATCCTCAATACCCAATCCTCAGTCTTCAACCCTCAATCCTCAATCCTCAATTCTCAATCCTCAATCCTCAGTCCTCAGTCCTGAAACCTCAATCCTCAACCCTCAGCCCTCATCCTCAATCCTCAATCCTCAATCCTCAATCCTCAATCCTCAGTCCTCAAACCTCAATCCTGAATCCTCAATCCTGAATCCTCAATCTTCAGCCCTCAGTCCTCAACAATCAGTGGTCCATCCTCAATCCTCAATAGAATATCATGATTTCGCAGTTCACAATACTCAATACTCAACCTGCAATCTTCAAATCTCTATCCACAAACATCAATCCTCATCACTCAACCCTCAACACTCAGTCCCCAATCCTCAATATTCAAGCCTCAATCCTCAATCTTCAATCCACAATCCTCAACATTCAATCCTCAATACTCAATCTTCAATCCTCAATCCCCAACCCTCAATCCTCAATTCGCAATTCTCAATAGTCGATCTTCAATACTCAATACTCAATATTCAGTCCTCAATCCTCAATCCTCAATCCTCAATCATCATTCTTCAATCCTCAATACCCTATCCTCAATCTTCAACCCTCAATCCTCAATCGTCAATACCCAATCCTCAATCTTCAATCCTCAATCCTCAATCCTCAATTCTCAATCCTCAATCCTCAATACTCAGACCTCAATCATAAATATTCAACCCTCAGTCCTCGTCCTCAATCCACAACCCTCAATCCTCAATCCTCAATCCTCAATCCTCAATCTTCAATCCTCAATCCTCAATCCTCAATCCTCAATCCTCAATCCTCAATCCTCAATCCTCAATCTTCAATCCTCAATACTCCATCTTCAACCCTCAATCCTCAATCCTCAATCCTCAATCCTCAATCCTCAATCCTCAATATTCAATCCTCAATACTCAATATTCAATCCTCAATCCTCAATTCTCAATCCCCAATCCTCATTCTTCAATCCTCATTCTTCAATCCTCAATACCCAATCCTCAATCTTCAATCCTCAATCCTCAATCCTCAGTTCGCAATCCTCAATCCTCAATCCTCGGACCTCAGGCATCAACACTCAACCCTCAGTCCTCGTTCTCAATCCACAACACTCAATCCTCAATCCTCAATCTTCATTCATCAATATTCAACCTTCAATCCTCAATCCTCAATCCTCAATCCTCAATCCTCAATGTTCAATCCTCAACTGCCAATCCTCAATCTTCAATCCTCAATCCTCAATCCTCAATTCTCAATCCTCAATCCTCAATCCTCAGTCCTCAAACCTCAATCCTGAATCCTCAATCCTGAATCCTCAATCTTCAGCCCTCAGTCCTCAACAATCAGTGGTCAATCCTCAATCCTCAATAGAATATCATGAATTCACAGTTTCCAATACTCAATACTCAACCTGCAATCTTCAAATCTCTATCCACAAACATCAATTCTCATCACTCAACCCTCAACACTCAGCGCCAATCCTCAATATTCAAGCCTCAATCCTCAATTCTCAATCCACAATCCTCAACCTTCAATCCTCAATACTCAATCTTCAATCCCCAATCCTCAATCCTCTATCCTCAATTCGCAATCCTCAATAGTCAATTTTCAATCCTCAATACTCAATATTCAATCCTCAATCCTCAATCCTCAATCCTCAATCCTCATTCTTCGATCCTCAATACCCAATCCTCAATCTTCAATCCTCAATCCTCAACCCTCAGTTCTCAATCCTCAATCCTCTGTCCTTAGTCCTCAAACCTCAATCCTCAACCCTCAGCCCTCGTCCTCAATCATCAATCCTCAATGTTCAATCCTCAACAGCCAATCCTCAATCTTCAATCCTCAATCCTCAATCCTCCATTCTCAATCCTCAATCCTCAATCCTCAGACCTCAATCATAAACATTCAACCCTCAGTCCTCGTCCGCAATCCACAACCCTCAATCCTCAATCCTCAATCCTCAATCCTCAATCTTCAATTCTCAATCCTCAATCCTCAATCGTCAATCCTCAATCGTCAATCCTCAATCTTCAATCCTCAATACTGAATCTTCAATCCTCAATCCTCAATCCTCAATCCTCAATCCTCAATCCTCAATATTCAATCCTCAATACTCAATATTCAATCCTCAATCCTCAATACTCAATCCCCAATCCTCATTCTTCAATCCTCATTCTTCAATCCTCATTCTTCAATCCTCAATACCCAATCCTCAATCTTCAATCCTCAATCCTCAATCCTCAGTTAGCAATCCACAATCCTCAATCCTCAGACCTCAGGCATCAACACTCAACCCGCAGTCCTCGTTCACAATCCATAACCCTCAATCCTCTATCCTGAATCTTCGTTCATCAATATTCAACCTTCAATCCTCAATCCTCAATACTCAATCCTCAATCCTCAATGTTCAATCCTCAACAGCAAATCCTCAATCTTCAATCCTCAATCCTCAATCCTCAATTCTCAATCCTCAATCCTCAAACCTCAGTCCTCTCTCCTCAAACCTCAATCCTGAATCCTCAATCCTGAATCCTCAAGCTTCAGCCCTCAGTCCTCAGCAATCAGATGTCAATCCTCACTCCTCAATAGAATATCATCAATTCACAGTTTTCAATACTCAATACGCAATCTGCAATCTTCAAATCTCTATCCACAAACATCAATTCTCATCATTCAACCCTCAACACTCAGTCCCCAATCCTCAATATTCAATGCTCAATCCTCAATCCTCAATCCATAATCCTCAACCTTCAATCCCCAATACTCAATCTTCAATCCTCAATCCTCAATACCCAATCCTCAATTCTCAATCCTCAATACTCAATCTTCAATCCTCAATGCTCAGTCCTCAAATTTCAATTCTGAATCCTCAATCCGGAACCCTCAATTTTCAGCCCTCAGTCCTCAACAATCGGTTGTCAATCCTCAATCCTCAATAGAATATACTCAATTCACAGTTTTCAGTACTCAATACTCAATCTGCAATCTTCAAATCTCTATCCACAAACATCAATTCTCATCACTCAACCTTCAACACTCAGTCCTCAATGTTCAACCCTCAATCCTCAATTCTCAATCTTCAATCCTCAATACTGAACCTTCAATCCTCAATCCTCAATCCTCAGTCCTCAACCCTCAATCCTCACTCTTCGATCCTCAACTGCCAATCCTCAATCTTCAATCCTCAATCCTCAATCCTCAATCCTCAATCCTCAATCCTCAATCCTCAATCCTCAATCGTCAATCTTCAATCCTCAATACTCAATCTTCAATCCTCAATCCTCTGTCCTCAATGTTCAATCCTCAATACCCGATCCTCAGTCATCAATCCTTAATCCTCAATCCTCAATACTCAATCTTCAATCCTCAATCCACCGTCCTCAAACCTCAATCCTGAATCCTCAATCCTGAATCCTCAATCTTCAGCCCTCAGTCCTCAACATTCAGTTGTCAATCCGCAATCCTGAATACAATATATCCTCAATTCACAGTTTTCAATACTCAATACTCAATCTGCAATCTTCAAATCTCTATCCAGAAACATAAATTCTCATCACTCAACCCTCAACACTCAGTACTCAATGTTCAATCCTCATCCTCAATTCTCAATCTTCAATCCTCAATACTGAATCTTCAATTCGCAATCCTCAATCCCCAATCCTCAATCCTCAATCCTCAATCCTCAATCTTCAATCCTCAATACTCAATCTTCAATCCTCAATCCGAAATCCTCAATCCTCATTCGTCAATCCTCAATACCCAATCCTCAATCTTCAATCCTCAGTCCTCAATTCTCAATCCTCAATCCTCAATCCTCAGACCTCAGACATCAATATTCAACACTCAGTCCTCGTCCTCAATCCACAACCCTCAATTCGCAACCCTCAATCTTTAATCATCATTATTCAATCTACAATCCTCAATCCTCGATCCTCAATCCTCAATCCTCAATACTCAATCTTCACTCCTCAAACCTCAATCCTCAATCCTCAATGTTCAAACCTCAATACCCAATCCTCAGTCTTCAATCCTCAATACTCAATATTCAATCCTCAATCCTCAATCCATAATCCTCGATCATCATCCTTCAATCCTGAATACCCTATCCTCAATCTTCAATCCTCAATCCTCAATCCTCAATACCCAACCCTCAATCTTCAATCCTCAATCCTCAATCCTCAATTCTCAATCCTCAATCCTCAATCCTCAGACCTCAATCATAAATATACAACCCTCAGTCCTCGTCCTCAATCCACAACCCTCAATCCTCAATCCTCAATCCTCAATCCTCAATCTTCAATCCTCAGTCCTCAATCCTCAATCGTCAATCCTCAATCGTCAATCCTCAATCTTCAATCCTCAATACTGAATCTTCAATCCTCAATCCTCAATCCTCAATCCTCAATCCTCAATCCTCAATATTCAATCCTCAATACTCAATATTCAATCCTCAATCCTCAATACTCAATCCCCAATCCTCATTCTTCAATCCTCATTCTTCAATCCTCATTCTTCAATCCTCAATACCCAATCCTCAATCTTCAATCCTCAGTCCTCAATCCTCAGTTCGCAATCCTCAATCCTCAATCCTCAGACCTCAGGCACCAACACTCAACCCTCAGTCCTCGTTCACAATCCATAACCCTCAATCCTCTATCCTCAGTCTTCGTTCATCAATATTCAACCTTCAATCCTCAATTCTCAATACTCAATCCTCAATCCTCAATGTTCAATCCTCAACAGCAAATCCTCAATCTTCAATCCTCAATCCTCAATCCTCAATTCTCAATCCTCAATCCTCAATCCTCAGTCCTCCCTCCTCAAACCTCAATCCTGAATCCTCAATCCTGAATCCTCAAGCTTCAGCCCTCAGTCCTCAGCAATCAGATGTCAATCCTCAATCCTCAATAGAATATCATCAATTCACAGTTTTCAATACTCAATACGCAATCTGCAATCTTCAAATCGCTATCCACAAACATCAATTCTCATCATTCAACCCTCAACACTCAGTCCCCAATCCTCAATATTCAATGCTCAATCCTCAATCCTCAATCCATAATCCTCAACCTTCAATCCCCAATACTCAATCTTCAATCCTCAATCCTCATTCTTCAATCCTCAATCCTCAATCCTCAATCCTCAATCTTCAATCCTCAATACTCCATCTTCAATCCTCAATCCTCAATCCTCAATCCTCAATCCTCAATCCTCAATCCTCAATATTCAATCCTCAATACTCAATATTCAATCCTCAATCCTCATTCTTCAATCCTCATTCTTCAATCCTCAATACCCAATCCTCAATCTTCAATCCTCAATCCTCAATCCTCAGTTCGCAATCCTCAATCCTCAATCCTCGGACCTCAGGCATCAACACTCAACCCTCAGTCCTCGTTCTCAATCCACAACACTCAATCCTCAATCCTCAATCTTCATTCATCAATATTCAACCTTCAATCCTCAATCCTCAATCCTCAATCCTCAATCCTCAATGTTCAATCCTCAACTGCCAATCCTCAATCTTCAATCCTCAATCCTCAATCCTCAATTCTCAATCCTCAATCCTCAATCCTCAGTCCTCAAACCTCAATCCTGAATCCTCAATCCTGAATCCTCAATCTTCAGCCCTCAGTCCTCAACAATCAGTGGTCAATCCTCAATCCTCAATAGAATATCATGAATTCACAGTTTTCAATACTCAATACTCAACCTGCAATCTTCAAATCTCTATCCACAAGCATCAATTCTCATCACTCAACCCTCAACACTCAGCGCCAATCCTCAATATTCAAGCCTCAATCCTCAATTCTCAATCCACAATCCTCAACCTTCAATCCTCAATACTCAATCTTCAATCCCCAATCCTCAATCCTCAATCCTCAATTCGCAATCCTCAATAGTCAATTTTCAATCCTCAATACTCAATATTCAATCCTCAATCCTCAATCCTCAATCCTCAATCCTCATTCTTCGATCCTCAATACCCAATCCTCAATCTTCAATCCTCAATCCTCAACCCTCAGTTCTCAATCCTCAATCCTCTGTCCTTAGTCCTCAAACCTCAATCCTCAACCCTCAGCCCTCATCCTCAATCATCAATCCTCAATGTTCAATCCTCAACAGCCAATCCTCAATCTTCAATCCTCAATCCTCAATCCTCAATTCTCAATCCTCAACACTCAACACTCAGTCCTCTCTCCTCAAACCTCAATCCTGAATCCTCAATCCTGAATCCTCAAGCTTCAGCCCTCAGTCCTCAACAATCAGTGGTCAATCCTCAAACCTCAATAGAATATCATGAATTCACAGTTTTCAATACTCAATACTCAACCTGCAATCTTCAAATCTCTATCCACAAACATCAATTCTCATCACTCAACCCTCAACACTCAGCCCCAATCCTCAATATTCAAGCCTCAATCCTCAATAATCAATCCACAATCCTCAACTTTCAATCCTCAATACACAATCTTCAATCCTTAATCCCCAACCCTCAATCCTCAATTCGCAATCCTCAATAGTCGATCTTCAATCCTCAGTACTCAATCTTCAATCCTCAATCCTCAATCCGCAATCCTCAATCATCATTCTTCAATCCTCAATACCCTATCCTCAATCTTCAATCCTCAATCCTCAATCCTCAATTCCCAATCCTCAATTTTCGATCCTCAATCCTCAATCCTCAATTCTCAATCCTCAATCCTCAATCCTCAGACCTCAAACATAAATATTCAACCCTCAGACCTCGTCCTCAATCCACAACCCTCAATCCTCAATCCTCAATCCTCAATCCTCAATCTTCAATCCTCAACCCTCAATCCTCAATCCTCAATCCTCAATCCTCAATCTGCAATCCTCAATACTCAATCTTCAATCCTCAATCCTCAATCCTCAGTTCGCAATCCTCAATCCTCAATCCTCAGACCTCAGGCATCAACACTCAACCCTCAGTCCTCGTTCTCAATCCAAAACCCTCAATCCTCAATCCTCAATCTTCATTCATCAATATTCAACCTTCAATCCTCAATCCTCAATCCTCAATCCTCAATCCTCAATGTTCAATCCTCAACAGCCAATCCTCAATCTTCAATCCTCAACCCTCAATCCTCAATTCTCAATCCTCAATCCTCAACACTCAGTCCTCTCTCCTCAAACCTCAATCCTGAATCCTCAATCCTGAATCCTCAAGCTTCAGTCCTCAGTCCTCTCTCCTCAAACCTCAGTCCTGAATCCTCGATCCTGAATCCCCAAGCTTCAGCACTCAGTCCTCAACAATCAGTTGTCAATCCTCAATCCTCAATAGAATATCATCAATTCACAGTTTTCAATACTCAATACTCAATCTGCAGTCATCAAATCTCTATCCACAAACATCAATTCACATCATTCAACCCTCAACACTCAGTCCCCAATCCTCAATACTCAATCTTCAATCCTGAATCCTCAATACTCCATCCTCAATTCTCAATCCTCGATCGTCAATCTTCAATCCTCAATACTCAATCTTCAATCCTCAATCCTCAATCCTCAATCCTCAATCCTCATTCTTCAATCCTCAATACCCTATCCTCAATCTTCAACCCCCAATCCTCAATCCTCAATTCTCGATCCTCAATCCTCAGTCCTCAGTCCTCAAACCTCACTCCTCAACCCTCAGCCCTCATCCTCA
Source organism: Calliopsis andreniformis (assembly GCF_051401765.1). Lineage (NCBI taxonomy): Eukaryota > Metazoa > Arthropoda > Insecta > Hymenoptera > Andrenidae > Calliopsis > Calliopsis andreniformis. Next base: position 4,561,691 of record NW_027480451.1, on the reverse strand, counting down.
ATCCTCAATCCTCAATCGTCAATTCTCAATCTTCAATCCTCAATACTCAATCTTCAATCCTCAATGCTCAGTCCTCAAATTTCAATTCTGAATCCTCAATCCGGATCACTCTATCTTCAGCCCTCAGTCCTCAACAATCAGTTGTCAATCCTCAATCCTCAATAGAATATACTCAATTCACAGTGTTGAATACTCAATACTCAATCTGCAATCTTCAAATCTCTATCCACAAACATCAATTCTCATCACTCAACCCTCAACACTCAGTCCTCAATGTTCAATCCTGAATCCTCAATTCTCAATCTTCAATCCTCAATACTGAACCTTCAATCCTCAATCCTCAAACGTCAGTCCTCAATCCTCAATCCTCAATCTTAATCTTCAATCCTCAGTACTCAACCTTCAATCCTCAATCCTCAATCCTCAATCCTCAATCCTCAACCCTCAATCCTCAATACTCAATCTTCAATCCTCAATCCCCAATCCTCAATCCTCAATCCTCAATCCTCAATCCTCAATCCTCAAATTTCAATTCTGAATCCTCAATCCGGAACCCTCAATCTTCAGCCCTCAGTCCTCAACAATCAGTTGTCAATCCTCAATCCTCAATAGAATATACTCAATTCTCAGTTTTCAATACTCAATACTCAATATGCAATCTTCAAATCTCTATCCACAAACATCAATTCTCATCACTCAAACCTCAACACTCAGTCCTCAATGTTCAATCCTCAATCCTCAATACTCAATCTTCAATCCCCAATACTGAACCTTCAATCCTCAATCCTCCATCCTCAGTCCTCAATCCTCAATCCTCAATCTTAATCTTCAATCCTCAGTACTCAATCTTCAATCTTCAATCCTCAATCCTCAATCCTCAATCCTCAATCCTCAATCTTCAATCCTCAATACTCAATCTTCAATCCTCAATCCTCAATCCTCACTCATCAATCCTCAATCCTCAATCTTAATCTTCAATCCTCAATCCTCAATCCTCAATCCTCAATCTTCAATCCTCAATACTCAATCCTCAATCCTCAATCCTGAATCCTCAATCCCCAATCCTCAATCCGCAATCCTCAATCGTCAATCTTCAATCCTCAATACTAAATCTTCAATCCTCAATCCTTTGTCCTCAATCCTCAATCCTTATTCTTCAATCCTCAATACCCAATCCTCAATCTTAAATCCTCTATCCTCAATTCGCAACCCTCAATCCTCAATCCTCTGGCCTCAAGTATCAATAATCAACCCTCAGTCCTCGTCCTAAATCCACGACATTCAATCCTCAATCCTCAATCTTCATTCATCAATATTCAATCCTCAATCCTCAATCCTCAATCCTCAATGTTCAATCCTCAACAGCCAATCCTCAATCTTCAATCCTCAATATTCAAGCCTCAATCCTCAATCCACAATCCTCAACCTTCAATCCTCAATACTCAATCTTCAATCGTCAATCCCCAACCCTCAATCCTCAATCCGCAATCCTCAATAGTCGATCTTCAATCCTCAATACTCAATATTCAATCCTCAATTCTCAATCCATAATCCTCAATCATCATTCTTCAATCCTCAATCATCATTCTTCAATCCTCAATACCCTATCCTCAATCTTCAATCCTCAATCCTCAATCATCAATACCCAATCCTCAATCTTCAATCCTCAATCCTCAATTCTCAATTCTCAATCCTCAATCCTCAGACCTCAGACATCAATATTCAACACTCAGTCCTCGTCCTCAATCCACAACACTCAATCCTCAATCCTCAATCCTCAATCCTCAATCTTCAATCCTCAATCCTCAATCCTCAATCCTCAATGTTCAATCGTCAATCTTCAATCCTCAATACTCAATCTTCAATCCTCAATCCTCTGTCCTCAATCCTCAATCCTCATTCTTCAATCCTCAATACCCAATCCTCAATCTTCAACCCTCAATCCTCAATCCTCAATTCTCAATCCTCAATCCTCAGTCCTCAGTCCTCAAACCTCAATCCTCAACCCTCAGGCCTCATCCTCAATCCTCAATCCTCAATCCTCAATCCTCCATTCTCAATCTTCATTCCTCAATACTCAGTCCTCAATCCTCAATGCTCAGTCCTCAAATTTCAATTCTGAATCCTCAATCCGGAACCCTCAATCTTCAGTCCTCAGTCCTCAATAGTCAGTTGTCAGTCCTCAATCCTCCATAGCATATACTCATTTCACAGTTTCCAATACTCAATACTCAATCTGCAATCTTCAAATTTCTATCCACAAACATCAATTCTCACCACTCAACCCTCAACACTCAGTCCTCAATGTTCAATCCTCAATCCTGAATACTCAACCTTCAATCCTCAATACTGAACCTTCAATCCTCAATCCTCCATCCTCAGTCCTCAATCCTCAATCCTCAATCTTAATCTTCAACCCTCAGTACTCAATCTTCAATCCTCAATCCTCAATCCTCAATCCTCAATCCTCAATCTTCAATCCTCAATACTCAATCTTCAATCCTCAATCCTCACTCCTCAATCCTCAATCCTCAATCCTCAATCCTCAATCTTAATCTTCAATCCTCAATCATCAATCCTCAATCCTCAATCTTTAATCCTCAATCCTCAATCCTCATTCTTCAATCCTCAATACCCAATCCTCAATCTTAAATCCTCAATCCTCAATTCGCAATCCTCAATCCACAATCCTCAGGCCTCAAGTATCAATACTCAACCCTCAGTCCTCGTCCTCAATCCACGACCTTCAATCCTCAATCCTCAACCATCATTCATCAATATTCAACCTTCAATCCTCAATCCTCAATCCTCAATCCTCAATCCTCAATCCTCAATGTTCAATCCTCAATACCCGATCCTCAGTCTTCAATCCTCAATCCTCAATCCTCAATACTCAATCTTCAATCCTCAATCCACCGTCCTCAAACCTCAATTCTGAATCCTCAATCCTGAATCCTCAATCTTCAGCCCTCAGTCCTCAACATTCAGTTGTCAATCCTCAATCCTGAATAGAAAATCCTCAATTCACAGTTTTCAATACTCAATACTCAATCTGCAATCTTCAAATCTCTATCCAGAAACATAAATTCTCATCACTCAACCCTCAACACTCAGTACTCAATGTTCAATCCTCATCCTCAATTCTCAATCTTCAATCCTCAATACTGAATCTTCAATTCGCAATCCTCAATCCCCAATCCTCAATCCTCAATCCTCAATCCTCAATCTTCAATCCTCAATACTCAATCCTCAATCCTCAATCCGAAATCCTCAATCCTCATTCGTCAATCCTCAGTACCCAATCCTCAATCTTCAATCCTCAATCCTCAATCCTCAATTCTCAATCCTCAATCCTCATGCATCAATATTCAGCCTTCAATCCTCAATCCTCAATCCTCACTCCTCAATCCTCAATGTTCAATCCTCAACAGCCAATCCTCAATCTTCAATCCTCAATCCTCAATCCTCAATTATCAATCCCCAATCCTCAATCCTCAGTCCTCTATCCTAAAACCTCGATCCTGAATCCTCAATCCTGAATCCTCAACCTTCAGCGCTCAGTCCTCAACAATCAGTTGTCAATCCTCAATCCTCAATAGAATATCATCAATTCACAGTTTTCAATACTCAATACTAAATCTGCAATCTTCAAATCTCTATCCATAAACATCAATTCTCATCATTCAACCCTCAACACTCAGTCCCCAATCCTCAATATTCAATCCTCAATCCTCAATCCTCAATCCTCAATCCACAATCCTCAACCTTCAATCCTCAATACTGAATCTTCAATCCTGAATCCTCAATACTCAATCCTCAATGCTCAATCTTCAATCTTCAATCCTCAATTCTCTGTCCTCAATCCTCAATCCTCATTCTTCAATCCTCAATACCCAATCCTCAATCTTAAATCCTCAATCCTCAATTCGCAATCCTCAATCCTCAATCCTCAGGCCTCAAGTATCAATACTCAACCCTCAGTCCTCGTCCTCAATCCACGACCTTCAATCCTCAATCCTCAATCTTCATTCATCAATATTCAATCCTCAATCCTCAATCCTCAATCCTCAATGCTCAATCTTCACAGCCAATCCTCAATCTTCAATCCTCAATACTCAATCCTCAATCCTCAATCCTCAAACCTCAATCCTCAATCCTCAATCCTCAATCCTCAGTCCTCAAACCTCAATCCTGAATCCTCAATCCTGAATCCTCAATCTTCAGCCCTCAGTCCTCAACAATCAGTGGTCCATCCTCAATCCTCAATAGAATATCATGATTTCACAGTTTTCAATACTCAATACTCAACCTGCAATCTTCAAATCTCTATCCACAAACGTCAATCCTCATCACTCAACTCTCAACACTCAGTCCCGAATCCTCAATGTTCAAGCCTCAATCCTCAATCCTCAATCCACAATCCTCAACCTTGGATCCTCAATACTCAATCTTCAATCCTCAATCCCCAACCCTCAATCCTCAATTCGCAATCCTCAATAGTCGATCTTCAACCCTCAATACTCAATATTCAATCCTCAATCCTCAATCCATAATCCTCAATCATCATTCTTCAATCCTCAATACCCTATCCTCAATCTTCAATCCTCAATCCTCAATCCTCAATACCCAATCCTCAATCTTCAATCCTCAATACTCAATCCTCAATCCTCAATGTTCAATCCTCTACAGCAAATCCTCAATCTTCAATCCTCAATCCTCAATCCTCAATTCTCAATCCTCAATCCTCAATCCTCAGTCCTCTCTCCTCAAACCTCAATCCTGAATCCTCAATCCTGAATCCTCAAGCTTCAGCCCTCAGTCCTCAGCAATCAGATGTCAATCCTCAATCCTCAATAGAATATCATCAATTCACAGTTTTCAATACTCAATACGCAATCTGCAATCTTCAAATATCTATCCACAAACATCAATTCTCATCATTCAACCCTCAACGCTCAGTCCCCAATCCTCAATATTCAATGCTCAATCCTCAATCCTCAATCCATAATCCTCAACCTTCAATCCCCAATACTCAATCTTCAATCCTCAATCCTCAATACCCAATCCTCAATTCTCAATCCTCGATCGTCAATCTTCAATCCTCAATACTCAATCTTCAATCCTCAATCCTCAATCCTCAATCCTCAATCCTCATTCTTCAATCCTCAATACCCAATCCTCAGTCTTCAACCCTCAATCCTCAATCCTCAATTCTCAATCCTCAATCCTCTGTCCTCAGTCCTGAAACCTCAATCCTCAACCCTCAGCCCTCATCCTCAATCCTCAATCCTCAATCCTCAATTCTCAATCTTCAATCCTCAATACTCAATCTTCAATCCTCAATGCTCAGTCCTCAAATTTCAATTCTGAATCCTCAATCCGGAACCCTCAATTTTCAACCCTCAGTCCTCAACAATCGGTTGTCAATCCTCAATCCTCAATAGAATATACTCAATTCACAGTTTTCAATACTCAATACTCAATCTGCAATCTTCAAATCTCTATCCACAAGCATCAATTCTCGTCACTCAACCTTCAACACTCAGTCCTCAATGTTCAACCCTCAATCCTCAATTCTCAATCTTCAATCCTCAATACTGAACCTTCAATCCTCAATCCTCAATCCTCAGTCCTCAACCCTCAATCCTCACTCTTAATCTTCAATTCTCAGTACTCAATCTTCAATCCTCAATCCTCAATCCTCAATCCTCAATCCTCAATCTTCAATCCTCAATACTCAATCTTCAATCCTCAATCCTCAATCCTCAATCCTCAATCCTCAATCCTCAATCCTCAATCGTCAATCTTCAATCCTCAATCCTCTGCCCTCAATCCTCAATCCTCATTCCTCAATCCTCAATACCCAATCCTCAACCTTAAATCCTCAATCCTCAATTCGCAATCCTCAATCCTCAATCCTCAGGCCTCAAGTATCAATACTCAACCCTCAGTCCTCGTCCTCAATCCACGACCTTCAATCCTCAATCCTCAATCTTCATTCATCAATATTCAACCTTCAATCCTCAATCCTCAATCCTCAATCCTCAATCCTCAATCCTCAATCCTCAATGTTCAATCCTCAATACCCGATCCTCAGTCTTCAATCCTCAATCCTCAATCCTCAATCCTCAATCCTCAATCCTCAATCCTCAGTCGTCAAACCTCAATCCTGAATCCTCAATCCTGAATCCTCAATCTTCAGCCCTCAGTCCTCAACAATCAGTGGTCAATCCTCAATCCTCAAAAGAATATCTTGAATTCACAGATTTCAATACTCAATACTCAACCAGCAATCTTCAAATCTCTATCCACAAACATCAATTCTCATCACTCAACCCTCAACACTCAGTATTCAATGTTCAATCCTCATCCTCAATTCTGAATCTTCAATCCTCAATACTGAATCTTCAATTCGCAATCCTCAATCCCCAATCCTCAATCCTCAATACACAATCTTCGATCCTCAATCCTCAATCCTCAATCCTCAATCCTCATTCTTCAATCCTCAATACCCAATCCTCAATCCTCAATCCTCAATCCTCAATCCTCATTCTTCAATCCTCAATACCCAATCCTCAATCCTCAATCCTCAATCCTCAATCCTCAATCCTCAATCCTCAATCCTCAATCCTCAATCGTCAATCTTCAATCCTCAATCCTCTGCCCTCAATCCTCAATCCTCAATCCTCAATCTTCAATCCTCAATACTCAATCTTCAATCCTCTATCCTCAATCCTCAATCCTCAATCCTCAATCTTCAGTCTTAATCTTCAATCCTCAGTACACAATCTTCAATCCTCAATCCTCAATCCTCAATCCTCAATCCTCAATCCTCAATCTTCAATCCTCGATACTCAATCTTCAATCCTCAATACTCAATCTTCAATCCTCAATCCTCAATCCTCAATCCTCAATCCTCAATCCTCATTCTTCAATCCTCAATACCCAACCCTCAGTCTTCAACCCTCAATCCTCAATCGTCAATTCTCAATCCTCAATCCTCAGTCCTCAGTCCTGAAACCTCAATCCTCAACCCTCAGCCCTCATCCTCAATCCTCAATCCTCAATCCTCAATTCTCAATCTTCAATCCTCAATACTCAATCTTCAATCCTCAATGCTCAGTCCTCAAATTTCAATTCTGAATCCTCAATCCGGAACCCTCAATTTTCAGCCCTCAGTCCTCAACAATCGGTTGTCAATCCTCAATCCTCAATAGAATATACTCAATTCACAGTTTTCAATACTCAATACTCAATCTGCAATCTTCAAATCTCTATCCACAAACATCAATTCTCATCACTCAACCTTCAACACTCAGTCCTCAATGTTCAACCCTCAATCCTCAATTCTCAATCTTCAATCCTCAATACTGAACCTTCAATCCTCAATCCTCAATCCTCAGTCCTCAACCCTCAATCCTCACTCTTAATCTTCAATCCTCAGTACTCAATCTTCAATCCTCAATCCTCAATCCTCAATCCTCAATCCTCAATCTTCAATCCTCAATACTCAATTTTCAATCCTCAATCCTCAATCCTCAATCCTCAATCCTCAATCCTCAATCCTCAATCGTCAATCTTCAATCCTCAATCCTCTGCCCTCAATCCTCAGTCCTCATTCTTCAATCCTCAATACACAATCCTCAACCTTAAATCCTCAGTCCTCAAACCTCAATCCTGAATCCTCAATCCAGAATCCTCAATCTTCAGCCCTCAGTCCTCAACAATCAGTGGTCAATCCTCAATCCTCAATAGAATATCATGAATTCACAGTTTTCAATACTCAATACTCAACCAGCAATCTTCAAATCTCTATCCACAAACATCAATTCTCATCACTCAACCATCAACACTCAGCCCCAATCCTCAATATTCAAGCCTCAATCCTCAATTCTCAATCCACAGTCCTCAACCTTCAATCCTCAATACTCAATCTTCAATCCCCAATCCTCAATACTCAATCCTCAATTCGCAATCCTCAATAGTCAATCTTCAATCCTCAATACTCAATCTTCAATCCTCAATCCTCAATCCTCAATCCTCAATCCTCATTCTTCAATCCTCAATACCCAATCCTCAGTCTTCAACCCTCAATCCTCAATCCTCAATTCTCAATCCTCAATCCTCAGTCCTCAGTCCTGAAACCTGAATCCTCAACCCTCAGCCCTCATCCTCAATCCTCAATCCTCAATCCTCAATTCTCAATCTTCAATCCTCAATACTCAATCTTCAATCCTCAATGCTCAGTCCTCAAATTTCAATTCTGAATCCTCAATCCGGAACCCTCAATTTTCAGCCCTCAGTCCTCAACAATCGGTTGTCAATCCTCAATCCTCAATAGAATATACTCAATTCACAGTTTTCAGTACTCAATACTCAATCTGCAATCTTCAAATCTCTATCCACAAACATCAATTCTCATCACTCAACCTTCAACACTCAGTCCTCAATGTTCAACCCTCAATCCTCAATTCTCAATCTTCAATCCTCAATACTGAACATTCAATCCTCAATCCTCAATCCTCAGTCCTCAACCCTCAATCCTCACTCTTCGATCCTCAACTGCCAATCCTCAATCTTCAATCCTCAATCCTCAATCCTCAATCCTCAATCCTCAATCCTCAATCCTCAATCCTCAATCGTCAATCTTCAATCCTCAATACTCAATCTTCAATCCTCAATCCTCTGTCCTCAATGTTCAATCCTCAATACCCGATCCTCAGTCATCAATCCTTAATCCTCAATCCTCAATACTCAATCTTCAATCCTCAATCCACCGTCCTCAAACCTCAATCCTGAATCCTCAATCCTGAATCCTCAATCTTCAGCCCTCAGTCCTCAACATTCAGTTGTCAATCCGCAATCCTGAATACAATATATCCTCAATTCACAGTTTTCAATACTCAATACTCAATCTGCAATCTTCAAATCTCTATCCAGAAACATAAATTCTCATCACTCAACCCTCAACACTCAGTACTCAATGTTCAATCCTCATCCTCAATTCTCAATCTTCAATCCTCAATACTGAATCTTCAATTCGCAATCCTCAATCCCCAATCCTCAATCCTCAATCCTCAATCCTCAATCTTCAATCCTCAATACTCAATCTTCAATCCTCAATCCGAAATCCTCAATCCTCATTCGTCAATCCTCAATACCCAATCCTCAATCTTCAATCCTCAGTCCTCAATTCTCAATCCTCAATCCTCAATCCTCAGACCTCAGACATCAATATTCAACACTCAGTCCTCGTCCTCAATCCACAACCCTCAATTCGCAACCCTCAATCTTTAATCATCATTATTCAATCTACAATCCTCAATCCTCGATCCTCAATCCTCAATCCTCAATACTCAATCTTCACTCCTCAAACCTCAATCCTCAATCCTCAATGTTCAAACCTCAATACCCAATCCTCAGTCTTCAATCCTCAATACTCAATATTCAATCCTCAATCCTCAATCCATAATCCTCGATCATCATCCTTCAATCCTGAATACCCTATCCTCAATCTTCAATCCTCAATCCTCAATCCTCAATACCCAACCCTCAATCTTCAATCCTCAATCCTCAATCCTCAATTCCCAATCCTCAATCCTCAATCCTCAGACCTCAATCATAAATATTCAACCCTCAGTCCTCGTCCTCAATCCACAACCCTCAATCCTCAATCCTCAATCCTCAATCCTCAATCTTCAATCCTCAGTCCTCAATCCTCAATCGTCAATCCTCAATCGTCAATCCTCAATCTTCAATCCTCAATACTGAATCTTCAATCCTCAATCCTCAATCCTCAATCCTCAATCCTCAATCCTCAATATTCAATCCTCAATACTCAATATTCAATCCTCAATCCTCAATACTCAATCCCCAATCCTCATTCTTCAATCCTCATTCTTCAATCCTCATTCTTCAATCCTCAATACCCAATCCTCAATCTTCAATCCTCAGTCCTCAATCCTCAGTTCGCAATCCTCAATCCTCAATCCTCAGACCTCAGGCACCAACACTCAACCCTCAGTCCTCGTTCACAATCCATAACCCTCAATCCTCTATCCTCAGTCTTCGTTCATCAATATTCAACCTTCAATCCTCAATTCTCAATACTCAATCCTCAATCCTCAATGTTCAATCCTCAACAGCAAATCCTCAATCTTCAATCCTCAATCCTCAATCCTCAATTCTCAATCCTCAATCCTCAATCCTCAGTCCTCCCTCCTCAAACCTCAATCCTGAATCCTCAATCCTGAATCCTCAAGCTTCAGCCCTCAGTCCTCAGCAATCAGATGTCAATCCTCAATCCTCAATAGAATATCATCAATTCACAGTTTTCAATACTCAATACGCAATCTGCAATCTTCAAATCGCTATCCACAAACATCAATTCTCATCATTCAACCCTCAACACTCAGTCCCCAATCCTCAATATTCAATGCTCAATCCTCAATCCTCAATCCATAATCCTCAACCTTCAATCCCCAATACTCAATCTTCAATCCTCAATCCTCATTCTTCAATCCTCAATCCTCAATCCTCAATCCTCAATCTTCAATCCTCAATACTCCATCTTCAATCCTCAATCCTCAATCCTCAATCCTCAATCCTCAATCCTCAATCCTCAATATTCAATCCTCAATACTCAATATTCAATCCTCAATCCTCATTCTTCAATCCTCATTCTTCAATCCTCAATACCCAATCCTCAATCTTCAATCCTCAATCCTCAATCCTCAGTTCGCAATCCTCAATCCTCAATCCTCGGACCTCAGGCATCAACACTCAACCCTCAGTCCTCGTTCTCAATCCACAACACTCAATCCTCAATCCTCAATCTTCATTCATCAATATTCAACCTTCAATCCTCAATCCTCAATCCTCAATCCTCAATCCTCAATGTTCAATCCTCAACTGCCAATCCTCAATCTTCAATCCTCAATCCTCAATCCTCAATTCTCAATCCTCAATCCTCAATCCTCAGTCCTCAAACCTCAATCCTGAATCCTCAATCCTGAATCCTCAATCTTCAGCCCTCAGTCCTCAACAATCAGTGGTCAATCCTCAATCCTCAATAGAATATCATGAATTCACAGTTTTCAATACTCAATACTCAACCTGCAATCTTCAAATCTCTATCCACAAACATCAATTCTCATCACTCAACCCTCAACACTCAGCGCCAATCCTCAATATTCAAGCCTCAATCCTCAATTCTCAATCCACAATCCTCAACCTTCAATCCTCAATACTCAATCTTCAATCCCCAATCCTCAATCCTCAATCCTCAATTCGCAATCCTCAATAGTCAATTTTCAATCCTCAATACTCAATATTCAATCCTCAATCCTCAATCCTCAATCCTCAATCCTCATTCTTCGATCCTCAATACCCAATCCTCAATCTTCAATCCTCAATCCTCAACCCTCAGTTCTCAATCCTCAATCCTCTGTCCTTAGTCCTCAATCCTCAATCCTCAACCCTCAGCCCTCATCCTCAATCATCAATCCTCAATGTTCAATCCTCAACAGCCAATCCTCAATCTTCAATCCTCAATCCTCAATCCTCAATTCTCAATCCTCAACACTCAACACTCAGTCCTCTCTCCTCAAACCTCAATCCTGAATCCTCAATCCTGAATCCTCAAGCTTCAGCCCTCAGTCCTCAACAATCAGTGGTCAATCCTCAAACCTCAATAGAATATCATGAATTCACAGTTTTCAATACTCAATACTCAACCTGCAATCTTCAAATCTCTATCCACAAACATCAATTCTCATCACTCAACCCTCAACACTCAGCCCCAATCCTCAATATTCAAGCCTCAATCCTCAATAATCAATCCACAATCCTCAACTTTCAATCCTCAATACACAATCTTCAATCCTTAATCCCCAACCCTCAATCCTCAATTCGCAATCCTCAATAGTCGATCTTCAATCCTCAGTACTCAATCTTCAATCCTCAATCCTCAATCCGCAATCCTCAATCATCATTCTTCAATCCTCAATACCCTATCCTCAATCTTCAATCCTCAATCCTCAATCCTCAATTCCCAATCCTCAATTTTCGATCCTCAATCCTCAATCCTCAATTCTCAATCCTCAATCCTCAATCCTCAGACCTCAAACATAAATATTCAACCCTCAGACCTCGTCCTCAATCCACAACCCTCAATCCTCAATCCTCAATCCTCAATCCTCAATCTTCAATCCTCAACCCTCAATCCTCAATCCTCAATCCTCAATCCTCAATCTGCAATCCTCAATACTCAATCTTCAATCCTCAATCCTCAATCCTCAGTTCGCAATCCTCAATCCTCAATCCTCAGACCTCAGGCATCAACACTCAACCCTCAGTCCTCGTTCTCAATCCAAAACCCTCAATCCTCAATCCTCAATCTTCATTCATCAATATTCAACCTTCAATCCTCAATCCTCAATCCTCAATCCTCAATCCTCAATGTTCAATCCTCAACAGCCAATCCTCAATCTTCAATCCTCAACCCTCAATCCTCAATTCTCAATCCTCAATCCTCAACACTCAGTCCTCTCTCCTCAAACCTCAATCCTGAATCCTCAATCCTGAATCCTCAAGCTTCAGTCCTCAGTCCTCTCTCCTCAAACCTCAGTCCTGAATCCTCGATCCTGAATCCCCAAGCTTCAGCACTCAGTCCTCAACAATCAGTTGTCAATCCTCAATCCTCAATAGAATATCATCAATTCACAGTTTTCAATACTCAATACTCAATCTGCAGTCATCAAATCTCTATCCACAAACATCAATTCTCATCATTCAACCCTCAACACTCAGTCCCCAATCCTCAATACTCAATCTTCAATCCTGAATCCTCAATACTCAATCCTCAATTCTCAATCCTCGATCGTCAATCTTCAATCCTCAATACTCAATCTTCAATCCTCAATCCTCAATCCTCAATCCTCAATCCTCATTCTTCAATCCTCAATACCCTATCCTCAATCTTCAACCCCCAATCCTCAATCCTCAATTCTCGATCCTCAATCCTCAGTCCTCAGTCCTCAAACCTCACTCCTCAACCCTCAGCCCTCATCCTCAATCCTCAATCCTCAATCGTCAATTCTCAATCTTCAATCCTCAATACTCAATCTTCAATCCTCAATGCTCAGTCCTCAAATTTCAATTCTGAATCCTCAATCCGGATCACTCTATCTTCAGCCCTCAGTCCTCAACAATCAGTTGTCAATCCTCAATCCTCAATAGAATATACTCAATTCACAGTGTTGAATACTCAATACTCAATCTGCAATCTTCAAATCTCTATCCACAAACATCAATTCTCATCACTCAACCCTCAACACTCAGTCCTCAATGTTCAATCCTGAATCCTCAATTCTCAATCTTCAATCCTCAATACTGAACCTTCAATCCTCAATCCTCAAACGTCAGTCCTCAATCCTCAATCCTCAATCTTAATCTTCAATCCTCAGTACTCAACCTTCAATCCTCAATCCTCAATCCTCAATCCTCAATCCTCAATCCTCAATCCTCAATACTCAATCTTCAATCCTCAATCCCCAATCCTCAATCCTCAATCCTCAATCCTCAATCCTCAATCCTCAAATTTCAATTCTGAATCCTCAATCCGGAACCCTCAATCTTCAGCCCTCAGTCCTCAACAATCAGTTGTCAATCCTCAATCCTCAATAGAATATACTCAATTCTCAGTTTTCAATACTCAATACTCAATATGCAATCTTCAAATCTCTATCCACAAACATCAATTCTCATCACTCAAACCTCAACACTCAGTCCTCAATGTTCAATCCTCAATCCTCAATACTCAATCTTCAATCCCCAATACTGAACCTTCAATCCTCAATCCTCCATCCTCAGTCCTCAATCCTCAATCCTCAATCTTAATCTTCAATCCTCAGTACTCAATCTTCAATCTTCAATCCTCAATCCTCAATCCTCAATCCTCAATCCTCAATCTTCAATCCTCAATACTCAATCTTCAATCCTCAATCCTCAATCCTCACTCATCAATCCTCAATCCTCAATCTTAATCTTCAATCCTCAATCCTCAATCCTCAATCCTCAATCTTCAATCCTCAATACTCAATCCTCAATCCTCAATCCTGAATCCTCAATCCCCAATCCTCAATCCGCAATCCTCAATCGTCAATCTTCAATCCTCAATACTAAATCTTCAATCCTCAATCCTCTGTCCTCAATCCTCAATCCTTATTCTTCAATCCTCAATACCCAATCCTCAATCTTAAATCCTCTATCCTCAATTCGCAACCCTCAATCCTCAATCCTCTGGCCTCAAGTATCAATAATCAACCCTCAGTCCTCGTCCTAAATCCACGACATTCAATCCTCAATCCTCAATCTTCATTCATCAATATTCAATCCTCAATCCTCAATCCTCAATCCTCAATGTTCAATCCTCAACAGCCAATCCTCAATCTTCAATCCTCAATATTCAAGCCTCAATCCTCAATCCACAATCCTCAACCTTCAATCCTCAATACTCAATCTTCAATCGTCAATCCCCAACCCTCAATCCTCAATCCGCAATCCTCAATAGTCGATCTTCAATCCTCAATACTCAATATTCAATCCTCAATTCTCAATCCATAATCCTCAATCATCATTCTTCAATCCTCAATCATCATTCTTCAATCCTCAATACCCTATCCTCAATCTTCAATCCTCAATCCTCAATCCTCAATACCCAATCCTCAATCTTCAATCCTCAATCCTCAATTCTCAATTCTCAATCCTCAATCCTCAGACCTCAGACATCAATATTCAACACTCAGTCCTCGTCCTCAATCCACAAACCTCAATCCTCAACCCTCAATCTTTAATCATCAATATTCAATCTTCAATCCTCAATACTCGATCCTCAATCCTCAATCCTCAATCCTCAATCTTCACTCCTCAAACCTCAATCCTCAATCCTCAATGTTCAAACCTCAATACCCAATCCTCAGCCTTCAATCCTCAATCCTCAATCCTCAATCCTCAATCCTCAATCCTCAATCCTCAGTCCTCAAACCTCAATCCTGAATCCTCAATCCTGAATCCACAATCTTCAGGCCTCAGTCCTCAACAATCAGTGGTCCATCCTCAATCCTCAATAGAATATCATGATTTCACAGCTTTCAATACTCAATACTCAACCTGCAATCTTCAAATCTCTATCCACAAACATCAATCCTCATCACTCAACCCTCAACACTCAGTCCCCAATCCTCAATATTCAAGCCTCAATCCTCAATCCTCAATCCACAATCCTCAACCTTCAATCCTCAATACTCAGTCTTCAATCCTCAATCCCCAACCCTCAATCCTCAATTCGCAATCCTCAATAGTCGATCTTCAATCCTCAATACTCAATATTCAATCCCCAATCCTCAATCCTCAATCCTCAATCATCATTCTTCAATCCTCAATACCCTATCCTCAATCTTCAATCCTCAATCCTCAATCCTCAATACCCAATCCTCAATCTTCAATCCTCAATCCTCAATCCTCAATCCTCAATTCTCAATCCTCAATCCTCAGTCCTCAGTCCTCAAACCTCAATCCTCAACCCTCAGGCCTCATCCTCAATCCTCAATCCTCAATCCTCAATCCTCCATTCTCAATCTTCATTCCTCAATACTCAGTCCTCAATCCTCAATGCTCAGTCCTCAAATTTCAATTCTGAATCCTCAATCCGGAACCCTCAATCTTCAGTCCTCAGTCCTCAATAGTCAGTTGTCAGTCCTCAATCCTCCATAGAATATACTCATTTCACAGTTTCCAATACTCAATACTCAATCTGCAATCTTCAAATTTCTATCCACAAACATCAATTCTCATCACTCAACCCTCAACACTCAGTCCTCAATGTTCAATCCTCAATCCTGAATACTCAACCTTCAATCCTCAATACTGAACCTTCAATCCTCAATCCTCCATCCTCAGTCCTCAATCCTCAATCCTCAATCTTAATCTTCAACCCTCAGTACTCAATCTTCAATCCTCAATCCTCAATCCTCAATCCTCAATCCTCAATCTTCAATCCTCAATACTCAATCTTCAATCCTCAATCCTCACTCCTCAATCCTCAATCCTCAATCCTCAATCCTCAATCTTAATCTTCAATCCTCAATCATCAATCCTCAATCCTCAATCTTTAATCCTCAATACTCAATCTTCAATCCTCAATCCTTAATCCTCAATCCTCAATCCTCAATCCTCAATCCTCAATCGTCAATCTTCAATCCTTAATACTCAATCTTCAATCCTCAATCCTCTGTCCTCAATCCTCAATCCTCAATCCTCATTCTTCAATCCTCAATACCCAATCCTCAATCTTAAATCCTCAATCCTCAATTCGCAATCCTCAATCCACAATCCTCAGGCCTCAAGTATCAATACTCAACCCTCAGTCCTCGTCCTCAATCCACGACCTTCAATCCTCAATCCTCAACCATCATTCATCAATATTCAACCTTCAATCCTCGATCCTCAATCCTCAATCCTCAATCCTCAATCCTCAATGTTCAATCCTCAATACCCGATCCTCAGTCTTCAATCCTCAATCCTCAATCCTCAATACTCAATCTTCAATCCTCAATCCACCGTCCTCAAACCTCAATTCTGAATCCTCAATCCTGAATCCTCAATCTTCAGCCCTCAGTCCTCAACATTCAGTTGTCAATCCTCAATCCTGAATAGAAAATCCTCAATTCACAGTTTTCAATACTCAATACTCAATCTGCAATCTTCAAATCTCTATCCAGAAACATAAATTCTCATCACTCAACCCTCAACACTCAGTACTCAATGTTCAATCCTCATCCTCAATTCTCAATCTTCAATCCTCAATACTGAATCTTCAATTCGCAATCCTCAATCCCCAATCCTCAATCCTCAATCCTCAATCCTCAATCTTCAATCCTCAATACTCAATCCTCAATCCTCAATCCGAAATCCTCAATCCTCATTCGTCAATCCTCAGTACCCAATCCTCAATCTTCAATCCTCAATCCTCAATCCTCAATTCTCAATCCTCAATCCTCATGCATCAATATTCAGCCTTCAATCCTCAATCCTCAATCCTCACTCCTCAATCCTCAATGTTCAATCCTCAACAGCCAATCCTCAATCTTCAATCCTCAATCCTCAATCCTCAATTATCAATCCCCAATCCTCAATCCTCAGTCCTCTATCCTAAAACCTCGATCCTGAATCCTCAATCCTGAATCCTCAACCTTCAGCGCTCAGTCCTCAACAATCAGTTGTCAATCCTCAATCCTCAATAGAATATCATCAATTCACAGTTTTCAATACTCAATACTAAATCTGCAATCTTCAAATCTCTATCCATAAACATCAATTCTCATCATTCAACCCTCAACACTCAGTCCCCAATCCTCAATATTCAATCCTCAATCCTCAATCCTCAATCCTCAATCCACAATCCTCAACCTTCAATCCTCAATACTCAATCTTCAATCCTGAATCCTCAATACTCAATCCTCAATGCTCAATCTTCAATCTTCAATCCTCAATTCTCTGTCCTCAATCCTCAATCCTCATTCTTCAATCCTCAATACCCAATCCTCAATCTTAAATCCTCAATCCTCAATTCGCAATCCTCAATCCTCAATCCTCAGGCCTCAAGTATCAATACTCAACCCTCAGTCCTCGTCCTCAATCCACGACCTTCAATCCTCAATCCTCAATCTTCATTCATCAATATTCAATCCTCAATCCTCAATCCTCAATCCTCAATGCTCAATCTTCACAGCCAATCCTCAATCTTCAATCCTCAATCCTCAATCCTCAATCCTCAATCCTCAAACCTCAATCCTCAATCCTCAATCCTCAATCCTCAGTCCTCAAACCTCAATCCTGAATCCTCAATCCTGAATCCTCAATCTTCAGCCCTCAGTCCTCAACAATCAGTGGTCCATCCTCAATCCTCAATAGAATATCATGATTTCACAGTTTTCAATACTCAATACTCAACCTGCAATCTTCAAATCTCTATCCACAAACGTCAATCCTCATCACTCAACTCTCAACACTCAGTCCCGAATCCTCAATGTTCAAGCCTCAATCCTCAATCCTCAATCCACAATCCTCAACCTTGGATCCTCAATACTCAATCTTCAATCCTCAATCCCCAACCCTCAATCCTCAATTCGCAATCCTCAATAGTCGATCTTCAACCCTCAATACTCAATATTCAATCCTCAATCCTCAATCCATAATCCTCAATCATCATTCTTCAATCCTCAATACCCTATCCTCAATCTTCAATCCTCAATCCTCAATCCTCAATACCCAATCCTCAATCTTCAATCCTCAATACTCAATCCTCAATCCTCAATGTTCAATCCTCTACAGCAAATCCTCAATCTTCAATCCTCAATCCTCAATCCTCAATTCTCAATCCTCAATCCTCAATCCTCAGTCCTCTCTCCTCAAACCTCAATCCTGAATCCTCAATCCTGAATCCTCAAGTTTCAGCCCTCAGTCCTCAGCAATCAGATGTCAATCCTCAATCCTCAATAGAATATCATCAATTCACAGTTTTCAATACTCAATACGCAATCTGCAATCTTCAAATATCTATCCACAAACATCAATTCTCATCATTCAACCCTCAACGCTCAGTCCCCAATCCTCAATATTCAATGCTCAATCCTCAATCCTCAATCCATAATCCTCAACCTTCAATCCCCAATACTCAATCTTCAATCCTCAATCCTCAATACCCAATCCTCAATTCTCAATCCTCGATCGTCAATCTTCAATCCTCAATACTCAATCTTCAATCCTCAATCCTCAATCCTCAATCCTCAATCCTCATTCTTCAATCCTCAATACCCAATCCTCAGTCTTCAACCCTCAATCCTCAATCCTCAATTCTCAATCCTCAATCCTCTGTCCTCAGTCCTGAAACCTCAATCCTCAACCCTCAGCCCTCATCCTCAATCCTCAATCCTCAATCCTCAATTCTCAATCTTCAATCCTCAATACTCAATCTTCAATCCTCAATGCTCAGTCCTCAAATTTCAATTCTGAATCCTCAATCCGGAACCCTCAATTTTCAACCCTCAGTCCTCAACAATCGGTTGTCAATCCTCAATCCTCAATAGAATATACTCAATTCACAGTTTTCAATACTCAATACTCAATCTGCAATCTTCAAATCTCTATCCACAAGCATCAATTCTCGTCACTCAACCTTCAACACTCAGTCCTCAATGTTCAACCCTCAATCCTCAATTCTCAATCTTCAATCCTCAATACTGAACCTTCAATCCTCAATCCTCAATCCTCAGTCCTCAACCCTCAATCCTCACTCTTAATCTTCAATTCTCAGTACTCAATCTTCAATCCTCAATCCTCAATCCTCAATCCTCAATCCTCAATCTTCAATCCTCAATACTCAATCTTCAATCCTCAATCCTCAATCCTCAATCCTCAATCCTCAATCCTCAATCCTCAATCGTCAATCTTCAATCCTCAATCCTCTGCCCTCAATCCTCAATCCTCATTCCTCAATCCTCAATACCCAATCCTCAACCTTAAATCCTCAATCCTCAATTCGCAATCCTCAATCCTCAATCCTCAGGCCTCAAGTATCAATACTCAACCCTCAGTCCTCGTCCTCAATCCACGACCTTCAATCCTCAATCCTCAATCTTCATTCATCAATATTCAACCTTCAATCCTCAATCCTCAATCCTCAATCCTCAATCCTCAATCCTCAATCCTCAATGTTCAATCCTCAATACCCGATCCTCAGTCTTCAATCCTCAATCCTCAATCCTCAATCCTCAATCCTCAATCCTCAATCCTCAGTCGTCAAACCTCAATCCTGAATCCTCAATCCTGAATCCTCAATCTTCAGCCCTCAGTCCTCAACAATCAGTGGTCAATCCTCAATCCTCAATAGAATATCTTGAATTCACAGATTTCAATACTCAATACTCAACCAGCAATCTTCAAATCTCTATCCACAAACATCAATTCTCATCACTCAACCCTCAACACTCAGTATTCAATGTTCAATCCTCATCCTCAATTCTGAATCTTCAATCCTCAATACTGAATCTTCAATTCGCAATCCTCAATCCCCAATCCTCAATCCTCAATACACAATCTTCAATCCTCAATCCTCAATCCTCAATCCTCAATCCTCATTCTTCAATCCTCAATACCCAATCCTCAATCCTCAATCCTCAATCCTCAATCCTCATTCTTCAATCCTCAATACCCAATCCTCAATCCTCAATCCTCAATCCTCAATCCTCAACCCTCAATCCTCAATCCTCAATCGTCAATCTTCAATCCTCAATCCTCTGCCCTCAATCCTCAATCCTCAATCCTCAATCTTCAATCCTCAATACTCAATCTTCAATCCTCTATCCTCAATCCTCAATCCTCAATCCTCAATCTTCAGTCTTAATCTTCAATCCTCAGTACACAATCTTCAATCCTCAATCCTCAATCCTCAATCCTCAATCCTCAATCCTCAATCTTCAATCCTCGATACTCAATCTTCAATCCTCAATACTCAATCTTCAATCCTCAATCCTCAATCCTCAATCCTCAATCCTCAATCCTCATTCTTCAATCCTCAATACCCAATCCTCAGTCTTCAACCCTCAATCCTCAATCGTCAATTCTCAATCCTCAATCCTCAGTCCTCAGTCCTGAAACCTCAATCCTCAACCCTCTGCCCTCATCCTCAATCCTCAATCCTCAATCCTCAATTCTCAATCTTCAATCCTCAATACTCAATCTTCAATCCTCAATGCTCAGTCCTCAAATTTCAATTCTGAATCCTCAATCCGGAACCCTCAATTTTCAGCCCTCAGTCCTCAACAATCGGTTGTCAATCCTCAATCCTCAATAGAATATACTCAATTCACAGTTTTCAATACTCAATACTCAATCTGCAATCTTCAAATCTCTATGCACAAACATCAATTCTCATCACTCAACCTTCAACACTCAGTCCTCAATGTTCAACCCTCAATCCTCAATTCTCAATCTTCAATCCTCAATACTGAACCTTCAATCCTCAATCCTCAATCCTCAGTCCTCAACCCTCAATCCTCACTCTTAATCTTCAATCCTCAGTACTCAATCTTCAATCCTCAATCCTCAATCCTCAATCCTCAATCCTCAATCTTCAATCCTCAATACTCAATTTTCAATCCTCAATCCTCAATCCTCAATCCTCAATCCTCAATCCTCAATCCTCAATCGTCAATCTTCAATCCTCAATCCTCTGCCCTCAATCCTCAATCCTCATTCTTCAATCCTCAATACACAATCCTCAACCTTAAATCCTCAGTCCTCAAACCTCAATCCTGAATCCTCAATCCAGAATCCTCAATCTTCAGCCCTCAGTCCTCAACAATCAGTGGTCAATCCTCAATCCTCAGTAGAATATCATGAATTCACAGTTTTCAATACTCAATACTCAACCAGCAATCTTCAAATCTCTATCCACAAACATCAATTCTCATCACTCAACCATCAACACTCAGCCCCAATCCTCAATATTCAAGCCTCAATCCTCAATTCTCAATCCACAGTCCTCAACCTTCAATCCTCAATACTCAATCTTCAATCCCCAATCCTCAATACTCAATCCTCAATTCGCAATCCTCAATAGTCAATCTTCAATCCTCAATACTCAATATTCAATCCTCAATCCTCAATCCTCAATCCTCAATCCTCATTCTTCGATCCTGAGTACCCAATCCTTAATCTTCAATTCTCAATCCTCAATCCTCAATTCTCAATCCTCAATCCTCTGTCCTTAGTCCTCAAACCTCAATCCCCAACCCTCAACCCTCATCCTCAATCCTCAATCCTCAATCCTCAATCCTCAACCTTCAATCCTCAATACTCAATCTTCAATCCTCAATCCTCAGTCCTCAAACCTCAATTCTGAATCCTCAATCCTCAATCTTCAATCCTCGATACTCAATCTTCAATCCTCAATACTCAATCTTCAATACTCAATCCTCAATACTCAATCCTCAATACTCATTCTTCAATCCTCAATACCCAATCCTCAGTCTTCAACCCTCAATCCTCAATCCTCAATTCTCAATCCTCAATCCTCAGTCCTCAGTCCTCAAACCTCAATCCTCAACCCTCAGCCCTCATCCTCAATCCTCAATCCTCAATCCTCAATCCTCAATTCGCAATCCTCAATAGTCAATCTTCAATCCTCAATATTCAATATTCAATCCTCAATCCTCAATCCTCAATCCTCAATCCTCATTCTTCAATCCTCATTCTTCAATCCTCATTCTTCAATCCTCAATACCCAATCCTCAATCTTCAATCCTCAATCCTCAATCCTCAGTTCGCAATCCTCAATCCTCAATCCTCAGACCTCAGGCATCAACAGTCAACCCTCAGTCCTCTATCCTCAATCTTCGTTCATCAATATTCAACCTTCAATCCTCAATCCTCAATACTCAATCCTCAATCCTCAATGTTCAATCCTCTACAGCAAATCCTCAATCTTCAGTCCTCAATCCTCAATCCTCAATTCTCAATCCTCAATCCTCAATCCTCAGTCCTCTCTCCTCAAACCTCAATCCTGAATCCTCAATCCTGAATCCTCAAGCTTCAGCCCTCAGTCCTCAGCAATCAGATGTCAATCCTCAATCCTCAATAGAATATCATCAATTCACAGTTTTCAATACTCAATACGCAATCTGCAATCTTCAAATATCTATCCACAAACATCAATTCTCATGATTCAACCCTCAACACTCAGTCCCCAATCCTCAATATTCAATGCTCAATCCTCAATCCTCAATCCATAATCCTCAACCTTCAATCCCCACTACTCAATCTTCAATCCTCAATCCTCAATACCCAATCCTCAATTCTCAATCCTCGATCGTCAATCTTCAATCCTCAATACTCAATCTTCAATCCTCAATCCTCAATCCTCAATCCTCAATCCTCATTCTTCAATCCTCAATACCCAATCCTCAGTCTTCAACCCTCAATCCTCAATCCTCAATTCTCAATCCTCAATCCTCAGTCCTCAGTCCTGAATCCTCAATCCTCAACCCTCAGCCCTCATCCTCAATCCTCAATCCTCAATCCTCAATTCTCAATCTTCAATCCTCAATACTCAATCTTCAATCCTCAATGCTCAGTCCTCAAATTTCAATTCTGAATCCTCAATCCGGAACCCTCAATTTTCAACCCTCAGTCCTCAACAATCGGTTGTCAATCCTCAATCCTCAATAGAATATACTCAATTCACAGTTTTCAATACTCAATACTCAATCTGCAATCTTCAAATCTCTATCCACAAGCATCAATTCTCGTCACTCAACCTTCAACACTCAGTCCTCAATGTTCAACCCTCAATCCTCAATTCTCAATCTTCAATCCTCAATACTGAACCTTCAATCCTCAATCCTCAATCCTCAGTCCTCAACCCTCAATCCTCACTCTTAATCTTCAATTCTCAGTACTCAATCTTCAATCCTCAATCCTCAATCCTCAATCCTCAATCCTCAATCCTCAATCCTCAATCCTCAATCCTCAATCCTCAGTCGTCAAACCTCAATCCTGAATCCTCAATCCTGAATCCTCAATCTTCAGCCCTCAGTCCTCAACAATCAGTGGTCAATCCTCAATCCTCAATAGAATATCTTGAATTCACAGATTTCAATACTCAATACTCAACCAGCAATCTTCAAATCTCTATCCACAAACATCAATTCTCATCACTCAACCCTCAACACTCAGTATTCAATGTTCAATCCTCATCCTCAATTCTGAATCTTCAATCCTCAATACTGAATCTTCAATTCGCAATCCTCAATCCCCAATCCTCAATCCTCAATACACAATCTTCAATCCTCAATCCTCAATCCTCAATCCTCAATCCTCATTCTTCAATCCTCAATACCCAATCCTCAATCCTCATTCGTCAATCCTCAGTACCCAATCCTCAATCTTCAATCCTCAATCCTCAATCCTCAATTCTCAATCCTCAATCCTCATGCATCAATATTCAGCCTTCAATCCTCAATCCTCAATCCTCACTCCTCAATCCTCAATGTTCAATCCTCAACAGCCAATCCTCAATCTTCAATCCTCAATCCTCAATCCTCAATTATCAATCCCCAATCCTCAATCCTCAGTCCTCTATCCTAAAACCTCGATCCTGAATCCTCAATCCTGAATCCTCAACCTTCAGCGCTCAGTCCTCAACAATCAGTTGTCAATCCTCAATCCTCAATAGAATATCATCAATTCACAGTTTTCAATACTCAATACTAAATCTGCAATCTTCAAATCTCTATCCATAAACATCAATTCTCATCATTCAACCCTCAACACTCAGTCCCCAATCCTCAATATTCAATCCTCAATCCTCAATCCTCAATCCTCAATCCACAATCCTCAACCTTCAATCCTCAATACTCAATCTTCAATCCTGAATCCTCAATACTCAATCCTCAATGCTCAATCTTCAATCTTCAATCCTCAATTCTCTGTCCTCAATCCTCAATCCTCATTCTTCAATCCTCAATACCCAATCCTCAATCTTAAATCCTCAATCCTCAATTCGCAATCCTCAATCCTCAATCCTCAGGCCTCAAGTATCAATACTCAACCCTCAGTCCTCGTCCTCAATCCACGACCTTCAATCCTCAATCCTCAATCTTCATTCATCAATATTCAATCCTCAATCCTCAATCCTCAATCCTCAATGCTCAATCTTCACAGCCAATCCTCAATCTTCAATCCTCAATCCTCAATCCTCAATCCTCAATCCTCAAACCTCAATCCTCAATCCTCAATCCTCAATCCTCAGTCCTCAAACCTCAATCCTGAATCCTCAATCCTGAATCCTCAATCTTCAGCCCTCAGTCCTCAACAATCAGTGGTCCATCCTCAATCCTCAATAGAATATCATGATTTCACAGTTTTCAATACTCAATACTCAACCTGCAATCTTCAAATCTCTATCCACAAACGTCAATCCTCATCACTCAACTCTCAACACTCAGTCCCGAATCCTCAATGTTCAAGCCTCAAGCCTCAATCCTCAATCCACAATCCTCAACCTTGGATCCTCAATACTCAATCTTCAATCCTCAATCCCCAACCCTCAATCCTCAATTCGCAATCCTCAATAGTCGATCTTCAACCCTCAATACTCAATATTCAATCCTCAATCCTCAATCCATAATCCTCAATCATCATTCTTCAATCCTCAATACCCTATCCTCAATCTTCAATCCTCAATCCTCAATCCTCAATACCCAATCCTCAATCTTCAATCCTCAATACTCAATCCTCAATCCTCAATGTTCAATCCTCTACAGCAAATCCTCAATCTTCAATCCTCAATCCTCAATCCTCAATTCTCAATCCTCAATCCTCAATCCTCAGTCCTCTCTCCTCAAACCTCAATCCTGAATCCTCAATCCTGAATCCTCAAGTTTCAGCCCTCAGTCCTCAGCAATCAGATGTCAATCCTCAATCCTCAATAGAATATCATCAATTCACAGTTTTCAATACTCAATACGCAATCTGCAATCTTCAAATATCTATCCACAAACATCAATTCTCATCATTCAACCCTCAACGCTCAGTCCCCAATCCTCAATATTCAATGCTCAATCCTCAATCCTCAATCCATAATCCTCAACCTTCAATCCCCAATACTCAATCTTCAATCCTCAATCCTCAATACCCAATCCTCAATTCTCAATCCTCGATCGTCAATCTTCAATCCTCAATACTCAATCTTCAATCCTCAATCCTCAATCCTCAATCCTCAATCCTCATTCTTCAATCCTCAATACCCAATCCTCAGTCTTCAACCCTCAATCCTCAATCCTCAATTCTCAATCCTCAATCCTCTGTCCTCAGTCCTGAAACCTCAATCCTCAACCCTCAGCCCTCATCCTCAATCCTCAATCCTCAATCCTCAATTCTCAATCTTCAATCCTCAATACTCAATCTTCAATCCTCAATGCTCAGTCCTCAAATTTCAATTCTGAATCCTCAATCCGGAACCCTCAATTTTCAACCCTCAGTCCTCAACAATCGGTTGTCAATCCTCAATCCTCAATAGAATATACTCAATTCACAGTTTTCAATACTCAATACTCAATCTGCAATCTTCAAATCTCTATCCACAAGCATCAATTCTCGTCACTCAACCTTCAACACTCAGTCCTCAATGTTCAACCCTCAATCCTCAATTCTCAATCTTCAATCCTCAATACTGAACCTTCAATCCTCAATCCTCAATCCTCAGTCCTCAACCCTCAATCCTCACTCTTAATCTTCAATTCTCAGTACTCAATCTTCAATCCTCAATCCTCAATCCTCAATCCTCAATCCTCAATCTTCAATCCTCAATACTCAATCTTCAATCCTCAATCCTCAATCCTCAATCCTCAATCCTCAATCCTCAATCCTCAATCGTCAATCTTCAATCCTCAATCCTCTGCCCTCAATCCTCAATCCTCATTCCTCAATCCTCAATACCCAATCCTCAACCTTAAATCCTCAATCCTCAACCCTCTGCCCTCATCCTCAATCCTCAATCCTCAATCCTCAATTCGCAATCCTCAATAGTCAATCTTCAATCCTCAATATTCAATATTCAATCCTCAATCCTCAATCCTCAATCCTCAATCCTCATTCTTCAATCCTCATTCTTCAATCCTCATTCTTCAATCCTCAATACCCAATCCTCAATCTTCAATCCTCAATCCTCAATCCTCAGTTCGCAATCCTCAATCCTCAATCCTCAGACCTCAGGCATCAACAGTCAACCCTCAGTCCTCTATCCTCAATCTTCGTTCATCAATACTCAACCTTCAATCCTCAATCCTCAATACTCAATCCTCAATCCTCAATGTTCAATCCTCTACAGCAAATCCTCAATCTTCAGTCCTCAATCCTCAATCCTCAATTCTCAATCCTCAATCCTCAATCCTCAGTCCTCTCTCCTCAAACCTCAATCCTGAATCCTCAATCCTGAATCCTCAAGCTTCAGCCCTCAGTCCTCAGCAATCAGATGTCAATCCTCAATCCTCAATAGAATATCATCAATTCACAGTTTTCAATACTCAATACGCAATCTGCAATCTTCAAATATCTATCCACAAACATCAATTCTCATGATTCAACCCTCAACACTCAGTCCCCAATCCTCAATATTCAATGCTCAATCCTCAATCCTCAATCCATAATCCTCAACCTTCAATCCTCATTCTTCAATCCTCAATACCCAATCCTCAATCCTCAATCCTCAATCCTCAATCCTCATTCTTCAATCCTCAATACCCAATCCTCAATCCTCAATCCTCAATCCTCAATCCTCAATCCTCAATACTCAATCCTCAATCCTCAATCGTCAATTTTCAATCCTCAATCCTCTGCCCTCAATCCTCAATCCTCAATCCTCAATCTTCAATCCTCAATACTCAATCTTCAATCCTCTATCCTCAATCCTCAATCCTCAATCCTCAATCTTCAGTCTTAATCTTCAATCCTCAGTACACAATCTTCAATCCTCAATCCTCAATCCTCAATCCTCAATCCTCAATCCTCAATCTTCAATCCTCGATACTCAATCTTCAATCCTCAATACTCAATCTTCAATCCTCAATCCTCAATCCTCAATCCTCGATCCTCATTCTTCAATCCTCAATACCCAATCCTCAGTCTTCAACCCTCAATCCTCAATCGTCAATTCTCAATCCTCAATCCTCAGTCCTCAGTCCTGAAACCTCAATCCTCAACCCTCAGCCCTCATCCTCAATCCTCAATCCTCGATCCTCAATTCTCAATCTTCAATCCTCAATACTCAATCTTCAATCCTCAATGCTCAGTCCTCAAATTTCAATTCTGAATCCTCAATCCGGAACCCTCAATTTTCAGCCCTCAGTCCTCAACAATCGGTTGTCAATCCTCAATCCTCAATAGAATATACTCAATTCACAGTTTTCAATACTCAATACTCAATCTGCAATCTTCAAATCTCTATCCACAAACATCAATTCTCATCACTCAACCTTCAACACTCAGTCCTCAATGTTCAACCCTCAATCCTCAATTCTCAATCTTCAATCCTCAATACTGAACCTTCAATCCTCAATCCTCAATCCTCAGTCCTCAACCCTCAATCCTCAGTCTTAATCTTCAATCCTCAGTACTCAATCTTCAATCCTCAATCCTCAATCCTCAATCCTCAATCCTCAATCTTCAATCCTCAATACTCAATTTTCAATCCTCAATCCTCAATCCTCAATCCTCAATCCTCAATCCTCAATCCTCAATCGTCAATCTTCAATCCTCAATCCTCTGCCCTCAATCCTCAATCCTCATTCTTCAATCCTCAATACACAATCCTCAACCTTAAATCCTCAGTCCTCAAACCTCAATCCTGAATCCTCAATCCAGAATCCTCAATCTTCAGCCCTCAGTCCTCAACAATCAGTGGTCAATCCTCAATCCTCAATAGAATATCATGAATTCACAGTTTTCAATACTCAATACTCAACCAGCAATCTTCAAATCTCTATTCACAAACATCAATTCTCATCACTCAACCATCAACACTCAGCCCCAATCCTCAATATTCAAGCCTCAATCCTCAATTCTCAATCCACAGTCCTCAACCTTCAATCCTCAATACTCAATCTTCAATCCCCAATCCTCGATACTCAATCCTCAATTCGCAATCCTCAATAGTCAATCTTCAATCCTCAATACTCAATATTCAATCCTCAATCCTCAATCCTCAATCCTCAATCCTCATTCTTCGATCCTCAGTACCCAATCCTTAATCTTCAATTCTCAATCCTCAATCCTCAATTCTCAATCCTCAATCCTCTGTCCTTAGTCCTCAAACCTCAATCCTCAACCCTCAGCCCTCATCCTCAATCCTCAATCCTCAATCCTCAATCCTCAACCTTCAATCCTCAATACTCAATCTTCAATCCTCAATCCTCAGTCCTCAAACCTCAATTCTGAATCCTCAATCCTCAATCTTCAATCCTCGATACTCAATCTTCAATCCTCAATACTCAATCTTCAATACTCAATCCTCAATACTCAATCCTCAATACTCATTCTTCAATCCTCAATACCCAATCCTCAGTCTTCAACCCTCAATCCTCAATCCTCAATTCTCAATCCTCAATCCTCAGTCCTCAGTCCTCAAACCTCAATCCTCAACCCTCAGCCCTCATCCTCAATCCTCAATCCTCAATCCTCAACCTTCAATCCTCAATACTCAATCTTCAATCCTCAATCCTCAATCCTCACTCCTCAATCCTCAATCCTCAATCTTAATCTTCAATCCTCAATCCTCAATCCTCAATCCTCAATCTTCAATCCTCAATACTCAATCCTCAATCCTCAATCCTCAATCCTCAATGTTCAATCCTCAACAGCCAATCCTCAATCTTCAATCCTCAATCCTCAATCCTCAATTCTCAATCCTCAATCCTCAATCCTCAATCCTCAATCCTCAATCCTCAGTCCTCAAACCTCAATCCTGAATCCTCAATCCTGAATCCTCAATCTTCAGCCCTCAGTCCTCAACAATCAGTGGTCCATCCTCAATCCTCAATAGGATTTCATGATTTCACAGTTTTCAATACTCAATACTCAACCTGCAATCTTCAAATCTCTATCCACAAACATCAATCCTCATCACTCAACCCTCAACACTCAGTCCCCAATCCTCAATATTCAAGCCTCAATCCTCAATCCACAATCCTCAACCTTCAATCCTCAATACTCAATCTTCAATCCTCAATCCCCAACCCTCAATCCTCAATCCGCAACCCTCAATAGTCGATCTTCAATCCTCAATACTCAATATTCAATCCTCAATTCTCAATCCATAATCCTCAATCATCATTCTTCAATCCTCAATCATCATTCTTCAATCCTCAATACCCTATCCTCAATCTTCAATCCTCAATCCTCAATCCTCAATCCTCAATCCTCAATACTTAATCCTCAATCTTCAATCCTCAATACTCAATCTTCAATCATCAATCCTCAATCCTCAATCCTCAATCCTCAATCCTCAATATTCAATCCTCAATGCTCAATATTCAATCCTCAATCCTCAGTACTCAATCCCCAATCCTCATTCTTCAATCCTCATTCTTCAATCCTCAATACCCAATCCTCAATCTTCAATCCTCAATCCTCAATCCTCAGTTCGCAATCCTCAATCCTCAATACTGAACCTTCAATCCTCAATCCTCAATCCTCAGTCCTCAATCCTCAGTCCTCAGTCCTGAAACCTCAATCCTCAACCCTCAGCCCTCATCCTCAATCCTCAATCCTCAATCCTCAATTCTCAATCTTCAATCCTCAATACTCAATCTTCAATCCTCAATGCTCAGTCCTCAAATTTCAATTCTGAATCCTCAATCCGGAACCCTCAATTTTCAGCCCTCAGTCCTCAACAATCGGTTGTCAATCCTCAATCCTCAATAGAATATACTCAATTCACAGTTTTCAATACTCAATACTCAATCTGCAATCTTCAAATCTCTATCCACAAACATCAATTCTCATCACTCAACCTTCAACACTCAGTCCTCAATGTTCAACCCTCAATCCTCAATTCTCAATCTTCAATCCTCAATACTGAACCTTCAATCCTCAATCCTCAATCCTCAGTCCTCAACCCTCAATCCTCACTCTTAATCTTCAATTCTCAGTACTCAATCTTCAATCCTCAATCCTCAATCCTCAATCCTCAATCCTCAATCCTCAATCCTCAATCCTCAATCCTCAGTCGTCAAACCTCAATCCTGAATCCTCAATCCTGAATCCTCAATCTTCAGCCCTCAGTCCTCAACAATCAGTGGTCAATCCTCAATCCTCAATAGAATATCTTGAATTCACAGATTTCAATACTCAATACTCAACCAGCAATCTTCAAATCTCTATCCACAAACATCAATTCTCATCACTCAACCCTCAACACTCAGTATTCAATGTTCAATCCTCATCCTCAATTCTGAATCTTCAATCCTCAATACTGAATCTTCAATTCGCAATCCTCAATCCCCAATCCTCAATCCTCAATACACAATCTTCAATCCTCAATCCTCAATCCTCAATCCTCAATCCTCATTCTTCAATCCTCAATACCCAATCCTCAATCCTCAATCCTCAATCCTCAATCCTCATTCTTCAATCCTCAATACCCAATCCTCAATCCTCAATCCTCAATCCTCAATCCTCAATCCTCAATCCTCAATCCTCAATCCTCAATCGTCAATCTTCAATCCTCAATCCTCTGCCCTCAATCCTCAATCCTCAATCCTCAATCTTCAATCCTCAATACTCAATCTTCAATCCTCTATCCTCAATCCTCAATCCTCAATCCTCAATCTTCAGTCTTAATCTTCAATCCTCAGTACACAATCTTCAATCCTCAATCCTCAATCCTCAATCCTCAATCCTCAATCCTCAATCTTCGATCCTCGATACTCAATCTTCAATCCTCAATACT
The DNA here is from genome assembly GCF_051401765.1 of Calliopsis andreniformis. Lineage (NCBI taxonomy): Eukaryota > Metazoa > Arthropoda > Insecta > Hymenoptera > Andrenidae > Calliopsis > Calliopsis andreniformis. The sequence goes on along the minus strand of NW_027480451.1, from coordinate 4,530,124 downwards.
CAATCTTCAATCCTCAATCCTCAATCCTCAATCCTCGATCCTCATTCTTCAATCCTCAATACCCAATCCTCAGTCTTCAACCCTCAATCCTCAATCGTCAATTCTCAATCCTCAATCCTCAGTCCTCAGTCCTGAAACCTCAATCCTCAACCCTCAGCCCTCATCCTCAATCCTCAATCCTCAATCCTCAATTCTCAATCTTCAATCCTCAATACTCAATCTTCAATCCTCAATGCTCAGTCCTCAAATTTCAATTCTGAATCCTCAATCCGGAACCCTCAATTTTCAGCCCTCAGTCCTCAACAATCGGTTGTCAATCCTCAATCCTCAATAGAATATACTCAATTCACAGTTTTCAATACTCAATACTCAATCTGCAATCTTCAAATCTCTATCCACAAACATCAATTCTCATCACTCAACCTTCAACACTCAGTCCTCAATGTTCAACCCTCAATCCTCAATTCTCAATCTTCAATCCTCAATACTGAACCTTCAATCCTCAATCCTCAATCCTCAGTCCTCAACCCTCAATCCTCACTCTTAATCTTCAATCCTCAGTACTCAATCTTCAATCCTCAATCCTCAATCCTCAATCCTCAATCCTCAATCTTCAATCCTCAATACTCAATTTTCAATCCTCAATCCTCAATCCTCAATCCTCAATCCTCAATCCTCAATCCTCAATCGTCAATCTTCAATCCTCAATCCTCTGCCCTCAATCCTCAATCCTCATTCTTCAATCCTTAATACACAATCCTCAACCTTAAATCCTCAGTCCTCAAACCTCAATCCTGAATCCTCAATCCAGAATCCTCAATCTTCAGCCCTGAGTCCTCAACAATCAGTGGTCAATCCTCAATCCTCAATAGAATATCATGAATTCACAGTTTTCAATACTCAATACTCAACCAGCAATCTTCAAATCTCTATTCACAAACATCAATTCTCATCACTCAACCATCAACACTCAGCCCCAATCCTCAATATTCAAGCCTCAATCCTCAATTCTCAATCCACAGTCCTCAACCTTCAATCCTCAATACTCAATCTTCAATCCCCAATCCTCAATACTCAATCCTCAATTCGCAATCCTCAATAGTCAATCTTCAATCCTCAATACTCAATATTCAATCCTCAATCCTCAATCCTCAATCCTCAATCCTCATTCTTCGATCCTCAGTACCCAATCCTTAATCTTCAATTCTCAATCCTCAATCCTCAATTCTCAATCCTCAATCCTCTGTCCTTAGTCCTCAAACCTCAATCCTCAACCCTCAGCCCTCATCCTCAATCCTCAATCCTCAATCCTCAATCCTCAACCTTCAATCCTCAATACTCAATCTTCAATCCTCAATCCTCAGTCCTCAAACCTCAATTCTGAATCCTCAATCCTCAATCTTCAATCCTCGATACTCAATCTTCAATCCTCAATACTCAATCTTCAATACTCAATCCTCAATACTCAATCCTCAATACTCATTCTTCAATCCTCAATACCCAATCCTCAGTCTTCAACCCTCAATCCTCAATCCTCAATTCTCAATCCTCAATCCTCAGTCCTCAGTCCTCAAACCTCAATCCTCAACCCTCAGCCCTCATCCTCAATCCTCAATCCTCAATCCTCAATCCTCAATTCGCAATCCTCAATAGTCAATCTTCAATCCTCAATATTCAATATTCAATCCTCAATCCTCAATCCTCAATCCTCAATCCTCATTCTTCGATCCTCAATACCCAATCCTTAATCTTCAATCCTCAATCCTCAATCCTCAATTCTCAATCCTCAATCCTCTGTCCTTAGACCTCAAATCTCAATCCTCAACCCTCAGCCCTCATCATCAATCCTCAATCCTCAATCCTCAATCCTCAACCTTCAATCCTCAATACTCAATCTTCAATCCTCAATCCTCAGTCCTCAAACCTCAATTCTGAATCCTCAATCCTGAATCCTCAATCTTCAGCCCTCAGTCCTCAACATTCAGTTGTCAATCCTCAATCCTCAATAGAATATCCTCAATTCACAGTTTTCAATACTCAATACTCAATCTGCAATCTTCAAATCTCTATCCAGAAACATAAATTCTCATCACTCAATCCTCAACACTCAGTATTCAATGTTCAATCCTCATCCTCAATTCTGCATCTTCAATCCTCAATACTTAATCTTCAATTCGCAATCCTCAATCCCCAATCCTCAAACCTCAATCCTCAATACCCAATCCTCAATCTTCAATCCTCAATCCTCAATTCTCAATTCTCAATCCTCAATCCTCAGACCTCAGACATCAATATTCAACACTCAGTCCTCGTCCTCGATCCACAACCCTCAATCCTCAGCCATCAATCTTTAATCATCAATATTCAATCTTCAACCCTCAATACTCGATCCTCAATCCTCAATCCTCAATCCTCAATCTTCACTCCTCAAACCTCAATCCTCAATCCTCAATGTTCAAACCTCAATACCCAATCCTCAGTCTTCAATCCTCAATCCTCAATCCTCAATCCTCAATCCTCAATCCTCAATCCTCAGTCCTCAAACCTCAATCCTGAATCCTCAATCCTGAATCCTCAATCTTCAGCCCTCAGTCCTCAACAATCAGTGGTCCATCCTCAATCCTCAATAGAATATCATGATTTCACAGTTTTCAATACTCAATACTCAACCTGCAATCTTCAAATCTCTATCCACAAACATCAATCCTCATCACTCAACCCTCAACACTCAGTCCCCAATCCTCAATATTCAAGCCTCAATCCTCAATCTTCAATCCACAATCCTCAACATTCAATCCTCAATACTCAATCTTCAATAGTCAATCCCCAACCCTCAATCCTCAATTCGCAATTCTCAATAGTCGATCTTCAATCCTCAATACTCAATATTCAGTCCTCAATCCTCAATCCTCAATCCTCAATCATCATTCTTCAATCCTCAATACCCTATCCTCAATCTTCAATCCTCAATCCTCAATCCTCAATACCCAATCCTCAATCTTCAATCCTCAATCCTCAATCCTCAATTCTCAATCCTCAATCCTCAATACTCAGACCTCAATCATAAATATTCAATCCTCAGTCCTCGTCCTCAATCCACAATACTCAATCCTCAATCCTCAATCCTCAATCCTCAATCTTCAATCCTCAATCCTCAATCCTCAATCCTCAATCCTCAATCCTCAATACTCAATCCTCAATCTTCAATCCTCAATACTCCATCTTCAATCCTCAATCCTCAATCCTCAATCCTCAATCCTCAATCCTCAATATTCAATCCTCAATACTCAATGTTCAATCCTCAATCCTCAATTCTCAATCCCCAATCCTCATTCTTCAATTCTCATTCTTCAATCCTCAATACCCAATCCTCAATCTTCAATCCTCAATCCTCAATACTCAGTTCGCAATCCTCAATCCTCAATCCTCGGACCTCAGGCATCAACACTCAACCCTCAGTCCTCGTTCTCAATCCACAACCCTCAATCCTCAATCCTCAATCTTCATTCATCAATATTCAACCTTCAATCCTCAATCCTCAATCCACAATCCTCAACTTTCAATCCTCAATACACAATCTTCGATCCTTAATCCCCAACCCTCAATCCTCAATTCGCAATCCTCAATAGTCGATCTTCAATCCTCAGTACTCAATCTTCAATCCTCAATCCTCAATCCTCAATCCTCAATCATCATTCTTCAATCCTCAATACCCTATCCTCAATTTTCAATCCTCAATCCTCAATCCTCAATTGCCAATCCTCAATTTTCGATCCTCAATCCTCAATCCTCAATTCTGAATCCTCAATCCTCAATCCTCAGACCTCAAACATAAATATTCAACCCTCAGTCCTCGTCCTCAATCCACAACCCTCAATCCTCAATCCTCAATCCTCAATCCTCAATCTTCAATCCTCAATCCTTAATCCTCAATCCTCAATCCTCAATCCTCAATCTTCAATCCTCAAAACTCAATCTTCAATCCTCAATCCTCAATCCTCAGTTCGCAATCCTCAATCCTCACTCCTCAGACCTCAGGCATCAACACTCAACCCTCAGTCCTCGTTCTCAATCCAAAACCCTCAATCCTCAATCCTCAATCTTCATTCATCAATATTCAACCTTCAATCCTCAATCCTCTCTCCTCAAACCTCAATCCTGAATCCTCAATCCTGAATCCTCAAGCTTCAGTTCTCAGTCCTCAACAATCAGTTGTCAATCCTCAATCCTCAATAGAATATCATCAATTCACAGCTTTCAATACTCAATACTCAATCTGCAATCTTCAAATCTCTATCCACAAACATCAATACTCATCATTCAACCCTCAACACTCAGTCCCCAATCCTCAATATTCAATGCTAAATCCTCAATCCTCAATCCACAATCCTCAACCTTCAATCCCCATTACTCAATCTTCAATCCTCAATCCTCAATACTCAATCGTCAATTCTCAATCCTCGATCGTCAATCTTCAATCCTCAATACTCAATCTTCAATCCTCAATCCTCAAACCTCAATCCTCAATCCTCATTCTTCAATCCTCAATACCCAATCCTCAATCTTCAGCCCTCAATCCTCAATCCTCAATTCCCAATTCTCAATCCTCAGTCCTCAGTCCTCAAACATCAATCCTCAACCCTCAGCCCTCATGCTCAATCCTCAATCCTCAATCCTCAATTCTCAATCTTCAATCTTCAATACTCAATCTTCAATCCTCAATGCTCAGTCCTCAAATTTCAATTCTGAATCCTCAATCCGGAACCCTCAATCTTCAGCCCTCAGTCCTCAACAATCAGTTGTCAATCCTCAATCCTCAATAGAATATACTCAATTCACAGTTTTCAATACTCAATACTCAATCTGCAATCTTCAAATCTCTATCCACAAACATCAATTCTCATCACTCAACCCTCAACACTCAGTCCTCAATGTTCAATCCTCAATCCTCAATACTCAATCTTCAATCCTCAATATTGAACCTTCAATCCTCAATCCTCCATCCTCAGTCCTCAATCCTCAATCCTCAATCTTAATCTTCAATCCTCAGTACTCAATCTGCAATCCTCAATCCTCAATCCTCAATCCTCAATACTCAATCTCCAATCCTCAATACTCAATCTTCAATCCCCAATCCTCAATCCTCAATCCTCAATCCTCAATCCTCAATCTGTATCTTCAATCCTCAATCCTCAATCCTCAATCCTCAATCTTCAATCCTCAATACTCAATCTTCAATCCTCAATCCTCAATCCTCAATCCTCAATCCTCAATCCTCAATCCTCAATCGTCAATCTTCAATCCTCAATACTCAATCTTCAATCCTCAATCCTCTGTCCTCAATCCTCAATCCTCATTCTTCAATCCTCAATACCCAAACCTCAATTACCAATCCTCAATCTTAAATCCTCAATCCTAAATTCGCAAACCTCAATCCTCAATCCTCAGGCCTCAAGTATCAATACTCAACCCTCAGTCCTGGACCTCAATCCACGACCTTCAATCCTCAATCCTCAATCTTCATTCATCAATATTCAATCCTCAATCCTCAATCCTCAATCCTCAATGTTCAATCCTCAACAGCCAATCCTCAATCTTCAATCCTCAATCCTCAATCCCCAATTCTCAATCCTCAATCCTCAATCCTCAATCCTCAATCCTCAATCCTCAGTCCTCAAACCTCAATCCTGAATCCTCAATCCTGAATCCTCAATCTTCAGCCCTCAGACCTCAACAATCAGTGAACCATCCTCAATCCTCAATAGAATATCATGATTTCACAGATTTCAATACTCAATACTCAACCTGCAATCTTCAAATCTCTATCCACATACATCAATCCTCATCACTCAACCCTCAACACTCAGTCCCCAGTCCTCAATATTCAGGCCTCAATCCTCAATCCACAATCCTCAACCTTCAATCCTCAATACTCAATCTTCAATCCTCAATCCCCAGCCCTCAATCCTCAATCCGCAGTCCTCAATAGTCGATCTTCAATCCTCAATACTCAATATTCAATCCTCAATTCTCAATCCATAATCCTCAATCATCATTCTTCAATCCTCAATCATCATTCTTCAATCCGCAATACCCTATCCTCAATCTTCAATCCTCAATCCTCAATCCTCAATACCCAATCCTCAATCTTCAATCCTCAATCCTCAATCCTCAATTCTCAATCCTCAACCCTCAATCCTCAGACCTCAATCATAAATATTCAACCCTCAGTCCTCGTCCTCAATCCACAACCCTCAATCCTCAATCCTCAATCCTCAATCCTCAATCCTCAATCCTCAATCCTCAATCCTCAATCCTCAATCCTCAATCCTCAATCCTCAATACTCAATCCTCAATCTTCAATCCTCAATACTCAATCTTCAATCCTCAAACCTCAATCCTCAATCCTCAATCCTCAATCCTCAATATTCAATCCTCAATACTCAATATTCAATCCTCAATCCTCAATACTCAATCCCCAATCCTCATTCTTCAATCCTCATTCTTCAATCCTCAATACCCAATCCTCAATCTTCAATGCTCAATCCTCAATCCTCAGTTCGCAATCCTCAATCCTCAATCCTCAGACCTCAGGCATCAACACTCAACCCTCAGTCCTCGTTCTCAATCCACAACCCTCAATCCTCAATCCTCAATCTTCATTCATCAATATTCAACCTTCAATCCTCAATCCTCAATCCTCAATCCTCAATCCTCAATCCTCAATGTTCAATCCTCAACAGCCAATCCTCAATCTTCAATCCTCAATCCTCAATCCTCAATTCTCATTCCTCAATCCTCAATCATCGGTCCTCTCTCCTCAAACCTCAATCCTGAATCCTCAATCCTGAATCCTCAAGCTTCAGCCCTCAGTCCTCAACAATCAGTTGTCAATCCTCAATCCTCAATAGAATATCATCAATTCACAGTTTTCAATACTCAATACTCAATCTGCAATCTTCAGATCTCTATCCACAAACATCAATTCTCATCATTCAACCCTCAACACTCAGTCCTCAATGTTGAACCCTCAATCCTCAATTCTCAATCTTCTATCCTCAATACTGAACCTTCAATCCTCAATCCTCAATCCTCAGTCCTCAATCCTCAATCCTCACACTTAATCTTCAATCCTCAGTACTCAATCTTCAATCCTCAATCCTCATTCTGCAATCCTCAATACCCAATCCTCAATCTTCAATCCTCAATCCTCAATCCTCAATTATCAATCCTCAATCCTCTGTCCTTAGTCCTCAAACCTCAATCCTCAACCCTCAGCCCTCATCCTCAATCCTCAATCCTCAATCCTCAATCCTCAATCTTCAATCCTCAATACTCATTCTTCAATCCTCAATCCTCAGTCCTCAAACCTCAATTCTGAATCCTCAATCCTGAATCCTCAATCTTCAGCCCTCAGTCCTCAACATTCAGTTGTCAATCCTCAATCCTCAATAGAATATCCTCAATTCACAGTTTTCACTACTCAATACTCAATCTGCAATCTTCAAATCTCTATCCAGAAACATAAATTCTCATCACTCAACCCTCAACACTCAGTACTCAATGTTCAATCCTCATCCTCAATTCTGAATCTTCAATCCTCAATACTGAATCTTCAGTTCGCAATCCTCAATCGCCAATCCTCATTCTTCAATCCTCAATACCCAATCCTCAGTCTTCAACCCTCAATCCTCAATCCTCAATTCTCAATCCTCAATCCTCAGTCCTCAGTCCTCAAACCTCAATCCTCAACCCTCAGCCCTCATCCTCAATCCTCAATCCTCAATCCTCAATCCTCAATCCTCATTCTTCGATCCTCAATACCCAATCCTTAATCTTCAATCCTCAATCCTCAATCCTCAATTCTCAATCCTCAATCCTCTGTCCTTAGTCCTCAAATCTCAATCCTCAACCCTCAGCCCTCATCATCAATCCTCAATCCTCAATCCTCAATCCTCAACCTTCAATCCTCAATACTCAATCTTCAATCCTCTATCCCCAACCCTCAATCCTCAATCCGCAATACTCAATAGTCGATCTTCAATCCTCAGTACTCAATCTTCAATCCTCGATCCTCAATCCTCAATCCTCAATCCTCAACCTTCAATCCTCAATACTCAATCTTCAATCCTCAATCCTCAACCCTCACTCCTCAATCCTCAATCCTCAATCTTAATCTTCAATCCTCAATCCTCAATCCTCAATCCTCAATCTTCAATCCTCAATACTCAATCCTCAATCCTCAATCCTCAATCCTCAATGTTCAATCCTCAACAGCCAATCCTCAATCTTCAATCCTCAATCCTCAATCCTCAATTCTCAATCCTCAATCCTCAATCCTCAATCCTCAATCCTCAATCCTCAGTCCTCAAACCTCAATCCTGAATCCTCAATCCTGAATCCTCAATCTTCAGCCCTCAGTCCTCAACAATCAGTGGTCCATCCTCAATCCTCAATAGAATTTCATGATTTCACAGTTTTCAATACTCAATACTCAACCTGCAATCTTCAAATCTCTATCCACAAACATCAATCCTCATCACTCAACCCTCAACACTCAGTCCCCAATCCTCAATATTCAAGCCTCAATCCTCAATCCACAATCCTCAACCTTCAATCCTCAATACTCAATCTTCAATCCTCAATCCCCAACCCTCAATCCTCAATCCGCAACCCTCAATAGTCGATCTTCAATCCTCAATACTCAATATTCAATCCTCAATTCTCAATCCATAATCCTCAATCATCATTCTTCAATCCTCAATCATCATTCTTCAATCCTCAATACCCTATCCTCAATCTTCAATCCTCAATCCTCAATCCTCAATCCTCAATCCTCAATACTTAATCCTCAATCTTCAATCCTCAATACTCAATCTTCAATCATCAATCCTCAATCCTCAATCCTCAATCCTCAATCCTCAATATTCAATCCTCAATGCTCAATATTCAATCCTCAATCCTCAGTACTCAATCCCCAATCCTCATTCTTCAATCCTCATTCTTCAATCCTCAATACCCAATCCTCAATCTTCAATCCTCAATCCTCAATCCTCAGTTCGCAATCCTCAATCCTCAATACTGAACCTTCAATCCTCAATCCTCAATCCTCAGTCCTCAATCCTCAGTCCTCAGTCCTGAAACCTCAATCCTCAACCCTCAGCCCTCATCCTCAATCCTCAATCCTCAATCCTCAATTCTCAATCTTCAATCCTCAATACTCAATCTTCAATCCTCAATGCTCAGTCCTCAAATTTCAATTCTGAATCCTCAATCCGGAACCCTCAATTTTCAGCCCTCAGTCCTCAACAATCGGTTGTCAATCCTCAATCCTCAATAGAATATACTCAATTCACAGTTTTCAATACTCAATACTCAATCTGCAATCTTCAAATCTCTATCCACAAACATCAATTCTCATCACTCAACCTTCAACACTCAGTCCTCAATGTTCAACCCTCAATCCTCAATTCTCAATCTTCAATCCTCAATACTGAACCTTCAATCCTCAATCCTCAATCCTCAGTCCTCAACCCTCAATCCTCACTCTTAATCTTCAATTCTCAGTACTCAATCTTCAATCCTCAATCCTCAATCCTCAATCCTCAATCCTCAATCCTCAATCCTCAATCCTCAATCCTCAGTCGTCAAACCTCAATCCTGAATCCTCAATCCTGAATCCTCAATCTCCAGCCCTCAGTCCTCAACAATCAGTGGTCAATCCTCAATCCTCAATAGAATATCTTGAATTCACAGATTTCAATACTCAATACTCAACCAGCAATCTTCAAATCTCTATCCACAAACATCAATTCTCATCACTCAACCCTCAACACTCAGTATTCAATGTTCAATCCTCATCCTCAATTCTGAATCTTCAATCCTCAATACTGAATCTTCAATTCGCAATCCTCAATCCCCAATCCTCAATCCTCAATACACAATCTTCAATCCTCAATCCTCAATCCTCAATCCTCAATCCTCATTCTTCAATCCTCAATACCCAATCCTCAATCCTCAATCCTCAATCCTCAATCCTCATTCTTCAATCCTCAATACCCAATCCTCAATCCTCAATCCTCAATCCTCAATCCTCAATCCTCAATCCTCAATCCTCAATCCTCAATCGTCAATCTTCAATCCTCAATCCTCTGTCCTCAATCCTCAATCCTCAATCCTCAATCTTCAATCCTCAATACTCAATCTTCAATCCTCTATCCTCAATCCTCAATCCTCAATCCTCAATCTTCAGTCTTAATCTTCAATCCTCAGTACACAATCTTCAATCCTCAATCCTCAATCCTCAATCCTCAATCCTCAATCCTCAATCTTCAATCCTCGATACTCAATCTTCAATCCTCAATACTCAATCTTCAATCCTCAATCCTCAATCCTCAATCCTCGATCCTCATTCTTCAATCCTCAATACCCAATCCTCAGTCTTCAACCCTCAATCCTCAATCGTCAATTCTCAATCCTCAATCCTCAGTCCTCAGTCCTGAAACCTCAATCCTCAACCCTCAGCCCTCATCCTCAATCCTCAATCCTCAATCCTCAATTCTCAATCTTCAATCCTCAATACTCAATCTTCAATCCTCAATGCTCAGTCCTCAAATTTCAATTCTGAATCCTCAATCCGGAACCCTCAATTTTCAGCCCTCAGTCCTCAACAATCGGTTGTCAATCCTCAATCCTCAATAGAATATACTCAATTCACAGTTTTCAATACTCAATACTCAATCTGCAATCTTCAAATCTCTATCCACAAACATCAATTCTCATCACTCAACCTTCAACACTCAGTCCTCAATGTTCAACCCTCAATCCTCAATTCTCAATCTTCAATCCTCAATACTGAACCTTCAATCCTCAATCCTCAATCCTCAGTCCTCAACCCTCAATCCTCACTCTTAATCTTCAATCCTCAGTACTCAATCTTCAATCCTCAATCCTCAATCCTCAATCCTCAATCCTCAATCTTCAATCCTCAATACTCAATTTTCAATCCTCAATCCTCAATCCTCAATCCTCAATCCTCAATCCTCAATCCTCAATCGTCAATCTTCAATCCTCAATCCTCTGCCCTCAATCCTCAATCCTCATTCTTCAATCCTCAATACACAATCCTCAACCTTAAATCCTCAGTCCTCAAACCTCAATCCTGAATCCTCAATCCAGAATCCTCAATCTTCAGCCCTCAGTCCTCAACAATCAGTGGTCAATCCTCAATCCTCAATAGAATATCATGAATTCACAGTTTTCAATACTCAATACTCAACCAGCAATCTTCAAATCTCTATTCACAAACATCAATTCTCATCACTCAACCATCAACACTCAGCCCCAATCCTCAATATTCAAGCCTCAATCCTCAATTCTCAATCCACAGTCCTCAACCTTCAATCCTCAATACTCAATCTTCAATCCCCAATCCTCAATACTCAATCCTCAATTCGCAATCCTCAATAGTCAATCTTCAATCCTCAATACTCAATATTCAATCCTCAATCCTCAATCCTCAATCCTCAATCCTCATTCTTCGATCCTCAGTACCCAATCCTTAATCTTCAATTCTCAATCCTCAATCCTCAATTCTCAATCCTCAATCCTCTGTCCTTAGTCCTCAAACCTCAATCCTCAACCCTCAGCCCTCATCCTCAATCCTCAATCCTCAATCCTCAATCCTCAACCTTCAATCCTCAATACTCAATCTTCAATCCTCAATCCTCAGTCCTCAAACCTCAATTCTGAATCCTCAATCCTCAATCTTCAATCCTCGATACTCAATCTTCAATCCTCAATACTCAATCTTCAATACTCAATCCTCAATACTCAATCCTCAATACTCATTCTTCAATCCTCAATACCCAATCCTCAGTCTTCAACCCTCAATCCTCAATCCTCAATTCTCAATCCTCAATCCTCAGTCCTCAGTCCTCAAACCTCAATCCTCAACCCTCAGCCCTCATCCTCAATCCTCAATCCTCAATCCTCAATCCTCAATTCGCAATCCTCAATAGTCAATCTTCAATCCTCAATATTCAATATTCAATCCTCAATCCTCAATCCTCAATCCTCAATCCTCATTCTTCGATCCTCAATACCCAATCCTTAATCTTCAATCCTCAATCCTCAATCCTCAATTCTCAATCCTCAATCCTCTGTCCTTAGTCCTCAAATCTCAATCCTCAACCCTCAGCCCTCATCATCAATCCTCAATCCTCAATCCTCAATCCTCAACCTTCAATCCTCAATACTCAATCTTCAATCCTCAATCCTCAGTCCTCAAACCTCAATTCTGAATCCTCAATCCTGAATCCTCAATCTTCAGCCCTCAGTCCTCAACATTCAGTTGTCAATCCTCAATCCTCAATAGAATATCCTCAATTCACAGTTTTCAATACTCAATACTCAATCTGCAATCTTCAAATCTCTATCCAGAAACATAAATTCTCATCACTCAATCCTCAACACTCAGTATTCAATGTTCAATCCTCATCCTCAATTCTGCATCTTCAATCCTCAATACTTAATCTTCAATTCGCAATCCTCAATCCCCAATCCTCAAACCTCAATCCTCAATACCCAATCCTCAATCTTCAATCCTCAATCCTCAATTCTCAATTCTCAATCCTCAATCCTCAGACCTCAGACATCAATATTCAACACTCAGTCCTCGTCCTCGATCCACAACCCTCAATCCTCAACCATCAATCTTTAATCATCAATATTCAATCTTCAACCCTCAATACTCGATCCTCAATCCTCAATCCTCAATCCTCAATCTTCACTCCTCAAACCTCAATCCTCAATCCTCAATGTTCAAACCTCAATACCCAATCCTCAGTCTTCAATCCTCAATCCTCAATCCTCAATCCTCAATCCTCAATCCTCAATCCTCAGTCCTCAAACCTCAATCCTGAATCCTCAATCCTGAATCCTCAATCTTCAGCCCTCAGTCCTCAACAATCAGTGGTCCATCCTCAATCCTCAATAGAATATCATGATTTCACAGTTTTCAATACTCAATACTCAACCTGCAATCTTCAAATCTCTATCCACAAACATCAATCCTCATCACTCAACCCTCAACGCTCAGTCCCCAATCCTCAATATTCAAGCCTCAATC